>NC_135892.1:0-600000 GCF_964194155.1 Cetorhinus maximus
GTCTCTGCCAGTGTCTGTTTGCCTCTTATTGGTTCTGTTTGGATCTGGCAGTGTTCTTTGCTCTGTTTGGCTCTCTTTGGCTCTGTTTGGCTCTGTTTTGCTCTGCCAGGCTCTCTTTGGCTCGGTTTGGCTATGTCTGGCTCCGTTTGGCTCTGCCAGGCGCTATTTGGATCTATTAGGCTCCGTTTGCTCTTTTTGGCTCTGGCAGGCTCTGGTGTGGTCTGCCATGCACGTTTTGGCACTGTTTGCCTCTGCTAGGCTCTGCCAGGCCTTGTGTAGCATTGCGTGGCTCTGCCAGGCCTTGTGTACCATTGCGTTGCTCTGCCAGTCTCCGTTAGGCTCTGTTCGGCTATGTGTGGCTCTGTTTTGGTGTGCCAGGTGCTCATTGGCTCTGATTGGCTCTGCCTGGCACAGTTGGTCTCTGATTGGCTCTGCCATGCTCTTTCTGGCAGTTTTTGGATCTGTTTGGCTCTTCCAGGCTCTGGTTGGCTCTATTTAGCGCTGTGTCACTCTGCCAGGCTCTGTGTGGCTCTGCTGTGCTCTGTTTGGCTCCGTTTGGCTCTTTCAGGCGCCATAAGGCTCCGTTTTGCTCTTTTTCACTCTGCTAGGCTCTGTTTAATTCTGTTTGGCACTGTTTGGCTCTATTTGTCTTCATATGGCTCTACCAGGCTCTGTTTGGCTCTGTTTGGCACTGAAAGCCTCTGTTTGGTTCTGCCAGGATCTTCTTGGCTTTGTTTGGGCTCTTTTTGGCTCTTATTGGCTCTGCCAGGCTGTGTTTTATGTCTGCCGCGCTCTGTTTGGCACTGCTTTGCACTGTTTGCCTCCGTTTGGCTCTGCAAGGCTTTGTTTTGGCTCTGTTTGGCTCTGCTTGGCTCTTTTTGGCTCTGCCAGGCACTATTTGGCACTGCTGGGCTCTCTTTGGCTCTGTTTGGCTCTGGCACGTTCTGTCTGGCTCTGTATGGCTCTCTTTGGCACTAATTGGCTCTGTAGGGCACAGCTTGGCTCTCATTTGATCTGACAGGCACTGTTGTGCTCTGTTGGACACTGTTGACTCTGATTTGCTCCGCCAGGGTCTGTCTGGCTCTGTATAGCTCTCTTTGGCACTGTTTGGCTCTGCCAGGCTCTGTTTGGCTCTGCTAGGCACTGTTTGGTTATGTTTTGCTTTGTTTTGCTCTGCCAGGCATAGTTGGGCTTGGTTTGGCTCTGCCAGGCTCTTTTTGGCTCTGTTTGGATATGTTTGGCTCTTCCAGGCCTCTGGTTGGCTCTGTTCGGCACTTTCAGGCGCTATAAGGCTCTGTTTTGGTCTGTTTGGCTCTTATTGGCTCCGGCAGGCTCTGTTTGTCACTTCTGGGCTCTCTTTGGCTCTTTATGGCTCTGGCACGTTCTGTCTGGCTCTTTATGGCTCTCTTTGCCCCTGATTGGCTCCTTATGACACTGTTTGGCTCTGTAGGCCATTGCCAGGCTCTGTTTGACTCTGTTGGGCTATGTTTGTGTGGAGGAATAAAATACGTGTGTAATTGTGAATGAAATAAAATACACATATAATTGTGAATGAAATAAAAAACACGTACAATTGTGAATGAAATGAAATACACGTTCAATTGTGAAATAAATAAAATTCACCTATATTTGTGAGAGAAATAAACTTAAAATACATGTATAATGTAATTTACTGTAGACTGTCCCCAAACAGTCATGCAGCCAGCACATAAATTAGCAAATCAAAGGGCCAGAGCTACCTTCCCAGACTAAGGGGCTGTGGATGTCAGATACGGTGGCAAAATCTAAGAGAAAAAAACTATCTTGTGTGTGCATTGCCCAGGATATGTAACCAATTATCACTGTCTATTTGCTAAACCATTGACATTGTCCTGTCTAATCATTAAACCATTAACACTGATCGCTATCTTTTGAAACCATTTGAAACTATTGTAATTGCCCAAGTTTCTGTCACGAACCTTTTGCTATATCTATGTGTGTAAAGAGGTGTTAGGCAGAGACTGGTTCGCTCCGTTGTATGCGACTAGGCTCTCCGTGATATCACGACTTTAATAAAGACTTCCTAGACAAACCTCCGGGTTCTGAGTGTTCACTCCATTTTTCCGCGACAGTTTGGCTCTACCTGGCGCTATCTTGCTCTTTTTGGCTATGTTTGTCTATGTTTGGCACTTTCGAGCTCCGTTTGGCTCTGTTTGGTTTCACCAGGCTCTGTATGGCTCTGTTTAGCTCTGCCAGGCCCAATTGGGCTCTGCTCGGCTCTTCCAGGCTCTGGCTCGCTCTAATTCACTATGCCAGGCACTGTTTAGCTCTGTTGGGCTCTGTTTAGCTCTGCTTGTCTCTGCCAGTGTCTGTTTGCCTCTGTTTGGCTCTGGCAGTGTCGGTTCTGCTCTGTTTGGCTCTCTTTGGTTATGTTTGGCTCTGCCAGGCTCTCTTTGGCTCGGTTTGGCTATGTTTGGCTCCGTTTGGCTCTGCCAGGCACAGTTGGGCTCTGATTGGCTCTGCCATGCTCTTTTTGGCAGTTTTTGGATCTGTTTGGCTCTTCCAGGCTCTGGTTGGCTCTGTTTAGCGATTTGTCACTCTGCCAGGCTCTGTGTGGCTCTGTTGTGTTCTGTTTGGCTCCGTTTGGCTCATTCAGGCGCCATAAGGTTCTGTTTTGCTCTTTTTCACTCTGCTAGGCTCTGTTTAATTCTGTTTGGCTCTGTTTGGCTTTGCCAGTCTCTGTTTGGCTCTATTTGTCTCCGTATGGCTCTAGCAGGCTCTGTTTGGCTCTGTTTGGTTCTGCCAGGCGCTATTTGTCTCTGTTTGGCTCTACCTGGTGCTATTTTGCTCTTTTTGGTTATGTTTGTCCATGTTTGGCTCTTTCGGGCTCCGTTTGGCTCTGTTTGGCTCTGTCAGGTGCTATTTGTCTCTGTTTGGCTCCGTTTGGCTCTTTGTGGCTTTGTTTGGTCTGCCAGGTACAGTTGGTCTATGTTTGGCTCTGCCAGGCTCTTTCTGTCTCTGTTTGGATCTGTTTGGTTCTTCCAGGGTCTGGTTGGCTCCGTTTGGCTCTTTTTCACTCTGACAGGCTCTGTTTCCCTCTGTTGGGCTCTGTTTGGCTCCATTTGGCTCTTTCATGCACTATAAGACTATGTTCTGTTCTGTGTGGCTCTGCTGGGCTCCATTGGCTGTTTGCTCCTGTTTGGCTCTGTCTGGCTTTACCAGGCTCTGTTTGGCTCTGTTTGGTTCTGCTAAGATCTGTTTGGCTCTTTTTGGCTCTGTTTGGCTCTTTGTGGCTCTGCCAGGCACTGTTTGGCACTGCTAGGCTCTCTTTGGCACTGCTAGGCTCTCTTTGGCTCTCTTTGGCTCTGGCACGTTCTGCCTGGCTCTGTATAGCTCTCTTTGGCACTGCTTGGCTCTGCCAGGCTCTGTTTCGCTCTGTATGGCTCTGCCAGGCTCTGTTTGGCTCTGCTGGGCCCAGTTTGACTCTGTTTGGGTCTGCCAGGCTCTGTTTGGCTCCGTTTGGCTCTGTCTGGCTCTACCAGGCTCTGTTTCACTCTGTTTGGTTCTGCTAAGATCTGTTTGGCTCTTTTTGGCTCTGCTTGGCTCTTTGTGGCTCTGCCAGGCACTGTTTGGCACTGCTAGGCTTTCTTTGGCTCTCTTTGGCTCTGGCACATTCTGTCTGGCTCTGTATGGCTCTCTTTGGCACTGCTTGGCTCTGCCAGGCTCTGTTTGGCTCTGCTGGGCCCAGTTTGACTCTGTTTGAGTCTGCCAGGCTCTGTTTGGCTCTGTTTGGCTCTGCCAGGCGCGATTTGGCTCTGTTTGGTTCTGGTTGGCTCTGTTTGGCTCTGCCGGGCACTGTTTGGCTCTGTTTGGCCCTTTTTGGCTTGGCTCCGCTCCCTCTGGCACTGATTGGCTCTGTATGACTCTGGGAGGCTCTGCTTGGCTCTTTTTGCTCTTACAGGCACTGTTTGGCTCTGTTGGGCACTGTTTGGCTCAGCCAGCGTCTGTCTGGCTCTGTGTCGCTCTCTTTGGCACTTTTTGGATCTACAAGGCTCTGTTTGGCTCTATATGGCTCTGCCAGGCTCTATTTGGCTATGTTTGGCTCTACCTGGCGCTATTTTGCTCTTTTTGGCTATGTTTGTCTATGTTTGGCTCTTTTGAGCTCCATTTGGCTCTGTTCGGCTTTGCCAGGCTCTGTATGGCTCCGTTTAGCTCTACCAGGCCCAGTTGGGCTCTGTTTGGCTCTTCCAGGCTCTGGCTCGCTCTGTTCGATCTACTTCGCTATGCGAGGCACTGTTTGGCTCTGTTTGTCTCTGCCAGTGTCTGTTTGCCTGTGTTTGGCTCTGTTTGGATCTGGAAGTGTCTGTTATGCTCTGTCTGGCTCTCTTTAGCTCTGTTTCACTCTGCCAGGCTTTCTTTGGCTTGGTTTGGCTATGTTTGGCTCTATTTGGCTCTGCCAGGTGCTATTTGAATCTGTTAGGCTCCGTTCGGCTCTTTTTGGCTCTGTTTGGCTCGGGCAGGTTCTGTTTTGGTCTGCCATGCACTTTGTAGCACTGTTGGCCTCTGTTAGGCTCTGCCAAGACTTGTTTGGAACTATGTGGCTCTGCCAGTCTCCGTTTGGCTCTGTTTAGCTCTGCCAGGCTCTGTTTGGCTCTGCTAGGCCCAGTCTGACTCTGTTTGGATCTGCCAGGCTCTGTTTGGCTCTCCCAGGTACGATTTGACTGTTTTGCTCTCTTTCGCTCTGTTTCACTCTGCCAGGCACTGTGTGACCCTTTTTGGCTCGGTTTCGCTCTCTCAGGTTCTGATTGGCTCTGTATGGCTCTTGGAGGCTCTGCTTGGCTCTCATTTGCTCTGACAGGCACTGTTTGGCTCAGTTGGGATCTGTTTGGCTCTGCTTGCCTCTGCCATGATCTGTCTGGCTCTGTATGTCTCTCTTTGGCACTGTTTGGCTCTACTGGGCTCTGTTTCGCTATGTTTGGCTCTGTTTGGATGTGCCAGGTGCTCGTTGGCTCTGAATGGCTCTGTTTGGCTCTGTTTGGATTTTCCAGGCTCCTATTGGCTCTCTTTGGCTCCGTTTGGCTCTTTCAGGGCCCATAAGGCTCTGTTTCGCTCTTTTTCACTCTGTTAGGCTCTGTTTAATTCTGTTTGGTTCTGTTTGGTTTTGCCAGTCTCTGTTTGGCTCCGTTTGGCTCTATTTGTCTCCGTATGGCTCTACCAGGCTCTGTTTGGCACTGCCAGACTCTGTTTGGTTCTGCCAGGATCTGTTTGGCACTGTTTGGCTCTTTTGGGCTCTTATTGGCTCTGCCAGGCTCTGTAAATGTCTTCCGCGCTCTGTTTGGCTCTGCTTTGCACTGTCTGCCCCCGTTTGGATCTGCCAGGCTTTGTTTGGCCCTTGTCCTCACTTATCACCCCACCAGCCTCCACATTCAAAGGATTATCCTCCGCCATTTCCGCCAACTCCAGCATGATGCCACCACCAAACACATCTTCCCTTCACCCCCCTGGCAGCATTCCGTAGGGTTCGTTCCCTCCGGGACATTCTGGTCCACTCCTCTATCACCCCCTACTCCTCAACTCCCACCTATGGCACCTCCCCATGCCCACGCAGAAGATGCAACACCTGCCCCTTCACTTCCTCTCTCCTCACCATCCAAGGGCCCAAACACTCCTTTCAGGTGAAGCAGCATTTCACTTGCATTTCCCCTAACTTAGTCTACTGCATTCGTTGCTCCCAATATGGTCTCCTCTACATTGGAGAGACCAAACGCAAACTGGGCGACCGCTTTGCGGAACACCTGCGGTCTGTCCGCAAGAAAGACCCAAACCTCCCTGTCGCTTGCCATTTTAACACTCCACCCTGCTCTCTTGCCCACATGTCTGTCCTTGGCTTGCTGCATTGTTCTAGTGAAGCCCAACGCAAACTGGAGGAACAGCACCTCATCTTCCAACTAGGCACTTTACAGCCTACTGGGCTGAATATTGAATTCAACAACTTTAGATCTTAAACTCCCTCCCCCATCCCCACCCCCTTTCCGTTTCTTCCCCCTCCTTTTTTGTTTTTTCCAATAATTTATATAGATTTTTCTTTTCTCACCTATTTCCATTATTTTTAAATCTATAACTGTAATGCCCTGTCAGTCGTTGCACCCCACCCCCACTAGAGCTGTACCTTGAGTGTCCTGCCATCCATTCTTAATTAGCACATTTTCTTAGATAATATCACCACCTTCAACACCTCTTTGTTCCTTTTGTCTGTGACATCTTTTGATTATCTGCTCCTACCACTGCTTGCTTGTCCCTACAACCACTCCCCCCCAACTTGTCTCCCCCCACCCCCCGCCCTCCCACTCCCCTACCCCCTTAAACCAGCTTATATTTCACCCCTCTCCTAACTTTACTCAGTTCTGCTGAAGGGTCATGAGGAGGACTCGAAACATCAACTCTTTTCTTCTCCGCCGATGCTGCCAGACCTGCTGAGTTTTTCCAGGTAATTCTGTTTTTGTTTTGGATTTCCAGCATCTGCAGTATTTTTTTGTTTTTATATTTGTTTGGCTCTGCTTGGCTCTTTTTGGCTCTGCCAGGCGCTGTTTGGCACTGCTGGGCTCTCTTTGGCTCTGTTTGGCTCTGTTTGGATCTGGCACGTTCTGTCTGGCTCTGTATGACTCTCTTTGGCACTGATTGGCTCTGCCAGGCTCTGCTTGGCTCTGTATGGCTCTGCCAGGCTCTGTTTGGCTATGTTTGTCTCTGCCTGGCGCTATTTTGCTCTTTTTAGCTATGTTTGTCTATATTATGCTCTCTCGGACCCCGTTTGGCTCTGTTTGGAATTGCCAGGCTCTGTTTGGTTCTGTTTCGCTCTGCCAGGTCCAGTTGAGCTCTGTTTGTCTCTTCCAGGCTCTGGCTGGCTCTGTTGCCTCTATTTGGCTATGCCAGGGACTGTTTGGCTCAGTTAGGCTCTGCTTGCCTCTGTTTGGCTCTGCCAGTGTCTGTTTGCCTCTGTTTGGCTCTGTTTGGCTCTGGTAGAGTCTGTTTGGCTCGGCCAGGCTCTGTTAGGTGATGCCAGGCTTCCTTTGGCTTTGTTTGGATATGTTTGTCTCTGTTTGGCTCTGCCAGGCCCACTTGGGCACTGTTTGGCTCTTCCAGGCTCTGGTTCGCTCTGTTGGCTCTATTAGGCTATGCCAGGCACTGTTTGGCTCTGTTGCACACTGTTTGGCTCTGCCAGCGTCTGTTTGCCTCTGTTTGGCTCTCTTTGTCACTGTTTGGCTCTGCCAGGCTATCTTTGGCACAGTTAGGCTATGTGTGGCGCCGTTCGGCCCTGCCAGGCGCTATTTGGTTCTGTTTGGCTCTGCTGGGCTCTGTTTAACTCTGTTTGGCTCTGTCTGGCTCTACCAGGCTCTGTTTCGCTCTGTTTGGTTCTGCCAAAATCTGTTTGGCTCTGTTTGGCTCTTTTTGGCTCTGATTGGCTTTGTCTGTCTATGTTTGGCTCTGCCAGGCGCAGTTTGGCTCTGTTTGGCTCTGGTTGGCTCCGTTTGGCTTTGCCGGGCATGTTTGGCTCTGTTCGGCCCTTTTTGGCTTGGCTCTGCTCTCTCTGGCACTTATTGGCTCTGTATGGCTCTGGGAGGCTCTGTTTGGCTCTGTAGGGCTCTGCTTGACTCTCATTTGCTCTTACAGGCACTGTTTGGCTCTGTTGGGCACTGTTTGGCTCTGCAAGTGTCTATCTGCCTCTGTATGGCTCTCTTTGGCACTGATTGGCTCTGCAAGACTCTGTTTGGCTCTGTGTGGGGCTCTGCGAGTATCTGTTTGACTATGTTTGTTTCTGCCAGGCACTCGTTGGCTCTGACTGGCTCTGTTTGGCTCTGTTTGGCCTTTCCCGTCTCTATTAGGCTCTGTTTGGATCTGCCAGGCTCTGTTTGGCTCTGTTTGGCTATGTTTGGCTCTGTTTGTCTCTGCCAGGATCTGTTTTGCTCTGCCAGGCTGTGTTTGGTTCTGTTTGACTCTGTCTGGCTCTGTAGGGCTCTGCTTGACTCTCCTCTGCTCTGCCAGACCCTGTTTCGCTCTGTTGGGCACTATTTGGCTCTGCTTGGCTCTGTCAGGATGTGTCTGGCTCTGTATGGCTCTCTTTGGCGCTGTTTGGCTCCGTTTGGCTCTGCTAGGCTCTGTTTGGCTCTGTTTGGCTTTGTTTGGCTATGTTTGGCTCTGTTTGGCTCTGCCAGGCGCTCCTTGGCTCTGAACGGCTCTGTTTGGCTCTGTTTGACTTTGCCAGGCTCTGTTTGGCTCTGCCAGGCACAGTTGGGCTCTGTTTGGCTCTGCAAGGCTCTTTTTGGCTCTGTTTGGATCTGTTTGGCTCTTCCAGGCTCTGGTTGGCTCTGTTTGGCTCTGTTTAGCTCTCTTTGTCTCTGTTTTGTTCTGCCAGGATCTGTTTGGCACAGCCCAGTACTGTTTCTTTCTTTTTGGCTCTGTTTGTCTCTGTATGGCTCTACCAGGCTCTGTTTGACTCTGTTGGGCTCTGCCAGCCTCTGTTTGGCTCCCTTCCGCCCTGTTTGGCTCTGTTTGGTTCTGCCAGGATCTGTTCGGCTCTGTTTGGCTCTTTCTGGCTCTGATTGGCTCTGCCGGGCACTGTCTGGTCTTGTTGGGCTCTGTTTGGCTCTGCTTTACACTGTTTACCTACGTCTGGCTCTGCCAGGCTTTGTTTGGCTCTGCTTAGCTCTTTTTGGCTCTGCCAGGCGCTGCTTGGCTCTGCCAGGCTCTGTTTGTCTCTGTTTGGCTATGTTTGGCTCTGCCTGGCGCTATTTTGCTCTTTTTAGCTATGTTTGGCTATGTTTGGCTCTTTCGGGTTCTATTTGGCTATGTTAGGCTTTGCCAGGCTCTGCCAGGCCCACGTGGGCACTGCTTGGCTCTTCCAGGCTCTGGTTCGCTCTGGTGGCTCTATTTGGCTATGCCAGGCACTGTTTGGCTCTGTTTGGCTCTGCCAGGGTATGTTTGCCTCTGTTTCACTCAGTTTGGCTCTGGCAGTGGCTGTTTGGCTCTGTTTAGCTCTCTTTCACTCTGTTTGGCTCTGCCAGGCTACCTTTGGCTCGGTTAGGCTATGTTTGTCGCCGTTTGGCTCTACCAGGCGCTATTTGGCTCTGTTTGGCTCTGTTTGACTCTTTTTGGCTCTGTTTGCCTCTGCCAGGATCTGCTTTGCTCTGCCAGGCTCTGTCTGGCTCTGTTGGACTCGGTTTGTCTCTCTTTGGTTCTGTTTGAATCCGTTTAGCTCTGCCGCGCTCTGTTTGGCTCCAGCAGGCTCTCTTTGGCTCTGTGTAGCTCTTTTTGGCTCTGCCAACTTATGTTTGAATCTGCCAGCACTGTTGGTCTCTGTTTGGCTCTGTGTGGTTTTGTTTGGCTCTTTTTGGCTCTGCTTCACTCTGTTTGGCTCTGTTTGGCTCTACCAGTTTCTGCCTGGATCGGTTTGGCTCTGTTTCGCTCTGCCAATCTCTGTTTCACTCTGTTTGACTCTGTGTGGCTATGTTTGGCTCTGTTAGGCTCTTTTTCACTCTGGTTGGCTCTGTTTGGCTCTGTTTGTCTCTTCCAACCTCTGCCTGGATCTATTTGTCTCTGTCTGGCTCTGTTTGGCTCTGCCAATCTCTGTTTGGCTCTGTTTGGCACTGTTTGGCTCTGTGTGGCTCTGTGCAGCTCTGTTTGGCTCTGTTTCACTCTGTTGGGCTCTGTTTGTCTCTGCCAGGCTCTGACTGCCTCTGCCAGGCTCTGTGTCTCTGTTTGGCTCTGTTTGGCTCTCTTTGACTCTGTTTGGCTCTGCCAGGGTCTGTTTGGCTTTGCCAGGCTCTGTTTGGATCTGTTGGGCTCTGTCGAGATCTGCCAGGCTCTGTTTCGCACTGTTTGGCTCCATTAGGATCTGTTTGTCTCTGAATGGCTCTGTTTAGCTCTGTATGGCTTTGCCAGGCTCTGTTTGACTCTGACAGGCACAGTTGGGCTCTATTTGTCTCTGCCAGGCTCTTTTTGGTTCTGTTTGGATCTGTTTGGCTCTTCCAGGCTCTGGTTGGCACTCTTTTCACTCTGCCAAGCACTGTTTGGCTCTGTTGGGCTCTGGTTGCCTGTTTGGCTCTGCCATGGTCTGCTTGGCTCTGTTTAGCTCTGTATGGCACTGCCAGCCACTGTTGGGCTCTGTTTGGCTCCCTTTGGCACTGTTTGTCTCTGGTTGGCTCTGTGTCACTCTGTTTGGCTCTCTTTGGCTCTGTTTACCGCAGCCAGGTTCTGTTTGGCTCTGTTTGTCTCTGTATGGCTCTACCAGGCTCTGTGTGGCTCTGCCAGCCTCTGTTTGTCTCCCTTTCGCCATTTGGCTCTGTTTGGTTCTGCCAGGATCTGTTTGGCTTTTTGGCTCTGATTGGCTCTGATGGGTACTGTTTGAGTCTGCCGGGTTCTGTTTGGCTCTACTTTGCACTGTTTGCCTCAGCTAGGCTCTGCCAGGCTTTGTTTGGCTCTGTTTTGCACTGCTTGGCTCTTGTTGCCTCTGCCAGGCGCTTCTTGGTCTCTGCTGGGCTCTGTTTGGCTCTGCTTGGCATTGGAACGTTCTGTCTGGCTCTGTATGGCTATCGTTGGCACTGATTGGCTCTGCCAGGCTCTGTCTGACCCTGTATGGCTCTGCCAGGCTCTGTCTGTCTCTGTTTGGTTATGTTTGGCTCTGCCTGGTGCTATTTTGCTCTTTTTGGCTATATTTGGCTATGTTTGGCTCTTTCGGGCTCTGTTTGGCTCTATCTGGCTTTGCCAGGTTCTGTTTCGCTCTGCCAGGCCCACTTGGGCACTGTTTGGCTCTTCCAGGCTCTGGTTCGCTCTGTTGGCTCTATTAGGCTATGCCAGGCACTGTTTGGCTCTGTTGCACACTGTTTGGCTCTGTTTGGCTCTGCCAGCATCTGTTTGCCTCTGTTTGGCTCTCTTTGTCACTGTTTGGCTCTGCCAGGCTATCTTTGGCACAGTTAGGCTATGTGTGGCGCCGTTCGGCCCTGCCAGGCGCTGTTTGGTTCTGTTTGGCTCTGTTTGACTCTTTTTGGCTCTGTTTGCCTCTGCCAGGATCTGTTTTTATCTGCGAGGCTCTGTTTGGCTCTGTTTGACTCTGTTTGACTCTCTTTGGCTCTGTTTGAATCCGTTTAGCTCTGCCACGCTCTGTTTGGCTCTGGCAGGCTCTGTTTGGCTCTGCGTAGCTCTTTTTGGCTCTGCCAACTTCTGTTTGAATCTGCCAGGCTCAGTTTGTCTCTGTTTGGCTCTGTGTGGCTATGTATGGCTCTTTTTCACTCTGGTTGGCTCTGTTTGGCTCTGTTTGTCTCTTCCAAGCTCTGTCTGGATTTGTTTGTCTCTGTTTGGCTCTGCCAATCTCTGTTTGGCTCTGTTTCACTCTGTTGGGCTCTGTTTGTCTCTGCCAGGCTCTGACTGTCTCTGCCAGGTTCTGTGTCTCTGTTTGGCTCTGTTTGGCTCTCTTTGACTCTGTTTGTCTCTGCCAGGGTCTGTTTGGCTTTGCTAGGCTCTGTTTGGATCTGTTGGGCTCTGTCAAGATCTGCCAGGCTCTGTTTCACACTGTTTGGATCCATTAGGATCTGTTTGGCTCTGTTAGGCCCTGTTTGGCTCTGTTTGGCTCTGTATGGCTGTGCCTCGCTCTTTGTGGCTCTGTTTTGGTCTGTTTGGATCTATTTGGCTCTGTGTGGCTCTGCCAGTTGCTGTTTGGCTTTGTTTGGATCTGTTTGGCTCTCTATGGCTCTGTTTTGTTCTGCTTGGATCTGTTTGGCTCTGTTTGGCTCTGCCAGGCTTTTTTTGGCTCTGTTTGGCTCTGCCAGGCTCTGTTTGGTTCTCCTTGGATCCGATTGGTTCTGTTTGGCGCTGTTTGACACTGTTTAGCTTCGTTTGGCTCTGTTTGGCTCAATTTGCCTCTGCCAGGCTCCGTTTGGCTCTGTTTGGGCCTGTTTGGCTCCGCCAGGTTCTGTTTGGCTATGTTTGGCACTGGTTGGCTCCGCTTGGCTCTATTTGGCTCTGCCAGGCTCTGTTTGGATATGCCTGGCTCTGTTTCGCTCCTTTTGGCTCTGTTTCACTCTGTTTAAATCTGCCAGGCTCTGCTTTGGCCCTGTTTGGCTCTGTCTGGCTTTGTTTGGCTCGTTTTGGCTCTGTTTCACTCTGTTTGGCTCTACAGGTTCTGCCTGAATCTGTTTGGCTCTGCCAGCCTCTGTTTGGCTCCTATTGGCTCTGTATGGCTCTATGTGGCTCTGTTTGGCTCTGTCACGTTCTGTTTGGCTCTGTTTGTCTCTCCCAGGTTCTATCTAGCAGTGTGTGGCTCTGGTTGGCTCTTTTTGGCTCTGCCAGCCTCTGTTTGGCTGTTTTTGGCTCCCTTTGGCTCTGTTTGCCTCTGTTTGGCTCTGTTTGTCTCCTATTGGCTCTGTATGGCTCTATGTGGCTTTGTTTGGCTCTGTCACGTTCTGTTTGGCTCTGTTTGTCTCTCCCAGGTTCTATCTCGCAGTGTGTGGCTCTGGTTGGCTCTGTTTGGCTCTACCAGGCCTCTGTCTGGCTGTTTTTGGCTCCCTTTGGCGCTGCCAGGCCCTGTTTGGCTTTCCTGGGCTCTATTTGGATATGCCAGGCTCTTTGGGCTACGTTTGGCTCCGTTTTGCTCTGCAAGGCACTATTTGGCTCTGTTTGCATCTGTCTGGCACTGCCAGGGTCTGTTTGGCTCTGTTTGGCTCTACCAGGCCTTGTTTGGCTCTGTTTGTCTCCCATTGGCTCTCTTTGGCTCTATATGGCTCTGTTTGGCTCTGCCAGCCTCTGGTTGGATCTGTCTGGCTCTGGGACGTGCTATTTAGCTCTGTTCTGCTCTGTTTGGCTCTGCCAGGCTGTGTTTGGCTCTGTCTGGTTCTGCCAGGCTCTGCTTGGCTCTGCGAAGCTCAGATTGCCTATGTTTGGCTCTGTTTGGCAAACAGAGTTAAGCAGTGCCAAACAGAGGCAACAGAACCAAAGGGGGCCAGACAGAGCTGGCAGAGCCAAACAGAGCCTGGCAGAGTCATACAGAGCAAAACAGAGCCAAACAGAGCCAAGCGGAGCCAAACAGAGCCAAAAAGAGCCAAACAGAGCCAAAAAGAGCCAAATAGCACCTGGCAGAGCCAGACGATGCCAAGAAAATCCAAACAGAGCCAAACAAGGCACAACAGAGCAAATCAGAGTGAAACATAGCCAAACAGACCCAAACAAAGCCTGGCAGACCCAAACAGAGAAAAACAGAGCCTGGCAAAGCCAAGCAGAGCCAAACAGAGCCTGGCAGAGCCAAACAGAGCAGAACAGAGCTAAATAGCACGTCCCAGAGCCAGACAGAGCCCAACAGAGGCAAACAGAGTCTGGCAGAGCCAAGAAGAGCCAAACAGGGCCAACCAGAGCCTGGAAGAACCAAGCAGATCCAAACAGAGCCAGAAACAGCCTGGAAGAGCCGAACAGAGCCCAACTAGCCCTGGCAGAGCCAAATGGAGCCAAACAGAGCCTGGCAGAGCCAAACGGTGCCCAAAGAGCCATACAGAGCCAGACAGAACTGCACAGGGCCTGAAAGAGCCAAAGAGAGTGAAGCAGAGAAAAACAGAGTCAAACAGAGCGTCCCAGAGCCATGCAGAGCTAATCAGTGCCAGACAGAGCAAAGCCGAGCAAAAAAGAGCCAAACAGTGCCTGGCATAGCCAAACAGAGCAAAACAGAGCCAGACAGAGCCAAGCAGAGTCAAACAGAGCCCGACAGAGCCACACAGAGCCAAAAAAAGCCAAATAGAGGCTGACAGAGCCAGACAGAGCCATAGAAAGCCAAACAGAGCCAAACAGCGCACAACATAGCCAAACAGATCCAAACATAGCCAAACGGAGCCAAGCAGAGCCTGGCAGATCCAAACAGAGCCAAATAGAGCCTGGCAAAGCCAAAAAGAGCCAAACAGATCCAAACAGATCCTGGCAGAGCCAAACAGAGAAAAACAGAGCCAAATAGTGCCTGGCAGAGCCAAACAGAGCAAAACAGAGCCAGACAGAGCCAAGCAGAGTCAAACATAGCCCAGCAGAGCCAAACAGAGCCAAAAAAAGCCAAATAGAGCCTGACAGAGCCAGACGGAGCCATAGAGAGCCAAACAGAGCCAAACAGCACACAACATAGCCAAACAGATCCAAACGTAGCCAAACAGAGCCAAGCAGAGCCTGGCAGATCCAAATAGAGCCAAACAGAGACTGCCAAAGCCAAAAAGTGCCAAACAGATCCAAACAGATCCCGGCAGAGCCAAACAGAGCAAAACAGAGCCAAATAACGCCTGGCAGAGCGAAACAGAGCCAAACAGAGCCAAACAGACCCTTGCGGAGCCAAACAGAGACAAACAGGTACTGGCAGAGCCAAACAGTGCCAAACAGAGCCAACCAGAGCCTTGATAAGCCAAACAGATCCAGTCAGAGCCAAAAACAGCCTGACAGAGCCAAACAGAGTCCAATTAGCCCTGGCAGAGCCAAACGGAGCTTGGAAAAGCCAAACAGAGCCAAGCAGAGCACGAGAGGGCCAAACAGAGCCAAATAGCGCCTGGCAGGGACAAACACGGCCAAACTTAGCCAAGCAGAGCCAAACAGAGCCTGGCACAGCCAAACAGAGCCTGGCAGAACCAAAACAGTGCCCAAGAGAGCCAAACAGAGCCCAACAGAGCCAAACAGGGCCTGGCAGAGCCAAAGAGAGACAGGCAGAGAAAAACAGATTCAAACAGAGCGTCCCAGAGCCGTACAGAGCCAATCAGTGCCAGACAGAGCAAAGCCGAGCCAGAAAGAACCAGACAGAGCCAAACAGTGCCCGGCAGAGCCAAACAGAGCCAAACTGAGCCTGGCAGAGTCAAAGTGAGCCTGGGAGAGACAAACAGAGCCTGGCAGCGCCAAACAGAGCCAGTGAAAGCCTCAAAGAGACAAACAGAGCCAAATGGAGCCAAACAGAGCCAAAGTGAGCCAAACAGAGCCAAAAGGGACTTGGCAGAGCCAGACAGAGCCAAACAGATCCTCCCAGAGACATACAGACGCAAACAGTGCCAAACAGAGTAAAGCGGAGCCAAACAGAGGCAAACAAAGCCTGGCAGAGTCAAAGAGAGCCAAACAGAGATAAACAGAGCTAGGCAGCACCTGGCAGAGCCACGCAGAGCCGAACTAAGCCTGGCAGAGCCAGACTGAGCCTGGCAGCGCCAAACAGAGCCACACAGAGAAAAACAGAGCCAAATGGAGCCAAACAGAGGCTGGCAGATCCACACAGGGCCAAACAGAGCCAAACAGAGCCCGACAGAGCCAAACAGAGCCTGGTAGAGCCATGCAGAGCCATACAGAGCCAAACAGACACTGGCAGAGACAAACTGAGCCAGATAGTGCCAAACAGAGCCCGGCAGAGACAAACACAGCCAAAAAGAGCCAAACAGAGCCCGACAGAGCCAAACAGAGCCAAACACAGCCAAATAGCACCTGACAGAGACAGACAGAGCTGATCATAGCCAAACAGAGCCAAACAGAGCCTGGTAGAGCCATGCAGAGCCAAACAGAGCCAAATAGACACTGGTAGAGATGAACTGAGCCAAATGGAGCCAAACATAGCCCAGCAGAGCCAAACAGAGCCAAATAGCACCTGGCAGAGCCAAACATAGCCAAACAGAGCCTGGCAGAGCCAAACATAACCAAACAGAGCCTAGCAGATCCAAACAGAGCTTGGCAAAGTCAAACAAAGCCAAACAGAGCCAAACAGAGCCTGGCAGAGCCAAACAGAGCCAAATAGCGACTGGCAGAGCCAAACGGAGCCAAAAAGAGCCAAGCAGAGCCTGGCAGAGCCAATCAGAGCCAAAGAGAGCCAAACAGCACCAAACAGGCACTGGCAGAGACAAACAGAGTCAAACAGAGCCCAACAAAGCTAAAGAGAGCCTGGCAGAGCCAAAAAGAGCCAACCAGAGCTTGGCAGTGTCAAACAGAGTCAAACTGTGCCTGGCACAGCCAAACAGAGCCTGGCAAACCAAACAGAGCCAGGCAGAGCAAAACAGAGCCAAACAGAGCCAAATAGCACCTGGCAGAGCCACACACAGCCAGACATAGGCAAACAGAACCTGGCTGAGCCAAACAGAGTCAAACATACCCAAACTGAGCCTGGCAGAGCCAAATACAGACTGGCAGAGCCAAACAGAGCCTACCAGTGCCAAAAAGAGCAAAAGAGAGCCACACAGAGTCAGACAGAACCAAACAGAGCCAAACAGAGCAATAGGGCACCCAAACAGAGCCAGAGGCTGGCAGAGACAAACAGAGACTGGCAGAGCCAAACAGAGCCTGCCACTGCCAAAAAGAGCCAAAGAGAGAGTCAGAGAGAACCAAACAGAGCCAAACAGAGCAATATGGCATCCAAACAGGGCTAGAGGCTGGCAGAGCAAAACTGAGCCAAACAGGCTCTGGCAGAGCCAAACAGAGACTGGCAGAGAAAAACAGATCCAGGCAACGCGTGGCAGAGCCTACATAGACAATCAGAGCTAAACAGAGCCTGGCAGACCCAAACAGAGCCAGACAGAGCCAACCAGACCCAATCAGTGAGAAAGGGAGCCAAACAGAGACAAACAGAGCCTCGCAGAGCCAAACAGGGCTTGTCAGAGCCAAACAGAGACAAACATAGCCAAAATGAGCCAAACAGAGCCAAACAGACCCAAACAGATCCTGGCAGGTGCAAACGCAGCCCAACATAGCCAAACAGCTCCAAACAGAGCCTAACAGAGCCAAGCAGATCCAATCAGAGATAGACAGAGCAAAACAGAGCCAAACAGGGCCACACAGAGCCTGGCAGGGCCAAACAGAGCCAATAGGGACCAAGCAGAGCTGGGCAGAGCCAAACAGGGCCAAACAGGTCGAAAAGGAGCCTGGCAGATCCAGACAGAGCCACACAGAGCTTCCCAGAGACATACAGGGCAAAATAGTGTCAAACATGGCACAGCAAAGCTGAACAGAGCCAAACAGAGTGAAACAGAGTGTGGCAGAGCCAAAGAGAGCCAAACGGGGCCAAACAGAGTGAAGCAGCACCTGGCAGAGCCAAACAGAGCCAATATTGCCAATCTGATCCTGGCAGAGCCAACAGAGCCTGGCAGAGCCAACAGAGCCTGACAGAGCCAAGCTGAGCCAAAGAGAGCCCAGCAGCGCCTAACAGAGCCAAGGAGAGCCACACAGAGTCAAACAGAGCCAAAGGGAGCGGGACAGAGTCATATGGAGGCTGGCTGAGCCAAACAGATGAAAACAGAGCCTGGCAGAGCCATACAGAGCCAAACGGAGCCAAACAGAGCAAAGCAGCACATGGCAGAGCTAAACAGAGCCAATATTGCCAATCTGAGCCTGGCAGAGCCAAGAGAGACTGGCAGAGCCAAACTGAGCCGAAGAGAGCCCAGCAGCGCCAGACAGAGCCAAAGAGAACCATACAGAGTCAAACAGAGCCAGAAAGAGTCAAACTGACCCAAAGGGAGCGGTACAGAGCCATACGGAGGCTGGCTGAGCCAAACAGACAGAAACAGAGCCTGGCAGAGCCATACAGAGCCAAACAGAGCCAACCGGAGCCAAACAGTGCCACACAGAGACTGGCAGAGCTAAACAGACCCTGGCAGCACCAACCAGAGTCAAAGAGGGCCAAACATAGTCAAAAAGAGCCAAACAGAGCCATACAGAAGCAAACAGAGCCAAACAGAGCCCGGCAGAGCCAAACAGTGCCAAACAGAGCAAAGTAGAGCCAAACAGAGCCAAACAGGTCCAAACAGAGCCAAAGGGAGCCAATCAGATCCAAACAGACCTTGGGAGATCCAAACAGAGCCTGGCAGAGTCATACAGAGCAAAGCAGAGCCAAACAGAGCCAAGCAGAACCAAACAGAGCCAAAAAGAGCCAAACAGAGCTAGAAAGAGCCAAATAGCGCCTGGCAGAGCCAGACGGTGCCAAGAAAGTCCAAACAGAGCCAAACAGAGCACAACAGAGCAAAACAGAGCCAAACATAGCCAAACAGACCCAAACAGAGCCAGACAGAGCCTGGCAAAGCCAAGCAGAACCAGGCAGAGCCAAACAGAGCAAAAAAGATCTAAATAGCGCCTCCCAGAGCCAAACAGGGACAAACAGAGCCTGGCAGCGCCAAAAAGAGCCAAACAGGGCCAACCAGAGCCAGGAAGAACCAAGCAGATACAAACAGAGCCAAAAACAGCCTGGCAGAGCCAAACAGAGCTCAACCAGCCCTGGCAGAGCCAAATGGAGCCAAACAGAGCCTGGAAAAGCCAAACAGAGGGCACAAGGTCCAAACAGAGCCAATCAGAGCCAAACAGAGCCAAATAGCGCCTGGCACAGCCAAACATAGCCTGGCAGAGCCAAACAGTGCCCAAAGAGCCATACAGAGCCAGACAGACTCTGGCAGAGCCAAATAGAGCCACACAGAGCCCAACAGAGCTGCACAGGGCCTGAAAGAGCCAAAAAGAGCGAAGCAGAGAAAAACAGAGCCAAACAGAGCGTCCCAGAGCCGTACAGAGCCAATCAGTGCCAGACAGAGCAAAGCCGAGCAAAAAAGAGCCAAACAGTGCCTGGCAGAGCCAGACAGAGCAAAACAGAGCCAAACAAAGCCCAGCAGAGCCAAAGAGAGCCCGGCAGAGCCAGACAGAGCCAAAGAAAAAGCCAAATAGAGCCTGACAGAGCCAGACGGAGCCATAGAAAGCCAAACAGAGCTAAACAGCGCACAACATAGCCAAACAGATCCAAACATAGCCAAACAGAGCCTGGCAGATCCAAACAGAGCCAAACAAAGCAAAACAGAGCCAAACAGAGCAAAGCAGAGCCAAATAGAGCCAAACAGACCCTTGCAGAGCCAAACAGAGACGAACAGGTACTGGCAGATCCAAACAGTACCAAACAGAGCCAACCAGAGCTTTGATGAGTCAAACAGATCCAATCAGAGCCAAAAACAGCCTGGCAGAGCCAAACCAAGCCTGGCAGAGCCAAAAAGAGCCAAACAGAACCTGCCAGAGATAAGCAGAGCCAGCCTGGGCTTATCAGAGCCAAACAGAGCCTGGCAGAGCCAAACAGAGACTGGCGGAGCAAAACAGATCCAAGCAACGCCTGGCAGATCCTAACAGAGACAATCAGAGCTAAACAGAGCCTGGCAGACCCAAACAGAGACTGTCAGAGCCAAACAGGGCCTGGCAGAGCCAGACAGAGACTGTCAGAGCCAAACTGAGCCAAACAGAGACAAACATAGCCAAAAAGAGCCAAACAGAGCCAAACAGAGCCTGGAAAAGCCAAACAGAGCCCACAGAGCCAAACAGAGCAAGACAGACCGAAACAGAGCCTGGCAGGTCCAAACACAGCCGAACATAGCCAAACAGCTCCAAACAGAGCCAAACAGAGCCTAACAGAGCCATGCAGATCCAAACAGAGCAAAACAGACCCAAACAGACCCTGGCAGGTCCAAACACAGCCAAACATAGCCAAACAGCTCCAAACAGAGCCTATCAGAGCCACGCAGAGCCTGGCAGGGCCACACAGAGCCAATAGGGACCAAGCAGAGCTGGGCACAGCCAAACAGAGCCAAACAGGTTGAAAAGGAACCTGGCAGATCCAGACAGAGCCACACAGAGCCTCCCAGAGACATACAGGGCAAAACAGTGCCAAACATGGCACAGCAAAGCTGAACAGAGCCAAACAGAGTGAAACAGAGCGTGGCAGAGCCAAAGAGAGCCAAACAGAGCCAAAGAGAGCCACACAGAGTCAAACAGGGCCAGACAGAGTCAAACAGAGCCAAAGGGAGTGGAACAGAGCCATACGGAGGCTGGCTGAGCCAAACAGACAGATACAGAGCCTGGCAGAGCCATATAGAGCCAAACAGAGCCAACGGAGCCAAACAGAGGCTGGCATAGCTAAACAGAGCCTGGTAGGGCTATACAGAGCCAAACATTGCCAAACAGACCCATGCAGCACCAAACAGAGCGAAAGAGGGCCAAACAGAGTCAAACAGAGCCTGGCAGAGCCATACAGAAGCAAACAGAGCCAAACAGAGCCTGGCAGAGCCAAACAGTGCCAAACAGAGCAAAGTAGAGCCAAACAGAGCTAAACAGGTCCAACCAGAGCCAAACAGAGCCAAAGGGAGCCAAACAGATCCAAACAGGCCTTGGCAGAGCCAAACAGAGCCAAACAGACCCTGGCAGCGCCAAACAGAGCCAAGTAGCACCTGGCAGAGCCAAACAGAGGCTGGCAGAGCCTGGCAGTGCCATACAGAGCCAAACATAGCCAAACAGACCCTGGCAGCGCCAAGCAGAGCCAAAGAGAGCCAAACAGAGTCAAACAGAGCCAAACACAGCCAATCAGAGCCAGTGGGACCGAAACAGAGCCAAACAGAGCCTGGCAGAGCCAAACAGAGCCAAGCCGATCACGGCAGAGCCAAACAGTGCCAAACAGAGCCAAACAGATCGAAACAGAGCCTGGCAGAGCTAAAGAGAGCCAAAAAGAGCCAAACAGAGCCAAGCAGCACCTGGCAGAGCCAAACAGAGCTAAACATAGTCAATCTGAGCCTGGCAGAGTCAAACAGAGCCAAACAGAGCACACTCGGCGGCTGAGCTCCAAGCCATCATCAACACCTTCACCGAGGCGTACGAGAGCATGAGCCTTACACTAACCATCCATAAGACAAAAGTCCTCCACCAACCTGGACCCCAACACCACACTGCCCCCCACCCCGGTTATCAAAATCCACGATGAGGCCTTGGACAGAGTCGACCACTTTCCATGCCTTGGGAGCTACTGTCAACATTGGCATTGATGGCGAAGTCTAATACTGCCTTCCCTGTGCCGGCACAGCCTTCGGCCACCTGAGGGTGAAAGTGTTTGGAGACCAGGACCTCAAACCCGGCACCAAGCTCATGGTCTACGCAGCAGTAATGATACCCGCCTTCCTATATGGCTCAGTGACGTGGACTATGGCACCTCAGAACCCTGGAGAAGTGCCACCAGCGCTGCCTCTGCAAGATCCTGAAAATCCACTGGCAGGGATAGGCGCACCGTCAATGTTCCCTTACAGGCCAACATCCCCAGCATCAAAGCATTGACCACGCTAGATCAGCTCCGCTGGGTGGGCCCCATTGTCCATATACCTGACACGAGACTCCCAAAACAAGCACTCTACTCAGAGCTTCAACGTGGCAAGCAAGCCCCAGGAAGGCAGAGGAAATGCTTCAAGGACGCCCTCAAAGGCTCCTTGACAAAGTGCAACATCCCCACTGACATCTGGGAATCCCTAGCCCAAGGCTGTCCGAAGTGGAGGGAAAGCATCCGGGAAGGAGCTGAACACCTCGAGCCTCATTGCCAAGGGCTGGCTGAAGTCAAGCGTCTACAGTGAAAGGAGCAGGTGGCAACCCAGGCACCCCACCCACCCATTTCCCCCTAACACCATCTGCCCCACCTGTGACAGAGATTGTAGGTCATGCATTGGACTCCTCAGTCACATGAGAATTCATTCTTAGTGTGGAAGCAAGTCATCATTGGCCCTGAGAGATGGCCTAAAAGAGAAGAGAGATACCTATAATAAATGTCAAGAGTATGACTGTTCCCAGAGAAAAGGAATTCACACAACCATTCAGATCAGGACGCAGGTGAGAAATAAGATCACAATCATAAAACTGAAGCTGAAGCTTGCTATTGGAGAACAGAGTAACATCATCTTGCTCAGGCTAATCCAGAAGATCTTTCCTGAAAATTTGAAAGTAAATGGGTACCCAAGGAAAGGTGTTCTGAAACCAAACAATGTCATCCTGATGGCATAGGGTGGAACTGAGATTTGAAAGCCAGGAGCAATCCAAATCAGGAGGACACACAAAGGAAAAGACGTTACTTGTATGTTCTACCACAGTTGCAAAGAGCTGTAGCTTATCTCAGTAAACCATGAGATGAAAGAGGCATCACTAAAAGTTGAAGGTTGCCTTCCAATCAGAAGCAAGAACATCTGATCCTAATCTATTTAGAGTCTTTTGATCAGATGGTTGGATGCTTTGAAGATTTTGAGTATCACATCACAATTGACCCAGTGGTGAAACTAATGATTCATCCCCCAGGTAAAGTACCAATAGAATTAAAAGGGAAGCTAGAAAGAGAGCTCCAAAGAGAGGGAAGAAAGTGAGCACCAGTGTCATAGAGCCTACAGATTGAATAAAATCCATTGTTGTGAGAGAGAAGCCAAATGGATGGCTAAGAGTTTACCTGGACTGCAAAAATCTTAATCAAGCAATAAAGAGGAATCACAACCATATTCCAACACAAGAAGAGATCACATCAGCACTGGCAGGGGGCAAAGGTTTTCAGCAAGCTTGATGTCATGATGGCTACTGGAACATGAAGCTTGATGAGGAATCTTCTCTGATGGCAACAGTGGTCATAGTCACATGAGAGGAGTTTCAGCAAACTCAAAGAAGTAGTATGCAAGGAGACAAGTATGTCAGGCAACAGCAGGAAGAAGCCTGCCACTCTACAAAGTAGATGCTTCTACAAAAGGACTGAAAGCAATGAATGCCAAACCCATGAACTGGAGGCACAATTTTACCACCTGAGCGATACCATGAATATTGATTTTTTGAGAAAAGAAATTAAGTTCGAGTTACACAAGTAACTTGTCAGTCACCATCAGTGGTGCATTCTCCATGGCAACACCACTTCTTCACGTCCAGTATAAATTGTTGTTTTCCCCTTATATTGGTGTTCTTGCGAGTGTCCTGATGAGTGTAAGACGAAAAGCTTAGACATGTCTCTTTTTTCAGCAATATTCAAGGTGTTCTGGTGGAGCCAATAATGAGCAAAACCCAACTACATATCCATACCAACATTGAAAACTCATTGTAAGCATGGGCAGTACCTGTTACCCCTGTTATACAGCACTGTGGTCATAATTTAAATGTTAAACACATCATGCTTCTCTATATCTTTGGAAGTACACAATAATTGTTATTTTATAGAGTGTATAATGTTGTGGTTGCTGAATTTTCCAATTGGGTTCTCACAAAGGTTTTTTGAAAAACTTTTTATGTATCATTTTTTTCTCAGTAATTGAAATTTCTTGTATCCAAAATGAGAATTTAAACATGTTTAGCATGATTAAATTTATGATTTTAATTTTCTCTTGTGTCATTTTAGTGCCTTCATTAAAGACTCTTTTTTGATAGATCTCAACTCCAGCTCCCCCAACTTCCCATGTTTCTCAATACCTCCCCACAGAAATCTAGGCAGTTAATCATTGAACTCGTTTACAGTATCTCTTTTATTGTCTTTCCTGCTAATTTATTCCTCAACTCTGTTATCTTTGGGGTGAATCATCTCCCTGCCTCGCGATGTACTCCAAATTTCTTAAGCTTTAATTTGTAGCATTTGCTATTTGACCTCTTTGCTAGTGAACAATTTGGCAGAAGGGTCACTTTGTCCATTCTCTCTGTAAGCTTGAAAACTTGAAGTCTTACCTTTTCCAAAGAGAAATTTCATTATTAGTCAGTAAGAAATGCTAATTTATTTTAGTTAGATAAGAAACTGCAATTCCATTTTTTAAAAAGTATGAGTCAATTTAAAATGATTAATTTTATAATATTTTGGCAATTGTTGAATTGCATACAACACACAAACAGGACAGGGGAGAGAGGCCTGACTCCAGATTTAATTGGAAAGCTTTCTGATTCCCACCCATTGATTGAAACTGCGCCACAGGTGTTTGTGTAGAGCAGTCGGATCCAGTTGCTGATTCCCTCTCCAAACCCCATTTTGGAGAGCACATCCACCATGTAGGTGTGCGATACTCCGTCAAAGGCCTTCTCCTGGTCCAGGCTGATGAGGCAGGTGTCCACACGCCTGTCCGGTACATAGGCAATCGTATCCCGGAGTAGCACGAGGCTGTCAGAGACTTCCAGCCGGGTACAGCGCAGGTCTGGTCAAATAGTCAGCAGGTCATGCAACATCTGTGGAAAGAAAAGCAAGAGCTCATGTCTCAGGCATGTGTGATATTGCATCAGAACCATTTGCTTTTCTACTTTTAACTCATTGTTGCCCTCAGAAATTGCATCATGCTCAGAGAATTGTCCTCGTAATGAGTTCAATTTTCAAAATACTTGGTCCTTTGAGAAGATATTCTTTAAGCAACAGCCTCTAATTATCTCGCTTGATTACTACACGTGCTGAAAATTACAGACACAAATGCGCAAACAAAAATATCAAACTGTTAGCAACTCCATCATTCCCTTCATCATAAAGTTCTCTGATCAAAGCTGCACTTGGGGCCAGAGGGAGAGAGGGCGGGGCTGGGACCAGGGGCCATGCACGGGGCGGGGCCAGGCGGGGCGCGCGACTGAGACCAGGGCGGAGCGAGTCCGTGAGCTTGGTGGGACCGGGGGGCGGGGCTCGCATCTGAGACAAGGATGGAGCGCGGGCCTTGGGTGGGGCTCGAGGCTGAGGGGCGGGGCCAGTGGCGGAGTGAGTGTGAGGGAGCAAGCGGGGGCGGGGCTGAAACAATGGCGGTGCGAGTGAGGGCGAGGCCGGGGCTGAGTCCACGATGGAGCGAGTGTGAGGTCTGGGGCTTGGTTCTGAGCCGGCTGCGGGGCCATGGAAGGGCTTGTTCTCGGGCTGAGGGGCGGTGACTGGGGTGGGGGCGAGTCGGGGAATGGGACCCTGGACGGGGCGGGGTCGTGAGAAAGATCGGGGCTGTGAAGAAGATCCGGGCTGAGGGACGGGGCGAGCCCACGGTTAGGGCGTGGCTACGCACGGGGGCGGGGCCATGCAATGGGCGGGACCTGGCTGCCAGCCGCTTGACTGGAGGAAGCGCGCGGAGACTGCGTGCATCACTGGTCGCGCACTGCCCTGACATCAGGTCCGGTGGAAAGGTGAAAGGTTCATTTCCGGTGAAAAGTTGGTTGCCGCAATGACAACGTTACGAGCGTTCTGTTGTGATGATCTTTTTCGCTTCAACAACATGTGAGTAAACTGCAGCGTGATAGGATTACACAGAGTGAAAGCTACCGAGTAACAGTGATGTACAGACTGGCTGCAGTCGAATCACATTTTGAGGATGCAACACAGCAGGAGGACACTCGGCCCATTGTGTCTGTACTGGATTCTGTTCGATCTTTCCAATTTGTTCCACTCCTGCCCTGTCCCCATAACCCTGTAAATATTTTAACCTTCGAGTGTTCATCCAATCCCCTTTTGAAAGTTACTATCGAATATGTTTCCATCAGCCTTTCAAGCAGCGCGTTCCAGATCACAACAACTCGGCATGAGATTATTTTCTTCATGTTGCTTCGGGTGCTTTTGCGAATCACTTTAACTTTCTGTCCCCTGGTTACCCCTAATATCACAATATTGTATTCTTCTGAGCATTAATCCGTGGCATAATAACATGGGATGCAGTGGCATGCAGAGTAACAGTAGATGAAGAAAGGTCAACAAAGTGAATTGGAATAATTGATGTGAGAAAAGCATAGCTTGACAACAGAGGCTGGTGAGGTAGGAATGAAGGTTGGCAACATTGCAGAGATGTAAATACACAGTCTTGGTGACTGAGTAAATATGAAGGCTGAAATTTAGCTCGGGATTGAACTGAACATCAAGGTTGCACATAATATTGTTCACCCTGAGCGAGAGACCAGGGAGGAGAGTGGAATCAGTGACAACAGGGCAGAGTTTGTGGAAAGCACTGCACTGAGACCAATAACTTTGATGATTTTAATGTTTGGTTGAAGGAATTTGTGGGTCATCCATGACTTCATGTCACAGAGGCAGTCTAATGCATGGGGCTAATGATAAGACTGAGAGAAGTTGTGGTGGAACGTAAGAAATAGGAGTAGGCCATTCGGCCCCTCAAGCCTGCTCCACCATTCAATAAGATCATGGCTGATCTGTCCCAGGCCTCAATTCCTCTTTCGTGCCTACTGCTTATAACCCTCAACTCCCCGATATTTCAAAAATCTATCTACCTCCTCTTTAAATACTTTCAGTGATCTAGCCTCCACAACTCTCTGGGGTAGCAAATTCCAGACATTCAGTACCCCCTGAGAGAAGAAATTCCTTCGCATCTTAGTTTCAAATGAGTGCCCCCTTATCCTGTAACTTTGTCCCCTAGTTCGAGATTCCCCCACCAGTGGAAGATGGGATTGATCAGCTTATATATAGAAACTGGCACCATGCATGTGGACGATGTCACCAGGGGACAACATGAGGAAAATAATGGGGCAAGGATTGATTGTTGGTTGGCTCTGGGCTGACTAGTTGGCAGGGTGTGAGAAGCTTTTGCTGGAGGTATGCTGGTTGCATCCAGAAGGGTAGGAAATGGACCACACAAGGCTGGTCCCACAGAGCTGGACAACAGAGGAGAGGCAATGGAGCAGAACAATATGATACTGCGTTAAAAGCTGTGGAAAAAGAAAATAAGACAGAGGGCATAATATACTAATCACAGAGGATGTTATTCACAGCTTTGGCCAATGTAGTCTCAGTCGTAGCTAAATTGGAGGGATTCAAGCAAGGGGTTTCTGTAGAAATCTATATAGAACATACAGTAATATACAACATGACAGGACTAATTAAGAGATTTAGCAACAAGTGTGTTGATAACTAAGAAACATAACCATATTTATAAACCAAAATGAGGGATTCTGCCTAGGTTTGGCATTTCAGAGATTTGTATGCCTTGTGTTGGGAACTATTCTTTCTCAGTAAAATGAATCTGCCCATGAGATGCAAAAATTACATGTTTAACTGCAGTACCCTTAACCAGTTCATGTGCATGAGCACTTTTCCCTGAATACGTGATAACCAGGAATAAGCACAGAATTCTTTCATTGTGATGGTTGCTGACTTCTAGAATGTGTCTGTGCAGAGCAGCCAGGCATTTGAATTAGTTGCAAACTGCTGACATAGCTTCCCATTCTATCCACAAATGTACTCTGTGTGCCACTATTCAAGAATCATGTTGCAACATACAATTGAACTCTGTTTCAGACCTTAGCGTTTGGCTTTCTTGGAAGGTGAAACCACAAAGCCACGCCGAGGTATCCACGGAAGGGACCAGCAAGAGATATTAGTTTGCTTGTAACCGTGAACATTACTCGTTTCTCGGGGAGATGAATGTGTACAGAATGTACTGTCAAGTACATGTTTTGCTTAATGTGTGAAATTAGGCACTGATGACAGTGTTCACATGCACACAGTTGGTAGTGCTGGCTTCTCCTGTTGCTGATTGAAGGAAACTAAACCGTTTCAACTTGATATTGTAAATCCTAGCTGAAAGCCACTTATAAACTTTGTCCAATGCCTGACCCTAGACGTGACTCAGTATTATTACTACACACCTTCCACTATTGTATGACATTTGCAAAGTTTACCTTATTAAGGTGAATTGCCTTAAATAGCTTGGTAAAAAGGTTTGGCAAAGTTTGTGCCACAGTGATATATATGACTTCAAGATGTATTACTTGGCCCTAATGTCAGTGTGGTGAAAGTGTTGCATGGCTTTTCTTGGAGGTTTTCCAACGAAACCCCTGGTTGTGAAGCTAATGCCAGTTAATATTTTAAACAGGAGACTGAACCTCTGCTAATTTGTTTTTCTTTTGTTTGCAGAAACCTGGATCCGCTTACAGAAACTGTATCCTTGTAATTCATTATCACATTGGCTTCCTGTGGGGAACCTTGGTTTAATATAATCAGTGACATTCAACAGAATACTCTGGCCCTTTATTTTGGCAATCATGATTCAGATTGGGGATATGTAGGAACAAAATGATGCTTTAAGTTCATATTTGGTTTATGCCTGGTCTTTGGCATAAACACTTTTGGTTAAAAAACCTGACTGATGGACTTGGTATATTTTAGTCCTTGTGATTAATTCTAGTTATTAACTGACCCTTAGTTGATGTCTTACATGTTTAAATCTTCACAAGTAGCGTTATTCAGTAACATTCAGCTATTCTACCAGGTAGTGCTCCCACTATTGGATTTACCTTGGAGCATCCTGAGTTGGACAAGCCACCTTCTCATTTTAGCTGCTATTGCCCCTTTCATATTGAGCTTCAATAGTTTTAATTCATTTGACCTTGTGCATTTGCGTGATCGCTAGAACAGCCATAGTTTACAAAAGCACTTCAGCGACACCCTAGCTCTCTGGTTATATTACTTGTATGGAATTACAATTCTTTGCTTGGTGCAAAGTTTGTTCCGTGTAATCCAGTCATTTGGAGACGGACTGGCAGATTTCTTGAGGTCAGGCGTTGTAGGTTAGCACTGATATTACATTAAACTCAGCATTGATTATTATCAGCAGGTCATTTTGAAGTGGTGGGTACTAGTTTAGGTTGCAAACCCTTGAACGCCAAACACCAGTCGGCATTGCTGTTAGTAATCTTTTTAGAAGCTGTAAATCCAGAGGCAGGTTGAAAGACAGCTGTAGAGCTGGGAAATGTGTTGAATCAGGGCAGGAGAAAATAGGATTTATGTTAGAAATCAGAAATGAACGAGAATAGTTCGGACAGAAAGATTGCATTTGGCTAGCCTCCCTATCAAATGTCAAGAACTGTAAGCAAATAGAAGTTAAGTTTATGGAATGTCTGTTTTAAATTGGTTGATTTATTGTAAACTGTATAGACTACTATAACCTGACCTTTTATTAGGCTTTTCTTTTTGATATTTTCCTTAAGTAATGAATAGTATGGGATCCCCTTCTACCTGCAATATCTAGCTCATTGGCCGGAGTATTTCATCGTTGCAGAGGCCCCAGGAGGAGAGTTAATGGGATACAGTAAGGATCCAATGTCATGATCATTAATGTGTTCTACAAATGTCAGACAAAATAACATATTTCTATGATTGTCAGATGTACATTTTGGTAGTTTAATTGGTTATATTTTATGTTTACTGACCTGCCAAGCACTTACAGCATTTTCTGTTTTTATTTGAGGCTACTCGCAACTTTGGTGTCGTATTTGACCCAGATATGAGTTTCTGACCACACTTCTGTGTCATCACTAAGACCACCTATTTCCATCTCCGTAACATCGCCTGACTCCAACTCAGCTCATCTGCTGCTGAAGTCCTCACCTGTACTTTTATTACCTCTAAATTTGACTATTCCAATGCACTCCTGGGTGGCTTCCTATCTTCTACCTTTCATAAACTTAAGGTCATCCAGAACTCTCCTGCCTATAACTTCTAATTCGTGCCAGGTCCGGTTCACCCATCACTCTGTGCTTGCTGATCAACATTGGCTTTCAGTTAAGAAATGGCTCAGTTTGTAAAGTTCTCATCCTTGGTTTCAAATCCCTCCACAACCTTCCCTATTTGTGTAACCTCCAGCCCAACAAACCTAGGAGATACCTGCGCTCCTCCAATTCTGGACTCTTGCACAATCCTGATTTTTAATTGCTCCACCATTGCAGGCTGTACCTTCAGTTGCTGAGGCCCTATGCTCTAGAATTCCCTCCACCTCTCTCCCTTCTTTTAAGACACTCCTTAAAACCTACTACTATGACCAAGCTTTTGGTCATGTGTTCTAATATCTCCTTTATGGTTTGATGTCAAACTTTGTTTGATAACACTCCCGTGAAGCACCTTGGAACATTTTATCTTAAAGGTGCTATTTAAATGCAAATTATTGTTGTAATAAAATTTTATCTTAACATATCATGTTTCCACGTTTTGTTCTCCACAGTTGACTTATTTGTATTTTTTTTAGAAATGCCAAATCTAGTTTATTAAAAAATAATACTTTGAGCACTCGTTTTGACCCCATTACATTTCTTCAAAAATGTGCAAAGCAATGAAAAGTTCTCCTAGAACACAAAATACTGGAGTGAGAATGTCTGTTGTTTCTTGACTGATATCAGTGTGAATTCATCCTGTGCTTACTTAACTGCAGTCTTTGTATCCTTAACTGGACAGATACCTACACTTTACGTGGGATAAAGTTCTTTACTTTGTAAAATCCTCTGAAATTGCCATGAATGGTGTCAGCAGAAATTTGTTACTAATATAAAAGTGTACATTATCTCTTCTTTGTCCCTTTCCAGCACACGTTGGCCAGAATTTCCTGGTCGGCGAGCAGGGGGCAGGAGGCAGGGCCAATTGAGGCCATTGACAGAGTCATTAAAGTAATTAATGGACCTGCCCGTCCAACCTTAAGGTTGGCGGGCAGTCCAGGAGCCCCGGCGGGCATTATAAAAAGCATGAAACCTCATCCAAGGGCGGAGTAAGGTTTCATGGAAGTGTTTAAAAATGTAATTAAAGTGTATTTAAAAGTGATAGACATGTCCCAACTCATGTGACAGTGTCGCATGAGGGGACATGTCAGGGAAATGTTTTTTCTATTTTTCAGATTTTTTACTGTAGAGCCGATCTCCCTGAGGCAGCACTTAGCCTCAGGGAGATGAGTGCGCTCTTCCGTGCGCATGCGCGAAAGAACGCACTCTCAGCTCAGGGATTCTCCCCCCCGCCCGCACAGGGAGCGCATAGCGCTTCCGTGCAGAGGTCATGCTGGACGGGACTTAATTGGCCCGTCCATGTAAAAGGGCGGCGCGCCCCTGATCGGAGGCGCACCTCCGCGTGCCCGCTCTTAAACCTCCCCCCCAATGGGGGGAAAATTCTGCCCATTAAGACTCATATTCCAGAGAAAGGTAAAAACAAAGATAGTAATTTGCAATGTCTGAAAAGCACCCCAGTATTACGAGAGTGGGAATATCTAGAACTTTTAAATTGATTATAGCTGTCTACATCTCAAAAGACAAACACATCATGACCTGCATTCTGAACAGCAATTAAGCACTTGACTTCACTCAGTGATTACTTAAGAGTCATTAGACTCTAGGCCTTAAAGGCACACGTCTTAATCTTAAAAACCAAATAATAAAGTCTGTGTTGTATGGTGTAATCCCCATAACCTTATGAAATAGCACATTGTCTGATTTAGTTGCAAGTATATACTTGTATGTATTTAAAAGAGCTTTGAATTTAGCATGGCAAATTTTCCTGTCATGCCTTCGTGTGTTGTGCCTTGATCTGATCAACTCCCACTTGATGGCAAAGCATTCCTCAACTGCCGAAGTTCATAGAAATACATACTTTTCACCACTTAACTTATACTCGAAACGCTATTTTAAAATGGATACTTCCCACTTGACCAGCCTTGGTTCCCAGATGACTTCCATGTTACTTTTCATTCTGGTGGCGGAAGAATTTTGGGTTGCATTTCATAAAATATCTTTTATGGTTGAATTGAAGCATTTCTCAGTGTATAAGTGGATCAAAGGAGGATACAGTGAAAATTTCCACATAAATTTTAGACATCAGAAAGTAATGTAGTATCACAGCCTGGGCTCAAAAGGCAGATAACTTCATCTGTAGATGACTTACTATTTTAATTAATAAATTGATTCGAAGTGAAGTGAAGTGGCAGGGAGGTCTTTCCATTGTGTACGCTGTATTGTCTGGAGCCCAATGTTTCTCTTTAAAAATATTGGTTCTTCTACTTATAATTCACATTCATCTGCACCGACCTTTGATCGTTGGACAGTTTTCACTATGGATCACAAGTCCCAAAACTGCTGGTAAAATATTTGAAATGTATTAATATTTCCAAAAAAGAATTGGAAACTGACCTAAATAAATCCACATATTGTGGAGCACAAAAGCCGAAAACCTTGAACAAATTATGGTATTATTTAGTTGCGCCACATAAGATATTGGTGCAACGAGATTTGCATTGTGCCACCCCTCAACATGTTTATCTCCTACAAAATTAGCAGTTTGTGACTAGGGAATCCACCGAGCACCTAAAGTGGTACACATTGGCAGCATTGATTCAACTTTTTAAACATGAAACATAAAGTTTTAAAAGATTTTGGGACTGCTAACTGCTACGGTGTTTAAATGTTTTTAGAAATTTATTTTTAATACTAAAAGTTTTTCTGGCAATGAGAGGCAGATGATTAGAGCTATGTGCAGGCAGCTGTTTTGCACACACCAAGATCCTACAAACAGCCACTAGGTGTGCTAGGCAACTTTAGTTGGCTTTGCAAAATAGAGAAATTGGATAAATAAAAATCAGTAAATATGACCAGAGGTTGAAAGCCGTTTGCAAAATGCAGTGAGAGTATTGGTTGGACCTGAAACTGAATTTCAGTGGTAATGTTTAATAAATAGAAGGATCTTAATGATTGATTCTTCTTTTTAAGTTATGGGGAAAGCTGAAGGATCCGTGGCAAGAGAGGAATGGCATGGACATGTGACGGCTTTATCTGTAGCTCCAGAATTTAGACGCTTGGGACTAGCAGCTAAACTAATGGAACTACTGGAGGAAATATCTGAAAGGTTTGTGTATCTATTTTAACAATTAATATATATGAGATATAAAATATACTTACTAAAATTATCAGGAATTGATGAATACTTTGTCTTTCACTATAGAAAGGGTGGATTCTTTGTGGATCTATTTGTACGAGTATCCAATCAAGTAGCAGTGAACATGTACAAACAGCTTGGCTACAGTGTCTACCGAACTGTGATAGAATACTACTCAGCTAGCAATGGAGAACCTGATGAAGACGCTTATGGTATGATTGTGAATTTCTGGGGAATATATTTAAAATAAAACACTGGTAACTCAGCGATAACTGTGGTACAGATTATACATGTGGACATTGCACTGATTGCTTTCTGTATTAGTTTAAAATGGGATATGAAAAAATCTGGATTTATCAGAGAGTTCATCTATGAAGCTTTTCATTTTCGTGAAGTTCCTTTTTAACAGTGGGTACTTTTCTCACTGACTGAGTTACGAGTGTGAAGAGCACGAGTGTTGGGAGTTATCAAAGATGATGTCTCTTTCGCAAGTGACAGCCACTGGTAGAGCTTTTACTGTGATTTGCAATTGAGAAAATATCTTTATGAATTACTTTTTTAATGAATTGTGTTAAGCAACTTCCATAAAGTCGCTTTTTTTTGTAAACACTCTTCCTTCTAATTGTTTTTCTCTTCTATAACAGATATGAGAAAAGCCTTATCAAGAGATACAGAGAAGAAATCAATAATACCCCTTCCTCACCCAGTTAGGCCTGAAGATATCGAATAACTTTAAGCTGTGGCTCTTGGGCAATGTATAAACTTAAAAAAAACTATTATAATTTTACTGTTTTAATAGGAGAATGCTAAGAGTTGCAAGTAAGTTTGAATATTTTATTAAAGGACAGAGTATTCCTCAGTGTTTCAGTACTGCGGATAAATTATTAATTATTTTTAAAGAGAAGTTTGAGGCCCAATTTCCCACATTCGGTTTATAGTCCTAAGAGCCACAGCTTTATCATGAAATGTTTGCATTTAGCAATTTTCTTCCCTAGCGGATAATAATAGCCCTTGAAATAAATTATGTATGTATGTATGCAAAGAGATCTTGTATTTACTTCATAAATGTTTGTGTAACATTTAATTTGTCACTTTTGTGATATATGTGATATGTTTGAATGTTGGCAGCTCCTCTTTGAGGCTCAGTGTTTGGTTGAACAGTTGTAGGCAGAAGTGTCTAGGCTGCCTGTTGAAGAGAACAATTTTTTGCAGAGGCAGAGAGTAGAATTTAATTTGTAACACTGGTGTTGCACGCAAGTGCTGTGAATAACTTCATTACAGTGTATGTTTTTCACTGGGAAAAGAACTATCTAACGAATTTATACTGATAATGTTGGCACTTTAAACTCTTAAGGTCTCTAGTACCTTTATGCAGTTTTTTTCTGCTATTAACTAGATACAGCAGAAATCTGTATAACAAAAAGCAGCAATTTTTTCATTTGCTGTGTTAGTCCAGCCATCAGCCAATTCACCTGGGGGTTTGAGAGGAGAGTGAAAAGGGAAGATGAGAAAATTCTATAGTCTTGGCAGTCCAACCTTTTGATGGGTCAAAGTGGGGATGGGGTTGGGAGGGGGCAGAGAATCTCATGTATTGATCTAAATCAGGGTTTCTTTAAAAGTTTCATATTTGCTCAGTTTTATATTACCAAGTTGCTGCAATAAACTGTCAAGTTTCAAATGATCCTATTGGTATAAGTGTACAAAATCTGCACTGATTCAATATTGAGATCTTGTAATTTGTCTTGGGAGAATTCCAGTCTTAAGATGAAAGAATCCTGAATTACTGTGTCACACAAGGTTCTCAGTTGGAAACAGGCAGGAGGAAATAGTTATGGGCCAATGTTTAAATTTTAATTTTTGTACATGTGCAAACTGGGAAAAAAATTATGAACAGTTTGCTCCAGTCAAAGTTTGATTAAGGCTGCCTGGAACCTTAAAGGGCAAAGAAGCATTTTTATCTGTTATATTCATGCCTTTGCTACCTCCAGACTTGATTATCCCAATGCACTCCTGGCTAGACATGCACAATCTACCCTCCATCAACTTGAGGTCATCCCAGTGTCCTAACTTGTACCAAATCCCTTTCACCCTCCACACCTGTGCTTGCTGAACTACATTGGCTCTCAGTTAAACAACTCCCTCGATTTCATCCTTGTTTTCAAATCATCACCCCCCCCCAACCCCATCTCTGTAATCTCCAGCCCTACAATCTTCCAGAGTATCTATGTTTTCTGATTCTGGCTCCAGCATTTGGTGCCTAGGCTGTAAACTCTGAAATTGTCTCTGCATCTCTCTACCTTGCTTTCCTCCTGTAAACACTCTTTAAAACTTAGCTCTTTGATCAAGCTTTTGGCATGTGCCTTAATATCTCCTTACGTGGCTCGGTGTCATTTTTTTAAACTGCCTCTGTGAAGAGGCTTGGGACATTTTATTGCCTTAAAGGTGCTATATAAATACAATTTGTTGTTACCAGTCTGGATAAGATTTGAACCAGTTTTCAGTGGAAAAATGTCTACACTGACTCATTGTGCTTTTTCACACTCATCTGGGTATCGGTACGGAACTATTGAGGTAGTGGTTGTAATCTATCACTATGATTTTCACTTGTGCTTCTTGTGATAGTCACCCTGCATAGGCACATGCCCATTTCGTATAAATTAAATCATGTGTACAGTCAGGGAGTGCCTTGAGAGACACAGTCCATTCATTGTTGTTATATGTACTGGAATTGATAAAGGTTAGTTTCCCCCCAACTCATAACCTATATATGGGGGGCTGTTCACAGGGGAGGGAACTATACAAGGGCAGCTCATGGTTGAAGTATACAGGGAGTGTGGGAGACAGTGAATTTCTGGGGAAAGGATCAGTGCTGGAACTGAGGAGGAGAGATTCGGGGAGGATCCACTTTTTAAAAAATACATACATATATGGCATCTGTCTGTCTCTCTCTCATGCACACACACAGGCATCCTAAGATTCACCTTCATTACCTGATACAGAAGTAAAGACTTAGAGACACTTATCAACACTTCCCACAAAGAGGAAGCACTGGCTCTGTCCCCCCCACACTCATCCTAGTCGACAGCTCAACCTACCCTCTTGCAGCTCCCTTTACCTCAATCTGCCCAGAGTTCAATTAGCTCTCTTCCTGCTCTGTGCCTGGAATTAACCTGCTGTTTCTTTCACTCATGCTTTTCCTTTTTATGCATTTTGACATTAAAGAGAGATATTTAAAACCCTTTAACTGGTTGCACAAAATTTCAATAGGGACACAGACCTGTAAAACTTGTATTTAAACTGCTCCCGTTCTGTGTCTATTCCAAGCATGCCTTTATCAATCTCCGTCTGTCGGTGCGTCTGTGTCACTGCACTCGGATCTGCCCCTCACCAGCATTTCATGTTCCTCTTTAAAGCTTGTCTTGAAAACCATGCTTCATATAACATGGGGAAATTAAGTGGACTTTGGATCTTTTTAGTGAGAACATTCTAGAATACATCAAAAAAAGCAAGCACAAATCTAGACTTAGATTTTGATGTGATGCAGTGTTCAATTTTTGGCTGCCCATGAAGGACTCCAAACTGAGCATAGAAACAGTAGGCCTGATAATCTACTGACTGCCCTTAGGGAGCTCCTTCTTTAGTTTGTCTAACTTAATTCCAACTATTCTCTCCATGTACCAGGAAACCTGTCCCGATCCTTGTGTGTCACTAATGGTGTGTGCAGCACACTGCCAGAGAGTTGACAGTGAAGTACTAGTGACACAACTGCAGAGTCTGCTAATCAGTTTACATAAACAGATCTGTATTGTGATAGACTGACTACGCCAAGTACCGAGACGCAGCTAAATGAAATCCTTTGCTGCTTCGGCCTTTGTAGGCCAGATACTAGACTTCCTTCAGATGCAAGTGGCAATTGACAGTGACCAAGTTCAACTTGGAATACTGGCCGTGGTGAAATGCCTTGATGATACAGTCCCTTCAAACATGGAAAGTCAGAAAAATCAATTCTGACTAGGGTACAACTACCTATTTTTATCTGAGAGTAACACTGTGGGAAGGGAATATTTGCACAGGTAAAGTACACCATGCCAGTCAATTACTTGGAGCTAGAGGGAGGCAAGAAGGGTGGAATTTATCATCTAAAAGTGTACTCTCCCCAATGAGAAAAACCATGAGGCGTGCACTGCAACATAACAATGGACGTGGTTACAAGTAATGATATAAGGAGACTGAAACATTGCTAAAATGGATGATGGTGACTCCACTGATTGATGTTTTCTGGTCCTATCTACTGGAGGTGTGATCACAATATACTAACACCTTCACAACAGTTTGCTGTTCCTTGGTGTACCCTGGAATCAAGAAACTGAAAGCTGGAATAACAGAATTTTTCTGAATTGTAAGGACTATCTAAAACTTCCTGAACCTTGAAACATGCTGACATGGCCATTGACAGTGTCGGAGAAGGTAGAGGTGATCCTGCTCTGACCTTACTGCACATTCTGGAAACGAGTATCCATTCAGCAACAATGAGAGTATGGGATAAGGAACTCTCAGTTTTAGTTAACTTTTCCTACTGCTTTGATAAGAAACAGAAGAGAACATTTCCATTCCAAATGGGAATGGCAGCACAGTGGTTATGCGACTGGACTGGTAATCTACATACCTAGATATGATGTCCCTGAGAAATGAGTTCAAATCCTACCATGGTGATTGGTCAAGATTGAAGTACAGATGAATCTATGGTTAGGTTTGGGATAGTTGTGTCAGCAAATGAGCCATAGCTGTTTGAGAGGCATCACCCAGCAAAGGTCCCTGCAGTAGTGATTATAAATACTGGCCAGTTTTATCCTGCCCATAGCCAGAGGTGCTGAGGCGCCAGCACAATTAGCTTACCATGATCTTTATGGCCCGATATAGAATACAATTTATGAGAAAAACAACATTTTTAAACAGCATTATTTAACAATTAGGAAATCATCTTGAGAGATCACTCACCAGCTGGCTGACCAAGAATGCCTTAGTTATGAACTTTTGCAAAGTATTTAGCTTGATAAATTATTCTGATCTCAACTGAGGATAGTATAGCAAGAGATCTTAACAATAGCACAAGAAATGCAGAAAAATAAACCTTGGGTACAGAAACTTATTTAATAAGCAATTTGTAGACAGTTCTGGCTGTTCAAATATCGTACAAAAAATTAGAAAACATTTTGGAATAAGTGGGAAAATGAGACATAACAGCAAAACAATGGGGAAGGTGTCAGCAAAGATTTTCCAGTCATCAGGGTTCATTTTCATTCTTATCTGTCTCTTTGTCTGGATTATCTTCTGGTTCTTGATCTTCTGGTTCTTTCTCGTCATGCAGTTGTTTCTTCCAGAGCTTGGCCATAGCAAGCAGCTTGAGGTTTGGCTGATTGGCAGCATCTTCTGGGAAGATGTAATCATAATACTCTTCCCAACCAGCATCGGTCTGCAAGTTGAGAAAATTATAGGAAAATATTACTTGGAGAAAACCAAATCTACTATCCTAATCTCATCAAACTTACTATTCTAACCGTGCTATCAGGAGTCCAAAATAATGAACCAACTTATACATTTTTCTTGGAAAGAGGTAAATTTTCCAAGCACTAACCTTCCCTATAACCTGAATTTGGTTAATTTCAGTTGCAAAATAAAGTGGGCAAATGGCTTATAAGATTTCAGGGGCATTTATTTTTATTTGAAGAAATTAATATCTCTAATGTTAATTTTTCATCAGTCTTGTAGCCCTCTACAATACTTCAGTAGATCTAATCAATGATATAGTTGGCTATTAGTTTAACAGCTATAAGGATAAATTTCAAAGATCCTCCTTTATCACTTTAATAGAAGCAACTTTATGTACGCTTTGGAAAGGGTCCTTACCCCATCTTCTGCATGAAGCTTCCTCCTCTTCTTGACACGTTCTGGCATGAGTTTTCGAACCCTATCTTGTGAAGACTCTGTGCCAAATTCTGTCTCAAAATCTCTCCAGGACTCCAAGAATATGAGTCGCTCTTCCTTTTCCTCACAGTTCCGTAAAGACCTGTTTGCATCCTCGTAGATTTGTCGGCATCTGGATATGCGTTCTGGCACATCCACGGATAGCTCAAATTGAACATAACTGATCCATACCTATAGAAACGAAAAACATGCATTATCATTCAAAGGTTTGAAAGGACAAAAATGCAAGAGGACGGAAAACTTTACTTCCATTTCCTCCAGTCCTACACTGACATATACCTGAAGTGTGAATGTGAAAATATGAATGTGAACGTAGAGACTAACAGCAGAAAACTATAAAGTAGTAACCCAACAATTGGGATCAGATAGAGTCAAATTCATGGAAGTGTTTACTAGTTGCTTAAATAACAAAATTAGACTTCTGTCAGGAACTGTGATATTTTGTGGCTTTAATCTGACACTGATAACAGCTCCAACTTTTGCTGTGACTATAATTTTTTTAAACATCCGATGAGATACTTTTCAGGAAATTACCTGAAGTTGACACATAGGATCTACTTTGTACAAAATATTCATATAATTCTCATTTATAAAGCATGTTACCATAATTACATTGGAGGTGGTGCAACAAAAGTTCGCCAGTTTGATTTCTGGATTAGGGGATTGTCCAATCAGAAGAGATTGAGCAGAAAGGGCCTATACTCCATGGAGTTAAGAATGAAAGCTGATCTCATCAGAACGGTCTGGGAAGCTATTTTCCCCGACTAATGAGTCTAGAACTAGTCTCAGGATAATGTGTGGCCTTTTTGGACTGAAATGAGCAGAAATTTCTTCATTCAGAGGATGACTCTCTACCAAGAGGGCCATGGATGCTCAGTTGTTGGGCATATTCAAGACCAAGATCAACGACTTCTTGGAATCTAATCAAGGGAAAAGGGGATTGGATGGAAAAGTGGAGTTGAAGTCTAAAATCAGCCAAGACCTTATTGAACGTTATAGAGTCAGTTCTAGGAGCTATATGGCCTATTCCTTCTCCTATTCCCTATGTTCTTATAAAATTTGTTACAATTCCAGGTAAGTATAAAGGTCCTATGTATAAGTAGCACACCTTAACATGTTGAGTACGTTGAAGTAGGCGTCTGTATAAGTTTCTTGTTCTTTCATATTCTTCCTGTTCAATTTCAAAGTCTATGTAGGACTTCCACAGAACCTGAAAAGTAATGCAGTTAATAAAATGACCTAACAAAACTTTTTTTAAATGTAAAACTTTAGAAGTTGATAACATTCAAGATTGTTGGACCTTCATAATGATGGGCTGTTAATACATCAGGTACTCTTAGAGCCTGAAACAAAACAGGGGTTGAACTAGTCCAAGACCAGCCTATTAAACTGTCTAGTCCTGGGACAAAAATCTACAGATCTTCTCAATACCATACCCCAAGTTGTACTTGAGTTTGGTTTCTGAAGGCTGTTAGTGACACCTAAAACAATACTCAAGCAGTAATTAGATACAGAATATTAGAGTTTATTTCTGTATTTTGCACCATTTTGTCAAGTATAGACACATCTCTCCATATCCCATCTCCCTGCATCCAAAAATGAAAGCAGGTCATGCACCTCAAGATCAGTGAAATGTCTAACCCCTTTAGAAGTAATAATCTGAAGTAAAATTTGAGGGAACAGAACAGGGGATTATATAAAGATTCTCAAGGTTTTGCATAACTCCAAATCACTCTCTAACAACTATTATTTTTTTGCCCTTCATTCATTACCTTTTACGAAAATCCTTAAATACCACAATCATGACTTTTAGAATGGAAGGACTGCCTCCAGTGACTCATCACAAAGCTTTTCCTTTTAAAAAGGAAACATTTTATAAAAATAAAAGCTTGCCCTCTTGGCTGCTACTATACAAAGTTATTAGATTTTTGGTAACAAAATACAAAACCCAAAACAAACTGCTCACCATCCTACAGAAATAGTATGTTACTTACTTTTTAAAAACAATATAAAAATAAAAGTACTCTGGAATAATTAATGCTAATAAATAATTTATTATTTTTGAAACCCTTGGTTTTGGATTAGTGTTAGGTTTTTGAGCAGTTTTTAATGCCACAAATTAAATGCACTATTTAAAGAGCTAAGTTAACAATCACAACACAAAAATATCATTTTAATTCTATTTTCTATTAGTTTTATGGCAGGATCATACAAGACCAATGATATATCAAAATGGCAGCTTTACTGAAGTGCTTGATATTCCTCCAAATGTCATTGGGTCTTGCAAATGAATGGCTGAAGGAACAAAAATGAGATGGAACTTGGAAAAGACTGAGTGATAGAGAACAGAAGTTCAAGTATACATTTGCCTTTAGTGGAAAGGACAACAGCTGGCTATATTTTTCTTGGGCTTTAGGGTTATCATGAGGGCTAAACAAAGCCAGAGTGAACAGGTGATTCCAGAGAGACAGCTGCATTACTGGAGTGGGTTGCTGCTTGATTGTTCAATACAGAAAGATCTAAAAGTACTATATTTTGGGAATTAGAGTGAAATGAAGTATTACCCAAACGGCAAAGATTTGATGGCACAGATACATAAAAGTAAATGGGACTCTTTGGGAATTGGATATAAAATCACAAGGAGGACATCAAATTTGTACTAGACATTGGTCATAGTTGAAATATTGTGCACAGATCTGAATATGCTATTATTGGATGAATTTTATACAGCCATGGGAAAAGTACAGCAAAAATTCACCAAAATAACACCATGAATGAAAGATCCTTGTGACAAAGACAGGATTAAAAATTGGTGTGTTTCCCCCCTGGAACAGAGTATAAATGGGAGATTAACAAAGCTTTTCAAGATTGTGCAAGGGAGAGTAAATAGAGAAAGCTGGTTTCCCTTGGTCAGAGAATTGAAAATAAGGAAGCATAAGATTAACATTAGGAGAATGAGGAATTTGAAGACATCCACCCCTCTCCCAAAGGGGGAGGTTAATTAGGACATGCAATGCTTTACCATAAGTGTTATTGACATTGAGGGATCTTTAAAACGCTTTTGGATCTCAAAAAGAAATATATATAACAAAAAGAGGAAAATGAAACTAGGCTACTTGTTACAACATCCAGTATTGGATGAGCAGAAGTTTCCTCAGATTAAATATTGGGAAGACTGAAGCCATTGCCTTTGGTTGCCATCGCAAACTCCAGTCCCTCCATCCCTCTCCCTGTCCTAAGTGTCTATGAGGCTGAATCAAACTTCACAACCTTGGCATTATATTTGATTCTGAAATGAGATTCCTACCAGACATCATCTTCATCATCAAGACTGCCTATTTTCACCTCCATAACATCATCTAACTTTGACCTTGCCTTCGCTTATCTGCTGCAGAAACCCTCATCCATGCCTTTGTTAACTCTACACTCGATTATTCCAATGCACTCTTGGTCTGTCTCCCACATTCTAGCCCCTGTAAACTTGATGGCATTCAAAATTTGCTGTCCATGTCCTAACTTGCACAAAGTCTTAAGGACTAAGTGGAATGCCCTTTCAGAGAGCCAGTGCAGATTCGATGGGCCGAATGGTCTCCTGCACTGTAAAGATACTGTAAAATAACACTATGCTTGCCGATTTACACTGGTTTCCAGTCAAACAAAGCCTCAATTTTAAAATTCTCATCCTTGTTTACAAATCATTTCATGACCTTCGTCCCTCCCTATCTCTACAATCACCTTCAGCCCAACAACCACCCTCTCCACCCCGTCAGATCTCTGTGCTCCACCAATTCTGGCCTCTTGAGAACATTTGGGATTTTAATCACTCCACCATTGGCAGCTGGGCCCTCAGCTGCCTAAACTCCAATACTTGAAATTTCTTCCCTATATTTCTCTGCCTCTTTTTCCTCCTCAAGAGTCTCCTTAAAATCTACTTGGTTGACAAAGCTTTTGGTCATCTGGCCTAATATGTGGCTTAGTGTTAAACATTTTTCCCTAATGCTCCTGTAAAATACCTTATGATGTTTTATGTTAAATACACTATACAAATGAAAGTTGTTGTTGTAGATAACTCCAGTTCAAGAGCTAGCACCAGTACAATGGGCTGAATGTTCTCCTATTATGCCGTAATTGCTATAATTTTAAAAATCATGAAATGAGATGTAATCAACATACTTGGAGTTAGCTGAGGTGGGAATCTTCAGTGTATATTTTGTTTAAGATCTAAAATGGTTACCTTGTCACAATGGGTGTTTGATCATACTGTTTTCAGATTGCCCAACAGAAATTCTTTAATATTAATGAAAATCCAATAAAGTATTTAAAAGCACGAAATGACTAGCTAATTTTCAAATACAGAATGCTTACAGACACATGATTCAATAGACTTTAACTTCCTAATCCATCAGTGGATTGTTCAAAACAAGAACAAAAAATGCTGGATAAACTCAGCAGGTCTGACAGCATCTGTGGAGAGAAAGACAGAGTTAACGTTTCAAGTCCGTATGACTCGAAAGAGCTCTGAAGAAGAGTCATAAGGACTCGAAACGTTAACTCTGTCTTTCTCTCCACAGATGCTGTCAGACCTGCTGAGTTTTTCCAGCATTTTTTGATTTTGTTTCAGATTTCCAGCATCCGCAGTATTTTGACTTTATCTTAGTGGATTGTTCAAGTTTCATTTAAGTTTGAACATGATTTTCTTTTTTTAAACTTATTGAGGAGACATCACTTCCCAGAATAGAATGAAGCTTTCAAGTATATCCAGATTTAAAAGTAACCCAATTTCTAATCATTGGGATGAGTCTGATTGAAAGTTCTTTTTTACATTACCGAGGTAACAAAATGGTTAAATACAGGCATAAAGGTACATAATGTAAATTCTCCCTCTACACTTCAATGAAGCGATGCAAGAATTAGTTAGAATAATGTAGCTATAACCATGCATCCTAAAGCTAATCACTGTTTATTGCAAGTGTTGAGCAACCATCTGATTCCTAAATTCATGTCATCTTTAATCGCTTAAAATTAATTGTTCGGTGTTGCAAATAATACACTTATTACTAAATGTGTTGCACAATGCATGTGATCATGTTTGCAAAACCTACTAATAACATTGGAGAACTGACTAGATTTCTTACCTCTGGCATATCTAGTCTAGGTTGGCCAATTGCCAGCTCGTAGATGGCACGAGCACGTTCAACATCACCAAGGATGGTCTCCAACTCAGCAAACTTAATCCAAGTAGTGCAGTTCTCTGGAGAAAACTCCAGATATTTCTCATAGAGTTTCCTACACCGGTCAAACTCACGAAGCTGGAGCTCCAGCTCAATGTACCCTTTGAACAGCTTGTTCTTTGGACATTTTCCTATGCCAGTACCCTGAAAGTGCACAAAAGAAAAATTCTAACAAATTATTATACGTTAATATACAACTTTTCCGGATCCAGAATAAGATATCTGCTTTAGTTGACCAGATATTTGCAACAGTAAAAGCAGGCCTCTCACAATCCGGCATAATATGATATGATGTAGGAAGATAGACAATTCTATAATGGCCTTCCAGAAATGAGAAGAATACACATCCTCATTTGACTGGAAAAGAAGTAATTCTAAAAGCTTTGGAAATCTAAACAAAAGCTGTAAATAGACAGGTCAATTAACGTCTAGAGAGAGAAAATAACCAGGTTTCTGGCAAAGGATTGTGCATAAAATATTCCCTGTCTGTTTTCTTTTCAGATGCTAACTGGTTTGCTGTGCATTTCCACCATTTTGTTCTTGTTTAAGCATGGATGTCGTCCAACTGAACTAATGTTTGACCCAAGAGAATTCTGATGTCAGCATTTATCCAACCAATGGCACAGTGGTATTGTCACTGCACTGGTAATCTAGAGACATAGGATAACGTTATGGGACACCACAACAGTGGGATTTGAATTCAATAAAAATCTATAATTAAGAGTGTAATGATGACCATGAAACCATTGTCGATTGTAGTAAAAACCCATCTGGTTTAGGAAATCTGCCATCCTCACATGATCTGGCCTACATGTGACTCCAGATCTGCAGTAATGTGGCTGACTCTTAAGTGCCCTCTGAAATAGCCCAGCAAGTCACTCAGTTGTATCAGACCACTAAAAAGTCAATAAAAAGAATGAAACCGGATGGACCACCTGGCATTGGCCTAGGCATTGGAAACAATAACGGCAAACCCAGCCCTATCGACCCTGCAAAGTCCTCCATATTAACATCTGGGGACTTGTGCCAAAATTGGGAAGGCTGTCTCACAAGCAACAGCCTGACATAGTCACACTAACGAAATCATACCTTACAGATCATGTCCCAGACACCACCATCACCATCCCTGAATATGTCCTACCCCACCGGCAGGACAGAACCAGCAGAGGTGGCAGCACAATGGTGTATACAGTCAGGAGGGAGTTGCCCTGGGAGTCCTCAACATCGACTCCAGGCCCCATGAAGTCTCATGGCATCAGGTCAAACACAGGCAAAGAAGCCTCCTCCTGATTACTACGTACCACCCCCACCTCTCCCTCAACTGATGAATCAGTGCTCCTCCGCATTGAACACCACTTGGAGGAAACACTGAGGGTGGCAAGGGCACAGAATGTACACTGGGTAGGGGAACTCAATGTCCATCACCAAGAATGACTCGATAGCACCACCACAGATCAAGCTGGTCCATTACTAAAAGATATAGCTGCTAGACTAAGTCTGCGGCAGGTGGTGAGGGAACCAACAAGAGGGAAAAACATACTTGACCTCATCCTCATCAATCTGCCTGCCACAGATGCATCTTTCCCTGACAGTATCAGTAAGAGTGACCACCAACCAGTCCTTTTGGAGATAAAGTCCTGTCTTCACATTAAGGATACCCTCCATCATGTTATGTGCTATTACCACCATGCTAAATGGGATAGATTTCAAACAGATCTAGAACTCAAGACTGGGCATCTCTGAGGCACTGTGGGCCATCAGCAGCAGCAGAACTATACTCAAACACAATCTGTAGCCTCATGGCCCAGCATATTCCCCACTCTACCATTACCACCAAGCCAGGGGATCAATCCTGGTTCACTGAAGAATGCAGGAGGGCATGCCAGGAGCAGCACCAGGCATACCTAACAATGAAGTGTCAACCCGGTGAAGCTACAACACAGGAATGACTACTGGCGTGCCAAACAACACAAGCAGCAAGTGATAGACAGAGCTAAGTGATTCCATAACCAACGGATCATATCTAAGCTCTGCAGTTCTACCACATCCCAGTTGTGAATGGTGGTGGACAATTAAACAACTCAGTGGAGGAGGAGGCTCCACAAATATCCCCATCCTCAATGATGGAGGAGCCCAGCACAGCAGTGTGAAAGATAAGGCTGAAGCATCTGCAACAATCCTCAGCGAGAAATGTTGAGTGGATGATCCATCTCAGCATGTTCCGGAATTCCCCAGCATCACAGATGCCAGTCTTCAGTCAATTTGATTCATTCCATGTGTTATCAAGAAACGGCTGAAGACACTGGATACCGCAAGGACTATGGGCCCCTGACAATATTCCAGCAATAGTACTGAAGACTTGTGCTCCAGAACTTGCCGTGCCCCTAGCCAAGCTGTTCCAGTACAGCTACAACACTGGCATCTACCCGGCTATGTGGAAAATTGCCCAGGTATGTCCTGTACACAAAAAGCAGGACAAATCCAACCCGGCCAATTACCATCCCATCAGCCTACTCTTCAATCATAAGTAATGAAAGGGGTCATCAGCAATGCTATCAAGTGACATTTGCTTAGCAATAACCTGCCTTCTGACACAGTTTGGGTTCTGCCAAGGTCACTCAGCTTCTGACCACATTACAGCATTGGTTCAAGCATGGACAAAAGACATGAGGTGAGAGTGACTGCCCTTGACATCAAGACAGCATTTGACTGAGTTTGGCATCAAGGAGCCCAGCAAACCTGAAGTCAATGGGAATCGGGAAAACTATCCGCAGGCTGAGTCATGCCTAGCACAAAGGAAGGTGGTTGTAGTTGTTGGAGGTCAATCATCTCAGTTCCTAAACATTATTGCAGGAGTTCCTCGGGGTAATGTCCTCGGCCCAACCATCTTCAGCTGCTTCATTAATGACCTTCTTTCCATCATAAGGTCAGAAGTGGGGATGTTCCCTGATGATTGCACAATATTCAGCACCATTCACGACTTCTCAAATACTGAAGCAGTCCATGTCCAAATGCAGCAAGACCTGGACAATATCGAGGCTTGAGCTGACAAGTGGCAAGTAACATTTGCGCCACACAAGTGCCAGGCAATGACCATCTCCAACTGGAGAGAAGCTAACCATTGCCCCTTGACACTGAATGCCATTACAATCACTGAATTCCCCACTATCAACATCCTGGGGGTTACCATTGATCAGAAACTGAACTGGGCTAGCCATATAAATACTGTTCCTGTGACGAGTAACTCGCCTCCTGACTCCCCATAGACTGTCCACCATCTACAAGGCACAAGTCAGGCGTGTGATGGAATACTCTCCACTTCCCTGGATGAATGCAGCTCCACCAACATTCAAGAAGCTCCACACCATCCAGGACAAAGCAGCCTGCTTGATTGGCACCCCTTCCACAAACATTCGATCCCTCCACCACCGAACAGTAGCAGCAGTGTGTACCATCCACAAGATGCACTGTAGAAACTCACCAAAGCTCCTTAGGCAGCACCTTCCAAACCCAAGACCGCAACCATCTAGAAGGACAAGGGCAGCAGATGCATGGGAACACCGCCATCTGAAGATTCCCCTCCAAGCTACTCACCATCCTGACTTGGAACTATATTGCTGTTCCTTCACTATCACTGGGTCAAAATCCTGGAACTTCCTCCCTAACAGCACTCCCTACCTACACCACAGGGACTGCAGTGGTTCAAGAAGGCAACTCACCACCACCTTCTCAAGGGCAATTAGGGATGGGTAATAAATGCTGGCCTAAGCCAGCGATGCCCGCATCCCTAAATGAATTGTTAAAAATTTTGGAATTAAAATAATTTTCTTTTTATACCCAGAAGAAAGTAGGAGGTGTGAAGTACTTTTAGTTAAATGCACTCTTTCCTATTTAGTAACCTCTTCTTTTTCATTTCTACATTCCGATAGAGAGGAAAAAAATGTGACGTTTAATAATGATATAATTTTGTACTTTGCTTCCCCAATAACTCAGCAGCTTAGTCTATTAAGCGGTGGAGCCCTGCAGGGCAGTAGTCTCACAGGTTCAACTTCCATCTGTGCTGGGTTAAGCTTCTCAGTCAGGGTGGTAGTGATGCTGCTTGAGTTAGCTTCACTGTCCCCACATCGAGAACGGGAAAATTAGCCAGTGTTCCTTCCTCTATCTGCCATCCAGTAACACCTGTTGTAAGTGTGCGTGCATGTGTGGATATTAGGTGAGGACAGAATCGGATGCAAGTTTGACACCCTCTCTGGTGAACAGCCTATTGATACTCATATCGTATTAGAGGGCGTCTGGGACCTCAAAGGAATTCATGCCTGTGGGACAGCAAGGGGCGAAGTTGGTGAAAACAAATAATATTTTTGCAAAGAAAGTCAATCAATTGCCTTGGCATCTGGTTTCTGCTGTTAGCTGTCACACATCAAATAAGACCTGTACTGTGATAAACAATGTTTCATAAAAAGAGCATAACGCAACATCAAAAACAAACATGAAAATTCTAAGCTAACTATTGTATCCTTAAGCTAATAAAAATATATTTCATTCAATAAAAATGAATAAAGGTATGTGTCACTTACCAAAGCCCTCCTGGCCAGAGATAGGTTCTTCTGTCGAACTTCAAACTGTGCATACAGCAGCCACAATTTAGCAAATGTGAACTAAAAACATAGGACATTAAGATCAGAAGGTGTGAGATGAATTAATAAAACAGTATTTTAAGTTACTCTAAATTGTACTGGAGTGAGAGACAATCATTTTGGATCTAGGGCCTATTGTGTAATGACATTCACAGCCTTCATAATGACTAATCTGTACTGAGCAAAATTTAACAGAATAGTTCTAGTTGTAATTATTTCTGAAATAAGTAATCTTCCCATTATTTTTGCTTCACTAAATTATTTGAGATTAATATTGAAGAATCTTCATGTAAAACAGAGGAACTTTTATTTTGTCAGTTCCCTCAAAAGGGAGATCCATAGGAATAGAAAGATCAGAGATACCAAATATTTGTGGAGTTTCCAAAGGTAGGAGTATTTTGCCAGTTGCAAATTAGGAAGACACACACAACCTTTTTTAAACCTCAGACCTAAATACAATCTTAAGTACTTTACTTCAGAGTAAATCTGACAGATTACTTGCGGTAAACTCTGGTAGAGAGCAAAGAAAGAACAAACTCACATTTACATAGTGCCTTTCAAGACCTCGGTGTGCACTTTACAACTATTGAAGTATTTTCGAAGTGTAATCACTGTTGTAGGGAAATGTTGCAATCAATTTGTACAAAGAAGGGTCCCATAAACAAAGATAATTTTTTCCTTTAGTATGTAGACTAAAGAATGGCCAGGACATTGGATAAACTCCCCTACTCTTCTTTGAATAGTGCAATGGATTTTTTTATGTTGTCCACCCAGTGGGGGTAGTTGTGTGTGTATGGGATGGGGTGGGGTGGGGTGGGAGGGCCTCATAACTTTGGTTTAACCTCTGATTCAAAAGATGGCACCCTCTACATGCAGCACCCCTTTCATACTGCACAGAAGTCTCAGCCCGGACTGTGCGTTAACATCCTAGAGGCTGACCTACTGACTCAGACAAGAATGATACACAGAACCAAAACCAACACCAAATATTTTCTGGAGAAAAATCAATGTAGGATTCTCCAGGCCCGTATGGTTCCAGTGGCAAGGCAATGCAAAGGATTACCTTAAGTCTGCAATGTCTTCTGAGTCTATGAAGGAAATCAGCTGTATGGACATCATACTTATGTCAAAACTCATTTATGGCCAATTTAGGCAAGGACATGGAATTACTATCATTAGTTCAGGGCTACACAGCTATACATACCTTCTTGTGAGGGATGAGTTCCAAGCATGCTTGATAAACTTGCCTCGTCTTCTCTGGATCCTGTTCAGGAAGGAATACTGAAGTTACAGAAAATATTTTCATAAATGCCAAAAATACAAAAAAAAACTTCTTCCACAAATGGCAACTGAGTCCAGATGAATTGTGAATTTGAAAACTGAGATTGATATATTTTTATTAGCAAAGGCATTAAGGGATATGGTCAAAGTCGGAGATCATTCAGAATTTCACTCAATGGCAGAACAGGCTCAAGGGTTTAAATGACCTACTCCTGTTCCTATACATAGTCTATTAAGTTCAGGAATGCAATGCCTGAGAGTGTGGTAAAGGCAGGTTCAATCAGAGCATTCAAAAGGGAATTAGACTGTTATCTGAAAAGGGGAGCTTTAGGGGCAGAAGGCAGGGGAATGGCACTAGGTGAACTGCTCTTTCGGAGAGCTGATGCAGACACGATGGGCTGAACGGCCTCCTTCTGTGATGTAACAATTCTGTGATAACTGAAAAATTAGGACTTAATTTTTCCTCAAAATCTCTCCAAGCTAACTGCTTAGGTATAAGGGGTATGAAATTGGTCTGGGCCAGCACCATGAAATGAGCTTGTAGCAGGCTGGCAGCCTGTGATACAGTGGGCCAAATTTGACTGACTTGGGAAATATTGCCAAGATTTTATATTTCAAACCAAGTGGAAGCAATAGGTTGACAAACAAATCGGTCTCTTGAAGGAGTGTGAACTATCATTCTCTGAATTTCGTGGTGAAAAATTGGCAACTGATTCATCGTGAGCCTGTTTTGCGCTGCTGGAGTAGACCAATTTCACCTTCCTAAGACTTTTTTTTAAAACACAGAAATCATATAGCATTTAGGACTTTGCTCTAAATTGGTCCTTCAGTCATTACAGTATAGAAAGCGGCACAATATACCTATACACCCAACAGTATTACAACTTTCACTACTGCATCTTATCAAATCAGGTCTCTTTTTGAGGAAAAAAAAACTGAAAAACAGCAAATAAAAAAATTAAGAATTTCAATAATATCAAGAAACAATCTTCTCAGAATGGATTAGTGTAGGAGCAGATAATAGCCCATCCATTCACATCTACAGAAGCCTGTGCAGCCTCTGGAGACCAGAACACAGGAAAACGAGAGGAAAAAAACATAGCTGTATTGTATCCTCACATAAAATGATTTGCCCCCATATTGAACAGTCTTATCTGTACCTTTGCCTCCAGTTCTTCAAACAAAGCATAGTTGATCCACAAGTAAATGTATCTCCTCCAGTGCCGCTTTTCCTGAATGGGTGGTACGTTGGCTATTGCGCGCTCATACACTTCATGTACAGAATCAGGATCACCATCACTTTCAACTAGTCGGAGGTAGTCGAACCAGGCATCGTAATTATGTGGATTAGCCTTTCAGAAATATATAGGATCTTAAATTATTCAAAATATTTTGATATGGAGAGATTCCTTATAAACTCATTATGGTACTAACTTTTATTTTCATTCTGAAGAGCACTTTTTTCTCACACACTATCCACAGAATCACAGTGCAGAAGAGGCCCTTCGGCCCATCGAGTCTGCACCGACATGTGAAAAGCACCTGACCTACCTACCTAATCCCATTTACCAGCACTTGGTCCATAGCCTTGAATGTTATGACGTGCCAAGTACTCATCCAGGTACTTTTTAAAGGATGTGAGATAACCCGCCTCCACCACCCTCCCAGGCAGTGCATTCCAGACCGTCACCACCCTCTGGGTAAAAAAGTTTTTCCTCACATCTCCCCTAAACCTCCTGCCCCTCACCTTGAACTTGTGACTGATCCTTCAACTAAGGAGAACAGCTGCTCCCTATCCACCCTGTCCATGCCCCTCATAATCTTGTACACCTTGATCAGGTCGCCCATCAGTCTTCTCTGCTCCAACAAAAACAACCCAAGTCTATCCAACCTCTCTTCATAACTTAAATGTTTCATTCCAGGCAACATCCTGGTGAATCTCCTCTGCAATCACATCCTTCCTATAATGTGGCGACCAGAACTGCACACACTACTCCAGCTGTGGCCTCACCAAGGTTCTATACAACTCCAACATGACCTCCCTACTTTTGTAATCTATGCCTCGATTGATAAAGGCAAGTGTCCTGTATGCCTTTTTCACCACCCCACTAACATGCCCCTCCGCCTGCAGAGATCTGTGGACACACATGCCAAGGTCCCTTTGATCCTCAGAACTTCCTAGTGCCATGCCGTTCATTGAATAGTTCCTTGTCAAATTACTCCTTCCAAAGTGTATCACCTCACACTTTTCAGGGTTAAATTCCATCTGCCACTTATCTGCCCATTTGACCATCCCGTCTATATCTTCCTGTAGCCCAAGACACTCAACCTCACTGTTAACCAGCCGGCCAATCTTTGTGTCATCCGCAAACTTACTAATCCTACCCCCCACATAGTCATCTATGTTGTTTATATAAATGACAAATAATAGGGGACTGAGCACAGATCCCTGTGGTACGCCACTGGACATTGGTTTCCAGTCACTAAAGCATCCTTCTGTCATCACCATCTGCCTCCTACAACTTGAATCCACCTTATCAAATTACCCTGTATCCCGTGTGCCTTTGCCTTCTTTATAAGTCTCCCATGTGGGACCTTGTCAAAGGCTTTGCTGAAATCCATATAAACTACATCAACTACACTACCCTCACCTACACACTTGGTCATCTCCTCAAAAACTTCAATCAAATTTGTTAGGCATGACCCCTCTCTGACAAAGCCATGCTGACTATCCCTGATTAAACCTTGCCTCTCCAAGTGGAGATAGATCCTCTCCTTCAGAAATTTCTCCAATAGTTTCCCTACCACTGGCGTAAGACTCACTGGCCTGTAGCTCCCTGGCTTATCTCTACAACCCTTCTTAAATAGCGGAACCACATTAGCTGTTCTCCAGTCTTCTGGCACCTCCCCCGTGATCAGAGAGGAATTAAAAATTCGGGTCAGAGCCCCTGCGATCTCCTCCCTTGCCTCCCTCAGCAATCTGGGACACAAATCATCCGGACCTGGAGATTTGTCCACTTTTAAGTCTGCCAACACCTCCAATACCTTGTCAATCCCTATATCAATTTGTTTAAGAACCTCGCAGTCTCTCTCCCCGAGTTCGATACCTTCATCCTCATTCTCTTGGGCGAAGACGGACGTGAAGTATTCATTCAACACTTTAGCGATGTCCTCTGGCTCCACAGATAGATTGCCCCCTTGGTCCCTTATGGGCCCTTCACTTTCCCTGGTTATCCTCTTCCCATTGGTATACTTATAGAATATCTTGGGATTTTCCCTACTTTTACCAGCCAGAGCTTTCTCATATCCCCTCTTTGCTCTCCTAATTGCTTTCTTAAGCTCCACCCTGCACTGTCTGTACTCCACTAATGCCTCTGCTGATTTGCTTCCCTTGTACTTGCTAAAAGCCTCTCTTTTCCTTCTCATCGTAACCTGAATCTCTCTGGTTATCCATGGTTCTCTGGGCTTGTGACTCCTTCCTATCACCCTAGAGGGAACATGTTGAGCCTGTACCCTCCCCATTTCCTTTTTGAACACCCCCCACTGTTCCTCTGTAGATTTCCCCACAAGTAACTGTTCCCAGTCTACCTTGGCCAGATCCTGCCTTATTTTACTAAAATCCACTCTCCACCAATCCAAAACATTTTTTTGCAACTTGTCGATTTCTTTGTCCATAACAAACTTAAACTGCACCATGTTGTGGTCGCTATCACTAAAATGCTCACTCACCATCACCTCAGCCACCTGTCCAGCTTCATTCCCCAGAATTAGGTCCAGCAATGCACCGTCCCTTGTTGGACCCTCTACATATTGACCTAAAAAGTTCTCCTGTACACATTTCAAGAAATCCACTCCGTCCAAGCCCTTAACGCTATGTATATCCCAATTAATGTTGGGAAAGTTGAAATCACCTAATATAATTACCTTATTGTTATTGTTTTTACACACCTCCACAAATTGTGCACATATTTGCTCCTCAATTTCCCGCTGACTATCTGGGGGTCTATAACAAACACCTAAATAATGTGGTTGCCCCTTTTTTATTCCTAAGCGCTACCCACAAATCTTCATTCGATGCCCCCTCCAAGATATCATCTCTCCTTACTGGAGTAACTGACTCCTTAACTAATAATGCAATGCCTCCTCCTCTTTTACCCCCTCCCCTGTCCCGCCTGAAGACTATATCCCGGAATGTCGAGCTGCCAATCCTGCCCTTCCCTCAACCACGTCTCAGTGACAATTCCACATGTCAATCCTCACCCTTAACTCATCTGTTTTACCTGTAATACTTCTGGCATTAAAATAGAGGCCATCCAGCCTTGCCTTACTCCCTTGAAGCTTATTGCAGCTGTACTCCTTCTGACTTGATTGTTTTACTGTATTATGATGTGTCCCTATTCCGTTAACATTCTGTGCCCCCTCCCCCTGTCGAATTAGCTTAAACTCCTCCCAACAGCACTAGCAAACCCACCCACAAGGATGTTAGTCCTGCTCTGGTTCAGATGTAGAACGTCCCGCTTGTACAGGTCCCACCTTCCCCAGAAACGGTCCCAGTGATCCAGGAATCTAAAACCCTCCCTCCTGCACCAACTCTTAAGACACGTATTCATCTGCGTTATTCTCCTATTTCTGAGCTCGCTAGCACGTGGCACTGGGAGTAATCCAGAGTATACAACCCGAGAGGTCTTGCTTTTTAGTCTACTGCCTAACTCCCTGAATTCTTGATACAAGACCTCATCCCTCTTTCTACGTATGTCATTGGTACCAACATGTACCATGACCTCTGCCTTATCACCCTCCCCCTTCAGGATGCCCTGCAGCTGTTCAGTGACATCCCGGACCCTGGCACCAGGGAGGCAACACACCATCCTGGAGTCACGTTGATGGCCACAGTAGCGCCCATCTGTTCCCCTGACTATAGAATCCCCTATTACTATTGCTCTTCCTCCCCTCCTGTACAGACAGGCTGCTTATGGTGCCAGAAGCTTGGCTCTGTCCGCACTCCCTGGAGGACCCAGTGCCCTCATATTTTGACCCAGATTTTGCGATCATCAACAAAGTGATAGTGCTCACTGCTGAGTTTGAAGAAAGCCCCTCACTCTGAGGCATGGATTTCACCTTTCCCAAAGTTAATTTCAGTCTGGCACCATCTATAGGGGATATTTGGTGTCCAGCAGCAGTGGTATAATAAAGCATGTTCAGCAGCGAATCACAGTGAAGAATTCTCACAGACAGCAAAACAGGAAGTTATATGCAGGTTTTTAATCATTCACTTTTTATAGTTTTGTGGAAAGCAAAATAAAGATTAGGCCATAAACATGGGAATTTGGTGGAAGCGGAGTTGTCATAACTTCCTAAAAAAAATAAATTTTAAAAATCTATGGAATTTTTAATCTTGGAGAAATTTGACATTCCCCAAATATAAAATTAGATTTGTTGTTCCGCAGTGACTAGACATGATGAACGCTGAGAAAACTAACACTCTGGATATATTTCAACAACTCTAACAATAATTTAATTTGTACAAAAGGCAATAAAAAGAAAAAAATACTGATGCTGTAAGTCTTGAAATAAAGGCAGGACAAATGTTCAAAGTGCAGACTGTTTCTCAAGATAGTTCAGAGGCTTGGTCCATACCCATAAATTAACTTGTCTGGTAAAGGCAAAATACTGCGGATGCTGGAAATCTGAAACAAAAACAAAAAATGCTGGAAAAACTCAGCAGGTTTGACAGCATCTGTGTAGAGAAAGACAGTGTTAACGTTTTGGGTCCGTATGACTCTTCTTCAGAGCTAAAAGGAAGTAGAAATGTGATTAAATATATACTGTTTAAGGGGGGTGGAAAAGGTGGAGCTGGATAGAAGGCCAGCGATAGGTGGAGGCAAAGGAGAGATGGCCAGCGATCAACATGTCTGGTCCCTGCTTAGATGCTGCGTGACCAGTTATGTTCCCAGCATTTTCTGCTTCCAATTTTGGAAAGGTATATGTATTATTTTTGCAAAACGGATCTAGAAAGATAAAATGAATTGTACCTTGACTTCCTCTTCATACTGGAAGCGCCTTTTGCTGACAATAACATCTTCGATGCCTCTTCTGTCCCCAAACTTTTTCTCAAACACTGTGTAGTTTTTGAAGAGCTCTTGAGCCTTCTGTTTGGCAATTCTGTCAAGTGCATATTTGTAGATCACCCTCACTCGATCAAACTTGAAAAAAAGAGTACACTCATATAAAGTGGAAATGCCACTAAAGCATTTGATTCAAAAGCAGCAAAGTAAGGAATAACATTATTCAGCAGTGGCCACACAGATCTTTCAGGGTTTGATTACTATAACATGATTTCTAACAATTAGGTTGCACGGGTAGATTCACATAACAATTATTTATGTAAAAGTTGCTTGAAAACAATAAAGTTTAATGAAAATTGACACCACAAAAGGATGAAATATTTGCACAGCTCACAATACAATGTACTATTTCAATTTTTCATCACAGTTTTCTCTACTTCTCTACTGAAGGGATTAACAAATTTCATTGTAAAAGGCATTAGAACTAAGTTTTATCCTGTTTTGCTTTATGCCAACACGTGCTCATTTCAGAAGGTATCAGTGATTAACTATCAAGACTGGAATGCTGGCTGATTTCACTCCTCTGCCCTACCACCATCCTGGCTATATCATCTAACTCAGCATGGACTAAGGTTTGAACTTTCCTGGTTGGTATAGCTCAGTCCTGAACTGGGCAATGCAGTTATCCATTAAGCCAGCTGTTGTGCAATTGTCTTTCTTGCTCCAACATTTATCTGACTGCAGCTTTCAGCATTCAGCTAAAAAGCAGCCACATGCACATTTCTCTTGCATGGCAACTGAATGCAGCTGTTTGAAGTTGGCAGTTTTCACGATACTGTGAAGGAATTGTTTAAGCAAATGATACAGAATATGGTGGTTCACACTCCCATCACCTGGGGAATCTTACTGCAAAAATCAAATATATTTAAAACTTCCACAGAATGCCAGAAATACTTGTGTAATGGAATATAACCGCACTTCACGTGAACCAGCCATTTCTTGCATGTAGCAAATTACCCGTTATATTAGTCCATGTTGTTATATGTGCACATCTTTCATCTTTAAGTTTAGTATAGAATCCCTTCACTATTTATCACACTGCTTACAATCTCAAGTTCTTGACTGAGTCATTTAGTGGCTGAATCTCTTCCCTAAAAAAAAATTAGCAGATTATATATTTTTGGAACAAGGTACATAAGAAATAGTATGCATTTAAATAACCAAAAAAATTGCTGCTGCTGATACATTGTAATCAGTTTAGCAATCTCCATCTGAAACAAGAGTAAATGCCATGTTAACAAATAAAGCTATTCTGAACTCAGCTTAAAATTTTGAAGCATGGCATGTGCTGTAATAAATAAGGGAGTGTGATGTTCTCCTGAAAGAAGAGCATCAGCAAACTTTGATTACTAATTTGATTGAAGAAAATTATGTTCACATAACTTCAGATACTGAATGAAATTAAAAGCAATTAAACCTTTCAGCATCATGTACCAAAATAATAATTTATTCCAATTTTTAATCAATTATTTTTATTTTCCATGCAACTATCAAACTCTAGCATTCTCCTGATTTTTTTAAATCACACCATTCAAGCTTCAGAGAGAACCCTTTAAAACAATTGTTGGCCTGCAAAATTTTAATATCACCATTTGACAAATGCATTCCCTTTCACTACAGTAATTTCAAAAGAACACAAAACTTTTCAGGCTGGTCAAGCTCCATTGCAAGTGAGTGAGTGCCTATCCCAAACCCTCACAATCTGGTATTTGGCCACTACTCCCTCCCAACACAAGCACTGCCCCGTTCCCCACTGTATAAATGCAACAGAGGGTGACACATACCCCATGATTCCCTTTCTCCAACTGCCACAGAAAGACAATATAATTTTGGGGCTATCAGAAGCTTACCCAAGTTTGCCTCCATAATAGGTGAGTGGAAAAATGATGCAGACACTGACCAGGAGAAAGGAATTGTGTGAGTTATAAGTGTAGCATACATACAAAAAGAGAGAGGAGGAAAGAGAATGAGGGAGTGAAAGGCCCAGAAAATAGAAACTACAGGAGAGGAATTCAGACAGGAGATGACAAAGCAGAGGAGGGCAAATACATAAACCAGCAGACTTAAAGAAAGGGAAACAAGATTCAGAGACAAAGAGAAACTGAGAGGGAGATAGCGAGAAATAAAATTGACTACAGATAAATAGAGATACAGAAAGAGTTATGGGGGAATAGTGGAGCTGCACATCTTTTAAAAAGTCCATGAGTAATGCCATGGGAAATTAACTATAGATTAGTATCCACATTAAACAGAATTGAGACGCTTGGATTCTTTTCACTTACCTTTTGAATGCGAGAATAAAGATGGTTAGGTTTTTTGGATCAGAATTAAAAACAAACAAATAAAATTAAATTCTGTGATTTTCTTACTTCTTTCTGCTTTTCTTCAAATTTTGCAAATGCCACAAAGAGCTGTTCATCCATGTGGTCTTCTCCATAAAACTCCACACCTCTTTCATACACTTTCCGTGCGTGTCCAATGTAACCATGCTTTTCTTCAAACCGGGCATATTTAATCCAGTTCTTTGCTTCAGGATGGATAAAAACAAGTGTAGCGGAATTAAGGAGAACAAAACTACTTAAAAGGAATCCTGCCCACATGTGGCTATAAAGCAATCATTTTTTTGTTATTGTCCCTGGTCAAAAAAAAAATCTGCTCCTACACCTTCAGCCATGGTGATCTTTAGCTGCTTGCAAAGTAGTGGATAAAGGTGCTGCTTGTTTTCCACAGGGAAATTTAATTTGCATGTTACTAATTTACACCAACTTATGCTGAAACACCTCTCCGACCCCCTCCACCCCGATGCAAAGACCAGGTTACACGGGCTTCCTGGATTCATATGAATAATGGTGCAGATTTATGTCCAAAAATGTAGGTGCAGCACAGTCCAAAGTCATACAATATTGCTGCAATGGACTTCTAGAGTTTGACATCAATTTCCTTAGCAATTTTCCCAATTTTTAATGAGTTCCACACTATACTTAACCAAAGTGCCATTAGTTTCAACTTGCCCAAAACATTTTGGAACCCCACCTCCCCACACATTCAGAAGGACTAAGCAACTGCACTGGCCTTTCCAATGGGCATACTATGATTATGTATAATAGTGGAGGAACGAGAGACAAGAAGCACTGAGAGTGAGACACCATGTCAGAAAGTACCAGCAGACTGAAATCACATCCACAGCAACACAATGGCTGAGTAATTCCTCAGAATTGTTCCCAATCTGCTGATGTTATGCTGTCAAAAATGAAGTGAAAATCCCATTTAAACCCATATGAGATTCCTGCAGCATTTATGGGGCAGTGTTGCCAGAGGAAGGGGAGCAGCTCCACAGAATTTCCAGCCAATATCATTCAAAAAAGTGAAACAATATTGGTTGAAAATATTAACCTTAGAGAGTAATTCTGAACAATTCAGACTTTAACATGTTATCAATAGCCTTTTGACACTAGTATTGGGAGGCTTCCCAGATTGACACCATGCTGAATTTCTAGAAATTAGTTTTTGTTACAGGACAGAACAATGTAGCTGCTGCATTTTCAGTTGCATTTATAAATGAAAAATTAAACCAGAAAAAAGTACAGCTGGTGGTAAAACATCAGGGATCTCTAGGCAATTGAGTTTTTAAACCCAGACTTAACTGCGCTTCACATTTCCTTTCCCTCACTTTTGGTGGCGCTAGCCAGAACACTAAATGAAACAGTACTTCTGGAGTGAAGCATCTGTGTCTTCAATTTCATTTTCCACACATGAAATTTCCAGAATTTATGAAACAGTAAGAGACAAATGCAGTAAGTTATTTGAAAATAATTGAAGAGATAACACTATTTTAAAAATTGCACACACATTGTAACATAAATGGGCAACAACAAATTGTGCTGCTTTGAGCTTGTTTTAAGCCAGTTTTAAAATGTTCCAGCTTAGCCCAATATGCTCTACAATAGGTTTTAGTGCATGCTCCTGTTATAAAGATCAGGCATTACTTTTGGTGCAATTTCTGCACAAATGTAATCCAGAAAATTCAGGGCCTTTGAGTTCACCACATATAGCATTTTGTTTGTTTCACCATGTTTATTCACTGTTTTTGTCACTTGCTATTTATTTAGTCCATTTCTTTTTCCTTAGGAGAATGCTACGAAGAAACTGAAAAAATTTTGGTTGTGACACACTTTGTTTAGATATTGTTAGATTTTTTTCAAATTTAACTATAGTGGTTCAGAGACAGAGCGGTATCAATGATGTTTGTGAATAAGTCTTTTAGTAAATTTCCCTCACCATCATGTGATGTCCACGCAAGCAAAATTCCTAATTGACGTGGAGTGCACATCCCATCACTATAGTTGCAAACACCATTTGCCATACTTAACCACAGGTTAACTCCAGCTCAGCCCTGAAATTCTGCAGACATCTCCACCTCATTAGATCACTGAATCTATGAAGTTGGCTTTGTTCTCATTATCTCACCCTCCTCCCCTGCACCATACCAAAAAGGTAGTCATTAGTTGGTGAGTTTTAGCCTTTATTAACCAGACAGAAAGTAATTAATAACTGCTCAAATACAATAGGGAGAAACAGAACTCGCCAAAGGGGATATGAATCCTTCTAACCACAGCATGCACATGCATCATACCCTTTCAAACAGTGGTTCTATTGGTTGGAGGTGTAGATCTTTAGCAGCAACCCAATCATTACAAGAACCTTTTGAGGAAGAGAGTTCCAAAGACTCATGACCCTCAGGGAAAAAAATTCTCCTCATCTCTGTCTTAAATAAGTGACCCCTTATTTTTGAACCTTGACCCCTAGTACTAGATTCTCCCACAAGAGAAAACATCCTCTCCACACCCACTCTGTCAAGACCCCACAGGATCTTAAAGGTTTCGGTCAAGTCACCTCTTACTGCTCTAAACTCCAGTGGATATAAGCCTAACCTGTCCAAACTTTCCTCATAAGACCATTCCTGGTATGAGTCCAGTAAACCTTCTCTGAACTGCTTCTAAGGCATTTAAATCTTTCCTTAAATAAGGAAACCAAGACTGTACACAGTACTTCACATGTGCCCTGTACAACTGAAACCTCCCTGCTTTTGTACTCAATTTCCCACACAATAAATGACAACATTCTATTAGCTTTCCTAATTCTTTCTACAAGGATATACTTCTCATAAACCAGCCTGGCTCTTTCAATTTCCTTGTATCGGAGTTCGAAGTTGATATAGGAGTGCCAAGCTTGTTCATCAGGTTGCCATTCCATCCAGCGCTCAAACACCTGTCGTCCTCCTGCAACATTCCCCAGCATCTCCTCCATGTAGGTGTATTTATACCTAGCAAAAATAAATACAATACATTACAGTATATGCATATGAACATAAGCATACCATTAGATCCTTTCTGGGAACATTAAATACACACAGCAATAGGGGGAAGACAGTGGTGTAGTGGTAATGTTGCTGAACTAGTCATCCAGAGGCCCAGGCTGATGTTCTGGGGTCTGGGTTCAAATCTCACCATGGCAGCTGGTAGAATTTGAATTCTGTTAATAAATCTGGAATATGGAGATAGTTTCATGGTCATCATTCCTGAAACTATCATCTGGTTCACTAACGTCCTTTATGAAAGGAAATTGGTCACCCATACTTGGTCTGGCCTCTATATGACTCCAGACCCACAGCAATGTGGCTGACTCCTAACTGCCCTCTGAAATGGCCTAGCAAGTCACTCAGCTCAAGTGCAATTAGCAAACCGCTTTATTGCCAGTCCCCAAGTGCCGAGTATGCAACTCACAGTTCCAAACTCAGCCATATCACTGTGCGGATCTGGTTCTTTCCTGCCTTGAGGGAGTCTCATTATCAATCCAGTCTCATGCGTGGGTTCAGACTAGTATCAAACTTCGTGGTTGTAGCTGAAGTAGGTGGGAAAATGAAGGAAAGGGAAGAAAGGGATTCTAACCCTTCAAAACGTTAGAGAGTGCAATCTCATTCTGATTAAATAATTAATGGCTGAAATGAACTAGTGTTTTTAGATTTTCCCCCCCAAAAAAGGCTCTATGTGGCAGGAACAGATTGGAATTCATTAAGTCCAAATACAAGAACGGGCTTAGAAGTGTAACCAGAAACATTTACTTCTCTTATACAGCGAATAAAATTATCAGGACCAATACAACATGGATCTTAAATCTATATTTGAAATATAATTTGTATTCAAATACAAATATTAAAAGTGCATTTCAAAGAAATGAAATAGAAAGCAATTAACCAATAGAACAAGTAATTATTCTATGTGCTATCATCGACATTCATTCAAGTTCCAACTTTTGACGATATATTAAAAATAATTACCAAGAAATTGATCAAAAGAAAAATAAAACACTGATTCAAAGCCAGAGCTGTTTTGGAGGTCTTTATATTTAAAAAGTGTTTTAATCATAATATTTATTTTACATAGGGTTTAATCAACAAAACATTTAAAGCAACAGAAGATCTGGATTGTTGATAATTCCACACAAAGCTCAACAGTCTACAGTATGTTTCAAGTTGAAATGCAAAACTGGACAAATAAAGATTGCCAACCAGAAATCACCTTACCAAAACTGGTTGACCCTGGGCAGGATGGTAATTGCTCGATCCCAGATATTGCGGGCATGGTTAATCTGCCGATTCTTCATCTCCATTTCTGCGTACTTCAACCATAAGGTAACATTTCTGTGATCGACATCTAATGCTCTCTCGTAAATGGAACGTGCTCTTCAGGGATATAAGCAGATGGATGAGGATGAAAGAAACAAATTGAAGTCTTTAAAAAAAAAACACTGCTGTATCAATCATATTAAGTTTCCTTAAAATAATTACCGCTGTATTTCTTTTAGACTCTCCTCCCATTGTGCGTATTTGATCCAGTTGCTAATAACAGTTCGATTTTTCCGTATATTATCTTCAAATGTCTATTGCAAAATGGTACCAATTAAAAAATTGTATACAACTTAAGATTCCAGGACAACAATCCTGATTTGTTGCACTAATTTAATAAAGGAATAGGAAATGTAAATGTTACAAAGGACTTACTTTTCTTTTTCTTAGCTTGTAGTCATTCAATTCCTCCTCATCAGTGATCTTTTGTGTAGGTGGTGGTGGAAGGAGTTCAAGTTCCCTCTCTTTTGCTTCTCTCAGGAGCTGTTCAGCTGTGATTTGCAATTCAGCAGGTGCTTTATTTTTCACCTACGTATAAAAACAAACCAAGTCAATGATGGTTCTTTTACTGATAAACCTGATGGTCTATGCAAAAATGAAATAAAGTCTTGTTACAACAATAGCTTAGTTTAAAAAACTTTATGTTGAATCCAGGGTGGGGCTTTATTTAGCTGCTATCATTTTCTCAAATACAACCCACATTTTTGAGTGTGTACCGAAATTGTCATACTACTGGCAACATCTGAAAACTGAGCGAATATGTCAAGCAAACTATACATTGGAAACTAAATATAATTATAATTAGAATAATATAATAAAATAGAACCGTCCATTGAGCAACATATCATAGTCATAGTCTGACAGTGAAAGGATAAACACAAGATACAAAAGCACTGCTCTCGTATGCTGAGCAGATTTTTCCAATAGATTCTGCATTTACATTCTACTTTTCAGAGGAAAATTCAGAGGAAAAGGAAAATTTTTTCCCTCGTGTTCATGTGTAAAGTTATTGAGAAGGGAAGAAAGTAGGGACAATTAAATACTTCTTTCTGTATACACAAGATTAAAATAAAATTTAACATTATGCCTACATGAACCGACATATTATTTATTCTATTCTCCAAGACCACTTTTTCTGATTTTCCATCAGCACATGCCTCTGATGTCCAATGCCCCTTGTGTTCTTTGCATGCAATCTGTGTTGTACTCTTCATCATTACTGCCTCCCTGCTCTTGCAATGAGAATCAGGTTATGGTAGTCGTTAATATCAATCTCTTCCCTGTATACTAAAACTAGTGCTCTAACACAGAAGGGAACAGATTGATGTCCTTTTGGAGGAATTCCCCCCTTAAACCTCACTGCTTTTTTTCTCTTCCTATAAAGACACTCTTAAAACCTACCTTTGACCAAGCTTCTAGTCACCTGTCCTAATATTTCACATGGCTTGGTATCAAATTTTGTTTGATAATGCTACCATGGAGCGCCATGGGACAGTCAACCACGTTAAAGGAACTATATCAAATGTAAGGGATTGATGTAGGGCATAAATAAACAAAGCAATCAGAACCTTGGGTTACAATGCTAAATCAACCAAGTTCAAATTATCAAAAGGTTATGCTGAAGCTTAACAGTAAGGTCGCCCCTTGAATACTGCATGCAGTTCAGATCATTATGACAGGCTTTAGTAGCAATGCAGAAGGCTACAATAAGGCTAATCTATGGTGTTAAGGGAAACATTGTCTCCTTAACAGAGACCTAACATAGTTTAAACAAAAACAGAATTACCTGGAAAAACTCAGCAGGTCTGGCAGCATCTAACATAGTTAAACTTGATACTTAACAGAGGGAGAGTAAACAAACAATTCTTCCAAATACAGATTGCAGCAGAAAATAGATTGATAGTTGTGAATGAAAGGTTCAGAACAGAACAGATCCCTTAACACCTATGGTGAACAACTTGTACTTGTATAGCACCTTTACATAATAAAACATCACAAGGTGCTTCACAGGAACATTACAAAGCAAAGTGTGACATTGAACCACATAAGATGATGTTAGGACAGATGACCTAAAAATTTGGCCAAAGAGTTTCAAGGAGCATCTTAAAGGGGATGGGTGAAGAGGTTTATGGAGGAAATTTCAGAGCTTAGTGCTTTGGCAACTGAAGGCACAGCCACCGATGGTGAAGCGTATAACACTAGGAATGCTCAAGAGGTGAAAATTAGAGGAGCACAACAGATCTTGGCGGGTTCTGGAGTTGGAGGAGATTGCACAGATCAGGAGGAGTGAGGCCTTGGAAGGATTTGAAAACAAGGGTGAAAATTTTAAAAATCAAGCGTTGCTTAACCAGGAGCCAATTTACATCAACAAGCACAGGGGTGATGGGTGAACAGGACTTGGTACAAGTACGTACATGGGTAGCAGAGTCTTGCTTGATCTCAACTTTATGAAGGGCAGAATATGGGAGAGCTGCCAGAAGCGTGTTGGAATAGTCCAGAAGAAACAAAGGCATGGATGAGGGTTTCAGCAGTGGATGGGCTGTGGTGGAACTGAATTGAGCTGGAGTTGAAAATGGGTTGCCTTAGTGATGGTATGGATATATAGTTCGAGACTCAGCTTGGGGTCAAATATGACTCTGATATCAAGAGTTGGAATTCGTTTCTAAGAGTGTTGTAAAGATCAGGATATTGAATCATTTAAAAAAACAGATACGTGCAGTAGTGGGAAGACAGAAGGTTAGCATCTTGGAAAGAATAGTTCAAACGGGCTGAAGGATTTCAACTCAAAGCGCAATCCCCGATTTTGTTATCAGGAGCTGACCTCGATGAAAGTTGTCCACAAAGGTTTAGCAATCTTTGTAGTGGAATTTTCCCTCTCTTGAAAGCAATTTAAATGTGGTGCCAAGTTAAGGGAATGTTGTGTTGTGCTGCAGCAGTGTGGCCAGCAAGCAGGTAAGCAGCCAGTCACACTGAAGTATTCACTCGCTGAAAACCAGGAAGTTAAACGCGCTTAATACCCTTCACTTTTAAATGTTCAGGTAGTGAAATAAATGACGATTGGATTCTGATAGACGCTGAAATAAAGATAAACAAACTTCTTAATTTTTTTTTTTTAAATGTGGTATTATGGGGAAATTTGATATTCCTAAAATTACAGAGTAATTTTTCAGGGTCAGTAAGGGTGTTTAGAAGAATTAATGAAGTTAGTGCACTATTAAAAACCCAGTTATATCTCTTTCAACACAGTGTAACTTTTCAAGGGTTTTTACAGTGAGAATAACTACTTAAGAGGGGAGCTTGCAACAAGTCATGATGCAGGACAAATCCAGCTCGGCCAATTACCGTCCCATCAGTCTACTCTTGAACAACAGCAAAGTGATGAAAGGTGTTGGCAACAGTGTTAACAAGCTGCACTTACTCAGTTTGGGTTCTGCCAGCGCCACTCAGCTTTTGACTTCAATACAGCCTTGGTCCAAACATGGAGAAAAGAGCTGAATTCCAGGCAAGGTGAGAGTGACTGCCCTTGACATCAAGGCAACATTTGACCAAACGTGGCATCAAGGAGAGCTAGCAAAACTGGCATCAATGGGAATCGGGTAAAACGTTCCACTGGTTTGGGAGTCATACCTAGCACAAAGGAAGATGGTTGTGGTTGTTGGAGGTCAATCATCTCATTCCAGGGACATCGCTGCAGGAGTTCCTGAGGGTAGTGTCCTAGGCCAACCATCTTCAATTGCTTCAATGACCATCCCTCTGCCATAAGGTCAGAATTGGGATGTTCACTGATGATTGCACAATATTCAGCACTGTTCACGACTCCTCAGATACAGAAGCAGTCCATGTCCATATGCAGCAAAACCTGGACAACATTCAATCTTGGGCTGATTAGTGGCAAGTAACATTCATGCCACACAAGTGCCAGGCAATGACCATCTCCAATAATAGAAAATCTAACCATCTTCGCTTGATATTCAATAGTATTACTATCACTGAATCCCCCAATATCAACATCCTGGGGGTTACCATTGACTAAGAACTGAACTTGACCAGCCATATAAATACTGTGGCTAGGTCACAGCAGGTCAGAGGCTGGGAATCCTGCAGTGGGTAACTCACCTCCTGACTCCCCAAAGTCTGTCCACCATCTACAAGGCACAAGTCAGGAGTGTGATGGAATACTCTCCACTTGCCTGGATGAGTGCAACTCCAACAACACTCAAGAAGCTTGGCACCGCCCAGGACAAAGCAGCCCGCTTGATTGGAACCCTGTCCACCACAATAAACATTCACTCCCTCTACCAGCGATGCACAGTAGCAGCAGTGTGTACTATCTACAGGATGCACCGCAGCAACTCACCAAGGCTCCTTCGACAGCACCTTCCAAATCCACAACCTTTACCACCTAGAAGGACAAGGGCAGTAGACACAGGGGAACACTACCACCTGCAAGTTCCCCTCCAAGGCACACACCATCCTGACTTGGAACTGTATCACTGTTTCTTCACCCATCACTGGGTCAAATCCTGGAACTCCCTTCCTAACAGCACTGTGGATGTACCTACACCACGTGGCCTGCAGCAGTTCAAGAAGGCAACTCACCACCACTGTCTCAAGGGCAATTAGGGATGGGCAATACATGCTGGCCTAGCCAGGGATGCCCACACCCTATGAAAGAATAAATTTCAAAAGAAATGATGGCAATGGAGTCTGCAGTCTGTGGGAACCTCTCCACCATACCGTATGGAACAGCACAGACTCAATGACAGCAACTTCTGGATTTCTGCATTATTTTGGCGGACCTGCCAAAATTGCTGTCCGCTTCAATGGAGTAATAACAGAGAATGGTGACAGTTTCTTGTAGTCCCATCAATGTCAGGGAAATGGAAAAAAAAACATATTACAAACCAATTTAACACATGGTATTGTGTTTACTTTTCAGTGGCACTTTCTTTTTGGTCAGGTGCGTGTGTGACATGCAATGGAAACCCTTCACGGTGCATAGTAATCTCCAAAGCAAACCTCCAGAAAGAAGTATCTGTTTAACTGATAAAGAGTGCATGCTTGCAGCTCACTGAGCCAAATCCAGAAAACTTAAGCATAGGTATAAACCGACGTGGAGTTAAACCAATTTGTGCAACACATTGGTAAACTTCCTACTGCTGGTCCAGCTAGGACCCACCATTCGGGCCCTGACTTAAGTTACCTGAAGAAGAATAGTATGGAGCTTCAGCAACTATTAACCTCTCCAAACCCTGTCACACAGGTATCTAACACATTTTTTACGTTGATTCTTAGATTAACTCTTCTGAAAGCTATTCTCTGAATTTCCTTAACAGCTAAATGACAGACATCTGTTCTCAGTGTGGTAGGGGGACCTTTGTAAGACAACTTGCATTATGTTTTGGTCACCTCAAGATTCTAGTTGTAACAAGGGTTTACTCAGAGTGATCTCACTTACTATACTTCACAGTTACATCTTGATGTCCGCGAAAGGTGTTATAGAATTATGAATTACTTTGAAGGAAACAAATGAGGGGAGATGTTTAATTTAGAGTAAGTGTGTGTGTTCGGCCGGGGGGGGGGGGGGGGGGGGGGGGGTGTAGAATCCTCTCAGTCACTGCATTAACCTGTCTAAGCTTTGAACAGGAGAGGCCTTTGGCGCAGTGGGTAGCGTCCCTACCTGTGCCAGAAGCTCTGGGTTCAAGACCCCCAGAACTTGAGGGCCCACAGAAGGGCCAAACAGGTTGATAATCAGCCTATAAATCCTTCCAACATGCCTAATGGCAGGGGGGTAGGATTGGGAGAATTTCCTGGTCAGCCATAGTACAGAAGGCAACAGCAAACCACTACAATACCTTGCAAACTTAATCATGAACCAATCCAATGGAAGCCCATAAAAGCAAAGTACTGCGGATGCTGGAAATCTGAAACAAAAACAAAAATTGCTGGAAAAACTCAGCAGGTCTGACAGCATCTGTGGTGAGAAAGACAGAGTTAACGTTTTGAGTTCAGATGACTCTTCTTCAGAACTAAAGAGAAGTAGAAATGTGGTGAAATATATACTGTATAAGGGGGGGGTGGGACAAATGAAGTTGGATAGAAGGTCAGTGATAGATGGAGGCAAAGGAGAGATTGCAAAAGGGGTGTTGATGGTGGTGATACCGGCTAAAGGAGGTGCTAACGGTGACATTAAGAGTCGAAAGCAGGATGAGCAAGTGACAGATGGCCCTGGTGGGGGGAGGGGACAGTGTGGCAAGCGACAGGGAGGTCTGGGTCATGTGCACGTGCCATTTCAACACACCACCCTGCTCTCATGCCCACATGTCCATCCTTGGCCTGCTGCAATGTTCCAATGAAGCTCAACACAAACTGGAGGAACAGCACCTCATCTTCCGATGAGGCAGTTTACAGCCTTCCGGACTGAATATCGAGTTCAACAACTTCAGATCATGAACTCTCTCCTCCATCCTCACCCCTTTTTGATCCCCTTTTTTCAAATATGTATTGTTCAATTTTTATATGTACATTTTTCCCCACCTATTTCTATTATTATTATTTTTAAAATTTATTTCCATTCATTGTTTTATCCCCAACTTTTAGCCTATTTTGATCTTTTCTCCCACACCGTCCTCCCACCCCTCACTAGGGCCATCTGTCACTTGCTCATCCTGCTTTCTACTCTTAATGTCACCATTAGCACCTCCTTTAGCCAGTTTCACCACCATCAACACCCCTTCGACCTTTTGTTTATGACATCTTTCACAATCTCTCCTTTGCCTCCACCTATCACTGACTTTCTACCAAGCTTCACCTGTCCAACCCCCCCTTATACAGTATATATTTCACCACATTTCTATTTCTCTTTAGTTCTGAAGAAGAGTCACACGGACTCGAAACGTTAACTCTGTCTTTCTCTCCACAGATGCTGTCAGACCTGCTGAGTTTTTCCAGCGGTTTTGGTTTTTGTTGCAATGGAAGGCCATGGTCGCCTCTTGGGGCACGGCACCCGGGAGAGGAGAGGATTCTTTCAGCAGCCAGGGCCATCAATCTGCTGCTCTCGCCCGAGGACAGATGTTTGTGTTTGTCAACTTCCACAGGGCCTAACTGGGCCCGACACAGTTTATCAATAAGGCGCTGGTTACCTTCGCCACTTTAGGGATTCGCTGTTTTCCAGCCGCGGTCGACGCCATGTTCTTGCCGTGATATCGCCCCTCTTCCCTTCAATTATTTAAAATATATACACGAACAAGCAAATATAATCATATCCCCCGCCGCTCCCAGCAAACATCCGGGCCTCACGGCCTGACCTCTGACCCGGCGGCGCACCACGTGGTAGCGACGGTGGTTGCCATGGCACCGGAGCGCCGCGTTGCTACAGCATCTTGTGGCTTTTCGGGCACGAAGGCTGAAGGCACAGGTTTGTTTTCTTTAAAGAGTTGGTTTGCTCAGGCTTTTTCTCTCCGGGAGGAGGTAACTTTTTATTGTTCTTTGTGGAGAGAGGTGAACCCAGGTGCGGTCAAATGTGTCTCTTTATTCCTGTAAATACACAAGGTGAATATAGGACAATGATGAACCTGCAGTTTATCAGATATGTTACAGCCCCAGTGAAATATATATTCGGATGAATATACCCTGTTTCTCTTTCCATACATGCTGACTGACCTAAGTATTTCCAGCATTTTCCATTTTTATTTTATATTAAATATATTCTAGGGTTTTTTTGCACCAAACTCGAAGAACTATAGTATGTATGTGCAGCTTATTCCATGCATTAATCCTGTTCCTCCTCCACCTCCAATTTTGTTTCATTCTTTGTGCTGGGATACAGTTCAGCTTTGAGTCCTGGTGGCCTAACTGACTTAGGCAGTTTTCAGAATTAGCTGAAGGCGCAACATCCACGGTCAGTCAGTGGCTGTCTATGAATATAGAGAAAGGTTCAGGGCCAGGTGTGTCCTCTGTATTTGCAAAATCAGAGAGAGAGACTATGACCTAGCTGGGTATAAGCAAGTTCTGTGGCTTAAAAGATCACAGAATTTAGGACATAAGGAAGATACGCGTGTAACTATGATACGTCCAAGTTTTCTCAGTTTTGATGTCCATCCATCAAACCCTTCCCAATGAAACTCCGCGCATAAAATTAACTATGCCAACTCTCAAATACGAGTATCCTCTGTGCTTGTTCAGAGGATGCCTTACGTAGCGACTAGATTTTCAGGTGCAGCAGGAAGAAGAGTTTTTTTCCGGGTGTTTAAAATTAAACAATTTTTTTGGAGGATTTGAAAAAGAATATCTTCACTGAAACTTGATTTTTTGAATGAATTTTTAGGGTATAAATATTGTTTCTTGTTCCAAGACAGCACCGCTTTCTCATTATGTCTTAATTGAACTGATGTAAAATGGCAGCCAACAGAGAGATTGCCTTGTGGCAGAGGTTACATGACTATGGCAAGCCAGATAGGACATGTAGTACTGTTGCATTTCAAAACCCAAACATCCCTCTTTTAATAACGAATAAAAGATCCAAATACACCGCTTTTCGTAACCAATAGAAGACACATTTGCATATACGATCATGTGTAACTGTGAGTTACCCAAATTATCCACTATACACCTACTGTTCTCATGCATTAACAACTGTTTGCTCTACTAGTCAGTCTCTGTACCTGCATAGTGTATGTAGTCTTTAAATTGTGCAGTCCTGTCAACATGAAATTTGGCTTTCTGCTGTTTCTGCTTGATTTCTTCCTTCACGCCTGTGACTACTTCTTATTTCAGCAGCTTTTTTGGTATTGGAAGAGTAGTTAGGTTGCGACGTGACATTGGTCTTTGAACTGGACTAGATTTGCTCGATTTCTTTATGATTCCTTTGACGATTTTCATTGCCATCTCAACTTTTCCATTCAACTGGGGATAGTGTGGAGATGATGTATAGTGTTGAATTTCTATATCCTTTGTGAATCGGCTAAATTCTTCACTTGTGAATTGAGGGCCTTTGTCACTCATCACAATGTCTGGAATGCCATGACGACCGAAGTGTGTTTTCAGGCATTCTGCTATCTCTCCTGTCGTCGTTGAAGTCAGCTGGTCTAACTCCCAGTATCAGAATAGTAGTCTACAATGACAAGATAGTCAGTTCCTGCTATAGTGAAGAGGTCTACTTCCAGCTTCATCCATGGTCTGTCTGGGATATCATGCGTCATCAACAGCTCTCTAGCTTGTTTAGCTTGGTACTCGTTACAAGCACTGCACTGGTCTTTATGGTCTTTAATTTCAGTGTTCATGTTTGGCCATCATCTCATTCACTCCTCCCTTGCTATCCCCTCCCTCTGATGTAATCCCCTCTTTCCTATGCCACCCCCATTTCATTCCTTCCACCTCTCCCATGCCATTACCATCCCTCCTATAAACACCACCCCATCCCTCATAGAAAAAATCTCTCCAGTTACAGTAACTTTGTTGTTGAGCTCCCCTTACCTTCTGCTGTTTTTGTTCTCTACCAACAGCCCCGCCACACACACCCCCCACCCCCCCCCCCCCCCCCCCCCGGCCATATGCAAACCAAATAAACCCACCAACAAATTTTAAACTGACCAATCAAAATAGTCCAGACAGACAAAAACTCTATTATTATTATTATAGATTAGGAGGTTGCTTGGGCGTAACTTGATATTGGATGTAACTCCAGGTTATGCCAAAGAGGAAGGACTTGGTTTTAATATTTACTGTTGTTTACCATCCTTAAGAAATTTTTATTTGGATAGTTTTCAGACTGTATTTGTTCTGGAATTAAGCCTACCCAAAAAATCCTTATTGAGTCAATCACAGTGCTGTTACAATATATTTTCTCCTGTACATGATAATCCTCTACCCATAGAAAAAACTTTCTAGTTGTTCCTTCAACAGCAAACTCTAACTCCAGATTTTCACTCCTCTGGCCTGCCACAACATTATGACCACTGTTGACCTACATAATACTTCCTTTTACTTTCAATGACTTTACAAAGATTTGCATGGTTTATTACTCCCACTTCTGCTCTTCCAATTCAGAAAGCTGAAAACACTGGGTGAACTGCTAGACTGGTTATCCACTGTGAAATCTTCCTTGACCACCCTAAGAATTTAGAGTATCCACCTCTCTATGCCAAGTATTCTTACGACCTTTATATTATTTATCCCGGCTTGGTAGTTACTTTTGGCTGAGAGAAAGATAGATACAAGTACATCACTAAGGTAATCCAGTCATATCTAGGACAATTTCAAATTTCTCTGCTTAATGGCAAACTGCTTTTAATGCCACCCTCCTTCCCACGGTGTAAGTTTTCAAGGATTTTTTTTCAGCTATCTTAGCCTCCTTGTTCTCAGGTATTCCTGCCAGTGGTAGAGCGATAAAATTTGGGGATATGCAAGAGGTCAGAATTTGAGGAGTGCAGAGATCTCAGAGGGTTGTGGGGCTGAAGGAGACTAAAGAGATAGGGATGGGTGTGGCCATGGAGGGATTTAAAAACAAGGATGAGACTGGGAGCCAATGTACTTCAGTAAGCATAACAGTGAGGTATGAACAGGAGGGTGTATGTTAGAATATGGATACATAGTTTTGGATCAGCATAAATTTCAGGAGGCCAGCCAGGAGAGCATTGGAGTGTGTGTGCCTAGAAGTTACAAAGGCATGGATGAGGGTTTCAGCAGAAGATGAGATAAGGAGGGGACAGGAAGGATGATGTGACAGAGGTGGAAGTAGGTAGTATTGGTTATTGGAGAGGATTTAGAAGCTCATCTCAGCATCAAGTAGAACACCAAGGTTGCAATCAGTCTGGTTCAACCTCAGACAGTGGCCAGGGCAAGGGATGGCGTTTGTGGCTATGAAATGGAGTTTATGGCTTGGATTTTCTACATCATGTAATGTGATATTGTCAGTGTAATAAGAGGTACAGTCTAAGAAAATCTAAGCTCAAAACTGGGCATCCTTCTGAATTATCAGCAGAAATCTATATCACTACAACCTGTAATCTTTTGCTTGAATCCTTGAATATCATGAAATCAGGAGACCAACTCTGGTGCAGTGTGTTATAAAAAAGTATTCCAAGGATAGCGCAAAGCATACCTGAGGATCAGATATGACTCTTGCAAAGCTGTTGCATGGGGCTTCCTAAATGCTAAATACCAAAAGCAGCAGACTATAGACAGAAATACGCAGTCAACAGCCAACAGTTTACAGAAAAACTCTCAAGTCTTACCAGACCAGTTGAGAATCGTGGCAAACAGCCAGGCAACTAATAGGAAGTGGTGAATCAATAACCACCTCCTTCCTCAGTGCAAAAGACAAGGCTGAAGTGTTTTCAAGTGTCTTTGGCTAAAAGTGTCAAGTGGATGATTCTACTCTGTCTCCTCCCAAGGTTCTCGCTATAATAGATACCAGTGTCCAGCCAATTCAGTTTTCTCCGCTCAACATCAGAATACGGTTAGGTGTACTAAACACAGGAGGCTATGGATCTTACAAATATATTGGCTGTTGTGCTGAAGGCATATATGCTAGAACTAACCACTCTTCTAGACAAGCTGTTACAGTACAGCTATGACATTGGGATCTACCTGGCAATAAACACGATTGCCAGGTATGGCTCAGCAGCAAATAAACAGGATATGTCTAGCCTGACCAATTGCTATCTTATCAACCTCCTGCCCATCATCAGTGAAGTGAAGGAAGGTGTCATCGATAGTATCATTGAGCAACACCCATTCACCTGATCACCGGTGTTCAGTTTGGATTCTGCCAGAACCGCTCATCTCCAGACTTCATCACAGCCATGAACCTGGCATGAATACACAAGGGCAGATGCCAGAGGATTGATGAATGTGATACAAGAGGAAAATACTGCGGGTGCAGGAAATCTGAAATAAAAATAGAAAGTTCTGGAAATACTCAACAGGTCTGGCAGCATCTGTGGAGAGAGAAACAGAGTTAAGGTTTCGATTCGAATAATACTCTTCTTCGGAGCTCTGAAGAAGTTATGTTATGAAGAAGATCTGGTTTGCTCCCTCATTGGCAGGGGAGCATCCTAGAAAGTACCTAAAACTATTTTGGAGCACCATCATTACAATGACTGATGTGGTTCATAGAGAAGGCCCACCATCATCATCTCAAGATAACTAGAAATGAGCAATAATTGCTGGTGGCGACCACATTCTGAGAATAAATAAAAAAATACTGAAGTGACATTGACAATTTTTTTTGATTATGGGCGGTTTTTACTTCGTTTTATCAGGAACTATGTTGAACTGCCCAAACTTAGTTCACAGGGCCTCAAACCCATCCTACTAATCTGTGTTGGATTGGAGAGAAAGTGTGGAAGCTGTTTTGATCACCTTATCTGTTGTCTCCTCCTCTAATAACCATCTAAAATATAATAATATCTCAGTAGCATTGAATTTTAATTGAAACTTGTATTTATTATCCTCATTGTAAATATAGTGGTTATTGTAGCTTAAAGGCTTTTGTATACAATTATCATATTCCTTCAATTTATGTGATTGAATACATGTGACAGGAAATATTTTTCTGCCTAATTGTAACTGTTACAACCTTAAGCAAATATCCTCATGAAATTCTGTAACTTTCAGTTCCTTTTTTGTGCATTCTTCTTTTACAGAACAACAATGACAACTATATATGCTGCAGGTGGAGGAAATCCAGTAATAAATGTCAGACGATCAGAATCTCGAGATGCTCCTCAGATAATGAAACTATTCACCCCAAGTACAACAGCCATGTTTGGAAGAATTAATGTCGTCTATCTGCTGTATGTATATGTAAAGAATATCCATTAATAAGGCCTTAGTTAAGCAGTTTCCAGGGAAGTATGCAGGGCTAATATATGTTTCTTAATAATTTAATTGCAATACTACAACTATGAGGACAAAAAGGCTACCTGTGGAAATAATTACAGCTCAGATTGACTGATCTGAATTTCCTTTAACCCTCATGCTAATGGTCCAGGGCTACACAAGAAGGATTGCAAACCAATGTCATGAAGATTAACCGGCGTGCACCAGATTTGGAGCTCACTTTGCCCTGTCACAGTGCTATTTTCTGTACCATTCTCTGCCTTGAAGGACGGACTGGCAAATTATTTTAAAATATAAGCAGAAATTGCTGAAAAAACCCAGCAAGTCAAGTAGTATCTGCAGAGATATAAACAGAATTCATGGCCGGAATTTCCCATTCGCGGCGGGCGTCACGGCAAGTGGGAGTGGTAAATATTGCCAGAAGGCCAAAAATTGGTTTTACAGCGTCGTACAAACGGTCCGTGATTGTGTGCTGCAGCCTTCGATGGCAGACCACATTTCCCGCCGCGGCACGTTGGGAACGTCACTTCAATATATTTGCATCTCATTATAAGGGCTCCTCACCAGAATCAACCCCCCCATGCAGGATCATCAGGGCACATCGGCGGGCAATTAGGATGACATGTTTCACAATAGTATATAAGTGAAGTGCACCTGGCTTTGAGGTTTGTTCACCTACCTTGCATTGCACAGTGGTCGGGATTGTCAGCTCCAGGCTTCACAGGTAGCACCACATTGCTTTCATGGGGGGTGTCGGAGGCAAGTCTGTACCTACCAGAGCAGCTGTCAGGTAGGGGTGGCTTTTAATGGGCTGCAAGGTTAGGGCTCTACTGGAGAAGTGGGGGAAACTGGCCTGAGGCATGGAAAGGGGCTGCAGGGCTAGGCCTCTACTGGGGAAGGAGGAGAACTGGCCTCAGGCATGGGAAGGGGCTGCAAGGCTAGGGATATGCTGAGGAAGCGGGGAAACTGGCCTCAGGCATGGGAAGGGACTGCCGGGCTAGGGCTGTACTGAGGGATACGAGTGGGTAAGATTGCACTCAGACACGTGACTGGGGGGAGGGTGCAGGGTGGTTAAACCCTCAGTGCCAGGATGGGGAGAGAGTATGTTGCAGAATGACATAACCCACTTGGGGCCAGAATGGGAGGAGCATTGAGTGAAGAAGCGCATCAGGTTAGTGTTGAGCTTGCAAAGACTGTCCTTGTCCCAGTCCAGGGAGATGGAGGGCATGTCAGTCCAGTCTCAGTCATGTCCAGAGTGTTGTCGTAACATCATGCTGGGGTCCATGGGGTTTCTGGTATCATACTGGGTCGCAGATGGCACACTTAGTCAGGGAAGGCATCTGCAACCATTAGATGGGGAAAAGGTATTGTGGGGGTATCCAAGGGTGTGTGTGGGGGTATATGTGTACCTGTACAAATGGTCTCAGGGTGGGGAGGGCTGAGGTCCACACAGGGCATAGGTACATCTACCTCACCATGTTCTGGGGGTAACAAAGGGATATCCACCATGATCACGATGGGATCAAGGAATACAGGGGAAGGATTGAGAGGTTCTTGGAGGGAGGGAAACCTGAACATTAAGCTCTTCTAGGATGATAGGAGGGATTTTCACTGTTATGACCCAGCTATGGTAAAGGCTGAGTTGTTTAAACCCCAGAGGGAAACTTGAACAACTGTCATAACCTATATTTTCAATTGGTATATTTGAGATGCAGCTCTGAATTCAGTAATAAGCCCACAAAGTCTGAATAGGTTTCTTATATAAAACTAAATTAAACATTTATTAATTTAACAACTAATTAAACATGTCTACAAATTACTACTATAATAACTTTTAAACAAATCCCCAAATTAATCACTCCCAGGTAAATCTTCACCAAGGCAACAATAACCCATAGACCTTAAACAGACACCAGGCAAAGCACATTTGACGGTACAAATTCAAAATGAGGTTCCTTTCAATTTGGTTCCTTTGCAGACAGTTGTAGGCTTACCGGCTGGTTAGATATTACATGCTTCTGACTCAGACACGAAAACTCCTTTCGGTTCATACCTAGCTTTCCCTTTGAATGTAAATTTTCCATTGTATTATTAGGTTTTTTAATTTTACCTCTCCTAACAATAATCCTTTCATTCCACCAATTTTATTAGTAATTTAAACACATTGCTTGGTGACTCCCAGCTAGGTGCAAGATTTTACCCATTCTTTTGAATGGTTTATTCAACAAATGCAAATGTACTCTTCACCTTCTATCCTTACATTTTATCTAATTAACATCTCAAACAACTGTACATCAAAGCACCTAGACTAGCTGGCTTTAATCCAACTAAGCCACACACAGACACACACCCTACTAGAAATCCAATTTAAAAATAATTTCCAATAACATTATACACATTAATATCTCTTCGTGACATCCACATTCATGCAAGGAGGGTCCAAGCTGGTCTAGTAGTGAGACCTCAGCACCACCATCTTCCGGCCTGCAGCAATGGAGCAGTACAAAATTAAAATGAGGAGCAACTCTGCTGGTGAGGGCTCTGCGGGCCGATTGGAGGGCAGGTGTACGCACTGCAGGGGCTGATTAAAGGGCGCACAACTGAACTGTGAGTTGCTCAGTTCATAGCACCCTCGCCTTTGAATCAGAGGGTTGTGGGTTCATGTCCCACTCCCGGAAACCAAGAACTGTGATTGTACTCAAAAGAGTTGCAATCTGTGACTGTTGGTAACTTGAAAGAGTTTCCCAAATGAGGAGAGAGACACAGCCAAGACATGTTAGGAGTCTTTCAATGACAATGCAGGGAATCAGGAAAGTGAAGTAATGATGCACATTCATGTGAGACTAATCCCACAAAGTGGCACTAATCAATCCCCTTGTTTTAGCTCCTTGTTCGCAGATTGGGAATTGCCCAGGGCGAGAACAAACTCCAGAGCCATTGTGTGATTGGACGATCTTCAAAAGCGTGTTAGAATCATGGTGCTGGACAGTTCACAGAAGAGAAGTCCCAGGGCACCTTCAAATAATCTCATTTCCTGACTAAATATTTACCCTCATGTTGATTCCAAGGAGTGCAATATTAGAGTGCAATGAATGAGAATCCCAGCGCCTGGGCTGAAAGCAGCACATTCAATGCCTGACCAAAGCAATATCATAGCAGTTGGTCATGTAAAGGCAGTAGGAGGGGTGTGAGAGAGATCCTGAAACGCACCCTGCACTGGCCATCATTTCAGGGGTGAACAGTTGCCAACATAGGAACAAAGCCCTTGAACCAACGTTCACTGACGAGTCATTGACAGAAAGAGGACCTTTGGAGACTAATGCTGATTCTTGTCTGTTTCTCATTGATACTGCAGAGAGGAGACCATCAGGAAGATGGAGGCTGGATATATTGCTGCCTGCACAATTTCATACAGGCAGGAGAGAAGAAGAAGATTGTGACAGAGGCACCTGGCTCACCAAAGGGAGGAGCAAAACCCTCAAAACGAAGGGCCCCCTCCGGACGCAGAGGATGAGGCTGACAGAAACATTGGGTGTAGGTGGCTCGCAAGACCGAGGGTGTTTAGAACTCACATGTTTTATCTGTAGATGAACGAGCATCAGTGTCACCGATGCCTCCACATATCCAGGGATCTGGTGATTCACATTTGCCACATTTTCCAGGAATTGGCACCACAGGGATTGGGAGGGCAACCATTGCCAGTGGCTCTGAAAGTAACAGCTGCACTCAATTTCTCTTCCAGTGGTCCACTGGGGACTTCTGTGGAATCTCTCAAGCACCCATGCACAAATGCATTCATGAGGTCACAGACATCTTTTTTGGCAAGGGCCACCAAGTTTGACAGAGATCAAACAAGCCAGGATGCCAGAGCACTGGGTTTTGCTAAGATTTCCAGATTCCCACAGGTGCAGGGTGCCATTGGCTGCACTCACATGGCTATAAAAGCTCCCTGACAACAGGCTCTCCAATACAGAAATAGAAAAGGCTACCACTCACTCAATGTACAGCTGGTCTGTGACTATAAGAAACTTGTCATGCAGTTTTGCGCCAGATACCCAGGAAGCGTCCATGACTCATACATCTTGAGTAGATTGCAGATCCCCGACATCTTCAAAGGACCACACAGGATCCAGGGCTGGCTCTGACGAGAGTTACCCGCAAAGGAGGTGGCTGATGATGCCTGTGTGGCAGCCTCAGACTCCTGCAGAGAGATGGTGCAGCAGGGCTCATGCCGCTAGCCGAACATTGGTAGAGCACACCATAGGGTCCTTAAAGATGTGATTCCAATGCCTGAATCAATCTGGCGGTGCACTAAAGTACACTCTCCAGAGGGTCTCACAGATCATCATGGCTTGCTGCAGACTGCCCAACCTGGCGCTGCAAAGTGGGGAGGACTTGCCAGATGCCAATATGGAGGAGCTGAACATCTCCCCAGATGAGGACATCAAAGGGGTTAGGGCGTTGAGTTGGAGGAAGCTGAGGCTGCAGGCCATAGCACAGGCCAGACAAGACAGGTGTACACGTGAGGCCCTCATTGCCACCAGATTCCATGAGGAGGATGACGAGTTGCAGTGAGTACCCTCTTGGACAAGTCCCCTCCATCATGGGCCAACATGAACACCAGCATTGCTATTCCTCTCATTTCAACCATGCACTTCAATACAAAAGTGAATAGTTACACATGAACCTCACATTGTCCTGATCCTTTGAAGGATGTTGAAGTCTTGGGAGCATGTGTCCTTGCTGAGATGAGGTACGAATTTGAGGAGGGAGTCCTAGCATCAGATGTCAGAAGGTGCTGCCTCTTCAAGTGTATCTCCAGCACCCCAGTCACAGGGGCAGCCTATAAGAGGCAGGAGCTGTTCCACTATCCTCAGTGGGCTTATAGCTGTATGCCTTCAATCTGACAAAGCACCTCAAGGAGATCCATCTCCAGCAACTGGACAACGCATTCTGTGTAGCCTCGATGGTGAAACTGATAGTTGACACTTGGGCCAAGGCAGCCAAAGATGTTCTGTAGGTGTGCATCAATTCTGAGATGACTCAATCCTCTGTGTCACTTTCCTCTCTTTCACGTTAACATCTGGCACTCTCAGTTAGGGATACTGGCCTGCTTTTATCCTCACCTTACTATGCATATGGACCACCTGATGATGACGTTCAACCACTTGCGTGCCAGGTATTAAAATGCCTCCCCTTTAAGATGCACATTGTGCCCTCATGGCCAGCCCTAGCCCCTGAAAACCCCAAAATTTTCAAGCACCATGAAGCCCTCAAGGTCATGAGTCATTGCTAATAAAGAGCAGACTTCAGCTTCAGCAATTCCTTGCTCCTATCCCATTGGTTCCCTCAATATTGTCTGAAGCTACGATGTGCACCTCTAGAGCAAGCTCAAAGGCTCTATTGACCACCGAATATCACCACTTGAAATTAGTATCACTCGTCTCGGTGAGTGTTTAGGTGATGGGACGCACAGCACCACATCCCAACATGGTGACAAGAACCTTGTGACCGCAATCCAGACAATTACAGGTTGAGAAATGCTCCAGGTTGTAGGTTCAAGCGCCAGGGCAATAATGTGGCTGAGAGGGGCAGAGCTTTGTCACCTTGAGGTGGCAAGGTCCTTCCACTTGTTGGTCAGCTTAGCATATGTACACCCGGAAAGTCAGAAAGACATTTGGCAGACAGCAGCGCACACGAGCTCTGAGTATGGGCTCATAGCATGAAAACCCTGCTGGAAGACAGAGAGCACATGGAGTTGCACAATATATGACCCTTTTCCATGTGTTAACACATCAATCCTTGTACACTACACCTTCACCTTTCAAGAATGCAGATGAAATAGGAGAACACCCCTGCCTCAATCTTACACAGCCAAGAATAAACATGACATGGCCCTGCAAAGCATGTGAACAAGGTTCCTTTCACAAGCACACTTAACATTAAGGTCAAGGCATCACAGATGTTGAGAATCATCTGGAAAAGGGCCACATACTGTGGTGATATGGAAGCACACTACATAGATGAAAGGCCCATGATAGTGACATCTGTGATTGACACCTGATTGACAGCATCACAGCTTATCATAAAAGAGAGGCATACAAAAGAGGAAATTTGAAATGGGTGTGATTCTATTTACATTTGTGAACGTTATATACGTGTTGTGAACAACCATGTCACCATTGTGCTCCTAAATCATTTTAACTTTCCTAACCCTACTGCTATGTCTTGGTGCTTCCCTGACATCCACAGCAGAGGTGGAGGCAGTTGCTGACCGCTACACCCTGTTGTCTTTGATGACTTTGGTGGGCATCCACTGGGAGGGCTGAGACCTGGAGGGCCCCGGCCTGCTTTGGATGTCCTGCTGTGGGCAGGTGCACCCTCCTTGACCTCTGGAGCTGGAAGTGATGAGATCACAGGAAGAGGGGATTGGGATGGGCCGGACATTCCGGAGTCACCTGGGTATCCAGAGACTGGTCCTCCTCCCTATGGGCGTCTGAGGGCCCCTGGCTGACTCATTGAGGAGAAGGGACAGCTGGAGTGAGAGCTAGGTGCACCACCCACTTCTCACAAAGCCACTGATGGTTGCCACAAATGGCTACAGCGATGGATACAGTGCAGGACCAATGTCCTGGACCAAGGTCTCCATGGTGGCTGCCATCCTATCAGTATTGGCCTTGGTGTATTGGCATGCTGGCGCTATCACCTCAGACTGAACGCAGATGAACTCTTCCATCATCTGTTGCAATCTGAAGAATACAGCTGACATCCCTTCCTGATGTTCCTGTGATTGTCACCTCAGCTCCACCAACTCCTTTAGGACCGAGTCCAGAAGCTCGTCATCTGACTCGGACTTGGAGGACTGCTGGAGGCCAGGATCCTGCTAAGTGCCAGTGACCTCAGATGTCCCTGCTACCGTCTGCTGTGGATAAGGTTATGTGCTGTGCTCGCCAGATTGTGACTCCGAGGCTGCTCTATAACTAGGTCCCACCGAGGTGTGTGTGTCTCTGAAATGCTGGAGGATGTGGGTGAGCGCTGTGATGGGTCTTTCATGATGCTGTCCTCTGGTTCGTCATCCGAGGTGTTGTCAGGTCTGGAGCTGAGGGCCTGGCTTGTGAATGCTCTTGGGCGCATTCCAGAGGTGCCTAGGAAAGAAAGGAGGGATAATTAGGGCATGGCAGGCGACTCTAATACAGGACAATGCACGCACAGTATGACTGTCTGAGGGATGAGATGGTGCAGGATCCTCATTTGTGTGAGCACTGCCCACCTCACCCTTGGCACAGGCATGGTCCACGTCCTCTCTGTCCAGCTCGATGGCTCAATTCTGGTGGAGAGTGAGGACCTAGATTTTGGCGCCTCCACCCCCAATCTGAGACCTCTCCCTTCGATTGTGTGTCCTGCATAAAGACAGATAGAGAGTGAGCAGGACGCATGCCAGGGCAGATGATAAGGTTGCCTGCCATGTGTGGGTGGTGAGTGCAGCCATTGACAGGGTGAGGATGTGATCTCCAGAGGCTATGGACCCAAATGTAGGTATGAGGGAATATGTGAGAGTGAGTAGTGATGTCCCTTGAGCTGGCAGCGTGTGTGATGCCAGTGAATGTATGATGGGCTGGTGAGTGTGAGAGTTGAGAGTGATGAGATGGTTGACTTACCCTGGCAGCACAGATGAGATCATTCGTCCTCTTTCTGCACTGGGTGGCTGACCTCTTCTGTGCTGTGTTGGCACTGACCAGCACTGCCACCGCCTGCCAAGCTGGAAAGGTGAGGTTGGTGGACCTCCTCCAGCCGTCATGGGGATAGAGGACATTGTGGCGGGACTCGACTGTGTCGAGCAGGGTTTCCAGTGAGGCGCCACTGAATTTCAGAGCAGCGAGCTTCTCCCCTTTGGGAACCATTCCTTCCATGGAGTAGTTCTGGGCTGCAGACATTGACAAAGCTGTGCACGGGTGCCATTTAAATATGGCGCTCAGAGTGAGGATGTGGTGAGCTCTTGGCAGGGTAGGCAAATCAAAGGCCACCAGCCCACGATGCGACATGTTTCCCGTGCGTGCATAATTAATGCAGCAGGAGACAGATGATTTGGCATGAAAACCTGCCACTAAGGCCAGCAAGTAGAACGCCGTTTTTCACACCCGCTGCCACACTAAGTGCAATGAGGGGAAAGTCCCGCCCAATATTTCAGGTTGGTCACCTTAAATCAGAGCCAGAAAGAGCTGTAACAATTTAAAAGTGCCAGGGAAAAAGTGGGATGGGTAGAGGGAAGGGCAAAGAAGAAGATCTGCGTTGGAGGGATGCAGTGATTAAAGGAAAAAGATGATCGTGAATAGGCTAGTGGTAATGGGACAATTAAAAACAAAAGATGGGCCTAGGGGGGCTGTAAATGGCAACAGAACCATTTTCAGCAACTGCCATCTTGCAAATTGGGGGAAGTTGTTGAACTCAATGTTTAGACTGGAAGGTTGTAAAGTGCCTCATTGAAAGATGAAATGCTGTTCCTCCACCTTGCATTTTGTTTCGTTGAAGCCTTTTTGAAGGCCGAGGACAGATTGGGAGTGGAATGGAGAAACAAAATGGCAAGTGACCAGAACTTCAGAAACAGGCTTGTGGACTAAATGAAGTGTTCAGCAAATCAATTACCCAATCTGCATTTGGAATCTGTGAGCAGCGAATACACTACATTATATTGAAAAACATACAAGTAAATCACTATTTCACTTGGAAGGACTCTTTGTGACCCTTGATGGTGAGAAGGGAGAAGGTAAAAGGGGTGGTGTTATGTCTGCTGTGTTTGGGTGAGAAGGTGCCAGGGAAAGGTGAGCAATTGTTGGAGGTGATTGTGGAATGGACAAGGGTGTTGTGGAGGAAATGGCTCCCTCAGAATGCAGAAAGAAGCGGGGAGGGGAGATGTGTTTGGTAGTGGCATCATGCTGCAGGATGGCAGAGGATGATCTGTTGATTGTGAAACAAAAGGTGAAGAAAGGGGGACCCTACTGTGGTTTTGAGAGGGAGGGTAAGGGGTGAGAGCAGAAGTGCAGGAATTGGGATGGACACAGTTGAGGGCCCTGTCGGCCACAGTGGAGTTTATCTTCAGCGGAGATATATCAGAAGGTCTGGTGTGGAAGGTGGCAATGTCAGAAGTGCAATCAGGATGGAGAAACTGGGAGAATGGAATTGCAGGACGCGAATGGGACAAAGTGTAATCAAGGTAGATGTGAAAGTCATGGGGTTATGGTGATAACAGCAAAAAACTGCAGATGCTGGAAATCCAAAACAAAAATAAAAATACCTGGAAAAATCTCAGCAAGTCTGACAGCATCTGCGGAGAGGAGCACAGTTAACGTTTCGAGTCCATATGATTCTTCAACAGAACTAAGGAAAAATAGAAGAGAGGTGAAATATAAGCTGGTTTAAGGGGGGGTGGGACAGGTAGCGCTGGATAGAGGGCCAGTGATAGGTGGAGATTGCCAAAAGATGTCATAGACAAAAGGACAAAGAGGTGTTGACGGTGGTGATATTAGCTAAGAAATGTGCTAATAGGTGACATTAAGGGGAGAAAGCAGGACGAGCAAGGTACAGATAGCCCTAGTGGGGATGGGGTGGTGTGGTGGGGAAGAGATCGAAATAGGCTAAAAGGTAGAGATAAAACAATGGATGGAAATACATTTAAAAATAATGGAAATAGGTGGGAAAAGAAAAATCTATGTAAATTATTGGAAAAAAGGGGGATCGAAAAGGGGGTGGGGATGGAGGAGAGAGTTCATGATCTAAAGTTGTTGAACTCAATATTCAGTCTGGAAGGCTGTAAAGTGCCTAGTCGGAAGATGAGGTGCTGTTCCTCCAGTTTGCGTTGAGCTTCACTGGAACATTGCAGCAGGCCAAGGATGGACATGTGGGCATGAGAGCAGGGTGGAGTGTTGAAATGGCAAGTGACAGGGTGGTCTGGGTAATGCTTGCGGACAGACCGAAGGTGTTCCGCAAAGTGGTCACCCAGTCTGCGTTTAGTCTCTCCAATGTAGAGGAAACCGCATTGGGAGCAGCGAATGCAGTAGACTAAATTGAGGGAGGTGCAAGTGAAATGCTGCTTCACTTGAAAGGAGTGTTTGGAGCCTTGCACGGTGAGGAGAGTGGAAGTAAAGGGGCAGGTGTTATGGTGATAATGGTCGACAGCTTTTCCAAAAATATTGAGATGGAGAAGTTGAGGAAGGAAAGGGAAGAATTAATGGCAGACCATTTGAAGGTGGGAACGGGTGGAAATTGGAAGAAAGGTTGATGTGAATTAGTTTGGGGCAAGAGCAGGAAGTGGTACCAGAAGAAAAGGTGAGGCTCTCCTGGTGGGAGGATAGAAGTGTAAAGTCACCGGAGATTGGTGAAATCTATTACTAGATGTCTTTCAGTGGTGCTCCAAAGCCATTAAAAGTGCAAGACACCAGCTCAACTTGATTCTATTTGCACTTTTCTTCTGCTTCCCCATTGGAAGGCTTTTTACCTCTCTTAATGCCTTCATGGCCATTTTGAGATTAAGAACCTGCTGAGTCCCTAGATCTCCCTACAAGTTTGTACCATTATATATGTAACATTTATGTATGTATACATTTATTAAATTATAATGTCTTTGTATTTAAGTTCCATCCTCTTCATATTCAATGGACAATTTTTAAAAAACAGCCAGCAGCAGCCCTCAGGAGTACTGTGGAGCCAGGAGCACTTCTGCTTCTTCTGGCTATACATGAAAGTTTTTGAGAATACACATACTTATCGGTGGCCGCACATTAGGTCATAGCGACAGCAAGAAAACCTAAATGCAACAAACCCAACATTCGAAACAGATGAGCCCACTTTCAGTAAAAATTTCTAAAAAATGGCATTTGGGCCTTCTTTAACATAGTATGGAGTTTACTGCCTGTTTTAGGCAGGTGCTAGGAATGCAACATGTGGTCCGATATATTTTAGGCGTCTTTGTGGTGGACATAAAAGACCCTATGGCAATATTTGAAGAAGAGCAGGTGTCCTGGCCAATATTTACCCTCAACCAACAACAGCAAAATAGATTATCTGGGCATTATCTCATTACTGTGTGTGGGACCCTGCTCCGTGCAAACTGGCTGCATTTCCTATATTACATCAATGACTCCACTTCAAAAGTGTTTCATTTGCTATAAAGTACTTTGGAATGTTCTGAGGACATGAAAGGCACTCATTCTTTCTTTAACACTTCTGTCTTTTTCCTTGCACTTTTAGCGAAAGGGCAAATCTATCTGTGACTGTAGAAAATGAGAAGAATGAAGTTATAGCTCATGCTGCTTTCTTAGATTATCCAAATATTGAAGCTGTTGAACAAAACAACTGGAAACCCTGGTTACATACGTATGGTCCGAGTTCAAAATGCACAGTGAGTTGAAACCAGAAATTACTCAATAGTTTTGAATGTTAAATATTATGTATACTTGATTAACAAAATGTTTTCATCATTACCATAAATATGTTTCCTGATAATGTTGTCATTGGCATGGATTTTGTAGTGAGCAGTGAAGCAAAAGTGCTTGCCACTGACCTCAAAGAAAGCTGCCCACAAAGATCTAGCAATTACTGAGGAGTGATTTTCCTCTTTCCTCACAGTAGTTTAAATCTGGCACCAAGTCAAGGAGATGTCTTGGCAGCAGCAGCAGTATTGTCCCCAAGCCAGTGAACAACCAATTGCACTGAAATATTGACATAGCAAACTAAGCAGATGAAAGAGAAGGATATTAAGTGCTTCCATTTTAAGTTTTCAGGTGGTGAAATAAATTATGATTGTATTAAAATAGAAGCTAAAATAAAGATAAACAAACTTAAAAAATAACAAAAGCACTTCAAAATAAAATTTGAAATTTTTTTATCATTATGGAGAAATTTGACATTCTACAAATTCAAATTATCTTTTCAGGGCCAGTGAGGATGTTTAACAGTAATTATGACATTAGTATGTTATTACAAAACCCAGTTACTCCTTGTTCAACAAGGTATAACTTTTTCAAAGATTTTTACAGGGAACTTAAGCGTAAGAATCAAAGTTCCCATTGATTTCCATTGATTGCAAGCTCTGGATGCCTCACAGTGCACCCTCTGGAAAATCAATGACAGCAATTTCTTTATTTCCGTTTTACTGTGTTATTGAAGACTCCCTTCCCCCTGTCTCCCCAACCTGGATTCTCCCCTTACCCCATACCACTTTCATCCTTCTTTTCTGTCCTTACTCCTCCTTTCTCTCTCCTTCGACCTCTTCCCTTCCTTTCTTGTCTTTTACTCAAAATAACCTGCTTAACTCCTGTTTCCCCCTCCATTCCTTCTGTGCGCCTGTCCCTCACAGTTTTGCCATTTTGTCTCTCCTTTACCTTTCACTCCTTTCCCCCGTCCCTCATTTTTCTGGCCCTCCTCTCTGTTCATCTTTTCCCTCCGTCATTTTCATCCACCATTTCTACTCCCCCCACCCTTCCCCCTTCTCCCACCCCATCTACTCCATAATTATAATATAACAAACACTATGTAGTGGGAAAGCTGTGATTTCACTTCAGTTTGTGGCTGGACATTGTGAATTGTGAATTATGTAGTCATGCATGGGAGAGGAATGTTACCTTTGTTTCTTGTAGATTGTTGAACCCTATATTGTGCTGAAAGTTGTTTTTTGCAGAAAACAATTACATTTACCTGTTCTCTGGTTTCTGGTATGCAAGTATTATAGGCTACATTTTGGACACTGGCTAAATGTGACTCTAAATGGTTTTCTTTAAGTGTTTCAGATTTTTCTATAGCTGATTCATGTTTTCATACAACATTTTTTAAAATTTTGGCAGCCTTTGAACACCCTTTTTATGCATTTGCTTGTGGCAAAACCAGAGGTTGCAGTTGGTTGTGCAAAAGAAATAGTCAGGTAGGTTGTGTATTAGACAATATTTCTTAATTATAGATAATGTATGCATTCCACCACATGAATACGCTTAGATACTGTGCGAAAAAAATCTTTGCAAAGCCACCTGTTACTTTAAGTGTTGTTGATCAGATATACCTTGGGTGGTTTGAAGCAGAATGGAGGCAGGTTTGAGGTGAAGACATATGGGGTCACACCAAAGATGCAAGGTAGGAGGAATATCTCAGACTTTGAGAGGTGAAGGGCAAGTGGGGAAATGACCTGTCTATTCAAAACCACATTAGTTTCAAAATTCTAACAAAAGATGCCACTTACTATTTAGCTGTAACCTATGATCCTTAACAATTCTGCTCAATATTATCTTAGAAAGGATAAAGTGACATTGCACAGATCGCTTAAAAGAGGAAAGTCCACCTCGAGGAATATTTATTGTTTGAAACTATCCTCTCAATACTTACGTGAAAATCAAAATATTCAATAATACTTTGAATTCCTAACCTCATGGAGACCTGCCATTTTTGGTCTTTTTCCCCTTTAGATGACAACGGTAATGTGGAAATGCCAATTGCAACCCAAGTGGCTCCTGTATAATTGTGTTGGCAAAATTTGGCCAGCCCGAGAACTGCTCTGGACTTACCTAAGCTGAAGAAAACAGACTATCACAAAAGTTTGCACCAGGCTTGGTGCCTTAGGTTCAGCTCCCATCTAGTCTGAAGCTGCAGTCTGCTTGAAATGAATGGAACTGCTCTAAGATGTAGGTGACTCCTCTAAGTCTCCAGAAATGGGCTGGAGGGAAAGAGACCTGAAATACGGATCTCTGATAGACTTTCAGCAAAATAATACTTCACTTCTGATTTCTCCATTTGTTCATTATTGGACGACTGCTGTCCTTTTACAGTGTGTTTGTGTGTGTGTAAGTAAGGGAAGGATTTTCGGCAGGCAGGACCAGAAATTCCCACCCAAAGTCAATGGGCCTTTTGCTAGTCTGTCAAATTGTCCATCCCACCCATGATGATTCCCGCAGTGGGCGGGACTGAAAAATTTAGGTCTAAATGTGTAAGTTGGAGGTGGGAGAAAGATGCACTGGGCTGTAGTTTATGACCCCACCCCCATGCTTGGCATGTTTTCAGGGGGGCATGTAAAATATGATGGACGGCTAACCCATCGGCTTGCTGCCCACCCCCGTAATAGTGGTGGGTGGTTGGGTGCCGAAAACAGCAGTCTGCCTGCCATTTTTTAAAAATTCTCATTAATGGGCAATTGAGTTTGTTAACAAGCCAGTTGATCTGAATATTATGCTGCCCGTGCCACAACACAGTTGGCATAGGCAGGCGGGCGAGAGTCAGAAGGCCGTTTTTTAAAAAAATTTTGTTGAAAAGGTGGGAAAGAAGGGGGAACATCATTCGAGGGGGTGCCCTGTGCACAATGGAGGCACCCCCCCAAACCCTCTTTGTTCCTCCTCATGGCCTTCAAAACCCATCCCCCAACACCCCTCCACTCCCTAGGCTCCCAGATCCCTTCCCACCCTAAAAGCCCAGAACTTAACTGAGGCAGAATTTTACATTCCACGAGCGGGCACGTGCCCGACACGATCGGGCGTAAAATCGTGCAAGCGTCCTGGTGTCATCGCACACTCGTGTGATAATTCACTCGGCAGGCCCGCAAAGCGCTCGGCAGGCACGCGCGGCGCTCGGCAGGCCCGCGGGGCGCTCGGCAGGCCCGCAAAGCGCTCGGCAGGCACGCGCGGCGCTCGGCAGGCACGCGCGGCGCTTGGCAGGCCCGCGGGGCGCTCGGCAGGCACGCGGGGCGCTCGGCAGGCACGCGCGGCGCTGCTGACAATTAAGTGGGCAATTAAGCCCATTAATGGCACAATTGAATGCGATTTTTTGTGGCATGTCCAACCTTATGGTTGGGGGACGGGCCAATCAGCCAAGTGGTCTTTACTTTTTTGATGAAACCTTATCCAAGCGCATGATGAAACCTCCATTAGGAAATAAAATAAAAAGAAATATCTGGAGACAGCATTTTTATGAGGTGTACTTTCAGGTGCTTGATTATGCTGCATGAACATTTTTTGCAGCTTTTTTGTGCTTTGTTTTATTATTTGCAGGTTTGCAGCTCCCTGAGGCAGCTGTCTGCCTTAAGGGAGCTCTCCCGAAGCGCTCATCAGCTCCCGCGGTGACGTTGTCGCCAGCCCTCTTCCTGCCCCCACCCCGGCAGCGCTGAGCTTTTCAGTGCACGTGAAATCGCAGTCAGGAGCCCATTTCCCAACCACTGCCGGGCAGGCGATCACGCGCACCCAACGAGGGAAAAATTCTGGCCCTGGGTCTGGCCTCCATCTTCAACCTCTGTGGGCCTCCTTGCAGTCCCAGCAGTCATCCACTGCTGAGTTCTGGTGCTGTTGGGTACTGCTAGAGTTGCCAGCCAAAAGTCCCACTGTGCTCGTTTTTTCAAATTCTTTCATGGGATGTGGGCGTTGTGGTAAGGCCAGCATTTGTTGCCCATCCCTAATTGTCCTTGAACTGAGTGGCTGGCTGGGCCATTTCTGAGGGTAGTTACGAGTCAACCACATGTCTGGAGTCACATGTAGGCCAGACCAGGTAAGGATGGCAGATTTTTTTCCCTAAGGACATTAGTGAACCAGATGGGTTTTTACGACAATCAATGAGTTTCATGGTCACCGTTACTGAGACCAGCTTTCAATTCCAAATTTTATTAATTGCATTTAAATTCCACTAACTGCCATGGTGGGATTTGAACCTGTGCCTCCAGAGGATTAGTCTGAGCCTCTGGATTACTAGTCCAGTGACATTACACCACTGTCTTCCCCCTAAACTCTATAGACCGTCCCTGGCATGTTATCACTGCCTAGCAATATGCATGCCCCATCTGCCTCCCTATAAAATTCCACCCACTAAATAGCATTTTTTTGCCATGTAAACTGATTAGGCTTTTATGTACTAAGTTAGTTTTAATGTTTGCATGATTTATAAATTTTAGTTTCATGACGACTTCTTCACATTTAGATAAATGTCCCAGTGTAATTATTTGATTGCTCATCATTTCTTCAGATTTTGCACTGAGGTTATGGTGGATACCCCCTGCAGAAATAATAACAATTATGTACAATATTGTAATATGTAAATGATATTCATTGATTCTTCTCCTTGAGCTTCATTAACCAATGTAACCAAAATTTATGAAAAATATTATGTTTTTCCAATACTGGTATAGGACCGTCTTTGGTGCCGTCCGCGAACTGCACTTTCTAATCCTTGCTGTTCGAAAGAAAGTTGCCCTAGGTAAGAGATTCTTTTGAGTTGTTAGAGGTCTCGTTCTTCATTTTCGGATATTTTCTATTTTTAAAAATTTATTCAATCACGTAAATCTAGTAATGATTTGTCTTACTTCCACACCAGATCCTGCTGTATCTGTCCTGTTTGCACCCATGCCGCAATATAGGAGGGTGGATGGTGTGCACTATTCAGCCTTCATCTGTTATAGAAAGGATTATGTTCCAGTGCTACATATTCGAAAGGCCAGGTAATGGAGCTACTAATGGATACCTCCCTTGTAGGGATTGCTTTTTCCATATGACTTGCTGAAAGGTATTAAAATTTGTATTTAGTTACATTTTGAACGAACAGAGAGTCTGAGGAAAGAGTGAGCTTGCAGTTTAGGATGCCTCTCACAAGATATCAACACATCAGAAAGCAATGTACACTCAATCTCTTTATGATGTGTGGCCACCATTATGTAGGCAAACATAGCAGCTAATTTATGCACAGCAAAATCAAAAGAAAAGACCTGAAATAAGTAACCAGTCATTCTGTTGTACTAGAGTTGATAGATCAATAAATCAGTAAATAATGCCATGGGATCTTTGATGTCCACCTGAGCAAGAAAACTGCGCTCTTCAGTTTAATTTCTGTTCCAAAAAAGACAACTCATCCAACAATGCAGCACACACTCATTATTTGTACTGAAGTGTTAGCCTAGATTATGGTGGAATTTAATCTTGGTGAAGGGGGTCTCACCATTTGGTTGGGAATGACGAGAGCCCCACATCACCTCAATTGGGGAAGGCCTGATACAATCAAGTGTCTGTCGGGCAATTAAATGTTCAGTGTCGAGCTTCTCCAGGATTTAGGAACACCAGGGTGGAAATCCTGTTCTCCCTAAGAGAGCTGCTGGCCAATCAGAGGCCGACAGCTCTCCATTACAGGCAGCCTCACCAGGAGCAGTGACGGCTGCACCCAGGGAGAGGTCTCGGAACAACGAGGGGCCCAGGCCACAGGTAATTGAGAGTGGGATGGCGTTTGTGGGGAGCAGACACCAGCTGGTGGTGGGGCGGGGGATCAGCAGCAAGGAAGGTGGCTCTCAGATAGCACCCCCTTCCCGATGCTGGCTCCCTCGATCAGGCACTGAATGCCTTTAAATTAGGGGCTCTCCACGGGAGGCTGCAAGCAACCCCAATATGGTTTTCTTGTTGGGTTTCCCCAAATGGCGAGTAATGGGCATTAATTGCCTACTAAAGGGCCTCAATTAGCATCCTGGAGGGAAGGCCTCCACAAAACCTCCCACCCTGGACTTAATTGGGTGGAGGTGGGGAGGCAGCGGGGTTCCCACCCTGCACGCTCTTGCTTGGTTAAATGCCCCCCTGCTTCCAATCTCACGTTGGGAGGGGTGTCCATTAAATTCCACTCTATGTGCTCAAGTGTTGGAGTGGAGCTTGAATCCATCACATTCTAAGGTGAAAGTGCAATCACTGAGCCAGCTATAACAAACAAAATTAATGATTAGCTTTCACATCTTGGTAAATATTGGTAAATATTTGGATTTAAAACAATCATTTAAAGTATTTGTGTACGTACGCTGGGTTAGAAGGTCTCTGGAATTCCATTTGTAAAGTGGTAGGATATCACTTTTCTATTAATTTTCAAAACTAAGAATTTGATCTGAGCTGGGCCAATAGGAAGGGAAAAGTGGAGAAGAAACTCCATTATTTCCTGCCAAGGAATCAGAACATTTTGATGGGAAAGTTAGATACTTCATGTTCCACTGGCTTGAGTTACATTGAAAGAGAATAGGCTTTAGTCTATATCGTGACTGTATAACATTGTGATAATGGTAAAGGAAAATAACTTTTTTTACTATTAAACGAGAAGCAAACTAAAACAAATTCTGAATTTGAAAGTTCATAAACCTCCAGCCATCCCAAACCAGTGAACTATAAAAGCTTCCTGGTTTTCAGTATTTGTTTCTCAGCTTTTATATTTGACATTCTCAAGGCAAAATTTTGTTATAATTTCATTTGACATGGCAAATAACTTACTTGAATCTAGGGTATCTTAAACTAGGATATTAAAGGAAATAGCTGCAGAGATAGTGGATGCACTGGTCCTAATCTTCCAAGAGTCCTTAGATTCTGGAAAAGTCCCAGAGGATTGGAAAGTGCCAATATAACACCCTTATTCAGAAAGGGAGGGAGACAAAAAACAGGTAATTATAGGCCAGTTAGCTTAACATCTGTCATTGGGAAAATGTTAGAGTCTATTATAAAGGATGTAATAGCAGAACATTTAGAAATGCATAATCTAATCAGTCAGAGTCAGCATAGCTTCATGAAGGAGAAATCATGCCTGACAAATTTATTAGAATTCTTTGAGGACGTAACAAGCAGGATAGATAAAGGGGAACCAGTAGATATAATATATTTGGATTTCCAAAAGGCGTTCGATAAGGTACCACACATAAGGCTACTTAAGAGCCCATGGTGTTGGGGGCAGTATATTAGCATGGATAGAGGACTGGCTAACTAATAAAAGACAGAGAGTTAGGATACAGGAGGCATTTTCAGGATGGCAACCTGTAACTAGTGGAGTGCGATAGGGATCAGTGGCTGGAGCCTATTATTTACAATCATTATTATTTACAATATAAATTAATGACTTGGATGAGAGAAATGAATGTACTATCGCCAAGTTTGAGGATGACACAAAAATAGTTGGGAAGGCAAGTGGTGAGGATGACACAAAGGGTCTACAGAGGGATATAGACAGGTTAAGTGAGTGTGTAAAAACGTGGCAGATGGAATATAATGTGGGAAAGTGTGAGGTTAAGCACTTTGGCAGGAAGAATAGAGAAGCTGAATATTATTTAAATGGAGAAAGACTGTAGAAAGCTGCAGCACAGAGGGATTTGGGGGTCCTCGTGCATGAATCCCAAAAAGCTAGCATACAAGTTCAGCAGGTAATAGGAAAGGCAAATGGAATGTTTGCCTTTATTTCAAAGGGAATGGAGTATAAAAATAGGGAAGTCTTGCTAAAACAATACAAGGCACTAGTTAGATCACACCTAGAATACTGTGAACAACTTTGGTCCCCTTATCTAAGGAAAGATATACTGGCTTTGGAGGTAGTCCAAAGAAGGTTCACTAGGTTGATTCCGGGGATGGAGGGCTTTTCTTATGAGGAGAGGTTGAGTCGGTTGGGCCTGTACTCATTGGAATTTAGAAGAATGAGAGGCGACCTTATTGAAACATATGAGATTCTTAGGGGGCTTGACAGGGTAGATGCTGAGAGGTTGTTTCCCCTTGTGGGAGAGACTGGGACCAGACAGCATAATCTCATGTAAGGGGGTGCCCACTTAAAACAGAGATGAGGAGGAATTTCTTCTCTCAAAGGGTAGTCAATCTGTGGAATTCTTTACCGCAGAGGGCTGTAGAGGCTGGGTTGTTAAGTATATTCGAGGCTGAGATAGACAGATTTTTAATCAGTAAGGGAATCAAGGGTTATGGGGAGAAGGCAGGAAAGTAGACTTGAGGATTATCAAATCAGCCATGATCTCATTGGATAGCAGAGCAGACTTGATGGGCCGAATGGCCTACTTCTGCTCCAATGTCTTATGGTCTTATGGAATTTCAAGATGATTATTGAGTAAAATTGAATACAACTATTACCAGGGACAAAATAAACATTCATTGGGAAAGGCATGGGTTAATCAAGGAGAGCCAACATGGATTTGTTTCAGGTAAGTTTGTGTCAGACCAGCTTGATTGAATTATATGAAGAGGTAACAAAGGAGGTTGATCGAGGTAGTGCAGTAGATGTACAGGAACAGATGGCTAACTATAATGCTGAAAAGATTCATGGCAATCAGAAGTTGGTGAATATAAGGAACATTCAGGTATTTTGTTGAAATTAATTTCTGTGTATTAAATACTGATGGGAGAATGATTATGTTGCCACAACGAATTCAAATGAAATTTATTTTACAAATCTCTGCATGGCCATGCTCCTCTTTATCTCTGTACAGGTGTCCACCATTCAAAACAAGTTCTCATTGCATGTTTTTGCTTCAGCGCGGTTTGTAAATTAGGATGTTCCACAAATAGCGTTACCTCCATTTTCATTTTGGTGTCATTCCTGTGCATGCTCAGTCTTTTTAAAACAGGCTACCACTTCGTTGCTTCCATCCCTGATCCCTCCGCTCGTCGCTCACCTCCCCCAACCCTCCTGCTCACTGCTTCACTCCCCCGCTCACTGATTCCTTTTCCAGACCATCCTGCTCACCACCACTATTCTGACCCTCCAGCTCACTAAGATAAAGGCAAAATACTGCGGATGCTGGAAATCTGAATCAATAACAGAAAATGCTGGAAAAACTCCGCAGGACTAACAGCATTTGTGGAGAGAGAAAAAACAAAGTTAACGTTTTGAGTCCTTATGTCTCTTCTACAGAGCTAAAGAGAAATAAAAATGTAATGAAATTTATAGTGTTTAAGGGAGATGGAGCAGGTGAAGCTGGATAGAAGGCCAGTGATAGGTGGAGGCAAAGAGAGATTGCCCGAGATGTCATGGACAAAAGGACAAAGGGGTGTTAATGATAGTGGTTCTGGTTAAAGGAGGTGCTGATGGTGGCATTAAGGTCAGAAAGTAGAATGTGATAATAGCAGGACAAGGGTAAGCACTAGGAAAGAACAACATGAACAAGTGACAGGTGGCCCATGTGGGGGTAGGGTGGGGGGAGGGGACAGCGGTAGGAAAAAAGATTGAAATTAGGATAAAAGGTGGGGATAAAACAATGAATAAAAATGAAAATGAACAAAAATAAGTGGATAAAAAATAAAAATTGATAAATGAGTATTGAAAAAGGGGTTAAAAAGGGGGTGGGGATGGAGGAGAGAGCTCATGGTCTGAAATTGTTGAACTCAATGTTAAGCCCAGAAGGCTGTAAAGTGCCTAGTCGGAAGATGAGGTGCTGTTCCTCCAGTTTGCGTTGACCCTCACTGGAACAATGCAGCAGGCCAAGGACAGACGTGGGCATGAGAGTAACATGGGGTGTTGAAATGGCAAGCGACAGGGAGGTCTGGGTCATGCTTGCGGATAGACCGAAGGTGTTCTGCAAAGCGGTCACCCAGTCTGCGTTTGGTCTCTCCAATGTAGAGGAAACCGCATTGTGAGCAGCGAATGCAGTAGACTAAATTGAGGGAAGTGCAAGTGAAATGCTGCTTCACTTGAAAGGAGCGTTTGGGCCCTTGGACGGTGATGGGGGAGGAGGTAAAGGGACAGATGTTGCACCTTCTGTGATTGCATGGGAAGGTGCCGTGGGAGGGAGATGAGTTGTTGCGGGTGATGGAGGAGTGGACCAGGGTGTCCTGGAGGGAAAGGTCCCTACGGAATGCCGACGGGGTGGGGCTGGGGGGAGCGGTGAAAGGAAGATGTGTTTGGTGGTGGCATCATGCTGGAGTTGGCGGAAATGGTGGAGGATGATCCTTCGAATGTGGAGGCTGGTGGGGTGAAAAGTGAGGACAAGGGGGACCCTATCATGGTTCTGAGAGGGAGAGGAAGGTGTGAGGGCGGATGCGCGGGAGATGGGCCGGACACGGTTGAGGGCCCTGTCAACCACAGTGGGTGGGAAACCTCGGTTAAGGAAGAAGGAACACATGTCAGAAGCGCCACTTTGGAAAGTGGAGAGGTGAAAATTGGAAGCAAAATTGACAAAATATTTTCCAGGTCCAGACGAGAGCATGAAGCGGCACTAAAACAGTAATCGACACACTGAAAAAAGAGTTGTGGGAGGGGGCCTGAGTAGGAATGGAACAAGGAATGTTCCACATACCCCATAAAGAGACAGGCATAACTGGGGCCATGCGGGTGCCCATAGCCACACCTTTTATTTGGAGGAAGTGAGACAAGTTCAAGGAGAAATGTTCAGTGAGAGAACAAGTTCAGCTGGAGGGAGGAGAGTGGTGGTGGATGGGGATTGTTCGGGTCTCTGTTCAAGGAAGAAGCGGAGAGCCCTCATACCATCCTGATGGGGGATGGAGGCGTAGAGGGATTGGACATCCATGGCGAAGAGGAGGCGGTTAGGTCCTCTTCACCATGGATGTCCAATTTATCAGTTTTGCTTCTGATTTCCACCCCTTCATCACCTTCACATGGCCCATCTCTGACACTTCCCTTCCCTTCCCTTCCTTGACCTCTCTGTCCCAATTTCTGATGATAAGACTGTCCACCAATATTCACTACAAACCCACCAATTCCCACGGCTACTTCGACTACAGCTCCTCACACCCTGCTTCCTGAAAGGACTCCATCCCATTCTCTCAGTTCCTTCGCCTCCGTCACATCTGTTCCGATGATGCCACTTTCCAAAGCGGCGCTCCTGACATATCTTCCTTCTTCCTTAACCGAGGTTCCCCACCCACTGTGGTTGACAGGCCCTCAACCATTTTCAACCCATCTCCCGCGCCTCTGTCCTCACACCTTCCTCTCCCTCCCAGAACCATGATAGGGTCCCTATTGTCCTCACTTTTCACTCCACCAGCCTCCACATTCAAAGGATCATCCTCTGCCATTTCTGCCAACTCCAGCATGATGCCACCACCAAACACATCTTCCCTTCACCCCCCCACCCCCCCGCCCCCCGCCCCAGTCAGCACTCAGTAGGGATTGTTCCCTTTGGGACACCCTGGTCCACTCCTCCATCACCCCAACACCTCATCTTCCTCCCATGGCATCTTCCCATGTAATCGCAGAAGGTGCAACACCTGTCCCTCTACCTCCCTCCTCCTCACCGTCCAAGGGCCCAAACACTCCTTTCAGGTGAAGCAGCACTTCACTTGCACCTCCTTCAATTTAGTCTACTGCATTCGCTGCTCCCAATGCGGTTTCCTCTACATTGGAGACACCAAACGCTGGGTGACTGCTTTGCAGAACACCTTTAGTCTGTCCACAAGCATTACCCAGACCTCCCTGTCGCTTGCCATTTCAACACTCCACCCTGCTCTCATGCCCACATGTCCGTCCTTGGCCTGCTGCATTGTTCCAGTGAAGCTCAACACAAACTGGAGGAACAGCACCTCATCTTCCGACTAGGCACTTTACAGCCTTCCAGACTTAACATTGAGTTCAACAACTTCAGATCATGAACTCGCTCCTCCATTCCCATCCCTTTTTTATCCCCTTTTTTCAATATTAATTTTTCAATTTTTATTTTTCACTTTTTAATTTTAATTTTTCATCCACTTATTTTTATTTATATTCATTTTTATTCATTGTTTTATCCCCACCTTTTATCCTAATTGCAATCTTTTTTCCTACCACTGTCCCCTCCCCCCACCCTACCCCCACATGGGCCACCTGTCACTTGTTCATGTTGTTCTTTCCAGAGTGCTTACCCTTGTCCTGCTATTATCACATTCTACTTTCTGACCTTAATGCCACCATCAGCACCTCCTTTAACCAGAACCACTATCATTAACACCCCTTTGTCCTTTTGTCCATGACATCTCGGGCAATCTCTCTTTGCCTCCACCTATCACTGGCCTTCTATCCAGCTTCACCTGCTCCACTCCCCTTAAACAATATAAATTTCATTACATTTTTCATTCTCTTTAGCTCTGAAGAAGAGTCATTAGGACTCAAAACGTTAACTCTGTTCTTTTTTTCTCTCCACAGATGCTGTTAGGCCTGCTGAGTTTTTCCAGCATTTTCTGTTTTTGCCTCCGGCTCGCTATATCCCTGTCCCAAACTCTCGTTGCTACCCGCTCGCCTCCTCACGTGCTACCCTCCTCCCGAGCCCTCACTGTGAGCACGGGCTCGGGAGAGGGGCTGAAAGAGGGTGAGAGGGAGCAAGGGGGCTGAGAGGGAGCAAGGGGGGCTGCCAGTGGGAAGATAGGGTGGAAAGTGGTGTGCGGAAGGGTCAGGGAAATGGTGAGTAGGAGGGTTGGGGGAGGGAAATGGCGAGCGGGAGGATCAGGAAAAGCGGTGAACGGTAGGGTCAGGGAGGGAAGTGGCGAGCAAAAAGGGCCAAGCTGAAGGCGGAGCGCAGCGAGTTGGAGGCGGGAAGTGGCGAGCTGGAGCCAAGTAGAAAGTAAGTTATTAAAAGATCGTAAGAGGATTTTTGGGCCAGTTAAGTTCACTACAGCCAACATATTTTAATAAAAAATTAACAAGTCAGGAACATAACTCACCCTTATTACTTGTTTTCTTATGCGAAAGTGATTTTCATTTAGCACATTTTGGCTTAGCATGCCTTCTTTAGGAACACCATAGGAGCACTAAATGATGGATAGCTGTAATCTCCTCCAGCCCAACAACCATCGGACATACTTGACTCTAGCCTCTAAGCATCTCCAATTTTAATTGCTCCACCAATTGGTAGTCATGCTTTTGTCTGCCTAGGCTCTCAGCTTTGGAATTTGATCCCTAACCCTTTCTGCCTGTCCACCTCTCATTCTTCCTTTCTGACACTCCTTACAATATACCCTTTTAGTTGTCTGCTTAATATCTCTTTATTCAGCTCAGTGTCAAATTTTGTTTTTTATACTGTTCCTGTGAAGCGCCTTTGAACCTTTTATTCTGTTGAAGGTGCAATATAAATCCACGTTGACGTTCTTACAACTTGGAGCATTAATCATGACAACAAGTAGGTCTATCAGATAGGCATCATTCATCACTAAAATTACTAACCCTCTTAGAAGGTTTATTATCAGCAGAAAGATCTTGATGCCTCCCATTAATTTCATCCAGCCTCATCTGCCTGCAGTCATCTGTCTGCAGTCTGTGATACTGTCAAATCACAATTTTTTTGCCCTCCCGTATACTCTATGCTTCTAAGAAATTGTGACATGGAAAACTAGATTATCCCCTATCACCTTGGGTCTGATTTTAACTTTGTAAGTGAATGTGTTTTGAGTGAGTTAAAATTGGGTCTTATGATTCTATTGAAGAAAGAAAACCCCTCGTCTAGCTTTTTGTATTACAACCTGTTAAGGTGTTTAGGGACATCTTACCTCCTTCACTATCTATCAGATGTTACTGAGCTGGATTGTGTTAATATCAAGCCCATATTCCTGGCTTTGTGGGTTTGATTCAAACAGACAGCCCCCTAATAACTTTATTTGTGGGGTAATGTGAATAATTTGTCCACAAAATGTTGTTCTTCCTAAATTGAGCAGATTACCTTCTTTAGCCTACTTGAAGATTTGTAGGATTTTTGAAGAAGATCTTTTTCTAGTTTTAGGCCTTCAGTCTGTTTTACTCAAAGCATTACGATGCTTCTTGAGGTCCTTGTTTGGCAGATAAAGTATCACCCTTCCATTATCTTTCCCTTCAGTGCTTTTTCTGGTAAATCATTTGGATGTCCAATAGCACTCTGCTTGCTATTATTTGTTATTTTGTTGTTATTGCCTGTCATCTTTCTTCTTCTCTTCCATCCTTTCTTAACAGCACAAATGCAAAATCTCACTCATGTCAGAACCTTTTAGTGTTTGACCACAGTGATGGAATATTCCACCTTGAATATTGTTCCATCTCAGTAGTTGATGGCCATTTCATTTTATTTCCGACAATGAGTACTTGTTTGCCTGGTACTTGCAGATGCTGAACTCTATGGTTAGTCTCTGAGCTCTGCTTCCATTTGCTACTTTACCCTGTGAATGGGTTTTTTGATACAGCAAATACATATTGTAAAGCTTCTGCCACATACAGTCTGGAGATGTTTTCAAAAATAATTTTATTCAGTTTTCAAAAGCATACATTCCAACTTATTTTCAGGTATATTTTGTGAAAGTGTACACTAACATCATTCTATAAAAGTCAGGATCTACATATATATTTTCTGAATCCATTGTACAATTTGATTGCATGGTGATTCAGGAATAGATGTTTTGATGCACCCAGCTTTCTTAGTAAGACTGTGCTGGGACAATGTAGGTTCGATAGAGTTTTTTTGCTCCGGATTTTCAGGTTATTAGTTAGCCTGCAACAATTGAGGGAGAATGAAAATTATTTTTACCCTTCCTCTTTGTTTTGTGTTGCTGTTCTGGGGTGGGAGCAGGGGCTCATTGTGTGGATGGGGGGAGAGGTAGGAGGATTGGCGGGGGAGCCCTGGAGTGGATTTCCAAGAACAGAAATCAGACTTTTATAAAGATAGTTTTGTAGGCAGAGTATTGTTTTATATTTATATGTAAAATTTTTGGGCAGTATGCTCTTCAGTTTGGGTTTTTATTGTGATTATTCCAACACTCAACAGTAGAGGGCACTGAACACCATCCTGGAGAATACTTTACTGCAGGATTTGAATTCATGTTAACCACATAGTTTAATTAAAGTCCAAATCATGATATTGAACATTGGAGGTTGGAGGAAAATTTGCTGGAGACAAATCATTTTATTTTTGTATTTTGCAAGCCCGCCTTTGCATGTGCCAAGTCCATCTTTGGCAATACAGTATCAAATTCACAAGCTATCCCACTGTGTATATTCGTATTTATCTTCCTACCTATTGTGCGTCTGTTTTTTTTAATCAAACATGCACTGTAGCTTTCAGTGTATAAAATATTTCTGTATACAGACGTTCTGTAGAATTCACAGCCCTTGCAAGGCAAATGCTGGCTTAGGGTGGGACTATCTAAGTTTGGAAATCCTAGTCCTTGCCTTGGGTAGGGAGTTGGGCTATACGTGGCAGACAGTAGTTTGAGAAATTAATTAAACCAATCTCCATAAGAATGCACATGGGCCCCACTGGTGGGACCAGACCTAGTTAGCATCCTGGATCGCAAAGTCCTGGACAATTGCCTTGCATTGCTAGGGACCAGTAGAAATAGTGTTGATTCTGCAAGTGCAGGTGAGTTTGGGGAGTTAGGGTTGGGAGAGACATGGAAAGATACATAAAACAAGTGAACATCAAGGAAGCATGACATGTGCTACTTGACCCCAGTAGCCTCATGCAAATGAAGCACAGGAAACGGACTGCAGAAACTCCAATGGGGATCATTAATACAGGGCACTGGCGGGTCTGATTCCAGCACAATTGGTGGGCTTGGAGCCCATGAAATTCTGGAATCAGAATATTTACAGAAATCTAATGGAGTTATACACATCTAGGTGGCAGTCAGCTGTGTTGCAATTCCTGTGACCTCTGTCCTGAAGCAGATTTCCCACTCTTGAAATTAATCTAACTCCACTAACCGAGGTGCAATTTTTTTCTTATCCTTCAGAACTGGACAGTGTAAAAGGCTGCTGAAGCTAAGTAAAAACAAAAGTAATAACAGGCCTGCCAAAGAGCTAGCCCAAGCTGGGTGAACAGTCGAGGCTAGGGCAACAAGCAGACTATGTTCAAATGCAGCAAGACCTGGACAATATCGAGGCTTGGACTGACAAGTGGCAAGTAACATTCGCGCCACACGAGTGCCAGGCAATGACCATCTCCCATAAGAGAGAAATCTAGCCCTCGCCCCTTGACATTCAATGACATTACCTTCGCTGAATCTCCACTATCAACATCCTAGGGGTTACCATTGATTAGAAATTGATCTGGACTAGCCACATAAATACTGTGGCAAAAAGAGCAGGGCAAAGGCTAGAAATCCTGCAGCGAATAACTCACGCCCTGACTCCCCAAAGTCTGTCCACCATCTACAAGGCACAAGTCAGGTGTGTGATGGAATACTGTCCATTTGCTTGATTGTGCAGCTCCAACGACACTCAAGAAGCTTGACACCATCCAAGACAAAGCAGCCCACTTGATTGTCACCCATCTACAAACATTCACTCCCTCCACCACCGACGCACAGTGGCAGCAGTGTGTACCATCTACAAGATGCACTGTATGAACTCATCAAGTCTCCTTAGACAGTACTTTCCAAACCCACAACCGCTACCAATTAGAAGGACAAAGGCAGCAGATATATGGGAACACCACCATCTGGAAGTTTCACTCCAAGCCACTCACCATCCTGACTTGGAAATATATCGTCGTTCCTTCACGGTCGCTGGGTCAAAATCCTGGCACACTCTCCCTAACAGCACGGCGGATGGACACCACACCACATGGACTCCAGCGGTTCAAGAAGGCAGCTCACTAACATCTTCTCAGGGGCAATTAGGCATTGGCAATAAATGATGGCCTAGCCAGCGATGCCCACATCCCATGAATGAATTTTTAAAAAGTAAAGCTACCAGCATTGGAGGAAGTGAAGAATTTCCTGGAATAGTGAATTACAAAAGAAGCTTCCTCATAAAACTCTTCACCCTGACCCACTAGAAACCTGACAATGCCCTAAAACTGTAGCTTAAGCTTTTACTCTCTCCTTTACAAGGGTGAGGGGGGACATATTCCAGCCTTGGCTGCTCAATTGCTCAAGAGTCATTGATTTGGCTATGGCACTGCAGAGTCCAAGAGCGGCACTAACTGTGTCTAGTGTGGCAGGGTCACATAACTTCTAGCATTCTTTGTCAAAATATGATGCTATATTGCCACCTGTGCCAATTCTGCCCAGCATGTGCACAAAACTGTCATCATAGAAGGTAGTACAAATACCCAGAAGGCAAATGACATGAGAAAGAAGGCTGAAAATCAAATATATGCAAAGGTGACTGCAGCAAAGACTCTGACTGTAACATCTTGTGAATGTACAGAGATCAGCAATACCAGTAGCAATAAATATGGTAAAGGGGCAGGAAACAAACTGGAATCCTCAAAACCTGTTATCAATCCAGACTATGGCCTGCTCACTTTGTTTGGATTAGCTATCAAATAATATGATGACAACACAAATGTTTGCTGGTATCAAACAATGTGATGTGATTCATCAAGCAATGTGATTGGCGGGCGGAGCGGACATCGCAAACTGGTTTCACAACACCATAAAACCGATTTTTGGCCTCCTTGCCATATTGTCCACTCACGCCACCGAACACGCCCAACGCTGGCGGGCACAGAAAATTCTGGCAGAAACTCCGAGCCATTTGAACGTTATAAGCATATGGAATAAAAGGGAGAGTTATCAAGAAAAACATTGTTCTTACTGTTGGCGATATAGGTCTCAATTACTGATAGACCAATTTAGCCTACTGACCGACAGAATTATTAGATTGGAGAAGAAAGGAGCAGTTTTCCAATACATTGCACCTAGTAATGCATCTGGTGCTGCCTATGGACTAGAGTGTGCGTTTCCAATGCTTACCTAGAATGAGAAATGCCACTAAAGATTGTGTCTGTCTATACCCAACAGGGACTTTTCCACCACAGAACTTATTCAAAATAAATCTCATATTTGGGAACAATATGCTAATCTTGGGGGACTTCAGTTCAAAACACCCGATGTTGGGTGCTCCTCAATGCTGCAGTCAAAAAGCTACTGAAAGAAATCTTGCATTTATATGGTGATCTCAGGACATCCCAAAGTGCTTTATGGCCAATGAAGTACTTTAGAAGTGTTATTGTTGATTTGTCTCGGAAGACCTTGGGTGTCTAGTAAGAGTTCAGGCTGAGGCAAAGATCTTTCCTTAAAAGTACTTTTATTTATGTAACTAACTATATACAAGATTACAAAATATCAGGACAGAGCTACTGCTCCTCTCTTAGAGAAAGATGAGTGAGAAGAACCTGAGTGATCTCATTATGACATAGCTCCTTATGCACATGCTCAGTAGCTGTTATTAGATTCATGTTAGAGTTAACCCTTTACTCTTCGTCTCCCCCCAAGTCTTTATCCCTACATTATTATATACATATCCTCCTACACATCCCTCCAAAGCCTCTATTTTTAAAGGCACAGTCTCTTTGGTGGTTTCACCGATCTCCCTGAATGTGTATAGAGTTCTTTTTGAGGTTGTTGCGGATCTGTTCACTCCGAACTCATTTCCTGAGAGTTTTTACTCCTTGTTTCCCTCATTAGTGGTTCTGCAGGCATGGCGTCCTCCTGAGGATCAGGGTATGCAGCCCATCCTGCTAATGGTTTCCTGTTTATTGAAATCAAGGCACTGCTGTATCTTCGGATGACACGTGTTTCAGTCTGGAACAGATACGATCTTGGTTGTTGTAATTTCTCCATTATGGTACCTTCTCGCTGCTGGTCTCTAACCCACACCATCTCTCCCTTTTCGAGAGTGGGAAGGTTGTGAACCCTGTGTGGTTGATTGAAAGTGCAGGCTCGGCCTGCTCTGTAATCTTCTTCCCTTTGTCTGACACGACTATGGTCTTCCACTGTGACATTTGGTTTCAATGTGTGGGGAGGAAAGGAAGTTGTGTTCTTAGCTTGTGGCCCATCAAAAGCTTGCATGAGGAGAAATTGTTCTGCAACGGTGTAAAGCGATGACTGAGCAGGGCTAGCTCAAAGTGTTCATTTTTTCTAAGTAGATCTTTAAAGGTACATACGCCTCTTTCAGCCTTGGTTGGCCTGAAAGTATTTCAGTGAGCTTGTGACAGGGCCAAATCCATATGATGCTGCAAAGGATTGGAAACACTCATTGGCGACTTGTGGCCCATTGTCATAGATGACAGTGTCTGGAATGCCGTGTGTGGAAGACATCCTCTTCAGAGAGGTTATAACAGCTTCAGAGGTGAGGCCATGTAGCTTTTGCACCTCTCTCCCGCAGAAATAATAATCCACAATCATGAGAAATACTTTTCCTTTGAATTCGAATAGGTCCATACCAAGGCATTCCCATGACTTGGATGGGAAAAATGAGGGCAGAAGTGGTTCTATGCTCCTGGCTGTGAATGGTACAGGTGACACAGCTGGAGACCATGGCCTGAATACTATGCTCCAAAAACAGGAGCAAAACGCGCATGCGCCAACGTATTATAGGATGCGAAGACATCAGGTCGCGTTCTTGGCATCATCATGCCAGTCTGGGATCATACAGTTAGAGGACAGGTCTGGAAATCAGGAGCCAACCCACACTTTGCAAACTGAAGGTAATATGCAAGTAGTTCTCATTAAAAAGGCAACCTACTGCCGTAATACGTGCAGAATGGAATAAAACACTTTCGGAGTGGGATTTACGCCAGCCATATTTCTCGTTTGTTCATCAGGCGGGCTGTAATGGTGGGTTGTCTGATCTGAGGGCAGAGTGAAATCTTAGCTGTTCAGTGTTCTTTGGCCACTGGATGTGCCTTGTGGAAGAAGCAGATGTGCACTGACTTAAATTCATGATTTAAGAACCTGAGACCTCATACAGAGAGGCACATTTCTGCATTGCACTGCTGAAGAGGCCAGAGTGACCCTTTAAATTACGCTCTGGCGAGCTCCAATGCCGGATATAGCGCCCTACTATGATTGAGCGGGATACTCTCAGTCTGCTGCCTGGAACCCACCCAGCACCCTTAATTGGCCCAACTGATGCTTTATTCGGCGTCTTTGGGCGGCAGGATCAGTAGTCTGAATGCCAGCCGCTTTCAGGTACGCAGCCCACGCACTGGATTGGCGTGTATTATTTAGATCCATGTCTTCAATAGAATGTGGTATATCCGGCCACCATGTGGACTGTTGTGCTCTGGCCCGACACTTGGAATTACTAAGATGTGCTTGTTGAATCTTCTGGAGGACTCCCAGGCAGAGAGCGCATGGTGCCACCAATTGCTCATTTTAGACCAAGGGGTCATCTATGCTGCTAATGTGGCGACATTGTTCAAAGTACTGCCTCAGTACAGGGTTCCAAGCAATATGCTGTTGCCATCCATCAAGGCAGTATGTGTGAATCTGCATACATTCTTCTTCTCACCTTTAAGCCTCTTGAAATTCTTGCAACTTCTACTCTGTTGCTGTCGAATATCAAGTGGTTAATGTTATGAAGGCCTTGAGTTCCTTAATGAAAATTTTATCTTCTTGTTCTGGGTAATTGGTGGGTATCCGTGACAGAGTGTCACGGTTTGGTATTTACCCTGCACATACTCCATACTAGCGTCATATCGCATGAGCCTCAATCTGAATCCCTGGCGTTTTTCCGATTTCCTTGGTGTTCAACAAGGTTACCAGTGGTTTGTGATCAGTTTTGATCTTGAATTGTAGGCCCAAGACGTAATCAGAAAATTTTTCACATGCTCAAGTCACTGCAAAGGCTTCTTTCTCTGACAGCATAACATTGTTCAGTCTCAGTTAAGGACCTTGATGCATAATAGACAGGTTTTCTTGTTCCATTACTCTGGATCTGGAATAACACCGCTCCCAGTCATTTTGCCCTCGCATCCACCACTACAATAGTTGAAAGTTCAGGACCATAGTGAGCTAGGATCTCCAAAGATATCAATAATGTTTTGATTATTTCAAATGATTGCTAAGTCCAGTACATGCATGATCTTGTCACAAAAGCTGCCTTAGAGCTTCATTTACTTGTGCGAGGTGAGGTAGGAATTTTCCCAGTTGGTTAACCATAGCCATAAACCTTTGTAGTTCGGTGCTATTCCTGTGAGGCAGGAAATCTCTTGTGGCTTTTGACTTCTACAAGCCTGTAGTGATTCCTGTTGCCTGTATACTGTGGCCTAGGAATTTTATTGTGATTTTGGAAAACTCTCACTTCTCGTTGAGTGTTAAACCAGCATCTTGCAGTGTTCTTAATAGTTCTCTTATACTTTGGTCATGTTCTTCCTTAAATGTCATTTATGTGGCATATGACAGCTTTCATACCTTCTAGTGTGTTGGACATCGTCCTTTGGACATGATGCCAAAAGGCAGATGCTTGAAACAGTAACGTCCAGTGGGTGGTTAGAAGTTTTGACTCCTGATCCAGCAGTAACTGCCAGAATCCACTGTTACATCGAGCTTAATAAAGATTGTACTCTTTGCGAGTTTGGCTAGGTTCTCATCTACCGGCTCCATCAGATGTATTTCTTGTTCACCAGCCTTGATCAGTTGCATCGGGTCAATGCTATTTCAGATGGAACCATTTAGTTTTGGAACTGGTGCCATACCAGAGCACCACCTGGCTAGTTTAGTGACTGGTGAAATAACCCCTTGTTGAAGCATCGTCTCAATCTCACTCCCATTTTAGAAATGGGTGTGGGACCTTTACCTTTCACCACCTGTCCGTAAACAGAAAAATGTTTTGAATTGTTTCTTTTTACTATTGCCCAGCCCCTCAGTTTTTTGTGTGATCCAGTTTCTACGAATAACCCCGCAGCAAACTTGAGGTAGGATGAACTCAAAGGGTTAGTTTATTGCACACACTCAAAATGTGAAAAGGAGAGTTTGCAACTTCCCCTCGGCACTCATAAAGTAAAGAGGGATAGAGAAAAGGAGGTCTTGCCGTACAGAAAGCACAGAGAAAAATAAATATTGGTTCACGTGAGTTCCAGAGTCCAGAATCAAAGTCCGTTGAGGTATTCCTTCATGGAGGTCGGCAGGCTGAAAACCAATGTTGTAAAATTCACTTTTCTGGCGGTGTTGAATTCACCAGATGAGATAGGCACGCAGAGATGAATCAGTTTGGTAGGTAGTAATACAGAACTTCCAGAAGAGGCAAGGTAGATGGGGCCAGGTGTACAATCTGGACCAGAGCTCCATTGGTGCAGCTTGCTAGCCAAATGTCAAAGCAGGGGACTGGGCTATGCAGCTCAGCAAGGAATTATTAACTTGTTCAACAAGCCAGAGACTTGGGTCACGTGACCTTACCTTTCCACAAGATCTTCAACAAAGGATGTTTATCCATTGTCTGGAATTCGGCTGGGTCTCCAGGACAGCTAAATGTCCCTGCCATCATGGGTTAAAAGGAATGTTTGAGAAGTCTTTGTTTTAGTAGACTTTCTGTCTTCGCTGGCAAGCCTGAGTTATGAAATACAAAAGGCTTTCGATGTAGCTCCCTTTAAAGTTGGGCTGTGCAATCCCCATGTGATTGTTAGTAGCTCCTCGGAGAAAGCGAGGTTTGCGATTTCCAAAACTGCAAAGTGGCTTCTTTTGTTCTGGGGTCACAACAAAAACTCACAGACGGAGGATCAGGCGTTGTAATGATCTTTGTTCAGCCAAGATCCAGTATTAAATTAAGAAATAGGCATGAGGATATATTTTTATAAAAATGCACTGTGTGAGGGTCTGTTCTGCCAGACCTCCCAGCCTCGGAGAGAAAAACGGTATTCGATTTCAATGTTTCTATGTAGTATTGTGAAAGAAAAACCAGGAGTAAAGAAACATGCATTCATTCTCTCATTCACTCTGGAAAGTCAAACACACAGCTAGCAGGAGCAATGGCAGTTTCCTGCTGCATTTATGAAGTTTAATCCTGGGATGGGGCATCAGAAAGGACATTAACCTTTCCTGCAATGTGGAATGTTTAGGTGACCTGGGAAGATTCAAAATCTATCTTTATTGGGGAGTCTATTCGGGGGTTAGAGTTCTGAATTCTTCACTGTTGGGGATCAGACATAAGCAAAGGCATTGTTTTCAGAACTCAGTGCCTGTCCAGTTCCTGATTATGTAACTTCTAAAGGGTCTGGGGGGTTTTACAGGATGGTTAGCATTCAGGAGGTTAATAATGGTCAAGCTGTCCTGGGCTATCTGTAGGGGAATGCTGGGTGCCTCACTCAGTAAGTGCAAAGTCTGTTGATCACAGGGCTGACCTGTTCTTGTTATGCTTAGCCCATCCCTGTTCACCTTGGTAACTTGTGGGTTCAGTTGTTCATACCCAGGCACTGTGGTCAAGCTGAGTGTCAGGTAGTTGGGGGTTTTTGGCTTTTTTCAGGATTTCCAGTTCAGTGTCCAGCTCAGATGCAAGTGCAGTTGGGGTGTTCCAGATACTATTGCTAAGCACTATGGGTTGACACTGCAACAGGCAGTTAATCTTCCGAACCTGGGTCAGCTTTTCTGGGCCCGGATGATAGGAAAACTGTCTTCTGGAAGGGAGCTCTTCCACATCCATATTAGTTAGGGCTACAGTGATGTAGCCTGATTGTTATCGGGCATTTTAAATGCAGTGGGCAGCTCTGTCAGGTTGCCTCACAATCCTGCATTAAGGTGGGTGAGCATTGGGTCCAATCTTGCTGGAATCTCTCTGCTGGTCAGTTGGATAGTAGGCGTTTCAAAGTGGGCTTCACCTGTGTCCCCCTACAATCCATTGTTACTGTTGGGTGTTTTATCTTTTGTTTTGGGAATGAGTTTCCTCTAGGCTGTTCCATATCTTTTGGAGCACCACTTTTCTCTGGTGGATGGTCAGCTTTCGCTGCACCGCCCTGTGGCTTTTCAACTAGGTGATGCATCACCCTCACTCTTTCCAGGTTGATTTGGGAACTTTCCTGGTCTCCATTTAAATTTGCCATAAAACTGTTAGCCAAACCAATCAATGACTTCTTAGCCTGTGCCTTTGGCTCGGGAGTGGATGCTCTCCTAACTCGTTCCATGTCCCCTTGAATGCTTCTACCATCACGTGGAGGGGCAGCTCCGGCTATACTCCGTTGTGGCTTTTCAACTGGGTGAGGCATCTCACTCTCTATCAGCTTGTCTATTTGGGGACTCCCTTTGTCCCTATTTAAATTTGGAAAGAAGGTTTCTGCCAGCCATACTTCAGACAATTCCTTAACTGTTTTCTTTCCTGTTTTAATAATTTGCCTTCCTTCAGGCTCTTTGGCTATGTGGGGCATCTCCCTCACTATCTCTTTTCCTGCTCTGGGACTTCTCTGGCTCCTGTTTAATTCAGGAATACCCTGAGAGTCTATTTTAAATTCTATTGACCCTTTTAATTTTACTGGCCTGGCTTTGGCCTAGTTAAATTCAAGCGGCTCTCGCTCAATGGTTATGGGTTATATTTCATCCTTTTGGGCCTCAGAACATTCCCCAGCCTTCTGTACTCCTGCAGATTTCTGCTTGCTGATGCTGGCCTCTTCTCTTTTCCTAGCTAACACTTTGCTGCCAGCCAAATCATTTCTGAGGAGGAAATTGATTGCTGCTACTGGTAGTTCAGGGACGATTCCTACTGTGACTCAAGGTCACACTCTAGGTGGACCCTATGGAGGTGTGCAAACACAGTTCCTCCTCTCATTCCACAGATTATTGCTTTGGCCCTCAGGGAGAACTTGGGGAGGGGAGGGCGCAGTGGGTGGGGAGGGGTGGTGGGGTGGTGTGGTTTATGTTTCTCTCCAGCATTAAAGACTGCTTGGTTACTGTGTCCTGGAGCAGTACAACAGCCTTGCTCACATCTTGGGACAGATATGGGGACATGGTTCCTGAAAGGACACAACTCCGAAAGCTCTCTGAGAGTTTGTCTGGCTTGGACACGCATTATGCCATGCCCTCGGGGGCTAGTTCCTGCAGCGAGGGTCTTTGCTGCACTATCCATTGGAGCATCCTTCCGGGGACCACTCTTCTCTTATTAGACCCACAGGCTTTTCTCGCAACTTCCAGCATTCAGTGGACTATTATATTACAATGGGAACACGCTGCTCTCCGGGTTAGGTTAAAAGGAATGTTTGAAAGGTATTTGTCTTAGTAAATTTTCTGCCTCCGCTGGCAAACCTGGGTTATCAAATACAAAAAGTCTTTGACGAGGCTCTGTTTGAGTTTGCGATGTGCAGTGGCCATCCCAACTTCAAAGTTGGTAGCTCCTCAGAGATAATGAGATGTGAGATTTCAGAAACTGCAAAGTGGCTTCTTTTGTTCTGCGGTCAGAGTCAAAAACTCACAGAGAGAGGGTCAGCCATCTTCATAGTCTTTCTTCAGCTCAGGTCCAGTTTTAAATTAAGAAATAGGAATAAGGATGTATTTTTATAAAAATATAGTGTGAGGGTCTGTTCCGTCACACTGGGCTAATTCCCAAGATGCTTGAAATTTCCTGGCCACAAGCCAGGCAAAGAGTCCAGTGACCCCAGAAATGAACAACTGATCAGGCTGTTGAACTACCTGGGAAAACCACTGGAAAGAGTGATCATATATCCCCTCCAGTATCATCTCGAGGCATTGACTTCAGCTGAAACCAAATGGGATTCTTTAGCAAGAAAGTATTGACATTGGGAGTGTGCTTGGAAGTGAAAAAGATTTTCCACAAGGTTTGGTTTAATGGGCCACAATAGCTCAACATCCCTAGTGAACCAATTTGATGGATATCAAATTTCCTGGCAGAGTGCAAATTAGTGTTGTAATGGGGATATAGAGATTTCCAAGAGGATTTGCCAATGATGGGAGTTCCCCAGGGGTCCGTTTTAAGCCCACTCGTGCTTTTTATTTTATGACAACACCCAAACAATGGATTGGGCCTTGCCCACAGTTTGGGCATCCTCCATGAGTTCAGCAATAGCAGTAGAAAAACTCTAAGGATGCTTAGATGATTTGGACAAATGGACACTGGAATGATTAATTCTGATGAACTCCAGAAAATATATTATGTATTCTCCAAAAGAAGGAAGCATAGGGAACATGTTGTGATGATTGGATTTCTGTCATGTCTAATAAAATGCATGAAACTCCTGGGCATAACTTTGCAGAGGGATGTGGCTCTGAAATAGCATACTATTGACAGGCTGGGCTGATGGTGTCATTTGTGGAGAAAGCACGGAGAAGATCAGCCACGAACTGTCACCAGTTGCATGTGCCCAGTCCTGGAATACTACAGCTGGATACACAGTGAGTCAACCTCAGATTGTAAAGCCATCCAGTTTTGGGGTTTATTCTCACATGTTCCTTAACCTACAAACAACCCAGAATTGCATAAAGGCAACATTCCATTTCCCATGCTTTATCTGGACAACATCTGTGGATTTCTAACAACTAAAGAAAACTTCTGCAACACCTGCAGAGGTACCTGTACAAAAATAACTAATCATCGTTGTCACTACTGACAGGACAAAGGAGGGAACTCATGCTGGTACGTTTGCAACACTGAGGGCCCACAGTAGATGGCAGACCTAGATAATATTCAAACACTAAGTGGACTATGGCATAGGGGTCAACTGAATGGCACTAAAATCCAAACACCTGTCAGTATTGATTGTCACAAATTACAGAATATCCAAATGTGATAAAGGAATATACAATGGGCTATCCTTAGTCAGCTCCCAATGATGCTAGCTGAAGCAAAAATAAGCATTGCAAACAAGTGTGCAAAGAAGAAAGAAACCACAGGTTGGGTAAAACGACCTTCCAGGTTAGATTAAGCCTCTATGGTTCATCTTGGACATCTTGGCTAAATTGATTTTATGAACTTATTTAATATCATTTTGCACCTTTATTGTAAAATTGCCTCATTACTGTGGTATCTAACCATCTTTGTATCATAAAATAATAACTAGTTTGTGGTTGTGGCAAGGCAGTTATCGTACCCAAAGACACCACTGCAGTAGCTTTTAATGGGAAGTGTCCCCAAACCAACCATCTTCAGCTGTTTCTTCAGTGATCTTCCCTTCATCATAAAGTCAGGAGTGAGGTTATTCGCTGGAAATTCTTGAGTGTTCAGTTCCATTCATAAGACTTTCACTAATGAAGTAGCACGTGCCAGTCTACAGTAGGATCTGGATAATAGTTAAGCTTAGGCTGGCAAGTGGCAGGTAATCTATGTGCTAAATAAGTGCCAGGTGATAACCATCTCAAATAAGAGAAAGTCTATCTATCCCCTTTGACCTTCAAAGGAACCACCATCAGACCGGAAGCTCAGTTAGACTAGTCATATCTGCACTGTGGTGTAAGATCAGGTTAAAGACTGGATAGTCAATGACAAGTGCCTCACTTCCCAACTCCTCAAAGATGCTCCATCATTTACAAAACCTAATTCAAGATTGTGAATACTTACCAATGCTCTGAGTGGGTGCAGCTACAAGACATGTCACCACCTAGATAAAAGCAAAATACTGCGGAAGCTGGAAACCTGCAACAAAAATAAAAATAGCTGGAAAAACTCAGCAGGTCTGACAGCATCTGCGGAGAGGAACACAGTTAACATTTCATGTCACCACTTAGGATTGGGCAATTTGCTTAACTGGTGTTGCTGACACTGGATTTAAAATCCAGCCCCTCCTCCACTAGCATTGTGCTCTGCAGATTGTACAAATTATAGGATGCACTGAGCAACTCATCAAGATTACTTTGACAGTACCTCACTCCTATGATTTCGACTAATAATAAGGACAAGAGCAACAATGTCGTGGAAAGACCATCCTCTCCAAGTTGCACACCGTGCTGGGGACACATATATTTCTGTTCCTTCAGCGTTGACCAGTCAAAATTCTAGAATTCCCAACCTGATACATTGTGGGAACACCATCACAAGAAGAACTGCAGTGATTTAAGAAGGTGACCATCCTCTTGGGACAACTAGAGATATGCAATAAATGTGACATTGCCAGTATCACCAAATCTCAAACTAAATGAAAATAAACCTTTAACAGCTGTTTTCTGATCTTGGTAGCCAGAGTAAGGGTTAAGCTACTATCTGCATCATGTTTCATAATTCAGTGAATATGTTAATGAAACAGGAAAAGATAACTGATGGATTAATTACAAGCTGTGTTTCATAAAAACTCATGTGAGACCACTGAGCTACAGTTCTATCATGCAACTTGGTTGTGACTTATATATTAATTGTCACCCAAGGGTAACTGCCAGGGAATTCATTAACATTATACTGTACAGAAACAAATTAAGAGGGGAGAGGACACTGAATTATTGAAGAATTGTGACAGATTTTGAGGTTAGAAAATACAGATGTACATCTATAGCAATGAAACACAAAGTTCTCCAGGGCTGCTCCGTGAAGTTAGCTTAATGTTCCAACATTGCCACTCTCCCCTGCAATGCTGGCTGCTCTATTTGTGGCTCTGTTTGATTTTCCCTCTTGAGCTTGAAATGTTGAGTCTTATCCACCAAACCATTCAACTTTCTAGAGCTCTTGGCTCACAAAATTCAAACAGGATAAACTAACAGAGCCAGAATAGAATTGGAAACAGACTCAGTTGCTTTGGTCCTTGCCAAATAAAGACTTTTAAGGGACTCTTACTTTTCTCACACTACAGATTTGCAGATTTACAGAAAGTGAATTTATGAGAGGATGGTCATTCCTGATTGTACACTGTGTTAAAAACCAAATATTATTATATTCCTACTGGGTATTTAAAGATATCGGGCAGGATTTTCCCTGCGGGCTTCAGGAGCCCAACGTCAGGGTCAAATCAGGGTCAGGAGTCTGTACTGTGTGGGAACAGTCTGTGATTTTCTCCAAATTGACCGGTTAGTGACCAGAGGGCAGGCTTGCCATCCAATTAACGCTGGCGGGCAGGCTTGAAGCTGGATTGCCAATGTGAGGCCCTGCAGCACTGAAGAAGCAGCAGGCTGCTTTGTCATGGAAGAGAGGAAGAAGGCACCTAAAGGGTGGAAGGTCTCCAACTTTTTTAATTTTAAAATAAAAAATACCCTTTGCAGCTAGGCCACCATTATGGAGGGGCAGCGCCTCCAAAGAAAAATCTGTGGCTGCAGCTGAAGCCAGGCAGGCGGGCTGTGCCTTGGATGATAGGAGAAATCAAAGACTTTTTGTTAACAGCAATAAGAAAGGATGCAAAATCTAAGAAAATTAAGAAGAACAAAGACAATGTAAAATTCAAAGTACCGTGTGGCAGTTACCTATATATGCTAGTCATCACGGACAAAGAAAAGGCTGAGAAACTCAAACAGTCACTGCCTCTAGGTCTGGCTGTAAAAGAGCTGAAGTAAGGAGCTAAAATCTCTAGATGTTGTTCAGATTGTATTGAATAAAAAAAACTACGAAAGCTTTAAAGAAAACACCTCCAAGGGCCCAGAGGCCAACTGAAAAATTTCCAATCAGCCTCTAATAATAGGCCTTAATGGGCCGTTAAAGAGCCTTGATTGCCTACATTGATTACTTGCAGGAGGATAGCCTTGGCTGCTGCCTCCATCCCTCCTCCAAGAAAATGGCCTGGAAGAGGGATGGTGCTAGTATACTGGCACATTGGCCAGCTGCACAAAATTCCAAGCCCACGTATCTCTGTGCTCAACCCCATCAGGGCCTTCAATTCAAGCCCATTGTAGTAGCAGCATGAAATGCAATTATCAGCCATTTTTTAGTTTTTCTTTGTAAATATCCTATAACACGCACCTTTGCCCTATCTATCAAGGCAAACAGACGGCCTGTTCAAGTGCTGTTTGGCAAATGTTAATAACAGACGTGTGAATTATGTAACTTTTAACAAAATGACTTGCTGCCTTTTGGGTTCTGAGATTTGCAACTTTTTGTATGAGGAAACCATAGGTATAAACCAATGTCAAACTGCCCTGTTATGCAATACATTTATAAAGGAAATCACATAATTAAAAGTCACTGAAGTATAATTACAGCTTTTTTAATATTCAATAATCTGTATTTCCTACTTTCAATGCTAACTTTTAGGCCTGAAATTTCCTTAATCTGCCCCAGGGAGTTGGAGTAGGACTTCTACCTGTCATGACTTCATTTGCATTTGTTGGGTCAGGGATCATTATGTATTCATTTTGGGAACCATGCCAGTAAAGGGGACCCCACCAAAGGCCCGAAAAAAATTCTGGCAGTGTTGCATCCAAAAGGAAAAGCCTAGAAAATGACTGAGACCTGCAGTTCCTAGAGGCCACACCCTAAAATGGTATGGGCATACAACCTAATAGGAGGTAAAAATTCCTCCTAACGGTCCTCTTGCCCTTGTCACCAGTACCCCGAGGATTATTGCCACCCTTCTCTGTCAGCTTCTCAGGGTGATGGAATCTGCAAAGAATGGTAGGAAAATACCATCTGCATTGTAATTTGCAACTGGCAGGGAGGATAGTGGCAGCCAACGACTGTCTTAGCATGAGCTGGGGAGGAACATGTAGGTTGGCGCGGTGATGGTTAATAGGTCCCACTGCTCCATTCTCCCTCTTGATCTCCTGTTATCCTGTCCAATTTGGAGCAATATAATATCAGAAAATTGGCGCTTTGTACTCTGCAAAAAAATCACAGTGTGTGTACAATTTATGGTTTATGTTGTAACAATACTGTAGCATTTAAACATTATGATGCAAACTCAAGGAAAACATTTATAATGTTGATTGAGTCACTCCTGAACCTAAATCCTTGACTCACCAGGATAGAGGATCATGATGACGTCACTCCTATCTTCAACGAGCAGAGTGACATACTGAGGTACGTTTATGGTGAATACTTCCTGTCAGAACTAATAGAAGCTCAAGATGAAACGACCCATGCTGCTGTCTGTGAGGTCAGTGTTTAGCTTTGCTTTTTTATCATGTGAACAAACACATTTTCAAATTTGTTTAAAGAGTGTTGTGGATGCGTTGCATGGCAACAGGCTTGCATTATACAACTGATGCAAATACTGATAGGGGATGTAGGAAAAAAATGCCAAATAGTTCAGAGGGATAAAATTAAGAATTTTAAAGCAAGTAATGTTAGTAAGAGATAGTAATAAATATCCTGTTCAAAAAGGGTCCTGTACAAAAATAAATGAAGAACATAATGACACCTATACCTTAACTTAAGTTAAGTGGGAAATCAGTTGAAACTGGCCAAATGTAAATTAGTTATGATTTCCAAAGATGCAATAACCTCACAAATTTATGGCTTGAAATATACCAACATATAAAGAGCATTAAATAATATGTATTTCTTTGAGGTTTTACAATAAGTGTGTCTTTCTAGACATGCCTTATGCTAAGTGCTTCATGAGGTGTAATATTGAGCCAAACAAACCAGAATGCCCCAGTGTGTGCTAAGTTGACATTAGAGTTCCTCTGTTAAATGTGAAAAATCAGTCACACTTCCGTCTCTTGTTTGCCATCCCATATCCCCTGTTTGAAAGTCTGAGTCCATGGATGTCAAGTGAGAACCAGTTCAGGCATGGCCATGATTCATTCCACCGTCTGATAGCCTGGCAGAATTCACAATTTCGACTGGCTCATGAGGGATGGCAATATACAAGAACACTGCGTGAACCTGGGTAACTGTAATTCAATTACATGGATCAGATCCACCACAGAAATGTGACATATTTGAAATTTAAGTTCTGTGTCATTACAATGGTCTTTTCCTCTCCTTGTCCTCTCACGTCCACTACCATTGTTACTGTAGGATATTCTGCAACTGCTTTTCATTGAGTTGAAAAGCAAATTTTGGCCCATGCTGGACCAACACATTTTATACATATTGCATGCAATTATAGGTGGCTCTTTATGTTGGGGAAATGTACACTGAGTCAGAAAACAAAATGTTTACTCTGTATAATGTGCTGAATTTTCACTGGCAGACATACACGTATTGAAATGAGGACTGCATTCATGACTGCCTAATAAAAGGCTCAAATGAATTTAGCGGTGATATGCGAAAATGGAGCGTGGTTCTTCCCATTGCTAAACTTGTGATGGTTGCACTCGTTTTATACCTGTAAAATTAGTGGAATATTGTTGAAATTCTATCTTGATAATCTTTTCAATGATAAATAAATCAGTAAATAACAACAATAAAGGGATGAATTTGTGGTGGCTGTATGATGGCGGGCAGCCAATTTGCATTAAGACCCCAATTAGGGCAATTTTGTGATCTCTTTGCCATTTGCTTGTGTCAGAGTGCCCTCCCCACCCCCACCCTCATGTGCAAAGCCTGCCAGCTCACTTGAGATGGCCTCACTGTGGGCAGGCTAGGGGACATCAGAGCCAGATGGCTGCATACATGAAAGGCCACAAAATCAAGGCCAAGACTGACCCAGCTGAGGAATCCACCCCAATTCACCTATCTGTCTAGATCCTGGCTATTAATTATGTGCAGGCCTCCATGTTGAGGTGCTCTCATGGTCTCTGACCTGCATCATCAGCGCCTGCCTCTACCAATGGGCCTGCCAAGGCTCCAGAGTTGACGACCCTCTGATTGGAGCCAATTAGGAGGCTGACTCTTGAAACATTGCGGCACTGGCTTTGCTGCCGGAAAACGCGTGCTCCGGACCCCCATTTGGCCCTGATATTGACGTCCCAAAACCCATGGGAAATTTCTGCCCAAAGTTTCTTTGTTCAGAACTGCAAAAGAAGCAGTGATGATACCATGTTACTTTCATGTGTCATGCAGGTAAACAAGGCTGCAGTGGGGTTCATAACTGTGTGCAGTGAAGTGAATGTCAACCTATTGAATGAGTGCTTTGATTTGCGTCCATTTCATGGTTTTCGTAAGGCTCCTGATGACCAGCCATCTCCAGCAGCACAGCAGCCAGGTACAAGTTTTGTTCTTGTCTCTGAGCAAAAGCATAAACCAATAACTATGTTAATATAAGGACTGGAAATGCAGAGAATATTCAGCAGATCTGGCAGCATCTGTGGAGAGAGAAAAGAGTTAACTTTTCAGTTCAACAGCCCTTTGTCAGGACTTGAAGTACTTCAAGATGTAACAGGTTTAAGCAAGGCTGGGAAAAGGGAGGGGGGAGGATGGCGGGGGGGGAAAGAACAAAAGGAAAAGTCTGTGATAAGGTGGGAAAAAAGAGAGAGATTAACAAAAAAATGATAGTGTAATGCAAAAAGAAAAGATAACTGTGTGAGAAATAGATGTGTCTAGATGAGGTGTATACATGAAGAGCAGAATCATCAATAGCTGCCATCCAAAACAAAAAAGCACCAAAAGCAAAAAGAAAAAATGGGGGCAGAGATTATGATCTGAAATTGTTGAACTCAGTGTTGCGTCTGGAGGGCTGTAAAGTGCCTAGTTGAAAGATTAGATACTTTTCTTCGAGGCTAGATTGAGCTTCATTGGAACAGTGTAGGAGGCTGAGAACAGAAAAGTCAGAGTGGGAGTGAAGCGGAGAATTAAAATGACAGGCGATCAGAAGCTCAGGATCCCACTTGCAGACTGAACAGATGCGTTCCTCAAAATGGTAACCCAATCTGTGTTTGGCCTCCCCAGTGTAGTGCAGACTGTATTGTGAGAAGCGAATACAGTATATAAAATTGAAAGAACAAGTAAATCTCTGTTTGGCCTTGGTGAGTAAGAAGGGAGGAGGTGAAAGGGCAGGTCTCGCATCTTCTGCACTTTCATTGGAAGGGGAGGCAGTGTTGGTAATGATTGAGGAGTGGACCAAGGTGTTGCAATGGGACCAGTCCCTTCAGAAGGCTGAAAAAAGAGGGGAAGATGTGTTTGGTGGTGACATTATGTTGGAGGTAATGGAAATGATGGAGGTTGATATGTTGAATGTGGAAGCTGGTGGTTGGAAGTTGAGCACCAGGGGGAAATCTATTGGTGTTCTGGGGGGAGGGGGAGAACAGAACTCTGGGGGGTATGAAATAGACATGGCTGAGGGGCCTGTCAATCACTGCTGGTGGGTGGGGGCATGCGGTTGCAGGAATCTTTGGTTGAGAAAAAAGGAAGACATATCGGAAGCACTGGTATGGAAGATTGCATGGTCAGAATAGATGTGATAGAGACAGATAAACTTGGGAAATGAAATAGAGTCCTTACAAGAATTGGGGTGTGAGGAAGTGTAGTCATTAAGAGCAAGAGTCAGTGGCTTATAATGAATATTTGTTGATAGCCTTATCCCCAGAAACAGAGACAGACAAATCAAGAACTGGAAGGGAAGAGTTGGAGATGGACCATGTGAAGGTGAAGGAAGGGTGGTAATTAGAAACAAAGTTGATGAAATTTTCTAGTTCAGGACAACAGCAGGAAATAGCAGCGATACAGTTATCAATGTACCTCACAAATAGGTGAGGGAGGAGATCTAAGTAGGACTGGAATAAAGAATGCCCCACATATTCCATAAAAAGGCAGGCATAGCTAGGTTTCCGTTGTAACACTTTCTATTTGGAGGAAGTGAATGCATTTAAAAGTGAAGTTGTTCAAAATTTGAGAACTTGAGAACAAATTTGTTCTTCCAGGCAGAGGAGGGTGGTGGTGGATGGGTTTAGGTTGGGCCTCTGTTCAAGGAACAGAAATGGAGAGTCCTCAGACCGCACTGGTGGAGGATGGAGATGTAGAGAGATTAGGTGACTATGGTGAAAAGGAAATGTTTAGGGCCTAGGAACTGGAAGTAGCAGAATACATCAGAAGGATTGCAGATCTAGGGGAGGAGGAACTGGACACGGTGAGAAAAAATAGAGTCAATGTAGGAAGAAGCAAGCTCTTTGGGCAATAGTAGACTGACACGATGGGTCTATCTGGGCTGTCTTGTTTGTGCATCTTGAGAAGGAGTTAGAAGTGGGTTGCGCAGGCTTAAAAAGCATGAGGTTTATGGCTATGAAGTAAGATCTGCATTGGTGATGAGGCCAATCTGGAAATGATGGCCTGATCGTCAGCGGTGGAGTCATGGTGTGGATTCTTAAGAAGAGGTATCGGTTAAGGCACATCAGACTCTCCAAGATGGAGGTCTGTTTGATAAACAATAACAGTTCTGCCCTTGTCAGCAGGTTTAATGCTATTGTCAGGGTTGGACCTGAGGAAATGGAGGGCGGAAAGTTCAGCGGTAGGTAGATTAGTGTGAGTAAGGGATGTAGAGAAGTTGAGACGGCTGATGTCAAGTTGGCAGTGTCCAATGAAAAGATCAAAACAGGGTACGAGGCCAAGGGAGGGGTCCAGGTGGAAAAAGAATTCTGGGGAAGACACTTGGACAAAGAAATCATCACAGAGGCGAAGATGACAGGAGAAGGGTTTTACATTGTATTGAACTTCAGATCATAGAGAGGAACAATGGGAGCCCTGCCAAGTTCAGACAAGGCATAGTGGCAACACTTGTAACTTCAAACAAGAAACTGTATTATCACTTGTGAGTTAACACATGGAATGATTAACACATGGAAGATTTGAATCTGTCTTGCTGTGTACCAAAACACATTGCATTTATACAGCACCTGTAATGCAGAAAAATGTAGTATAATGTCCCAAGATGTTTCATAGGTGTGTAACCAGACAAAAATTGACAGCGATCCAATTAATGCGACTAGAAAAAATGACCAAAAGCTTGGTCAAAAAGGTAGGCTTTAACAAGCGTCTTAAAGGAGAGCAGAAATGCCTGAAGGTCAGTCAGCCCCTGATAGCCAATATGGCAGAGAACTGAGAGAAACTTTACTTGCTGGCCGTTACACTTACCGTCCACATCTGCAGTACACATGGAGTTGAGGCCAAAATGGGGTGGAAACTGAAAAGCTAAGATTGAAAATCAGATTTAAGATTTGATTTAAAACCGGGGTGTTTAGTTGTAATCAAACAAAAAATATTACACTGTTCTGACTGAGTAGAATTAATTGAGAAATTTTTGTTTTTCTATGGACAGAAGAGAAAACTACTTCATCTTCAGATCCTAAAGTCAATGCAGACACAAAGGTATGTCACTTTCAATAGCCAAAAGAACTACAATCAAAAAAATCCTTCAAATTAATTTGAATAGAGCCTTGGAAAGGGAAATTGGGTGAGACAGCCCAAATGCTACTGCTGGTTTTTTGTTAAAGTTAAGTTAAATTCCTAGTTTCTTAAAACTATTTTGGCTGCAATTATCTGTCCCATCTATTCTTTAAAGAGCTTGCACACTTTCTCCATGTGCCTTTTCTGTGAACTTCACACTGCAATTCTTTCTTCTCAGGTGAGCCAACGTTTTGGACTTCTTCATTGTGTCATGCATTACCTTTGAATTCTGTAACACCACCTCAATTTTTGCATATGGTTTTTATGTGATGTGTACATTAGCTGGAACATTCGGCAACAGCTTCTGAGCTCTAATGAAAAGCTTCTACGCCTTTTTCACAGTGCCAGGATAAAGTTTTTCAATCACGGTCTTTGCCAGTAGAAATAAAAGACTAGAGAGGTAGAATTTCCTGAGAGATTCCCAGTCATTGGCTGTAATGTTAGCCAAGAATTGACAGAAACTCTGCAGAAGTATTTATGGTATCTGGAGTTTTCACTAACCCTCTGCTGATGTATTTGATGAAGATCTAGGGAAGTTCTCTGAAAATTTCAATTGCAAGATGCTTTAGCATCTGGAAATTTGTTCAGTAGGTTCAAGAAGACTGAAATATAGGATATAAGAATAAGTTAAAAAGCGTGACAGACTTTCAATCTGTCTTATTCTGTCTGAACTGCTCATCAAATATCTCATTGGAGCTCACATAATGAGACCTTCAATACTTGTAAGTACTAAGTCATGAGAAGTTCAAATATTAACACCATTTTCACTTTTTTAAAACTTTTTAGTCTTATTTATTTTCCATGTATCATATTATTGAAATGTATACTCAACAATCAAATCAGACAATGTCAGTATTTCTCCTAAGGTTTGCATCTCATTTTTGTGTATACAGTAATCACCAATAAAAATAGCAAATTAATTCACGTGAGTTAGTAATAGCTTGACCTAAAACTCATCTCATTAGATTTGGGTAGGAAACCAGACATTTAGAGATCTTTATTTTAAACATGTGTCAATTGCCTCAGTAACTGCAGTGGCATAAGTTTATGGCTGACTCAAGAATCATGAAATGTGTAATCAAAAAATATTTCTGAAATGAAAAATAGCTGTTTCCAATTTTGTAAAACTTTTGCAATTTTGTAATACAGCTATGCTGTCCCAATCAGTTCAACTGGACTCTTATAAATATCTCATTCAGCGTGAACATACCTTCCATGTGCATCTATTTTACTAGAACATCAACACTATCAACATCCTGTGGGATAGCATTGACTGGAAACTGAACTGGACCAGCATTGAGCCATAATAAATACCATGGCTGCAAGAGCAGGTCAGAAGCTGGGAATTTGGCAGAGAATAACTCACTTTCTGCCTTCCCAAAGCTTGTCCACCATTTGCAAGGCACAAGTCAGGAGTGTGATGGAATACTTAATTTGCCTGGATGAGTGCAGCTCCAACAGCACTCAAGAAGCTTGACACTGTCCAGGACAAGGCAGCCCGCTTGATTGGCACCTTATCCGCCATCTTAAGTATTCACTCCCTCCAGCACTGACGGACAGCGGCAGCAATGTATATCATCTACAAGATTCACTGCAACAACTCACCAAGGCTCCTTCAAGTGCATCTTCCAAACCTGTGACTCCTACCACCTAGAAGGACAAGGGCAGCAGATGCATATGAACAGCACCATCCGCAAGTTCCTCTCCAAGTTTCACATCATCCTGACATGGAACCATATCACTGTTGGTCCACTGTCACTGAGTCAAACTCCTGGAACTCCCTTACTATCAGCACAGTGGGTGTACCTACACCACATGGCCTGCAGTGGTTCAAGAAGGTGGCTCACCAGCACCTTCTCAAGGGCAATTAGGGATGGACAATAAATGTTGGTCTAGCCAACGACGTCCACATCCTATGAAACAATAAATTTTTAAAAAGTTAAGATTCCTGTAATCTCAACATATCTCCACATTTTCATTAGGTGTAGGTGCCTTATAGGATTGAGAAATACCCACTGAGAATGGTGGTTGTGAATAACAATGTAATATGTGACTGAGTTCAAATATAGCTAAATGTAATTTGTCATCCCTTGCCTCCTCTTGCTGCAGAAAGAAGTGTCAGACATTGTTGAAAATGCTGAATTGTCAGTTGGTAATGTTGAATACCAAACAACTGAAGAAGCAGAGAGCAACAAAGCGATCACTTCCAGTTCACAAGACAGCAAACCCTCAAATGCTTTTTGCATACAGTTGTTCTGTATCGATGAGAAATATGAAACAAGGCAAGTTCCAGACAATGCTAATTGTTTATAAATGGTAGGCAATGAAGATTGTAGTTGAAAATGCTACCAGTTGCTTGTGGCTTTAGCATAGAAAAACATGAAAAAGGAGTTCCAAAAAGTAAAGTTAAGTGGTTGAAGACTGCTACAAGGGTTGGTACAGAGGACAGCGAGCCAGGTGACCAGGATCTGGGCCATAGGATGTGGGAGGAGATGTAAAGCTGGAGAAGGTGCCAAAAGTATGGCGGTGTGAAGCCATTATGGGGTTTTTCAGTGAGAATGAGGATTTTAAATTTTACCTTTTAGAGGACAGGGACAAAGAAAGTATAGAAGAAATTATCTAGAAATAATGATAATGTGGATAAAGATTTTGGCCACCAACCCACACACAAAACTGGTTATTTATCTCTATGTTGTCTGCTGATTTTAGTGATCACTGTGTTCAGCCAATGCTATGCACTACAGTTTATTGGCTGCATGATCAGGAGGGGACCAGTTACGAGGAGTGTACAATAATGTTTAAAGAAAGCCAGCACCTCTTAAAGCGGCAATGCATTATGGCTATAAGTGGATCTGGTGATGTTACAAATTGAAGAAAAGCAGAAGGTAATAAAGTACATGAACCACAGCATTCTCCAAAGCTGCACTGGAGGCCTTAATGCAGGAGATGGAAATGTTGAGAGACATACTCTATGTGCGAGTGGAGGAGGCAAGGGGTACAGGAAGACTTCTAGGCACCTAATAAGGAGACAGTAGCAAAGCAGGGGAACATCAATAAGGTGAACTCCAGGAGCATAACTTCTTGTATTTGGATGCTATGCAGAAAGACGTTCAATGATCTGATGAGTTGTCATGTGCTCATCTGTCTTTAATATTTAATCAGAAGAAATTTCTGCTCATCTAAAACTGGATATTCATTAAGTAATGTGACAAATCAGATGCGGTGGAGGGGTGGAGAGAGATGTTGGCGAGGTAAAGTTGGTAGATGCAACAGTCACTTGTGATGAATGTCACAATAGAATAAGGTTTCTTCAAAAAAAACCTCTACAGTCAGTCACCATATAATAGAAATAAGAAACAGTGGAAGTTAGAGGTAAAGAAAATCACTGAAGGCTGAAGTTTCCTGTTTTATTGATAAATGAGCCAAATACCTATTATTGTAATTTACAGAGCTCTAACAATATCTCGGGAACATACATCTTTGAGATGTTGAATCCGTGAGAATTAAGTTTTATTTGTTGTAATAAAGAGCTAGCAGCAATTAATGTATATATCTGTAATGTGAATCTCTTATCGCACCTCCAAGAGCCAGTATAAATGGCAAGTTCATTAATCATGTGGAATGTGCAGTTTTGCAACAGGGATATATTCCAGTTTATCCACCAATACTTGCTCGTGCTCATGTCTGCATTGCAGTTCTTAGCATAGTTCCACTAGGGCCGCCTCTGCCTGTCCTGTTCAAGTGGATTGAAGTACTGTAAGTTGCTGTTATATTATAGTTTTTGAGTTCCAGCTAAGCTGTTGATATAATATGAAAGACACTGTAGTGGAAAATAAGATCTTTTAAAATTTCTCTGCTAGCTTTGTAGTTTTCTCCTCCCTCTCTGTCTGCCAATCTGAGCTCCATACTTTCTTTCCAAATCGAATTTGAATCTGAGTAGTACTTCTGCTTTTTGTATTCATAAAATATTATTTGGGAGAGTGCATTTTGTGCTTATGTGGTTTCGTTATCATGCTCATTGTCAACTCCCAATCATATATCTGTTGCCTCATGGAAATCACTTTAATTTATTTTAAATCTGCGGTGAAAGTGAGATTAGATAGTTTAACATGATTAACATGAAATTAGTTGATTTCCTGTGGCTTGTGATCGTAAGGCATAGGAGTAAAGACAAAGTCTAAAATTTAATTTAATTACAAAGTAATGGGATAACTGGACCCAGATAGAGATGACGGGAAGAGGCAGATGTGGTGGGGGTGGGTGGTGTGGAGAGAGAGAAAGAAAGGGGGAAGTATGCGGAGGGGGATAAGGCAGCAGAAAGGTTTGGAGAGGGAGCAACTGAGAACAACAAAAGTTTTCATGGCACTGGTCCAGGATGCAATTCTTTTCAGTATTAAGGAGGGAAAGATGGGAAAGGGATAAAAGTAGGAACGTAGGGAGGTAGAGAGGGAGAAGGAAGAAGATGGCTACGTGGGTGTAGAAAAGGGGTCACTGGTAGATGGAATTGACAGTGGCCTACTTGTTGGTGAGTTGGAGAGGTAATTGGTATGAATTTTTCTGCTCAATGGGTAGAGGTTAATTGCTACATTCCTGTCCAGTTGGGGTTGTAATAACTGTATTTTGCTTAGAGGTGAGTGGCAGGGGCTCATTTCTGCTCATGCTTGGTGTCCCTTGATTTCTGCTCAGTGGAATGCGGTTAGTTCCCTGATTAGTGGGTCACTGGGGAGTGTGTGAGCAGAAAAGGGTTATGCAGTATATTCTGCTTAGTATTGGCATGGCTGAGCTGGGATTTACACACTATGGGGGGTGTAATTTGTGCTTGGTGAGGCTGCAAGAGGGAGTGATCTTTCTTTTTTGGTGGGGTTGACCTATGCTACCTGGCTTCCTGTCGGAGTGTGTGCTTAGATGGTGGAGAGGACAATCTCTGCTCAGTGATGGGAGTGCAGATGAGGTGGGAATGGTGATACCTGCACAATGCTGGAGTGGTTGCCTGCTTCTTTGGGAAGTGAAGAGCCAAGCAGATACAACATTTTCAATGGCTCTGGCCAGAACATTTCGCAGAGGTGGTGGCCCTGCCCAAATGATGAAATGTTAGTGGAACGAGTTCAGCTCCTCAGGCTGGGAATCCACGACCTGATTTAATGGCCATCAGGCCACCTCTCCCATCCCCCTCTGTAAGGAAGTTTCACCTCCGAGAGTTGGTGGCCAATCAAATGGCTGGTAGTTCTCCAGTCCCATCAGTGCCACTGGGAACAGTGGTCAATGCTGGGACTGCGGTAGAAGGAACAACATGGAGACCAGATTCAAGCAGGCCCCAGCGAAGGGGTGTGGGACTGTGATCGTAAGGCCAGGAAGATCGCCGTTGCCTCAGAGGCTGAGGTCAGAATGGGAGTGGACCATACAATTAAGGTGACAGGCAACTGGAGGCTCAAGTTTTTGTTTGCGGACCGAACAGAGACATTCTGCAAAGTGATCATTAAATCTGCTTTAGTCAAATAGTATAGAGGAGAATGTATAGTGAACAGTGAATACACTATCCTAAATGGAAAAAAATGCAAGTAAATCAGTTTCAGCTGAAAGATGACCCGGGATAGTGGCCTTCCCTTAACACCCCCCAACCCCCTAAAGCCTGCTACTACCTCCTTCCCAAGTCCCACAAACAGAACCGCTCTGGTTCACCTAGTGAGCTGAATTTTCAGATCCTTCCTGGGCTAGGACCAGTTTCCTAAAATAGTTTCTGGCGCCAGCCATGTCCACCAGGGTGGGTTCATGATCCCACCTGATCCCTGATCAAGGTCAATTAAGGTGGTCAAAGAACTCATTAAGAGCTTGTTAACATGGAGTGTTGAGCTTTGTACACATGTCTGGGACAGACCAGATGAAGGGAGGTGGCTACACAGTGGGGAGATAGTCATGACTGCCCCAAAGAATCACTTTGGCCCCATAAAAGAGTGAAAGACACAGAGGGGACTTGGCCATTGACAAGCAGATGCCCTGGATGCATTACAGGTTGCGAGGAGAGTGGTCAGGAAGAGCATGGGCTTGTAACCTTAGTGGCATCATGGGGGCAGAAAGGCAGGGGCAAGGCTGCCAAGAACAATTGGATGACCAGCAAGGTTGGCTGCACAACTCTCAGTGACAATGAGGAGCAAAACCCTCTGCAGAAAGGACAGAGCCCTGGGCATCAGAGGGCAAGAGAATAGAACAAGGGGCAGGAAGGACATGGAAGCCATAACCTGAGCATAGGATCTACCAATGAAGATGGGCCTACCTTGACATGACTGAGATCCAGTGCCACAAGAGACTGCAACCCTCTAGACAGATGGTCACAGGCATCTGCATCCTCCTTGCTGAAAACCTTGTTCCTCACAGCACTGGTCCCCATGCCCTGCCAGTCATGGTGGCCTTGAACTTCTATCAGCTGAGGACCTTGGTGTCGTTACGTAAACGACTGGATACCATTGCATCTCACAGGTCACTGATGCTCTACTTGCCAAGGCTGGACAATAAATTCAGTACACAACAGATGAGGCACAGAGGACATTGGGCTTTGCCGACATCACTGGATTCCCACAGGTGCAGGGCATCATCGATTGCACCCAAGTGGCTATCAATATCCTTGGGACCAGCCAGGCTGATTCATGAAGGGCTTCCAATTCCTCAAAGTTCAGAAATCTGCTACCACAACAAGAGCTTCTTCCAATATAATAAAAATAAAATACTGCAGATGCTGGAAATCTGAAATAAAAACAAAAAGTGCTGGAAATACTCAGCAGATCTGCTAGCATCTGTGAGAGAGAAACAGAGTTAATGTTTTGAGTTGAATATGACTCTTCTTAAGACACTTCTTCCTCCTGTACTGGCTATCCTGGTAACTGCCATGACTCTTTAATCTACTGGCGGTCCAGGGTGCTGAAACTCTTCACTCCAACCACCACAAAGTCTGTGGCTGCATCCATAGGGACAATGGATATTCCTTGAAGAGATGGCTACTCACCTCTCCACGAGAGCTCCAGACAGAGGCACAGAGGTGATATCGTGAAGCCACCTGCTAACCAGTACAACCATTTGGCTTCTGAAGATGCAATTCTGGTATCTGGACTGGGCGAGTGGTGCCCTGCAGTACACTCCTGCAACGGTCTTCATCATTGTGGTGGTCTGCTGCTTTCTCCATAACAGGGCTCTCCAGAGAGGTATGGATCTTGAGGATGGTGAGGCTCTGGAATATAGCTCACTGGGGAAGAGGGGGAGGAGGAAAAGGAAGTGGAAGGGTAGGATGCAGAACACCGAGGTGCTCCAGCTGTACAAGGAGGTGGCCGTGCACTGTACAGGTGCGAAGGTTTCGTCAGGATGCCATGAATGTCAGGGATCATCTGGTTCAGGAATGTTTAAGCTGAGCCCCTCTGACCCAGAATGAAGGGAATGGTTTACAAGTTACACGGAGCTAACTGTGCTAACGAATCCATTGAAGACTCAGCCTGGAACATATAAACTCCTACCACCAATGAAGGAAGCACATCTGCCCAGAGGCTTTTCCATCACCGTTGAGGTACCCTTTATCTCCTTCACCATCTCATACTCTTCTCTCATCCTGCCACCAACAAAAGGAGTCTCAGATATTTGCCGTAAGGTATAATTGTTAGCATAGTGCTCATAAAGGGAAATGTGCACAGATACAACAAGAAGACACCCCAATGACTCACTGAGTACTTGGCTCTGCTGCACACATACTCCCGTCATCAGAAGAGCCAAGGAATCCAAGGGTGGTGATGGTGCCCTGTGAGGGGTGGCATCCTTATCCTCCTTGGTGACATCGTCAGGCCTTGATGGGCACTTTGGATGGCGAGAGGTAGCACAGCTGGGGCGCAATTGGATCCCCTTCAAACATCTTTGCGTCACTGACGACACTGGTCCAGGTTAGGTAGTGTGGCATGCATCCTGTGGATGTCAGTGCACAGTTTCGGCATGCATTCTGTGTGCAGTCGCAAATGGCTCTCCATTTGCTTGACCACTCTCTCAATGGAGGAGCTCATGCGCTCAAAACATGAGCTGGATGGACTCCCCCATTCTCTGCCCATGATCCCACAGTGCCTCAGGGAACACCAACATGTGGTCGCACGTCACCTACTGCTGGACTTTTGGAATACACATGTGCAGATAAAGCAGAAATCCAGAAATTGCTGTCAATGATTCTACACTTCTGCATAGGGTGTGCTGTAGAGGCAATCAATCAATGGAAATCAATAGCATCGACGAGAACTTACACTCGTACTCTGTTAATCTCACTATAAAAATCCTTGAAATAGTTAAACCTTGTTAAATGAGGTGTAATTAGGTTTTTAACTTCATCTTTTCTGCCAAATCTCCTCACTGGCCCTGAAAAGCTGGTTTTATATTTTTTAGAATGTCAAATTTCTCGATAATAACAAATTTCCACTTATTTGTAAAAATATCTTTTTTTAAAGTTCTTTTTATCTTTACTTAGTTTCTATCTTAATCTAATCATAATCATTTATTTCACCATCTGAGAATTTAAACCAAAAATGAAGAATATTAATTGCTTTTAACTTCTTGGTTTACTGTGTGTGAATATTTCAATGTGCTTGGCTGCTTACCTGCTTCAGTGCTGCTGCACGTCGAAACATCCCCTTCACCTGGCAACAGATTTAACCTGCTGCCAGGAAAGAGGAAAACCATGCCACAGAGATAGCTAGATGTTTGTGGGCCACTTTTTTTGAGATTAGTGGTGAGCACCTTTGCTTCACTGCTGCCTGCAAAATCTGGGTTGTTGAACATATGAAACATACAAAAGAATGAACAGGACACGGTCCACCCAACCTCCTCTACACAAATGTGATGTCTTGTGTATCACACTACGGGCACTCTCAGACTACTGTCATGTAACCTGGGAGAGGAGGAAAAACAGATTTTTTTAAAAATAGGACAATCAGAAAAAAATCTGAAAAATTCCTTTCTGATCACCTTGAGCAATTGAAACTAGTCCAGGAGACAACACTGTCCCTGATTAATATTACACACTTGTATGAGGAGTCTGCACCCTAGCCAGAAACAGGTCCACTCTCATTTGAAGGAATTCAGCAAATCATTATTTACCACAGACCCACAGCCTCCTCCACAGGTCTACTGCTCTCATGGAAAAGAACCACCTCCTGACAACTAGCTTAGATCTTAGGACTGGTGTAGGTTGTTCAAAGGTGTCACTAAGCAAATGAGGATATACAACCAGCCCGACAACTTGTGAATATGGAACTGAGCCACAGACTATGCAACATCCCCTGCAATGCCTATCGCTAGAGGAACCCTGCACTGTTGCAGATCTTGCCGAATTCAACAACAAGGCACAAAAATGTGTCCAGTTCTGGCTGGGCCATGTATAGACTGTCCATGGACACGATAAGAAGAAGAAGACCTAGATCTGCCTTTGCATAACTTGAGCTTGTGACCCCTGGCCTTCTCGGATCTACTTAGTTAAGACCAACTGTCAACAAAACACAACCTGGTCTCTTTATCGTCTTAAAAACCTTAACCTAATCACCCCTAACTCTATGTTTCTCTAAAGTATAGAGGAGCAGCTTTTTGAGTTGAAGATGTTTTAAACTGGGAACTAAACTTGCAGCCTTCCTTTACACCCTTTTCACAGCCTCAATATCACACACCATGTGCAGAGACCAAAACTGGACACAGTGTTCTGTAGAAGTGTTCTGTAACGGAGGCCTAGCCAAGGACTTGTACAAGATTAGAAAGAACTAAATAAACGTGACTTGAAATGAATCGTGACAATGTAAAATGAATAAGAAGCAAATTTTACAGAGCTTGCAGGTAGAAAAGTGAGGGGGACCAATGCAATGAATATAGGAATCTTCACAAATTTGTTAAAAGATTGGTCGGAAGGCATAGCGATGTGTGCTAAAGATCGTTGCTGTAGGTTAAGCATAATGGCAACAAATGATTCCCGTGTTGTAATGATCAATGAAGTACATGAAAACCTTAAAATATACTTATGGGGCTGAAACCAAAGATAAATTTAATATACTTAATGATTACTTCCTTGATGTATTTATAAAAGAAAATGCTAGTTGCATGCCCTTCATTTTCAAAGACAATCCATGCAAACTTAATGACGACATCAGTGAGTTGAAGGTTCTGTACAGGCTCAAAACAAATCTGCCAGAATGAATGGTGTTTACTTCAGGTTACTAAGAGAAGTAGATGACCAGATTTGTGAAGTGCTGACTGTCATCATGAGGGAGTTTATGAATGCTGCAGAGGTCATAATGGACTCGAAGCAAGCTAATGCAGCATTTAAAGCATGGTTCAGGCTTATTCACTCTTTTCCCATGAGTTTACCGAAGCAGATCTGATATAATTTCTCATAATGGTTATGAGTCCCAAGTACAGCAGAAACCTATAATGACTTTCATGTTAAGTAGAATTCAGTCATGAATTTAATACCAACTGCCTGTGTTTAAGCATTTTCTGCTCTGAAAGCTTCAATTTCAGAAGAGTAATGTACAGTCAAAGCTAGTTCAAAAGTGCCTTTTGTAAAGGAAATATCTTTTTTTCCCCTGATATTACTGTGGGATACTGAAGCAGGTGTGTGTAATTTAGTTAAACTGAAGACAGTCAGACTGCAAGGTTTGAGTCATCAAAGGGATTAAGTGTAAAAACAGGCATTTGGAAGCTGAAATGGATGAGCTAAGTAAGATCGGTAAATAGGGTAGAGCTAACATTTGCATTTGTAGATAATTTGAGAGGTTGTTTGAATTTCAAAGGGACGTGATTAGATGTTTTATAACGAGCAAAATAGATAAGGCAAAGTTCTTAAGTTTATTTTTCTCAGAAGTGCTGGCCATAAGGGAAACATGAAAGATTTTTATATTCTGGGAAAAGTAACTTCCATAGAAACAATGGGATTTACAGATCAAAAGGCAGAAAGATGGAAAACTGTATGGGGAGTGGCCATGTGAGATTGTGAAATGGGGACTGTGTGAAACAGACCTGTGAAAAAGCAGCCTCTAGCCACCCCAGAGAAGTGTTTGCTTGTTCCAGAAAGCAAGGTTTTATTAAAAGCCTTGGAATTCCATTGTCGAGAGAAGCTGTGAAACACCTCCCTTATAGCAACGGTGGGTGCTTGTGGTAATATTGGGGGATGTTTTATAGATTAAGAATCTATTTGGACTGTTGCCTAAAAGGGGTATGAAGTTGGGAGTCGAGTTAAGTAGAAATCTTTTGGGGAACTGTTATAAGATTAAGTTTAACTGTGTAACTGTAATCTTGTGTGTTTAAATTTTCCTTTCTTTTGTTCATACTTTTGTTTATGATGGAGCCGTAAAATTCTGGCCTAAAAGTAGTTACTCAGATTAAGGCCATAAAACAAACTTAAATACTAGGGTTTATTTATAGAGGGATACAATTAGAAAGCAGAGGCATTATGTTAAAGTTGAATTATACCTTGGCTAAACAACACTTGAAGTAATGTGCCCAGTTCAGGTCTCCATACTATAAAAAGATGAAGATGCAAAATGAATCACTGAGAGGATATACTTATCAAGAAAAGCTGAACAGTCTGGGGGTCTTTTCTCTAGAAAAGAGAGGTTGTGGAAGATAATGAAAGGGCTGATAGAATACATGGAGAAAATATTTCCATCTGTGTGGGGTCCAGAACTAAAGGTCATACATATAAGATATTTACTGATAAATCCAACAGTGAATTCAGTGCGGTAAGAATATGGAATGTGCTACTATAAACAGCAGCTGAGTTAAAGCAATCCATGTCCATTTGCAGCAAGGCCTGGATAACATTCAGGCTTGGGCTGATAAGTGGCAAGAAACATTTGCGCCACAAAAATGCGAGGCAATGAACATCTCCAACAAGATGTCTAGAATCTAATCACCTTGCCTTGATATTCAACGTCATTACAATTGCTGAATCCCCCCTCCCCTCTCATCAACATCCTAGCAGCTACCATTGACCAGAAACTTAACTAGACCAGCCATAAATATACTGTGGCTACAAGAGCAGATTAGCGGCTGGGCATCCTGCAAGGAGTAACTTATCTCTTGACTCCCAAACAAAGCCTGTCCACCGTCTACAAGGCACAGGTCAGAAGTGTGATGGAATGCTTTCCAATTGCCTGGATGAGTGAGGTTCCAACAACACTCGAAGCTTGAAACCATCCAGGACAGAGCAGTCAGCTTGATCGGCACCCCATCCATCAACTTAAACATTCACTCCCTCCACCACCAACAATAAGTGGCAGCAGTGTGTGCCAGCTACAAGATTCACTGCAGCAACTCGCGAAGACTCCTTCAACAGGACCTTCCAAACTTGCGACCTCTGCCACTTAGAAAGACTAGGGCAACAGATGCATAAGAACACCACTACCTGTGAGTTCCCCTCCAAGCCAAACACCATCCTGACTTGGAACTATATTGCAGTGCCTTCACTGTCACTGAGTCAAGATTTTGAACCTCCTTCCCTAACATCACTGTGGATTTATTTATACCAGATGGACTGCAGCAGTTCAAAAAGGCAGCTCACCACCACCTTCTCAAGCGCAATTAGGGATACGCAAAAAATGCTGGCCTTGCCAATGATGCTCAAGCACATGAGGGAGAAGGATATGCTAATGGGATTAAAATGAAGTAGGGTAGGAGGAGACTCATGTGGAGCATAAATAGTGGCATAGATCAGTTGGACCTAATGGCCCACTTCTCTGCTGTACACCTGATGTAACTTGATGTATGTAGAGTTATTTTCAGGTTCAGACATCAAAAAAAGTGCAAGGTTTGACATCATCTCAAGACCTTGCTTGAATTGCTACCTTGTAGTGGTGCAGTTCCAACAACACTCAAGAAACTCCATACCATCTAGAGCAAAGCAGCCTGCTTGACTGACACCCCACCCACCACCTTAAACATTCAATCCCTCCACTACCAGTGCACTGGGCCTGCAGTTTATACCATCTACAAGATGCACTGTATCAACTTGTCAAGGCTTCTTTGATGGCAACTTCCATACCCATAACCTCAAAAGACAAGTGCAACAGACACATGGAAACACTGCCACCTGCAGGTTCTCCTCTAAATCACAGACACCCTGACTTAGGCCAGAGTTATGGTCCCACCGTGGCGGGTCAGGGCTGTAAAATGCAGCGAGCCATTCTAAACTCCACTGACTTCGGCAGGAATGTAAAATCCAGCTGATGTAAAATTCCACCTTAGAAATATATCACTGCTCTTTCATTGTTGCTGGGTCAAAATCTTGGAACTCTCTACCTAACGAGTGCCTTCACCACACAGACTGCAACGGTTCAAGAAGGCAGCCCAGCACTATCTTCTCAGGGGGAATTAGGGATGAACAATAAATCGCTGGTCTTGCCAGCGTTGTCTGCATCCCATGAACAAATAAAAAAAATCATAATTAGGGCTCCCAATTGCTGGGATTTATATATTGCATTGTAGATTTACACAGACCAGAATGAAGTGTTAGGAATTCATAGCTTGGTAAGGTGTTCAGCACATTAAAATCAAATAGTGCAATGTATGCCACATTCAGAATTATTGCAAAATTAGATCAATTTTTTCCAGAAAAATCCTATTTTTACAATGTTTTTATACTTTAAAGGAAGTAATAGAGCTGCCATGAGAAATGCGAACTGTAGTTATTTACATGTAAATATGCAAGTAAAGACTCAGACTTCTTAAATATTCTGATCAAATGGGTAAAGTTGCATTTTTGTTACCAACTTTGACAACAAAACTTTAAGCATTCATGTCTGTTTTTTTTTGTTCACAGGTCTCAGGACTTTTTGCCCTATATTTTTAATCTTTATCCAGTAAGTGAATCTTAAATAATCTTCAGAACCAGTATTTTATATTATTCAAAAAATCATTTAGTTCAACATGTTGCAGAGCAATTTATATGATTATTTATAAGACCACAAGAATAAAGCAGAGGTAGTCCTGAGAGTGTCAAAATTGAATAACTGCCGACAATCACACAATGGCAACCACTATTTTATAAAGTGGGCTTCATGAAATTGAAATGGATTTAACTGCAATGTAAACTTTAGATCAATTTCTTATGCCCTCTCTGCCCTCGATTGGTTACTCATAAGGATGGGGAGGTGTTAGGTAGCTGGACACGTAATGACTAATTCTGTTTTAAGCATCAATGCAGCCAAGAAGGTCTACTGGAAACTGCCAGTGCTGCCCTGGTTGATAACATGGTTTTGGAGATGACTGTATCCAATTTTCAAATTATGACATTTTAATGAATGATTTCATGCCCCGCCTGGAAACTGTTTGAAGGAAATGAGACTTAGTGACATGATGAGTGTGTTAGCGGGAAAGCACAATGGTTGTCCCTGGATTGCAATATTCTAACTACAGTAAAGGGTGCACATAGTAAATTCCAAGATTTGCAAATTATCATGTTTGGTTTAACATGGCTGTATAATGGTGTGTCCCAGTGAACTTGATATACTTGGATATACAAGGATACACTTGCCATAGAAGGAGTGCAACAGAGGTTCACCAGACTAATCCCTGGGATGTCAGGATAGTCTTATGAGGAGAGATTGAGAAACTGGGCCTATACTCTCTAGAGTTTCAAAGAATGAGGTGGTCTCATTGAAACTTACAAATTTGTTACAGGACGTGGCAGGGTGGATGTAGGTAGGATGTTTCCCCTGACTGGTGAGTCTAGAACCAGAGGACACAGTCTCAGAATAAGGGGCAGACCATTTAAGACTGAGATGAGGAGGAATATCTTCACTCAGAGGGTGGTGAATCATTGGAATTCTCCAGAGCCCTGTGGAAGCTCAATCCTTGAGAATGTTCAAGATAGAAATCCACAGATTTCTGGAGACTAATAACATCAAGGAATATGGGGATAGCACGGAGAAGTGGCATTGAGGTAGATGATCAGCCATGATCCAATTGAAGGCAGAGCAGGCTCGACAGGCTGAATGTCCTACTCCAGTTCCTAACTCGCTTTCCAATTTTTTATTGAATAATTTAAAAACAACAAATGCAAGGCGCACAATTATTCAACATTAAATGTGAACTAAATATTTAGACTAATAGAATGACATGTGACAATAGTTTCATGAGGATAAACAATACAGCGACAGTCCATCTGCTCTCAGTCATCCAGCCTGCCTCTTGTTTTAAAATAAAAACAGAAACAGAAATACCTGGAAAAACTCAGCAGGTCTGGCAGCATCGGCGGAGAAGAACACAGTTGACGTTTCGAGTCCTCATGACCCTTCAACAGAACTAAGTAAAAATAGGAAAGGGGTGAAATATAAGCTGGTTTGGGGGTGGGGGGTGGTTGTTGGGATAAGCAAGCAGTGATAGGAGGAGATAACCAAAAGATGTCACAGACAAAAGAACAAAGAGGTGTTGAAGGTGGTGATATTATCTAAAAGAATGTGCTAATTAAGAGTGGATAGCAGGACAGGCAAGGTACAGATAGCTCTAGTGGGGGTGGGGTGAAATAAGACTAAAAGGGCATTAAAGGTATAGATAAATGATGGGTGAAATACATTTAAAAATAATGGAAATAGGTGGGAAAAGAAAAATCTATATAAATTATTGGAAAAAACAAAAAGGAGGGGGAAGAAACGTAAAGGGGGTGGGGATGGAGGAGAGAGTTCAAGATCTAAAATTGTTGAACTCAATATTCAGTCTGGAAGGCTGTAAAGTGCCTAGTCGGAAGATGAGGTGCTGTTCCTCCAGTTTGCGTTGTGCTTCACTGGAACAATGCAGCAGGCCAGGGACAGACATGTGAGCAAGAGAGCAGGGTGGAGTGTTAAAATGGCAAGCGACAGGGAGGTCTAGGTGATGCTTGCGGACAGACCGAAGGTGTTCTGCAAAGCGGTCACCCAGTCTTCGTTTGGTCTCTCCAATGTAGAGGAAACCGCATTGGGAGCAACGAATGCAGTAGACTAAGTTGAGGGAAGTGCAAGTGAAATGCTGCTTCACTTGAAAGGAGTGTTTGGGCCCTTGGACGGTGAGGAGAGAGGAAGTGAAGGGGCAGGTGTTGCATATTCTGCGCTTGCATGGGGAGGTGCCATAGGAGGGGGTTGAGGAGTAGGGGGTGATGGAGGTGTGGACCAGGGTGTCACGGAGGGAACGATCCCTCCGGAATGCCGCCAGTGGGGGGTGAAGGGAAGATGTGTTTGGTGGTGGCATCATGCTGGAGTTGGCAGAAATGGCGGAGGATGATCCTTTGAATGCGGAGGCTGGTGGGGTGATAAGTGAGGACAAGGGGGACCCTATCATGTTTCTGGGAGGGAGAGGAAGGTGTGAGGGCGGATGCGTGGGAGATGGACCGGACACGGTTGAGGGCCCTGTCAACTACCGTGGGTGGAAAACCTCGGTTAAGGAAGAAGGAGGACATGTCAGGGGAACTATTTTTGAAGGTAGCGTCATCAGAACAGGTGCGACGCAGGCGAAGGAACTGAGAGAATGGGATGGAGTCCTTACAGGAAGCGGGGTGTGAGGAGCTGTAGTTGAGGTAGCTGTGGGAGTCGGTAGGCTTGTAATGGATTTTGGTGGACAGTCTATCACCAGAAATTGAGACAGAGAAGTCAAGGAAGGGAAGGGAAGTGTCAGAGATGGACCATGTGAAAATGATGGAGGGGTGGGTGAAAGTTCATGAGGACTCGAAACGTCAACTGTGCTCTTCTCCGCCGATGCTGCCAGACCTGCTGAGTTTTTCCAGGTATTTCTGTTTCTGTTTTTATTTTGAATTTCCAACATCCGCAGTTTTTTGTTTTTATTTCTGCCTCTTGTTTTGCTTCTCCAGCCATTTTCCCAGCATCATTAAACACATTAGTTAAATTACCACTGCTAAACGTTCTGCAAAAATAATTATTTTAAGAATACTTTAATTGTATGTAACATGTTACACATGTAGGGTGCTTAAACTGCTTAGTATTACTCCCCCTTTGAATCATCAGTGAAAAGATTTAAATGAATTTTTAAAAATCTATTCGTTTTTATTTTAGTTTTTTTTTGTTTCAAATCACTACAGGACAAAGACTTCTGTGTTATCACAGTACCTCATCTGATCCCAGAGTTCCCTTTGCTGAAGGATTTTACCCGTGTCGTGCCCTACAGCAAGACAACACTACCTCATGAGCTATATGTCACTCATCGCAAAGGCTTGCTAAAGTAAGGATTCTTCAAAACCAATTTACTATACTTATTAACTTTTGAATGAGTGGGAAAATGTTCTACTTGGTATAATGTTAACTCATATAGACCAGAGGCTGATTTATGTGTGATCCTTTGTGTGTGCTGAACTCAATCAGGTCAGCAGTCAGATCAAGCATTAGAACTGGTCTCCAGATTTTGGAATTAGGGAGTTAAAAAACATTTGGAGATCTTGGCCCTGATCATTGACCTCTATTGGAAAATACACAGGTTCATAGGCCAGCTATTGCTAGAATTTGGCTTGGTGGTACAAGCAATGTCCTCTACAGTTAAAAAGCTTGCCAATACTCACCATCTAGGCACATGAATGAAGGATTACCACTTTGACTGGGGTACCAGCCAACCTCCGATGCTCAACGAGAGGTCAGTGCTTTCAAGATGAGAGAGGAGAAAATTAGAAAATATAATTTTAAGAATAATGGAATTTTGGTTTGAAAATTAATAGTTTGACCAGTAGACAAATGTTGTCAAGGAATGGTGGAAGGCAATTTGCATTTCATATTTTTACATGTTGATCTTATGATGTCTGTCGAGTCATTAAGGGGACCAGTGGACAGAGACCCCTGCAATTCAGATGTCTTCTAATAGCACATTCAAGGTGGATTATGTAGTATTCTGACAGTCTGTTGCCCCTTGCCCCACCTCTAATTCTGAAAACTGTATACAGAATGGCATTAAAATGGTTTATTGTATGGAAAGTTGACACCATTTTACACAAATTAGACTATATATGTTGCAATAAGTTAATACCGTTATGGAAAAGGTATTGATTATTGTTGTCTCAAAGAAAATTATATCTTTAGCACTATGGAACAAGTATGTTTTTCATCAATTCTTCCTGCCCCTTCCAACTGCCGCATTGTTAAATGCAAGTGATTTGTGTTATGCATCTGTTCAGCTTCCACAATTTCTGTTGAAGCTATGTCCAAACACATTGGGCTGGCAAACATATACTTCAGATCAGTCCTTTCCCACTGTTGAATCTCCTGTAATCAGCACCAGAACAGGTAGAGCTATTTACCATGGCCCAACTTTGGGCAGAATCATCCCAGGTTTGCACTAAGTGTGGTAGCGGGCATGAAGAAAGATGTTTTACCCACTTGCTGCAATGGCGGGTTTTCACATCATATCGTCCCCTTCCCGACGTGTGCTTCCTCATTAATAATGCATTCACGGGAAACATGCCGGATCATTGGTGGGCGGGCTTGAGTTTGTCTGCCAAGTCGTGACCTCAGTGCTTCCTCGCTCCAGGCATGAGAAGGCAGCCTACTTCATGTCTACAGACCAAGACTGCTCCAGGCAACAGATGGAACTGAAAGCCAGGAAAATGGCAGCTCCCAAATTTAATGATGCCTCTCTGGGGCACCTGCTGGATGCAGTGGAAGGCCGCCGCGATGTCCTCTACCCCAGCTCTGGCCACAGAAATTCCACCAGAGTGACCAATCAGGCCTGGGAGGCGGTGGCAGTGGTGGTCAGCACCACCGGAGCTCAGAGGAGGTCAGCCACCCAGTGCAGGAAGAGGGTGAATGATCTTATCCGTTCTGTCAGGGTAAGTCAACCACCTCATTACTCCCAACTCACACACTCCCAAACCCATCCACAGGGATCTCACATCTCAAGGGGCAACACCACTAACTCTCACACACACCCTCACATCTCCATCAGGCTCATATCCTCTGGAGCGCACGTCCTCATCCCGTCCTTGGCTCCGCTCACCCCGCAAGCATTCCACGCAGTGCCATGTGTCCTGCTCACACTCTCTCCATCTGTTTCCCTGCAGGAGAAGCTGGCTCACAACAGCAGGGAGAGGTCCCAGACTGGGGGTGGAGGCCCCTCACTCACTGTGAGGAGTGGCCATCGCACTGACTGGTGAGGACATGGACAGTGCCTGCGGTGATGGTGAGGTCGGCATCGTACACCCTCGTGAGGATCCTGCACCACATCATCCCCCTCTCACTGCAACTGTGAGTGCTCTCTCTCCTGCTTTTGACTCTGCTGCCAGGCACTAATTATCTCTACATTGGTTCACAGGGAGCTCTGCCAAGTGACTGACACCCTCAGCCAGTCAGTCCCTCAGTTCCATTCACGTCCTCACCTTCAGCCAGGCGGACATCTCTTCCATTGAAGAGCTGGAAATAAGCAGCCTGGAAGACCTGTCACAGTGCTTACCCTCACCCTCCACCAGCGCTGAGTCACACACCTCGGTGGGACCTACACCTAGATCAGGCTTGGGTTCACATTCTGGTGGTCACCGCACGGACACGAGTCCACAGCTGGAGGAGGCAGGTTCAACCGAACTCCCCGGCAGTCGGAGGACTGCTGGGGAAGAGGCCTCTGTAAGGTCCAAGTCAGATGACGAGCCTCTGGATTCAGCCTTACAACTCATTGTGGAGAATCAGCAGAAGGTGAGGGACATCATGCAGAGCTGTTGGAAGCCCTCAACAGAGTGGCACGCGAGTCAGAGGAGTGCATCTGCCTGCTCTCTGATGAAGCAGCGCCCATGTATGCACATATGGAGGACTCTGTGGGAAGGATGGCAGATGCCTTGGAGACACTGGTCCAGCAGAACGCAGAGATGCGCGCAGACCTGCACTCTATCACTATAGCCATGGGCGAGTTCCTGCAGTGGCAATGCACAGGGGAAGTGGGGCACCTCAATGTCTCTCCAGGTGCTTGTTCCCCTCGTGGAGTCAGGCCGGGGCCCTTGGGCACCTGAAGGGAGGACGAGCTGGAGTAGACACCCCTGGGTCATCCACTCAGGAATCTCAGAGGCTGTCTGCTCCCTTTGAGTCCCCTTCACCTGTGACCTCCTCAATCCTATCCTCTGTCCCAGCAGAGGGAGCAGCTGGCCCACACGAGGACAGCTCAAGCAAGCCTGGCCCTTCAAGGCCTCGGCTGTCCAGAAGACACATGCCAGAGTCATCAGAGGCAACAGGACCAACCATTGCACAGGCTGTCTCCACCCCTGCTATAGATGTCAGGGCAGCACCTAGAAGAGGTTGTAGGCCTGGAAAAGTTAAGAAATTCTGATCACAAGTGAGTGCACGAGTGAACATATTTTGTCACTTTATAATCTGAAAATATATTCACTTTCACTTAATAATGTGTAATGTCTTTAAGCTTCATTGATAGGCTTCGCAAGTCCTGCATCCCCCACCCCCACTAGCAGTTCAGTTGCACGCAGCCCACAAGTGATTTTGGAGGGAGGTGTGTGTGTGAGAGAGAAAGAGAGAGCGAGAGAGAGAGACGGCGGAGTGCAGGGCCTTTCGGAGCCTCGTGCAAGCACTTTCCCCACACACGCGTAGTCTTCAACCATCACACCTTTTTCAATGTCCCAAGCATTTTCAATGCTGTCTGCTGGGGTTATCTTTCAGTTGTCCATCTGAGCTGACCTGTGTCTCCGTCCACCCACTGATTGCACTCCCATGCAGAACCTGTTCCCATCCAACACAAGGCTCTGCTCACTTTCTTTTTGACAAACATGGCCATGGTAAAGTTCTTCATTAACTCCCCAGTCCTTTCCCCTCCCCCAGTCACCCATGTCCTTTCCCCCATCATTATCGACCTCCCCAGCATCACCTTTCACCTCCCCACCGTCACCTACCAACCCAAACCCTTGTCATGGCTAAGCAAGGAAGTTAAAGATAACAAAAAGGCAAAAACTAAGGCATACCAAATTGCAAGCAGGAAGATTGGGAAACTTTTAAAGATCAACAAAGGGTTACTAAAAAATAATAATAAAAAGAGCAAAGGTAAATTATGAAAGAAAACTAACGTAAAATGTAAAAACTGACAGCAAAAGCTTCTACAAGTATATAAAAGGAAAGAGAGTAGCTAAAGTGAATGTTGGTCCCTTGGAGGATGAGACTGGGGAGTTAATAGTGGGGAACGCAGAAATGGCAGAGACGCTTAATAAGGAAGGCAAATGAAATTTTGGCACTTATTGCTAAAGGAATAGAGTATAAAAATAGGGAAGTGTTGTTGCAACTGTACAAGGCATTGGTGAGACCGCACCTGGAGTACTGTGCACAGTTTTGGTCCCCTTACTTGAGGAAGGATGTAGTTGCATTGGAGGCGGTTCAGAGGAGGTTCACTAGATTGATTCCAGAGATGCGGAGCTTGTCTTATGAGGAGAGATTGAGCAATTTAGGCCTATACTCACTAGAATTTAGAAGGATGAGAGGAGATCTAATTGAGGTATATAAGATGCTAAAGGGGATAGACAAAGTAGATGTGGAGCGGATGTTTCCCCTTGTGGGGCATTCTAGAACGAGAGGCCATAGTTTTAAGCTAAGGGGTGGTGGATTTAAATCAGAGATGAGGAGGAATTACTTTTCTCAAAGGGTCGTGAATCTGTGGAATTCACTACCTCAGAGTGCAGTGGATGCCGGGACGCTGAATAAATTTAAGGAGGAGATAGATTTTTAATTAGTAACGGGTTGAAAGGTTATGGGGAGGGGGCGGGAAATTGGAGTTGAGGCTGAAATGACATCAGTCATGATTGTATTAAATGGTGGGGCAGGCTCGAAGGGCTGAATTGCCTACTCCTGCTCCTAGTTCTTATATTCCTCTGTTCTATGTCATTCCAGGATGTCCAGGGGAATGTGCACATTCCCTACCTCCTGGAGAACCCCACCCCCATCCACATTGTCCTCTCCAACCTCCTCCTTCCCACCCCCAGGATACATGACTGCCTCCGAGTTCCCCCCAACCACCCTCAATACCCCTTCTACTGTTACCAATTCACCCTCACCCCCACACCCTACCAGCTCCCTCTGCCCCTTCTCACACTCACTATTCCCTCATACTACACCCACCCTCAGTTCGCTCCCCAGGAGGCATTCATTGACTCCAAGGACCCCTCACTTGCACACTCACCTGGACATCCCCCTTACTTCCTCCTTCCCCCTTACTCCCTCCTCCCCCTGACACCTTCCCCTCTCCGAACGCCCGCCTCCCCCCCAGATACCTTCCCATCTCTGAACTCCATCCCCCTCCGGGCACTTTCCCCCCTCCAAACTCCTCCCTTACGCCCTCCCCTCTTACACCTACAGCCCCACTTGCAGCATTCTCACTCATTAAACCCCTTCCCCCCCATCCCCTCCTCCCCCGATACATTCGACCCCCTCCCAACCTCACCCCCACGACACCTTTCTTCCTGCCTCCGAACCTCATCCCCCCAACACCTTCATCCCCCCCACCCGAAACTTAAACCCTGGTACACCTTCCTCTCCCACTCACACCTAGACCTTCCTCTCGCACCACCGCCCCCTCTCCCCCACCTTCGCTGATCCTCTGTAGCAGCCCATGTGTTACAATGCAGCAGGTGATATGTGCCAGGCGGACCAAATCGACAAGGGAGACTTGGTCACGCTATTGCCACAGTTTTGCAATTTGTATTTACTATGAGAAGAACTGTGCAGTGAATTCGGAAGTAGTGAGTCCCCTAACAACCTTAGAGATTTTAAAGATTAAGTTAAAACATTTATTAACAAAGGAAAATAATTCAAACACAGACATAAGATTACAGTTACTTGTTATTATAACAAATCCCAAAATTCCTAATTAATCCAACAACGCACCCCTTTAAGACAACAGCCCAAAGTAGATTTTAAATTTAAATAGGCAATCCGGCAAGGTTACCACACGCACCAACTTGACAGTGGATTTCCAAGGGTTTTTTAACACAACTTTCATTACTGGACACAGCAGATTTCTGCAAAAGTGGCTAGAGGCTTTTCCCCAAGGCTGCTTTACATGGCGTACCTTTCAGGAGGTTACACGGCCACTCCCACATAACCTTCCGTCCTTCTTTATATATGTTTCTCTCTCTTTAATGTGTAAAATCCCGTTGTTCTCCGTATCTTCAGAAATTTACTTTTCTCATAATATAAAAATATTTCATGCTGTTAATATGGCTTCTTTCCTTTTGGGAAAAACACACATATAATAACCTTGCCCTATTTGCTTGTTAGTTGTAAACTTCCTACCATCCCTTTGAAAATCAAACAACCCCATCATTTATCTAAAAATGCAAATTTCATACACGCCTTATCTGTAGAACCCTCATTGTAGCTTATCCATTTCCATTTCAAAAGCTTTACACCTAACTCTTTTGATAATTTCAACCTTGCAGTCTATCTGACTCTAATTCAGCCAAATCAACCACACAGACAGAATCATCCACACTCACACCCATAAGCTTACAATAATATTATGAAAATTATTATAGTTTCGTAACACATGGCCAAGACCATGATGTTCCCAAACAGGCCTGAAGCATCAATGGAGATTTTGGAAGATGATGTAAGCCCATGGCCAAGACCGTGATGTCCCAAAGCATCAACAGAGACCATGGAACATGGTGGGAGCCCATGGCTAAGACCATGATGTTGTGAAGCATCAGTGGAGACCTCCCATTTTCCAAGAGTTGCTTTGCGGCGGAGCCATGTGCATGAGGATCCACCTAGCATGCGATGCATGTGTTTCTCCAGGGTCCAGTAGATGTAGGGCTTCAGCATCTTCTTTTCCTTGGATGTCTGCAATCTGAGCAAGGCCCTAAAGATCAGCCCTGACATCTGCACATCATGCTTGTCCAGACATGTTCTAGGCTGGCATGTTTTTCCACCAGCGTAACGATAAATCAGGTGAGGGGGATGATTTCGGTCGGGCCTTATTTTGCATCCTTTTAGCAGGATTCACATTCCGCCATGACAAACACTATCATGTGATCCCACTGTGATTTCACGCCAGCGGGAAACCGATATCTGCCCCTCATGCCGAATTCTCACCCAACATCCGCACCCCGCCCCACCATGATGCCCGTCACCAACGGGCCCTGACATTTCCGCCCTCTGACTGACTGACTGACAGACTTAAATTTCTGAGAGCAGCATCAAATTGCTTTACAAATATCCCCTTCGGACTCTGGCAGGAATATTAGTTGCCCTCAGCTGGAGGAAAAAACCTCACCTGAAACAAAACAGTTAGTTCGGAATCTTTATTCAATGGCTTAAAATAAAATTAAGTTTTGTTTTTTGTTTTTTTTTGACAATTTGTGCTTCAGTTATTTCAAATCCGGTTGTCCTGGTGCACTCTCGATTTTACAGTTCCACAGGAGGAGGGTGGAAACTACGGGGATTAAATTCAGTAGCCTCTGAAAATGGACACATGGATCGCAATGCGAAGCTAACCCAAACCCAATGAATGCAACATAGGCAGCATGCTAACTTCATGTTAATTGACTGGACCCTTGAGCATGGGGGCATTATTGTGAGTAGCTAACACTAGTTAAAGTTAGTCTGTACTACTTACAGCTAGCCTGTACCTCTTAAAGGGGAGGTGCATTGTGCTGGAGCAGGTGCTGGAGGTCATGTAGGGTAAATTTGACCTCTGAAACATTGGATAATTGCACAAAGTTGAAGAGAACAAGCTCCATGGTTTTCCGATGCTGCACTGGAGGCCTTGGATGAGAAGGTAAAAAGTAGGAGAGATGTCCTGTATCGACAAGGGCCAGACGTGCTCAGAAGGCAGTGGAAGTTGACAACAGTGGAGATCAGTGACAGGAGTCAATCCCCAAAGACATGGATGCAGTGCCACAAGAAGTTCAATGACCTCACACAAGCAGTCAAGGTCAGTAAATGCATCTTCAAATGCCATATCCTACCAATTGCATCACTACTCTCAGACGTTGCTCTATTAACCACACCTCCATTACTTACTAACAATCTACATTAAAAAGGACTCATATCTGGGATTCATATACTCCACTGCACCACCACACATGGCTGCAAGCGTCATTCCCACATCTCACAGCTTGCACACACTGCCAGCTATCCAACTATGACAGCCACATCACCAAACCAACTGCATGACACTCACTAACACACTTCCCTCTCTCTTGCAGGAAAATACAGCACGCAATCATATACACAGGAGCTAACTAGAGAAGGATAGGATCTCATGCATGTCCTAACCCCACCCCCATGGAGAAGATTGTGCTGGCCTTCAATGGGATGGTGATTGCTGAGAATGTGACCAATGGTGGGGCTGAAACCATCGAAGTTGACAGTACCTTCATGCCTTGTCCTCCTCACATCTCACTTCCCTCTCATTCCACATTCAGTTATGATTTAGAAGCTGTAGGTGGTGTATCTATGCACATATTATTTTCCCCCACCCCCTGCACCACAACCATAACCTTGTGCCTTTCTCCTTTCAGATACCCAGGATGTGCAACCTGGCCAGGCACTGGAGAAACAGCAAGAAGACAGGGCTGATGAAGAAGCACTATCACTTCATTTCACACTGGCAGGCCTCAGCTCAGATACTGACACTGTGGGTAATTTAGAGGACAGCATAGAAGGGGGATCTACACATGGTGAGACACCAGGCATGAATGGCTTGTAACCAGTAAAGGAGGTAAGGCTAGCGCAGGTACTAGCTCACTGAAGGGTGAGGTTGCACACACATTCTACTGCAGAGGACTCAGAAGAGTATTTCAGTGGGGCAACCTGTAGAACAGGCCTTCCTATCCAGCCAGCAGACCCCATGTTTAAAATACGGTAAGCAAATTCGAAGGTTCTGCGAGTTTCTGCTCATCCAATCACAGGCTGTTTCTCTCCAGCATTTACTATTGATAGGCTCACTATAGTGATCCTATCAGCAGCAATGGTGGGACAGAACCAGTCTCTGACTGGAGGAGTAGCTCCCTTCAGCCTGAGGCCTGAAAAAATGGTGCAACGGCAGCAGTGAGCCTGTTGGGGAACGAGGAAGATTTTTAGGGAGTGGGGAAGAGTCAGAGTGGCTGCCCAGCGGGGAGAGAGAGAGAGAGCAACTACCGAGCGAGGAGAGAGAAAGAGTGACTACTGAGCAGGGAGAGAGGGTGACTACCATGTGGGAGAGAGAGCGACTATTGTGCAGGGAGAAAGAGGGACTGCTGGTGATGTGAGGGGGAAGAGTGGCTGATGGAGGGGAGAGTGGCTGCTGGTGGGGGGAGAGTGTGGCTGCTGGTGGGGGAGAGAGAGTAACTGCTGGTAGGGTGGGGAGAGGGTGATGGCTGGTGGGGGACAGGGTGTGGCTGCTGGTGGTGGGGGAAAGAGTGGCTGCTGGTGAGGTTGGGGGAAAAATGGGTGCTGGTGACTGGTGGGAAGAGATTGGTGACTGGTGGGGGATAGAGAGTAGCTGCTGGTGGGGTGGGAGGGAGTGGCTGCTGGTGGGAGGTGTGGCTGCTGGTGGGGGTAAGACTGACTGCAGGTGATAGGGAAGAGAGTGGCTGCTGGTAGGGGAGAGTGAATAGGTGCTAGTGGGGGGGAGTGAGTGGCTGCTCGTGGGGGAGAGGGGGAGAGGGTGACTGCTGATGATGGGTAGAGAGTGGCTGCAGGTTGGTGGGGGGAGAGGGTGGCTGCAGTGAGAGTGCGTGTGTGTGCGAGAGTGCGAGTGCATGTGTCTGAGAGAGTGAGTGCTGTTATGGCCATAACCGGTGTTAATTGTTATCCAAACCAAGTCCCAGAGGGAAACTTGGCCATACCCTTTTATTTTGTATTCTGAAAACGAGAAGATGACATACAGCAGTAAGAAGTCCAGTAACACTTTTGGGATTTTAAAAATTAAAAGTAAAAGTTTTATTAACAAGAATAAAAGGAAACTTAAGCACACAAGATTACAGTTACACAATTAAGGTTAGCCTTCCAAAACATTTCCCCCCAAAAAGACTCTCCACTTGGTCAGACCCACAAGTAAACACCTTCTAGGCAATGCGTCCTTATAGGTATTTAACTATACAAAATCCAGTAATATTACCCAAGGCAAACTGTTGTAACTATAATAGAGGCATACCACTTGACCTGAAATTCTCTTCCACTCTGCTGTGGAATCCAAACTTCAGAATAAAACTGCTTGTTGTAGCTCAAAACTTTTCTAGCTTGACTGGATGACTGATTCAAATGGCATCTCCTCCCAGCCCAGAGCCAACAGCTCCCCACAGTTCCAGTTGCTATCCCAACAGCTCCAGCTCAACAGCTATTCCCAGCTAATTCTCGCATCTCCACATTAACTCTAAAATACCTTTTTCCCCTTTCATCTCAGGTTCCATTGTTCTCACGCCTCTTGGTACTCTAATCCTTCCAAATATGAAATCTTTCATGGCTCTATCTTGTCTTTGCTTTTGAGCCATTAAAATATAATATCCCCCTTCTATTTACCTATGGAACTCCTGCTAGATGCAGACATGTTTCTTGATACCTTGATATTCAAACAAATTCTCAACTTATCTGAAAATGCAAATGTTAGATCTAACCCATTTACTTGTACCTCAACCTAACACCTCTATCCTTTTACAAAAACAAAAATAGCTGGAAAAACTCAGCAGGTCTGACAGCATCTGTGGAGAGGAAGACAGAGTTAACATTTCAAGTCCGTATGACACTTCATCAGGACTGAAGATAAATAGAAATGAGGTGAAATATAAGCTGTTTAAAGGGGGTGGAACAGGTGGAGCTGGATCCTTTACATGTTTTAATCCCCGCCCAGACAACTTGTCTCCTATTAATCTCTTCCCAGCTTAATTAAATCACACACACACACACTTTTGCACAGAATAACACAATATTCCCCAAAATATATTTTAAAAATCATCCATTTCTCACAGTGCGTGTGTGCAAAAGAGCATGCTCATGTGTGTATGAGAGAGCACGCACACGGTGTGAGAGAGCGTACGTGTGCGTGTTTGAGTGTGTATATATGTGTGTGTGTGTGTGTGTGTGAGGAAGTGAGAGTGCCTTTCTCACTCCCAGTCTCAGGGTTCACTTTCGCCCTCATCCCCACACACCAACACATTTGCACCAACTCATACTGTGGGTGTGGGTGAGGGTGAGTGAGTAAGTCCTGAGACTGGGAGTGAGCCGGACAAATACAATTTGATCTTCTCACACTCAAATGGTCATCTTTATTAATTGCTCATTTTTTTAAAATTATCAATTTATTGCTCTGACATTGCTTTATTTTTGCTCAGCACGCTGTTTCTTTTCCTCATACCTCAACATTTTATTGAAATTCACTATTTCATGCACCAAACCTTATCTTTTCGAAATGTCCTCATCGGCTCCTTGAGTGAGAAAAAAATTGAACTGTGGCTCCCCACGCGAAAAGGTTAGACAAGCTTGCTGTAGAAGAACCCTGATGGGTATGCACAACAAAATTATTGGTGCTTTGAGAAGATTGCCAGAAAGTCTGTGGTCAATATCAAGGAGCATGGAGTAAACTAGCACCAACTTGGCACAAGAGCCACCCTTTCCAATGTGGAAGTGGTAGCCAACTCCATCACCACATTTGTAGAGCAAAAAACAATTCAGCATCTGATAGCAGAAGAAGCTTCTGCCAGAAGTCTGAGTGCAGCAGTGGAAGCTCATCCAGTTGTCATGCAGTATCAGCTTGCTGCCATGTAAGCCTGGACTGTTTCCAACATGACGGTGGATAACTATGGAAAAGGTCTTGCAGGGTGCAGCAGTCCAGCAATCTTTCCTCCAACAGATTACCACATTTGCTGAGGCTTTGCCCTGGGGGAGTGGAAGTATCTCAATGGAGCACAAACCCGTTGTCCTCTCAGGAAGGCAGCATTTGTCTCCCAGACTTGTTAGTGTCTCTCTCTCTCCCTTGCCACGATCGTTGACCTTCTTCACTCCCAAGGGTCCCAGGCGGCAGCCTCCTTCCACTGGTTTTCCCTCCCTCCAGGGTGCCAGTCAGGTTGTCAATTTAGGGTGGCTGCCAGCTAGAAAAAATTATTAAGGTTCTGCCATTAACTTCAGCAGGACATCCATGTCCCCCACACTCTCCCGGCCTCCTTGTAAATATTGGACCCTGAATCTCCAAATCCATTTGCATCTCTACCTCATTTAGACTCATTTTCCAAGGAGAATATGGCCTTATTTTCTTCCTACTTTAATGTGTCATCTCACACTTATCTATATGGCAGTTTATTTACCATTTACACACACTCATTCTGCAAGTTTATTAATGTCTTCTTGCACTTTGTCACAATCTTCTACAGTATTAACAGTACTTCTCAATTTGGCGTAATCCACAAATTTTGAAATTGCACTTTTGATACCTGAGTTGCAGTCGTTCATGTAAATGATTAACCGCAGTGTTCCCAGCACTGATCCCTATGGCCCACACTTCCCACCTTCCACCAGCCTGAGTAAATACCTTTAACTCCCTGTTGAATCTGTTTGCTATCCACTCTGCTACCTGTCATCTGACTCTCAATGCTCTGACTGTAGTCATGCATCTACCATGTGGTATCTTATTGAAGCACTTCTGAAAATTCAACTATATTATCAATATCTATTCCATCTATTACTTTGAAGAATTCATTAAGGTTGGTCCAGCGTGATCTTCCCTTTTGCAATATATGTTGACTATTCTTTATTATATATGTCACATCTCAATTGGTTCTCAGGTTTGTGCAGGAGAAAAGTAAAACACCAAAGACGTAAGTGGAAGAGGAGGCAGCTGTACCAGGACTCAAACATTTCATTGATCTACCAGAAAAGCAATATTATATTGATAATGTATATATTTACATTGCTCCAATCCATAAGTACAAGGTGGAGGATGTTTATCTTTCCTTGCACCAGTTTTTACTTCTTAATCAATAAACCCTTATGGATTTTAAACTGTTTCCTCCACAGATCCTTTGTGGTACGACTTGCAACAAACAGTGACACTCCAGGAATTGAAAGACTTGTCAAAACCCTTAATCTGCAGCTCAGTATTTTAAACACCTTAAATGTTTACAATCAGTCCCGTAGAGATTCAGTGAGTATTCTATCAATTTGGGGTATGTTGTTGAAAGCCTAATGTGTTGACTGTTTAATCTGTTAATTATGAACATTTTAGTACATTTATCTGACATGCAAAGGAAGGAAAGACTTATATTTATACAGTTGAGTGTAACTATGTTGAGGGATGGTGAAGATTGTAACCCCTTGCCACTCTGAGGTTTTGACCTGTGGGAGGAACAGGGCACAGACACAGAACCATTTCTGATGATTCCAAGGGGGAGGCAGATATGATGCAACCGATGCATAAGCCATGGCACACTTCGCTGCCCAGAACGCCCAAATTATTGCAAGGTTCACTTAGATTCCACCAATTCACCCATCTGGTAGCCACATCCAAAAGCCACTTCCCTCCTGCCCCCAAATCCAAAAGTCAGTTCCCCTTCATCTGCGCCTGCTCCCATTGCCCAACAGAATGCAGTCCTGCAAACAGTCAGGCATCCCTTTACATGTGCTACCATTCCTCTCATGTGAAAAGGTGGCTTGCCAACCAGCAACTAAAAATGAACAAGACAGAAAGTTGTGCAAACAGATATAAGTTATATGGCTCAAAAATGAAACTCAATTTTACCAATCTAAAAGCTTGTGCAAGTTTTCCTTTTCTCGGCACTTCTACTTTGTATAACCCCTATGACTTCTGCAGAAGTGAAAGCAAGTTATTCAGATCCCTGTTCTGATTGCTACGATGCTCTTAGCCAATATCCTCTAGATTTTAGAGCCCGTGAAGGCAGCAATGACAGCTCCACCTGTACAGGTGCAGGGGCAAACTTGACCATCAGAATACAAGAAGCACATCAGGTACTGACTGAGGGGTAGCAACAGGTGAGAAGTGGAAGTGCTTTGAACCGAGTTCCAGTTGCATGTTCCCTTTCACCATCATCCCTCTCATGGTCCACTTGCCTTTCCAGGCTAGCAATGAACTGGAGTACACATTGCTACAACTCAGTGGGCAATGAATGGCCAGGTCATAGGGCTGGATTCTACTAGCCCATTGGAGACAGGCTGGGAGGCAGAAGGAATGGTAATTTTGCGATGAAAGTCATTAGGAGGGAGAACCCACCATCTTTGCTTCACAGCCGGACATCGTCAAAGATGTCGGGGCTGGCGGGAGGAGGACATGCTGGAACGCAACAGGAAGGGAATTAAGCCTGCTAAGCAGCCAATTAACTGCTATTTTACCAGGATTTTCTCATTTTACAACAGTTGCCCACAAACAACGGGGCTTCAGAGTCTCGTCAGCTAAAATTAGGCAATGCTTTAGCAGGATGCCCATGTTGGCTGCAGTTGGCAGCCATTATGAAGAATAATGTCCCTTGGCAGGGAGGGTGGAACTGAGTGGGCAGCAGAAGTAGTGAGCATGAGCAGGTACCAACTTGGCCAACACAGCGGGGACATACAGCTTGAGCGCCTTTACAGGCTTAGCACTTCTATGTGCAGAACCAGGATATGGGAGGCCCTGAGATCTGAGTGCAGCAATTTGCTATGGATCTCATTCACTCGGGCGTCGAGACCTACAGTGAGGATCAGCATCAGAGATGGAGAGAGCTGCAAGGAGAGAGCTGCAACTACAGGTAGCGGAACAGCATCTACAAGGCACAAGTCAGGAGTGTGATGGAATGCTCTTCACTTGCCTGGATGAGTGCAGCTCCAACAACACTCAAGAAGCTTGACACCATCCAGGACAAAGCAGCCCACTTTATTGGCACCCCTTCCACAAACATTCACTCCCTCTACCACCGACGCTCAGTGGCAGCAGTGTGTCCTATCTACAAGATGCACTGCAGAAACTCACCAAGGCTCCTTAGACAGCACCTTCCAAACCCACGACCACTACCATCTAAAAGGACAAGGGCAGCAAACACATGGGTTCAAAACCACCTGGAAGTTCCCCTCCAAGCCATTCATCATCCTGACTTGGAAATATATCATCGTTCCTTCACTGTCGCTGGGTCAAAATCCTGAAACTCCCTCCCTAACAGCACTGCAGGTGTACCTACACCAGAGGGACTGCAGAGGTTCAAGAAGGCAGCTCACCACCACCAGCTCAAGGGCAATTAGGGATGGGCAATAAATGCTGGCCTAGCCAGCGACACCCACATGCAGTCAATGAATTTAAAAAAGCAGCAACAGCCAGTGGGGCACCAGGAACATGAGCCTCAGAGGGGCCATGGATGAGAAGCACACAGAGCGGCACTCAACCAGCCACTTGTTTGCAAAAGAGGTTACTTACTAGAAAGGGTCTACCATCAGAGGCTCAGCTTCCTGAAAGTCCTGATGCAGCAGTGTTGCCAAAGGCTGTATCTTTCCAGGGGTTGTCACTGAGCTGTGCACCATGTTGGAAGATGAGCTGAGTCCTGTGGGGAGTGCTGGGTACCCAATGCCTGTGTTTCTGAAGGTCGCCATGGTGCTTAATTGCAATACCTCAATGTGGGATCTCCTGGTTTGGAGCTCTTTGCTGCATCAAGATTGTCACCAATGTCATGCTCAAGAGAGCCAGTCAATATGTGCGCTCTTGCACCAATGTGGACAGTCAGGCTGAGAAGGCTATAGGGTTTGAGGTCACTGCTGGATTCCCCCAGATGCAGGGTGTCATCAACAGCACACGTGTGGCCATTAGGGCTCCTACAGACCAGGCAGAAGCCTTCATCAACAGAAAGGGCTTCCACTTCCTCAATGTGCCACTGGTCTGCAACCAGCGAAAATTGATCTTTCAGGTTTGTGCAAGATTCCCGGGAAGCTGCCACAATGCCTTCATACTAACGCAGTCCCAGGTACACGCCCTTTATAGTCCCCCCAAGGATGGATACTAGCTGACAAGGGCTATCCATTGAAGACATGGCTACTGATTTCTGCATGGAATGCAAGCACAGATTCAGAGGTGAGGTAGAACAGCTGCCAAAGGACAATTCAAGCAACCAATGAACAGACCATAGGGCTTCTGAATAAGCAGTTCAGATGCTTGAATGGATCCGGTGGAACCCTTCTGTATGCCACAGCAAGAGTCTCGCATATCGTGGCAGGGGTGCACTATGCTCTGCACAAACATGTACTACAGAGGGGAGAAACTTTGAACAATGAGGGTTTCCTGGAGTGTGATGCCTCCTCCAAAGATGAGGATATGGAGGAGAATGTAGACCAGATGCAGCATGCTGAAGAATCTGAGGAACTGCAGGCAAAGTGCCATGAGAAACATGCAAGGGAGGCTTGCAACACGCTAATGCAGACACATTTCAGATGATTCTTACAAACAGATTTATTCAATCCAATAAAGCTACAGCCCTGTTCCAGTTTCTTGATTGCCCTTACCATTTATATAAACCTGTAAATACAGTAGACAATGGAATGGGAGATGTATTGACCTCACTCGTCCTGGCCCTTCCCATCAGACCCTTTGCAGAAGCCAGAGCAATCTTAAAAGCCCAACAGCCTGTACAAAATTAGTGGATTCCTCTTGTTCTGCATCATTCCAGATTTAATTTCAAACACAAACATGCTCAGTCCCCTATTGTTTGTCATTTATATAAACGACATAGTCGGGGGTAGGATTAGTAAGTTTGCAGATGACACTAAGGTTGGCCGGGTGGTTAACAGTGAGGTTGAGTGTCTTGGGCTACAGGAAGATATAGACGGGATGGTCAAATGGGCAGATAAGCGGCAGATGAAATTTAACCCTGAGAAGTGTGAGGTGATACACTTTGGAAGGAGTAATTTGACAAGAAAGTATTCAATGAACGGCATGGCACTAGGAAGTTCTGAGGAACAAAGGGACCTTGGCATCTGTGTCCATAGATCTCTGAAGGCGGAGGGGCGCGTTAGTGGGGTGGTGAAAAAGGCATATGGGACACTTGCCTCTATCAATCAAGGCATAGATTACAAAAGTAGGGAGGTCATGTTGGAGTTGTATAGAACCTTGGTGAGGCCACAGCTGGAGTACTGTGTGCAGCTCTGGTCGCTACATTATAGGAAGGATGTGATTGCACTGGAGGGGGTGCAGAGGAGATTCACAGGATGTTGCCTGGGATGAAACATTTAAGTTATGAAGAGAGGTTGGATAGACTTGGGTTGTTTTCGTTGGACAGAGGACGAGCAGCTGTTCCCCTTAGTTGAAGGATCAGTCACAAGGGGGCATAAGTTCAAGGTGAGGGGCAGGAGGTTTAGGGGGTATGTGAGGGAAAACTTTTTTACCCAGAGGGTGGTGATGGTCTGGAATGCACTGCCTGGGAGGGTAGTGGAGGCGGGTTGCCTCACATCCTTTAAAAAGTACCTGAATGAGCACTTGGCACGTCATAACATTCAAGGCTATGGGCCAAGTGCTGGTAAATGGGATTAGGTAGGTAGGTCAGGTGTTTCTCACGTGTCGGTGCAGACTCTGCACTGTGATTCTGTGATCTGAGTTGGTGCATGAACCCTGTGATGGTGTACTGTGAACCCTGTGAGAGTGTGTGACTTTCTCTGAGGAATCATCGTCATCCTACTGGACCACCTCCTGTGGGACATTTGAGTGTGCTGTGGGAGATTAAGTACATGAATTGCAACTGTCAATTTATGAAGGATCATAATGGATACAATTATAATTCATTGGCTGCTGACTCTGCCAGCATGCGTGACTGTTGTATACCATATGGCTGTGTGATATTTAATTCTGTCACAAGGTAGATGGGAGGCTCCCATCTCACCAACTCGGATGGGCAGGCATGCCAAGGATCCACTGGTGTCCAATGTCTCCTCCCTGAGAATGTTAGGATCAAGTTTGCTGGAGGACCACCTCAGGTTCTCTGCCTCTTCTTAAAGAAGAGTTGGAAAGAAGAAATCTATGGGCCGAATTTTATGGCCCCGTTTCAGCGGGGACGGGGCTTTAAAATGTGGCGAGACATTCTAAATCTCATTGGCTTCAGCAGGAAGGTAAAACCCCACTGCCGTAAAACTTCACCTTATGAGTGAGAATAATGGAATGTTTTGAACAGATGAATAGACAACATTAGTTAGTGGCTATGAGGTAGAGGTGTGACATTACATTATGATGAGGGTTACTGCCTGTGGAGGATGGACAAATAGGGATACAAGGAAGTCCACAGACAGAGAAGTATGGATGTACCTGCAAAGTAATTTGGTGTGAGAGGGAGCATGCTGGAGTAAACTTGAGCAGTTAGAATGAGGAGTTGATGTGATACTCACATCAAGATGTAGTTGAATGTGTCACCATACTCAGCTGCCATGCCCTAATTGAAAAACTAAAGCGCTTTTGGCTTTGAGTCCAAGAGCGTGGTAGCAAACTCCTGCTGCTCACCTCTTGAGAAATTCCCAACCAACCCTTCCTGCTTACAGCAGCAGACTTATTCCTCCCATTGGTAGGGAAGGGTCCCTGGGCTCTTACAACCTGCTGCATCAGATCCAGGAAGGTAATCAAATTGGAACCCCATTAGGACAATTACTTCTTTTGTTGCACCACCTCCAGAATCCACCAACTGTCAACCTTGTACTGTTTCTTTAAATAGTGGAGTTCAAATTGACTGATGTAGGTCAGCATCTAAACTAAACTAAACATCTAACAGCATCTAAACTGGCCACACAGCAACCTGAAAGTCCCCACGGAAAACGTGTGCAAGTTGGACCCTTTAAATTACCACGCCTGAGTAGCCGTATAAAAATATTTGAAGAGGCCACACACTTAAGCAAATTGTCCATGTGCTTCAAAAAAAATGAGAAAGCACTTTGGTTGGCATCACGCCTGCTCATGCTAATTGGTGGGGAAGACTCGGAAGTGAGGTGCAAAGGGAGTGGTTGAGTTATAAAACTACTGACAGATGCGCTGCTCTTACTCCCGGAGTTTCCGTGTACTACCAGGCTCCTCCTGCTTCCACTGCATTGTCACATTAAAATTCCACTCTAACGTTGTTGGATGAAAATTGAGGTATTCATACACTTGTAAATTGAAGATCTCAAATACAACATTTGTTAGCCTTTCATGGACTGTGCCTCAAAATATTGACATTTTAAGCTAATTCATTTCTTAAGTAGAATAACAGAAAATAGTTTACTGTGAGGCAAAATAATTTCTTGAAACACAGTAGGTATTGTTTTAGTATAGCTTTAAAGATGAGTATGTCTCTGTATACATCACTATAAGGGAATGACGTATGTATTGTCTGTTCCAGTTTTAGTTTCACTTTTGCTTTAATCAGCAAAGCAAACAATAGCTTCTAGTGCTCCAAGCTTTACAACAATGACAGATTGTGCTCATATGCTGACTTCCCATCCTGACTTGGAAATATATCACTGTTTCTTCATTGTCGCTGGATCAAAATCCTGGAACTCCCTTCCTAACAGCACTGTGGGTGTACCTACACCACATGGACTGCAGCAGCTCAATAAGGCGGCTCACCACCACCTTCTCAAGGGCAACTAGGGATGGGCAATAAATGCTGGCCCAGCCAGTGAAGCCCACATCCCATGAATGAATTTTTGTTAAAAATGCCTAGTCTTAATAAATGAACCTACAATGTGTCAGTTAACCCAATCCCTTATGAATGATTGATACCTTATATCTTATACAGAAAATAAGCTCAAGTACTTATATCTTTAGAACACAACAGATTAGTCACTCTCCCCACATCTCATAATATAATTTGATAAACCACAATCATGCTTTGTTCATGGCTCCCTTATAATTAAAGGTTCGAAACACTCTTTTTCTCAATAATCTCAAAATTGGGGAGTGGGATAGCCGAAAATAAGGTTGCTTGCTGCCACTTGATATCACACTATGTCTCACAGTTCTTTGACCTAATATTTACTTTAGCTGATGTATTTTGAACTGCTGAAACTGAATATTGGTAAGCACATGACTGGTTTTCCAATAACAGTACCAACATTTCCGTAACTTGCTTAAAAATTAAAAGCACAATCCCTTCAGTTATACCAGAGAACTTCTGAATTGGTTATACAACTTGTGTTTCCCCAAAAACAATTCCATACTGTTCATCAGAGATTTAAATGTGATATAATGAAGTATTAATTAAGAAGTGACATGGAGCATGAGGACCTTTCATTGCTTTTAATTAGCTTAACACCAAGTCTGATTTATCAATTAGTTTTAGGTGCCTTCCAATCTGTCACAGAGAATTTTGTTGTCCTCAAATTTTTGACTTTATGAATCACAAATCTACAGCGCTTTCTGTTTACTTATAAAGTGATTTCCTAGTTTAACTAGCAATGAGCACATTATCATTCTGCTCTTTATTTTTGCCAGGATGGAACTCTACTTCAGGTAATTGTTGCAGAAGTTCTGCAGGAAATTGTGGGAATTGCCATCATCAGGAATGAAGAGGTATTGATGAATTTATACTTTAGAAATGTTAGTAGAGACACACTAACTATCTGTTCACTGGAGAAACAAGTAAACCAGTATTTAGGATCTCCAAAGTTCTTTTATTATTGAAGCACATTTGTGTATGTGTGTGCAAGTTTGAAAAGTTTGCAATTGAAGAATAAGGTTAGAAATGTGGAGGGCTTAGTCTTTTAGAGTAATCACAGTCACAACCTCTCCACTGTCAGTGTTTGGCCGTTGTAAATATAAAACTTGTAATTTATTCCTATGGAGTTTCTGGTAATAGACAAGATGCTCAGTGGCCTGCATTCTCTCTGCCTGCCTGTTTGAGTTGTCACTGAGGTGTCAGCAAATACGCTGAAGGTTATACGTTAAACGTGGTAACAAGCACCGACTAGATCTGATATATGTGATCAATTTAAAAATGTTTGCTGTTGTAACTTGTTGAAGAATGTTATTAAACTATCTAATGTGTGATTTCAGCCCCACTGCCATTCCTAATTGGTCTAGTTTGAAGTATTTTCTTCCTTATCTTTCTTTCCTATTATACTCTGAGAAATTGAACTGGCACAAGCATTAAAATTAAATGGGCATCATAATATTTATGGAAAGCAAGCACTACTGCATAATGCAGCATTCATATTAATGGTAACTAACCCAGTTGTGGTTGAAACATTACTAGCAACGGGAGGTCAATAAATTGAGATTTCCCAAATTTATTTCACTGATCGTTTGGTAGTACAGAACTTGAGTATTGCTGAAAAAAGAGACATGTTGAAGCTTTTCGCCTTGCACTGATCAGGACACTTCACAAGAATACCAATATAATACCAACAATTTATACTGTATGAGAAGAGAGTGCTGATTGATTGGCAAACCTCTACCAATCAGAGTCCACTTGCCAACCAATCAGCATTCTCTTCACATACAGTATAAATTGTGGTTTTACCCTTATATTGGTATTCTTGCGAATTGTCCCGATGAATACAAGATGAGGTTTCGACATATCTCTTTTTTTCAGTAATACTTACTCAGTGAATTGACCTTGTGTCACAGAGGTGAAAAGCCAATGTTTAAACTGCTGCAGCACACTTCTTGCTTGTACAAATTGCAATATTTTACATTGGCCCTCATGTTGAAAGCCCAAGTACACATTATGAAGCTGATTTTAACATTCATTGGTGGCTGCAAACTGCTGATAGATGATCGATTATACCTCCCACCCTGTTTCCATTCCATTGACATTAGTGGAAAGGAAAATTGGGTGGGGTGTATAACTGGTCAGTCTGCTACTGCTAAATTTCCACCACCACTGAAAGTTAAAACCACTGCTTATGTGTGAGCATGATTAAAATTTTCACGAAGTGTATCTCATTAATTTTCATCCATAGTGTTTATAGAATGGGCATGTAACGGTCAGATGAATTTCGATAAAGATAAGTGTGAGGTGTTACTGTTTGTTAGGAGGAATATGGAGCCACATACTGTTTAGAAAATAAGAGCCAAAATAGAGTAGAGGAGCAAAGAGATCCAGGGTTACAGATGCACAAATCACTAAATGTAGAAAGGCAGGCTGTCAGTTGTGACTCAGTTGGCAATACTCTCGCCTCTGAATCACACAGTTCCAGGTTCAAGTCCCGCTCCAGGGGCAGAATTTTATGGTTGACGTGCGGGTGGCGGAACCCGCACGGCAGCGTTTAAAACGTCGCGCGCTGACGTCGGGCGAGCGCCCTGATGCCAGCGCATGGCATCGTGGTATTTAGGTGGGCAGACGCTATGAAGCGCAACGCAGGCCCGCCATTAATTAAAGGTCTTGCTAAGGCCCTTAACTCGGCAATCGACGCCAATTTTGAGGAGCCCGTGCGATCTTTGCCTCGGCGCACGGACCCAACGGGCAGGCGGGTAACTGATTTTTTAACAAACCTCATCCACGGGCGAGATGTGTGGGCTCAGAGGGGTTGTTAATGTTTTATGTGAAGTATTTATTGCAGAAAGTGCTTTAAACTTGCCTGTGTGATTGTGAGCTGTTCAGATTGATTTCCAACAGCTTTCTCTGTACTTTGAAGCTTCAGCTCACCAGTCTGCAGACAGGAATCTTTATCGGGCCTGCAGCTTTCCGGAGGCCTCCATTTAGCCTGGGTATGGATTCTGACATCTCCACTGGAGGCAGCTCCTCTGAGGAGGAAGGGAGGGATAGAATAAGGAGGAGGCCAGGAGTGGACAATCAGCCTCCAGGGGAGCCACCTTTGGGAGGCCAGGCGCAGGCATAAGGGGCGCTAGGCCAAGAGGTTGTCCAAGGTGGAAGGGGCCGCAGAAGACGCCACTATCCTGCTGCCAGGGTTTACAGGCGGTGAAGCAGCTACCTCAATATGTCTGAGGTGCAGTGCCGAAGGAGGCTCCGACTCTCAAGGGGGACAGTGAACTACATCCGTCAGATGATTGGCCCTGAGATCTCCCCTAACTGTGTGGGTGGACACCCCATGCCTGCGGCTCTAAAGGTCACAGTTGCCCTCCACTTCTATGCATCTGGCTCCTTCCAGGGCTCAGTGGGTGATCTTTGAGGTGTCTCCCAATCAGCTGTCCACACTTATGTCAAGCAGGTTACAGACGCTCTGTTCAGACGGGCATTGACCTTCATCCACTTCCGCTGGGACCAGGCAAGTCAGACACAGTGAGCCAGAGGCTTCGCGGCCATTGCTGGCTTCCCCCGTGTCCAGGGTGCTATAGACTGTACACATGTGGCCATCAAGGCGCCAGCAGGTGAGCCCGGTGCCTTCGTCAACAGGAAGGGCTTCCACTCCATGAACGTGCAGATAGTGTGTGACCACAGGATGCTGATTCTACAAGTCTGTGCAAGGTACCAAGGCAGCCCCCACGACGCCTACATCCTCAGACACTCCCAGGTGCCGGGGCTCTTCAGTGCTCCAGCCCGGCTGGATGGATGGCTGCTGGGTGACAAGGGTTATCCCCTCAGAAGGTGGCTCATGACGGCTCTCCGCCATCCAAGAACAGAAGCTGAGCAGCGCTACAATAGGAGCCAGGGCACCACGAGGGCTGTGGCAGAGAGAGCCATTGGTCTTTTCAAGATGCGCTTCCGTTGCCTGGACCGCTCAGGGGATGCACTCCAGCACCTCCCAGATCGCGTCTCTCTGATCGTGGTAGTCTGCTGCGCTCTCCACAATCTTGCGCTGGAAAGGGGGGATGCTGTTGACGATGAAGACTTTGACGCAGTGGATGAGGCTGCACATGATGAATCCAGCAGTGCCTCAGAGGATGAGGAAGCACAGGGCGATGATGAGGGGCAGCACGCCAACCCGCTACTACACAAAGGAGGCAGGGACACCCGGGACAATTTAATCCAACGAACCTTCAGCTAGCTCCACACACATGGATCAGCAGCACCAGCATTGCCTGGCGCTTCCACACGTGGCACTTAGGTGCTACATCTTCCACCTCATCAGCTGCAACTAAGGGCTTAGTACAGAACCATCAATGTCCACTCAAACACTCATGATATGTCTGTGAAACATACAAATGCAGCACAAAGGAAACACCCTCAGCCATGGTCAGAAAAGTGGACTTTATTGCCACCAAAATAAAAAACAAATGTCACTTTGACGCAGATAATGAAACATTCCCTAATCTAGGACCAACACAAAATCACCAGTGACATACCCGTGGAGTGCCTAACGTGCCTTATGCTTACCTTTGTGGGTGCTACATCTAGGCGCTGCCCCATTGGTCGGAGTGGCTTGTGAGAGAGCCTGCTGACTCTGCTGTCCTATTGGCCTTGACAGGCGTCCTCTGGCCTGTGGAGCCTGTGCTGGCCCCGCCTGAGATGGAGTGGCCAGTTCCAGAACTGGCACCTCCCCAGTTGTCACAGCCTCAACGGATGCAACGGTGACTGGCAGAGGGGCGGAGGAGCTGCCCTCATCCGGAGCGCCCTGAGAGGAACCCTCAGCGACGACAGGCAGCTGCTGCGCCGACATGAGATCACATGAGACCTCCCTGCTCACCGCAGATGGATGGGCACCGAGCGGCGGCACTTGGTGCCCAGAACATCTCCCACATTGGGAATGACCACCTGTGGCCATTAGCGCTGTGAGGACTTGCAGGTCAGAGCGTAACCCAATCAGAAGATTCTCAATCTGCTGGAAGCCCCTCTCCATAAGAGTCGCCAATCTCTCAATCGAGGAAGCCTGAAGCTCTGTCCTGAGGTTCATGGCATCACTGACACTCTGCCTGGATTCCTCCACCACAGAGACCAACTGAAGCACACCCTCATGCAACCCTGCCAGATGCTCCCACGCACCCGGCTGCTTGTCCTGCAGCTGCTGCATGGCTGACATCTGCAGAGGCACATCATCACTGCCGGACTCAGCATGTGCCTGGTTGCCTGTAGTCCTCCGGCTGCTGGCGCCATCGGCACTCTCTGTCCATGCCATCTCCTCCAGCGATTGTGCAGTGCTCTCTCCACTGTGCCCCGGGACACTAGCCGACATCATAATCCCCACCGGTGTAGTAGTCGCTGCACTGGTGCCTGGCTGGCTGAAATGATGTGACACAAGTTGCAAGTGATGCCCCTCAGGTGTGGAGGGGGGGCTCTGGACATCCTCCTGGCGGCCATGCGGTGGTGATGCTGAAATTAACAACAAGGACAGTGCATCAGTTAGCATTCAGTCAGTAACACCATTCATCCCTTCCCCCCCAGCCTCATAATGCGCTCAACCTTCAAGAACCTAAGGAGACGAACATTGGTGGGGTGATAAATAGTCAAGAGGAGGCCCAAACATTACACGCGCATACAGACAGGCTGGTCAGATGGCCTAAGGAATGCCACATGGAATGTTATGTGGATAAGTGTTCGGTTAAGCACTTGGGCAAGACAAGCAAGGTACGGGAATACATGAGTAATGGTGGGATCGTGGGAAGTCACGACGATTACAGGGACCTTGCTGGGCAGACCCATTAAGGTAGCAGAACAGGAACATAAGGCGTTTAACAAGGTAAAAGCCAAACTTGCCTTTATTAGCTGAGGAATAGAATGTAGGAAAAGGGAGGTCATGTTGCAAGTGCAGAAGACGCTGTCAAGGCCACATCTACACTTCTGCGTTCAGTTGTGACCTGCACTTCATGGGAGGGATGGCATTGGAGTGGGGAGAGTGCAGAGGTTCCTGACCTGGATGCATGCTGGCCTGGAGAGTTGCAGTGATGAGGAAACATTGCAAACACTTGCGACATTTGCCGTGGAGCACAGGAGATTGACAGGTCACATTATTGACCTTCATACCGTTTTGCGGGGCATAGAACGGGTGGACAGAGGGCAACATTACCCCTTGGTGCAGGGATGACTAACGTGGTGGCATTTATTTAAGTTGTGCCATGAGGTTGACAGGTGAGGTGCTGAGGACCTTTTGGACAGAGTAATGTGGGACGCACTAGCTGTAAGGGTGGTGGAGGTACAAACCCTCCTAAGATGCAATAAGTCTTTGGCTGTGCAGCAGCGATGCCATGGCACGTTAGGCCATGGGGATAGTGGTCACAAATGGGATAAGGCGACTTTGGAAGGTGCAAGAGACGCGCATCCTCAAGGGGCCAAGGGACCTTTGTGTATGACCCACACGTCTGACTGTATCTGTCTGTGAATGAGCAGTGTTGCTGCATTAACGATTGCAGCAACCATCAGTGCTTTGGATGGTGGGGAGACAGAGTGGATGGGACAGTGGGCCTCAAATACCCGGCCGCTGCACCCCAGCCTCGCCGACACCTGCTGACCTGGCCGCCTGCCTCCTCCCCAGCTCCATGGCCCGCTCCTCATATGTGGTGAGGTGCTGCAGCACGGTGTGCCCACCACCAGTCTGCAGACGCTCCCGGCTATTGTGCTCTGTTTTTGCCTGCAGAACAGAGAAGAGGATTTATTGGGGCTGATTGCTCATGTACTCTGCACACTCACGCCGCACCCCAACCACAGTGGCCCACCTGAGGCCTCCAGCGGCTCCTGTCCACACTACTGGTGATCAGTCCCCAGAAGATAGTACGGCTGATCCCAACCCCCTCCCCCAACGGCCACCTTGGACACATTCGGCGTCCATCACTTTGAATAACACACGGGTCTTAGCGCCCATGGCAAGGAGGTGCAACTAGGTGCAGCGCCGAGGCCAGCAGATGGCTCTTGGCCACGACACCTTGAGGCTCCCCTTCCACCATCTCATCACCATCAATAAGACATGTGTTGGAGTTCTGAGTATGTGTCTAGCTGCCTCCCCTGCAGGTTGCCCCCAGACTACTCAAATGCGACAAACACCAACATATGCTGCAGGGAGAACCCATCTTCTCCTCAACCACTAAGGCTGGTGTAAGCATGGTCACTATCTGTTTGCCCACCCAGCGTGCGCCAAATGCCCAATGCAGTAACGACACTAAGACGTGGGGGAGGGGGCATCAAAGGCTAAGGCTACCTGCTGGGTTAAATGGCCAAGGCCGACATGGTCCACACCCTTCCAGAGCGCAGCAAATCATTGAAGTGCTTGCAGCACTGGGTTCCTGTGCGCCTCAGCATCTTGAGAGCTTACAGCCTCTGCCACCTCCTGCCACACCTGCCTGGTCACGTGGGGGCCCTCCTCCTCCCATCCTCCAGAAACAACACCTCCCAATGATTTGACACCTCTTCCAGGAGGGCAGCAAGGCAGGCATCGGGGAACCGAGGGGCACATTGGCCCCCCACTGGCCTACCCTGCAGCCTGCCTCCTCTGCCTTCACCTCCTCTGGAGCCCGGTCGCTGGCCATGGTAAACAGCCTAAAGGAGGCTGCCTGGCCTTTCTTTATACAGACTGCCGGTTCCCCATTGGAACCGGCTATCTGAACACGCCTGCCGCAGTTTTGAATTTCCCGCTGAACACGGGAGTCTGAAATGCGCTGGGCGGGCCTTAGTTGGCCCACCCGCGCAAAATGGCGGCGCGGCCCGTTTCACCGGCGGCGATCGACTCCACGCCCGCCTGACAAACAGAAAATTCAGCCCCAGGGCTTGAGCACATAAAATCAAGGCTGACGGTCCAGTGTAGCAATGAGGGAGTGCTGCACTGTCTTTTGGATGAGATGTCAAACCAAGGTCCCATCAGGTGAATGTAAAAGATCACATGGCACTATTTTGAAGATGTGTAGGGGAGTTATCCCCAGTGTCCTGGGCAATATCTATCCCTCAATCAACATCACAAAAAACAGATTATCTGGTCATTATCACACTGTTGTCCACAATCATACATAATAAAAGTTGGCGGAATACAGATGTTAGTCAGTGATGCCTACACAGCCAAAGCAGAAGCCATTAAAAAACATCAAACAAAGTGTGGGGTTTCATTTCTACAGGGGTAGAGTTGAAAATCTGAGTAACTAAACTTGTATAGAAGCTTGGTTAGACTGCACTTGGAGTTCTATACAGATCTGCTCTCCATATTGTCAAAAGGATATGGAGATGGAATTTAAATACAGCAAGCCAGCCAAATGCCCAGTGACTTCAGCGGCACTGGTAGATCCCGCTGAGCTACTCTATAGAAGATGAAAGAAAGGTTTAAAAGGATAATACCAGAACTTGAGAGTTTATAATTATTAAGATTCCCTTAGCAGGCTTGGGCTCTTTTTTCTAGAAAAGTGAAGTCTGAGGGATGACCAAATAGTGGTCTTTTAAATCAATAAAGGCTTTAATAAGGTCTACATGGAGTATATGCATTGTTGGGGAGACCAAAACTAGGAAGCATAAATGTAAGATAGTCACCAGTAAATCCAAAGGGGAATTCAGGAGAAATTTTTTTACCTAGAGAGGGGTATGAATGTGGAACTTGCTACCAAATGGAGTAGTTGAGGCAAACAGCATAGATGCGTTTAAGGTTAAGCACATGAGGGAGAAGGGAATGGAAGGATAAGCTGATAGGGTTGGATGACGAGAGGTGAAAAGTGGCTCATGCGAAGCATAGAAGCCTGAATTGACCAATTGGGCTGAATGATCTGTTCTGTGTTGTAAATTCTTCTTAGTTATACTTCTATGTAACCCAATTGTGTACCATTTGGTATTGGGAAATCCAGGTACATATTTGATGACAATATGTGTTTAGATGTATGAATTAACCATTACAGAGAAGGAGAGTGCATCATAAGGTTAATTTTGTGAAGCTTCGCTCTTGGCCCTTTCTCCGATCCTGGTCTAGAGTGAAACTCAGTGCTGGTAGCAAAATTCTACAACATATGTAGTACACTGACTGCAACAAATCTCATAGTAGGTAAATTTCAGCCTTTTCCCTCACATATTAAATTGTGAGGATTCAATATAAAGATGTTCCTGTTTTTGTCTGCACTAACTTAGGTATTATTTTCCTTGTTCAATGTGATTTGTTTATCTCCTTCCAGAACATTGAATATATCCGTTCGCATTATGACATTGAAAACTTTATCTACTTCAACCATCACCAACGGGAAGAACATGGGCACCTCTATCACTTTGTTTTAAACCCAATTTTCCATCAACGTACCAAACATTTTCTCAAAGAAATACTCCGGATTACTTTTAAATCGTGCCTGTATTACCCTGTTTACCCAAAATTAGTAGATAATAAGGTAAAACAAAAAAACTGTTATAGAATTTAACAGATATTTCGGTATACCAGCTATACATATATTATCTATACATCTTATTTTTAAAAAGATGTACTTTATTTTCCATCTATATGTGCTGAAGTTGTTATCTAAAAAGGGTGAAGAATGCTCATTTGTGAATTGGTTGGTTTATTATGCACAACTTTGAACCTGGATATAGGCAGTTGATTATAGCCTTCGACATTATCTTGGTACAAAATTAAATTTACCCAACTAAACATCCTGACTTGGAAATATATTGCCATTCCTTCACTGTCGCTGGATCAAAATTCTGGAACTCTCTCCTTCACAGCACTGCGGACTGCAGTGATTCAAGAAGGCAACTCACCACCATCTTCTCGAAGACAATTAGGAATGGGCAATAAATGCTGGCCTAGCCAGTGATGCCCACATCCCATAAATGAATTTTAAAAAAAGATGCTTCTGATTTTTCTTTAGACCTAATATGGCTGATTTGTAATTAGCTAGAGACTTTCTTCCCCCATTTGAAAACTGTCATGCATTGCTAGTGCTATAAAGTTTACCATTTCTTTTTCTGCAATTTCCATAGAGATTATAATATCGTTACTCATGCTTCATATTTAGGCTCATAGTGCCAACTATAATGGGAAATTCATTCCTAAGCTTCATGTGATAGTTGTTTTGGCTTAAACTTTCTTGAGTTTTGTAAAATTTAATTCAGATCTACTGAGAAGATGATTAATTATCTTTGCATTACTTCCTAGAAGTAACTGTAAACCTTTTATTTCAGGTGAGCAATCCACGTGCTCATTCCCTGACATCTGCCTTTAATTACCTAGTTCCTGTGCGTCGGAGACGACAGATTATCTATCCATTGGAACAACTTGGCATTAATGCTCCATCAAAGCAAATCACCCAGGATAAGGTGGGTGATATGAGTTGTAGCAGGAAGATGGCACTATGCCAACCAGTTTTAGGACTTTGTATACTCATGAGAATGTGGTTTCTAATTACTGTTTAGCAAAAACAACTAGGGATTCCAGTCATCATTCCCCCACAACCTGAGGAACCTATATATTTATGGAGTCAATAGTAAAAACAAATGGCAAACGGTTTCTCTGTTCATCCTTTAATCATCTAAAAACATTTTTATGTTTAACATCTAATGTTGCATTAGTGACCAGTGTAACAAGTAACATTAAAAAACAGTTATATTTATATAGTTCTGGTGATAGACTGTCCACCAATATTCATTACAAGCCTACCGACTCCCACAGCTACCTTGACTACAGCTCCTTACACCCTGCTTCCTGTAAGGACTCCATCCCATTCTCTCAGTTCCTTCGCCTCCATCACATCTGTTCTGATGATGCCACTTTCAAAAACAGTGCCTCTGACATATCTTCCTTCTTCCTTAACCGAGGATTTCCACCCACGGTGGTTGGCAGGGCCCTCAACTGTGTCCGGCCCATCTCCCGCGCATTCACCCTCACACCTTCCTCTCCCTCCCAGAACCATGATAGGGTCCCCCTTGTCCTCACTTATCACCCCACCAGCCTCCGCGTTCAAAGGATCATCCTCCACCAATTCCGCCAACTCCAGCATGATGCCACCACCAAACACATCTTCCCTTCACCCCCTCTGGTGGCTTTCCGCAGGGATCGTTCCCTCCAGGACACCCTGGTCCACTCCTCCATCACCCCCTACACCTCAACCCCCTCCCACGGCACCTTCCCATGCAACCGCAGAAGGTGCAACACCTGCCCCTTTACTTTCCCCCTCCTCACTGTCCAAGGGCCCAAACACTCCTTTCAAGTGAAGCAGTGCTTCACTTGCATTTCCCTCAATTTAGTCTACTGCATTCGCTGCTCCCAATGCGGTTTCCTCTACATTGGAGAGATCAAACGCAGACTGGGTGACCGCTTTGCGGAACACCTTCGGTCTGTCCACAAGCATGACCCAGACCTCCCTGTCGCTTGCCATTTCAACACCCCACCCTGCTCTCATGCCCACATGTCTGTCCTTGGCCTGCTGCATTGTTCCAGTGAAGTTCAACGCAAACTGGAGGAACAGCACCTCATCTTCCGACTAGGCACTTTCCAGCCTTCCAGACTGAATATTGAGTTCAACAATTTCAAATCATGAACTCTCTCCTCCATCCGATCCCCCTTTTTCCAATAATTTATAATTTTTTTTACAAATATATTTTTCTTTTCCCTCCTATTTTTAAATTTATTTCAATCTATTGTTTCATCTCCACCTTTTAGCCCATTTTGATCCCTTCCCCCCACCCCCACTAGGGCCATCTACCACTTGCTCATCCTGCTTTCTACCCTTAATGTCCCCATTAGCGCATCCTTTAGATAATATCACCACCGTCAACACTCCTTCGTCCTTTTGTCTTTGACATCTTTGGCAGTCTCTTCTTGGCCTCCACCTATCACTGGCCCCCTATCGAGCTCTACCTGTCCCACCCACACCCCCTCTACCAGCTTATATTTCATCCATTTCTATATGTCTTAGTTCTGATGAAGAGTCATACGGACTCGAAACATCAACTGTATCCTTCTCCGCAGATGCTGTCAGACCTGAGTTTTTCCAGGTATTTTTGTTTTTGTTCTGGATTTCCAGCATCCGCAGTATTTTGCTTTTATATTTATACAGCGCTTTTCATGACCACTGGATGTCTCAAAGTGCTCTACGGCCAATGACATACTTTAAGTGTAGTCACTATTGTAAATGTAGGAAATGTGGCAGGCAATTTGTGCAAAGTAAAGCCCTACAAACAGCAGTGAGATAATGACCAGATAATCTGTTTTTGTGATATTGATTAAGGGATAAATATTGGTCAACATACCCGGGATAACTCCCCTATTCTTCTTCGAAATAGTGCCATGGCATCCTTTACATCCACCTGAGCAAGCAGACAGGGCCTTGGTTTAATGTCTCATCTGAAAGACAGCACCTCCAAAAGTATAGCACTCCCTCATTACTGAACTCGAGTGTCAGCCTTGATTCTTTTGTGCTCAAGCCCTGGAGCGCAACTTGAACCCAAAACCTTGTGACCCAGAGGGGAGAGTGCTACAAACTGAGCCATGGCTGACACAATACATTTATTATAAGAATAGGTGGACCATTATATTGCTTGATTCCATTATGTGTAATTTCATGGCTTCAGATAGTAATGAATGAATTGCTTGCAATCTTTTGTCTCTTCCTGCTGCTTAGCCTTTGTTCCTAGTTTACCTCTTGACAATATAGCCATGATCGGAAAATTGTTAAGTGGGCAATCTAAATGTGAATTTTAAATACAACAAGATTATGATAAGATCAGTTTCAATTTGTGAATAATTATATGTGTACTAGTGTTGAGGAGCTACAAGTGCACTGCCACTAATGTCTAGTGTCATCAGTAAAACCTATTATACTAATAGTAATTTAGTAGTACAGAACTTGAGTATTGCTGAAAAAAAGAGGCATGTTATCAAATCTTCTCATCTTGTACTCATCAGGATAGCTTGCAAGAATTTTCCAACAATAATGGGGGAACAGTAATTTATACAGCATGAGAAGAGAGTGCTGATTGGTTGGCAAGTGGACTCTGACTGGTGGAGGTGTTGCCATGGACAATGCAGCACGGAACCGCCCAGCTTTGTTCAAAATTCAAACCGGGCAGGTCGACTCTGATTGGTCAAGGCATTGCCCTGGGGAATGAACCAGGGAGTGACTGAAAAAGGCGCGATGCGTGAACATAATATTCAAAAGAAGGGGTCTTAAAAAAGGGTCTTCTTTCTATATATTTTACAATCTAAAATATTTGTCTTGAACTCCCACAGAGTGGCATGCAGTCAGATTGCCACTCTGCTCCTACTTTTTTATCTAAAATTCTTTTCAATCCTATCTTGCCCGGCCTTCCAACTCAGGCCAGGCGAGATCCGGGCAGTGCAGTGGATCCCAAGGGCCTAACTTTAAGGGGAGCTCAGTCAGATGTAAGGAGGCGCCAAGCCCCCCTTTTTTACGAACCTAGATGACATTAACCAGGTAAGTTAAAGGCCCAGTCAAGTTTAAAGGTCCTTGACAGGCCGGGAAGAAGGTAAGTATATAAGGTAAGTGCGTAGGATTTGGTGGGGTAGATTTTTCAGGGGGGGGGAGGGGTTCGCCTCGTGTGGGGGTGGGGTTCGAGCCTTCAGATGGGCCTTGAGCGGGATCGGGTTAGCCCTCAGGGGCTGGAGGGTCAGCTTGGGTCAAGCCTCAGGGGAGGGGGGTGGTCGGGTCAGGTCAAGCCTCAGGGTGTGGGGGGACGGTGAAAGTCGGGAGTTAGGCCTTGTAGGGGAGTCCCAGTGTAGGTGGGAAGAGTCCCAGGGGAGGGGAGCGGTTGATTCCTATGTGGAAGGTTCTGTGGTGGACAATCCCGTGAGGGTGGGGAGTCTTCGGGGTGGACCCTATGGTGGTGGGTGGGGGGTGGGGGGGCGGGGGGTGGGGGGTGGTGGTTAGGTGGGTGTGGGGGGAGTCCAGTGGGGCTTCAGAGGTGTAGGGGAGTCCTTTGGGGAGGTAGGTGAGGGCCTGTACAATAGTTACTCAGAAGTTATAAGTGGTTTTAACACTTCTAACTTTTTCTGGGTAACTTTTGATGTAGTACCGTCGGAACCATCCGAAGTTTGGGAGTTAAATTGCATTTTCGGATGGTTCCCAGTGCAGGGCAATTGCCCAAGGAAAGTTTGCACTTCTCAGGCAATTGCCATGCAAACTGTACCTGGGAACTTGCGGGGCGGCGGGGGAGGCTGCTTCCCCAGCGCATCTTTGTGGTGCCCCCCAGTTACACTGCCCAGGAGCTCAGAAATTACAGCCATTGTACTTTGCTAGCATGTCTCTTTTTTTTTTCACCCTTATACTCTTAACATTTCTGTTCTTTTTCAAATCATTTTTCATGGGCCTGAATTTTTCCTGTGTTGGGCGGGCTTGGCGGGAGGGGGGAGGTGCAGCTATGGAGCCGCCCACCCCCCGTGATCAGCTCTGCACCGCGATTTCACACGGGCCGGCCAGTGAAGGCCTGCCCAGCGTGGATGGCGAGCGGTAGCACTGAGCGCTACCTGTGCCGCCAGGGGGAGGAGGGAGAGTCAGGTCCAGCATTCTTTTGCGCATGCGCGCGGAAGAGCGCTTCACCCTCCCTGAGGCACGGAGCTACCCCAGGGAGACTGAAGCACTTTTTAACGAAATTATTAAAAACATTAAAAATTTAATGAAACATGTCCCCTCATGTGACTGTGTCACATGAGGGGACATGTTTTTATTTTTCAAAAAAAGTTTTTATTCAATTGTAAAAGCTTTAGGAAACCTCATCCGGCTCGTGGATGAAGTTTCCTAAAAAATGTAATGGCCGCTTGGCCTTTTCACCTGCCCGCCAACCGTTAGGTTCGACAGGCAGCGTAAATTTCAAGTTAATGAGGTTGATAATGGCCTTAATAGGCATTTTAATTATTGGCGGGCGCACAGCCGACTCTGGCGTGCACCCGCCAAGCGAAACATCGCAAAGTTGCACGATGGTGCAATCATTTCACATTCCAGCGTCTCTGGCCCACCCACACATGCTAAATGTAAAATCCTGGCCATGGAAAATTCAGTGCAATTTGGCATTCTTAATCATCTTTCATAATAAGTTTCTAGCCCAAGTAAAAGGTGCAGCGGTGTTATTTTAATTGTACTGCATTCTTTTTGCATTTCAATGCCAGTTGTTTCATTCTCCATCATTTTTCAGTCAACAGCTTGTTAAAATACATACTGTTGCTTGACTTGTCAGATTACTCATATTCATAGTCATAATTCTGAGGCAGTACATTCCATTCATTAGAAAGACCTTTATAATTAACTTGGTCAATAAATTGGGTTGCTTTATTGACTTACCGTCCAAATGATTACCTTTTTTTTAAGGAATAGATCTTTCGTAAAACAGAACAAGGCACATAATCATAACATAAGAAATACGAACAAGAGTGGACCATTCGGCACCTCGAGCCTGTTCCGTCATTCAATAAGATCATGGCTGATCTGCTTGTGTTTCGATTTCTACATTCCCATCTAACCCCGATAACCTTTGATTCCCTTGCCTAACAAGAATCTATCTACCTCTGCATTAAAAATATTCAATGACCCCCACCTCCAGCACCTTTTGAGGCAGAGAATTCCAAAGTTGCACAACCCTCTGAGAGAAAAAATTTCTCCTCATCTCTGTCCTAAAAGAGAGGCCCCTAATTTTAAAACAGTGCCCCCTAGTTCTGGTCTCACCCACAAAAGGAAACATCCTTTCAATGCCTACCTTCTTAAGGTCGTTCAGGATCTTGTATACTTCAATAAAATCACCCCTCACTCTTCTAAATTCCAGTGGAAACAAGCCCAGTCTGTCCAACCTTCCCTCATAAGACAACCCACTCATTCCAGGTATCAATCTAGTAAACCTCCTTTGAAGCACCTCCAATGCGTTTACATCCTTCCTTAAATAAGGAGACCAAAACTGCACACAGCATTCGCGGTGCAGTCTCACCAATGCTCTGTATAACCGAAGCATAACATCCTTACTTTTATGTTCAATCCCTCTCGTAATAAAGGATAGCATTCCATTAGCCTTCTTAATTACTTGCTGTACCTGCATACTAACTTTTTCTGACTCATGTACCAGAACACCTAGATCCTGCTGCACCTCAGAATTATGCAGCCGTCCTCCATTTAAGAAATACTCTGCTTTTTTGTTCTTCCTGCCATAGTGAACAACTTCACATTTTCCCACTTTAAATTCCATTTGCCAGATCTTTGCTCACTCACTGAACCTCTCTATATCCGTCTGCAACCTCCTCATGTCCTCTTCACGACATACTTCCCTACCTATTTTTGTGTCATCTGCAAATTTAGCTACCATGTCTTCACTCCCCTCATCCAAGTCATTGATGTAAATCGTAAAAAATTGAGGCCCCAGAACAGACCCTGTGGGACGCCACTCGTCACATCCTGCCCATCAGAAAAAGACCCATTTATGCATACTCTCTGATTTCAGCCAGCCAGCCAATCTTCTATCCATGCTAATATGTTACCCACTGCACCATGTACTTTAATTTTCTGTAATATTTTTAACATACATTATAGTTTGACAGGAAAGGACCAGTCCAAAAAAAAACAACCGGTTTAACTGGAGATCCTATCTGAAACATCAAAACTACAAAGATTCAGCCATTTTCAACCTTTTGAAGTCTCACAATTGTACTATATCACTCAGATAAATATTCGAAAATAAATATCACCTTGAACCAGTTAATTTTCCAGGAAGGGAATAGACTGTCTCAAAGCAAATCAATACCCCAGCAAGCAGAGAACAAAAATTACATGGGCAATTTTATTTTTCTCTCCTTAAAAATGAAGAGTTGTAGATGGTCCATGTTGAAAGTTTAAATAAGTGGGGGTGGGGTGGCAAGGGGGAATGGTGGTGATTATTGAATTCAGCAAGCCGCTGGAGTTCAGTTTTGGTACACGTGAGACACAAACCTGAACTTGTGTACGTGATCGACAAATTGTATATAAAACACATGCAAAAATACTGAAAGAAAGTGCCCTACCCCCAAACTACCAAGAACCCAAAGTTGACTGCACTTCCATGATTCCCATTCTGGCTGAAGTAGACTTGGGACCTGCTCCTCACCCTGCCTCTGAGAGTGGATTGCAATGGCAAGCCACCATCATAAAAAAACTGCTAAGAAAACAGCTGAGGACAAAGCATCAGCAGATAATAAGCCAAGGACCTGCCTTTAGGCAGAGCACACATGAATTAATGAATCCTGTAATTATGCAGTGATTCATTAAAGCCATTGTGCTTGAAAAATACATCATCAGGATTGTGTGCTTCATGCAACCAACTGAAGCAATTAGTTATAATGTAATTTTCCTTTCTACTTCTGCTATATGGTTTAACTATCTAATATCTAACAGCATACAATCTTACCCTCCAAAAATTACATTGTGCAAATAATCCTTTATACCTGTTAAGGAAAGCTCTTAACTTGGGACTTCACAGTATTGTGTCATTATAACATGAAAACCTCTTCCTCCCCTTTAACATCATCACAACTCTTATTTCAACTTCCCCTGTTTCACTTGTCAGGCAGTCCTGAGTTTTTAGCCTTCATCTAATTCACTAATAGTTGTTGCCAGAAAAACTTGCACACATTGTGCATGAGCGCCAGAACATCATAGTGGATCCAGAATTTGAAAAAGTCATCCCCTGCATGGTACAAGCCACAGAACTGATGGAGAAGGCACTCTTTTCCATTCCAGTTTACCAGCTCAGAATTAGATGGTGTTAGTGAGGATGTGAACTGCATGGTCCAGAGAACATGAGGTGAAGTAAGATAAAGTAATTAGCCATAGTCCACGAGGGACCATAGGCATCACTGTCTGTTAAAGAGAGAGACAAGTGGTCACCACTCTGCATCAAGCATGGGGCAAGGCAGGGAGGCAGCCCTCCATGAACTACCACAGGGATTGAACCTGCACTATTGGCATCATTCTGCGCCACACTCAAACCATCTAGCCAACTAGCTAACCAACCCCACAGAACATGAGAGAGCTGGAGGATGAGATGAGAATCTGCCACATTCCCATAATGGAAAAATGCCCCTGGGTTCTGAGTCAATGGGCATAGAATCTTTGTACTTGCCTAAAAAGAAGGGTGCTGGCTCTGAAGCCAGTCAATAAAGGTGTATCACAGATGTAGTAGATGTGACCTACAGCTTACAACCCTTAACTGTGCAACATCAAGGAAGCTTTTACTTTGCTTTAGACCTCAGTGGAATGTGTGGCAGCTTCGCTGGAACCCGCAGCTAACTCTCCACCTAAAAGGTGCCTCTACATGGAAGTGCAGACTACTAACTTGGTGGCATTTGCGGATGGAGAAGGTAGAGCCTTGCATTCCAGCTTCCAGACATGGTAGCTAGAGCAGAGGCTACTGTCCCTCTGGATCTGATAGCTGCTGTTAGACCAGCCACTCTTAATCAGTGGGAATGTAGATCCAGTATCCAGTAGAATGGCAAAAGCTGGACTTTACCTGTTTGAGGCTGCCATCTTTTCAGTCTTTACCTTAAGAGTTTCATTCTTGTGGCACATAAGTTGGAACACTGGGCTGCTCAGGAACATGTTCTATAGATTCATCCAACAATGGTTCCTTCACAGGAGCAAGTTCCTCCATCAGAGGAAGGCTATCTCAGCCTTATTACCCTTTTGTAGAATATGAGCGGCCAAGAACCTCTCATGATACTGGCCCTCAGATTGTCCCTAGGAAAAGCACAAGGACAAACCAGGTATGTTTCTGCATGCAAGAGAAGCAGTTTCAGGAAAGACTAGGTTGGCATATTTTCACTAAGCATTTTGTTATTTTAAAATAGAATGCACACCAATGTTATTCATTGAGGTTAGAGTCGTATAGGAAAATTTGTCATTGAATGTAAGTCATTACTAATTCAATATTAATACCCCATGGAGGGTGGGAGAAAGGTAAGGAAAAGGGGAGGTCCAAGTATTAAATATGGGGAATGAGCCCCCAACATGTCATGCATGTGCCTGCTGCCTTTTTCATGGCAACAAAATTGGGGCATCCAAATGCCTCATCATGGCACGTCAGGACACTTAATTAACATATTTAAATCTGGCTTCCACAGTGCAATTGGGAGCCGGTTGTAAAATTCGCTGCTTCTGCATGGGCTTATCTGTGGTTGGAACCCAACCGTAAGAAGAGGGAGCTGCTGGCTCCAAACGTTAACTGCCTTTCTCCTTATGGAAGTACACCTCCCATTCCTCTTGGAGTCTTTGGACCCCTCACTACTGATCAAGGCCTCTCCCCACCCCTGCTGCAGGTCTGGTCTCTCCCTCACTCCCCTGCCGATCCCAGCCTCTTTTCCAACCTCACCCCCATGCTGGCCTCTCTCCCCCACCCCCCACAATCTCCACTTCTCTCTCCACCACCTCACCAATCTCTTTTTCTTACCCTCCCCACTCTCTGCCAAAAGCAACCTCTTTCCTTACCTTTCCTTGTTGATCTTGGCCTCTGTCTTCCTCTCCCCACTGATGGTGGCTTCCCTATCCCCCTCACCCACCCTGCCTTTCTGATTATTGTCTCGCACATCATGGATCTCACCTCTGTCCCTCAACCCTATTTGATGACCCCCAGACCATATACTGACTACCCACTCACCGACTATTTAATAACCAGCAAAGGACACCTCTTGTTTGTCCTTATCCAATATGGTGGGTGGCACAGATGCAGTGGCTTGGCAGCCATTTGGGGCCATTAGGCAGCTGTGTAGCATGGGCTGTGCAACTCAAGGCCTGTAACTTATTGTGGTGTCTTATTACATACTTTTAATGGAATGCAATCTCTTAAATAATAATACATCTTAAATATTTCAAATATTTTGGACTGTTAAAAATCAGTTTTATGAGGAGCTTATAATTGTATTTAAATAACAGTTTAGAAAGAACATATAATTATCTCAGATGGAAATAGCGAAAGGAAAGAATGAGAATGAAATGAAAAGGTGTTTAAAAACATATGTGCATAAGTCATTGAAGGTAGCAGGACAGGTAGAAAGAGCAATTAATAAAGCAGACAGTATCCCCGGCTTTATTAATAGGAGCATAGAGTACAAAAGCAAGGAGCTAGGTTGAACTTGTATACGACATTAGTTTGGCCTCAGCTGGAATATTGCGTCCAGTTCTAAGTGCTGCACTTCAGGAAAAATGTGAAGGCATTGGAGAGAGCGCAGAAAAGATTCATGAGAATGATTCCAGAGATGAGGATATGAAGATAGATTGGAGAAGTTAGGACTGTTTTCCTTGAAGAAAAGAAGGCTGAAAGGAGACTTGATAGAGGTATTCACAATCCTGAGGAGCCTCGACAGAGTAGATAGGGAGAAACTGCTCCTACTTTTGAGAGGATCAAGAACAAGAGGTCACATATTTAAAGTAATTGGCAAAAGAAACAAAAGCAATATGAGAAAAAACTTTTTAATGCAGCAAGTGGTTAAGGTCTGGAATGTACTACCTGGGAGTATGATGGAGGCAGGTTCAGTTGTAGCATTCACAGGAAATTAGACTGTTATCTGAAAAGGAAGAAGGTGGGAGAATGGCACTGTGAATTGCTCATTCAGAGAGGTGATGCAGACATGATGGGCAGAATGGCCTCCTGTGCTGTAACGATTCTGTGAATTCTGTAAATCGAATGGTACACATAAAGAGGGATAAAGAGAAACAGAATCTTGTAAAACCAAAGAAAGGGAACATCACTCTGATTTGTCAGCATTCAGGTTTGATCACTCCTTTGAGTGCCATGTTCAGTATATTGTGCTAATGGGCATTTGAAATAAGGTGTGTTCTGGGACCAATCCACCTAATCCTAAACTCTCTGAGGCCAATTAGTGTATGCCTTGCTGAAATGCAAGGAGCAGTGATTACTGAAGCATGACAGCTGTAATCTTCAGGGAGTTGTGTAATGTGCTTGAAATCACCATGTTCTGTTCCTCAATCTATTATGTTGTGTTTAAGTCATCCATGGGGGAAGAAATGCTGAAGTGCCATTTTCTATTTTTATTCAGAAGCAACAACACATTAAAATTACAAATTATGATACCTGGAAAAATAATATAAACTCAAAATTGCAGTGCAAATTCCTGCAGCACTTCAACATTCCAAGTGCAAAGAGATTTTATATGGTGGACATAAGATTTATTTCAATAAATTTAATGTGATAATTTCAGTTGCTGATATCCCTATGTAAACATTATTATGTATCAACAAAATGGATTTTCCTGAAAGTAATTAAGAGCGCCAAAATGGAACTAAGACTGTTAAAAAAAAAGCATAAAGCTACAATTGTATTAGTGTAGCAGAGTGTGATTTGGTACTATGATAAAAGCAAAATGCTGCAGATGCTGGAAATCTGAAACAAAAACAGAAAATGCTGGAAAACCTCAGCAGGTCTAACAGCATCTGGGGAGAGAAAGACAGAGTTAACCTTTTGAGTCCGTCAAACTCAAAATATTATCTCTGTCTTTCTCAAGAGTCATACGGACTCAAAACATTAACTCTGTCTTTCTCTCCCCAGATGCTGTTAGACCTGCTGAGTTTTTCCAGCATTTTCTGTGTTGTGATTTGGTACTATTTTCTGATTTCTTTTATTGTGGTTTTATCTCGGAATTTGTTGGCTTCTTGTTCTAGAAGAGATCTTGTTGGAGACAATGGTCCTTTGTTCAAAACACATTTATTCACAAGCCAACTATTTACAAAGGTTAAATAAGACAAAGACCAGTTAGATCTACTCTCTGAGATGCTACTCAGTCATCTTCCAGTGAGTGACATCACTGTGACATGGCTCTTTATGCACATGATCAGTAGCTATTATTAGAGTTAGGGTTACTTTACGTCTCCTCCCCAGTTCACTCTTCCCACAAACTGTTAACCTCGTGTGCTGGTTACGTTTCCATCTAACCCCTACTTCGCCCACACCTCCCACCCCCACACCCCCCCAAGTTACCTTTGCCAAAGGTGTGCGTCTCCAACAGTGTTCTCAGCTCACTTGGAGGACATGCAGGATGTATGGGCACCCTTTTGTCTCCTTGAAAAGCAAACACATTGGTGGAGTGGGATAGCAGCTTCTCACAACAGCTGGCTCCTGAGCTGTGACATTTACAATGACATGAATGTAAAGGTAGGGATGACCAATCAAGGAAAACTGATTCAAGAGAGGACCCTCCGGAACTTGAACGATCACAACCCCTCAAAAAAGAAGACAATGACCTGAAATTCTCCCTCTCATCAGTTTTGGCATTGCACTCTGGGGAAAGGTGAAAGCGCTGGTTTAACAAAATGAAGCATTTTCGACTGTTATGAAGAATTTGAAGCTGTATCATTCTCCACTGCTGTAACAACAAGAGAAGCATTCAATACCTGTGCCAGAAATGAACCTGGTAAACAAAAAGAAGAACAAAGAACGGCTGGAGACTAGGAAAGAAGGACTTCCCTACTCTTCTAGGGTAGGAATTTCTCTCTATATAGGCCAGGGTATCACTACGCTTGCTTTAGTGTGAGGCTGTTCCACTGCAGACAATGAGATCTCGGAGTCTGCTGCAGAAAGTATGATTGCACCTTTCAGAATAAACTTCAGGACAAGGATCTATAGGAAGTTCCTGCATAGTACTCTGGTCTGCAGACTTGCTTGTTCAACATCAGCATTGGGTGTTTTTACTACAAGAGTCTCAGTAATATTGGAAAAACAGCTAGCGTCAGCACTTATTTAGATAGCTGCTCTATAGTCAAATCTTCCCGTCTGATGCTGTGACAGTTTCCTCAGATGGGGGTACAGCATTGACGAACATATGAATTAGGAGCAGGAGTAGGCCACTCGGCTCCTTGAGCCTGCTCTGCTATTCAATAAGATCATGGCTGATCTGATTGTAACCTCAACTCCACATTCCCACCTACCCCTGAGAACCTTTCACCTATCATTGATATGCTCCTCTACTGCAGTATGTTCACTTTCTTGTGTTGCAGCATTTTGAATGTTTAAATCCCTCTCTGTGGCTTGGTACTGCTGTGTGACTGCTAATAGCTAGGCTTGTAGTTCAGCCTTCTCTTTCAGGTAGTGTCACTTCTCCAACTGATGTTTAATTTTATATTTTCAAGCTCCATTTGATGCTCGACTTTACATTTTTCTAAGGTGTAGAAACTCTGCAGTTTGGGCCTCTGTGTCTTTGCTGAAAGAAAGCTCGAGTGCTTCCATGGCTTGCTGATGAGATCCATGCGTGAGCTCCAGCTTACATTTGTACAAATTAATAACTTCTGAACTTTCACTATTGGTTTGATCCAATTTGGAGTTAACCGTCTCATTCTCCCGGGATAGCTTTTTTCTGACTGCTTGCAATTGTTGTAGCATGTCATTGGTGGGCTCAGTGGAATAAGCAGAAAAATTCACCTCTTTATTACCTTCTTCAACAAAAGGATAATTCTTCTCAGAAGAGACAACAAAGATTTCATGATCAATGGCAGTGGAGTCAAAGAGTGTAGTAAGGTCCAGGACCTCTACTCTCAACAGATCATCTGCCTCTGCAGCAGCTTCATTCTCTTGCACTCTTTCCTGAAAGAGCAAACTAAAGTCTAGAATATCATTTTGCAGGTGGTCACCATCATTCTTGGTGCATCCTGCTCTAGCCTGTCCCCAAAGAGAAGTGAAGATTACATATTTTCTGGAACGGCAGACCACCTTCAAATGGCCTAGCTTGCTACAGCCATGGCATTGCACAATTCAGGCAAGGCATTCTTCCCGATTGTGGGCATTCTCCCTGCCTGTGGACCTTCTTCCCACCACAATGGGGGTATTGACAAATGGCGGTTGGCACCTTTTCAGGGCGTTTCTCTGGTTGCTGCCTTGCTATACTTTTGATTTCACAACCCACAAATTGAATGACTTCATCGGTCTGTTCTTGGGAATTTCCCTCGCACCTCTGACAAAAGCCTTATTCTGCCTCCACTCTTCGGGCTGTCTGGTCAGTCGTACAGCTTTGCTTAAATTTAAATTTTCCCGAGATTGCAGGAAGTTGGAGAGATTCTCATCTGAAACACCAATGGCTATTCTATCTCTGATCAGGTCATCTTTTAATGTCCCATACTCTCAATTTTCGGCTAGGCGGTACAATTCATTGACAAATGAGTCAATCCCTTCACCCTGTTTTTGACTGTGCCGATTAAGTTTCACCCTTTCAATGACAATATTTTTATGGAGACTGAAGTATGAGTCAAAGGCTCCGATGACATCCTCATAGGAGGCTGTCTCTCCATTCACTCCCACCTGGCCAGCACATTGTCTGCCATGCTCCCAACAGTGTAAAACAAAGTGCTAACTTGCTCTTTGTTCTCTTTGCTCGCAAGACCTGAGGCGTTCCAGTAAACCATCTTTGCCAATTTTGCCATTGCTCAGCCTGTTTGGGGCCCTCAATATTTTGAAATGATTCTGGTTGGTACAAAGTAGTAGTCATTTCTCACCCTGATTCAAGGTTGTCTTTTCTCATGATGCCTGTCTTGCCAGTCACTGGGCTTCCCTTGTTATTTTGTCTTCTCCAGTGTGGATGCTGTGTTGGCCTTGAAGTCCTTCACCCACTGAGCTGCACTGTTGCTAGGCTTCACTTGAGGCTTTTCCCATCATTTTCTACTGTTCCTCTGTGGGTGTAGCCACTGCTGCCACCATCTGTTATCGTGGTTTTATCTTGGGATTCGATAGCTTCTTAGGCTAGAAGAGACCTTGCTGGAGACAATGGTCTTTTGTTAAAAATTTATTTACATGCTAACTATTTACAAAGATTAAATAAGACCAAAAGATAGCTAGGGCTACTGTCTGAGATGCTACTCAGTGATAGCTCAGAAATAGCTCCTTATGCACATGTTCAGTGGCTATTTTTAGAGTTAACTGTTTACTCCACATGATTATTGATAATCTTGTATATTGAAATAGCCTCAAGTAGAAAAAAGCTGCTTTTGCATTAATATTCACATAGAAGTGTTTGTCTCAAGTCACACTTTCTGATGTGGCCTTTGCTCAATATCAGTGGATGGATCCAGCTAACTTGAATGAGTTTGTCATGTTCCAATTAGTAAGAGTTTAACCCACGCATGAGCTAGGTGACACTTAGACCAGGCCATTGCGTGTACTGGTTCTGTCATATCATAGAATTCCCATTGCACAATTTATGCATCAACATTACTGGTGCATTACTACACATCATCAAACATTACTAATACATATTAGCAACATAGTTGGTTTGTATCAGCTATCAAATGAAACTATTGGAATTCTGTCACTTTTTTGTAGTGTTCAAATTGAATACGAAATGAATTTTAGCATCCATTCTTTGTGTAAAACATAATGCACAACTCAGTATGGGACAATGCTGATATATCCATCAATTTATACCTGTACATCGTTAGATACAAAAGGATAAAATATGCCACTTGTTTGAGGATCTTAATGCAGAGTTTCTCAGAAAAGTGGAACTCTGAAAAATATCACCGTGACTTCTTTACTTCCTCAGTTATTTTTTGAGGATGACTAAATTATTTTCTGGACCCAGCCTGTAAATTACCTTTCTAAATACTTTAGTTATTAATGAGTTGATTCTTCACTTTTAAGGGTCGATTATGTTCGTTGAATAATGTGTAGGCTGTTTAATAATAAATGATTTGTTTCGAGCTACCAATATGCTAAGCCCTTTATAAATATTTTAATAAGTACATAAAGAAAGAATTAACTTGCATTTATACAGTGCCTTTCATGATCTTGTGCAGCCAATATGTGTGCAGCTAGATTCCAAAAACAGCACTGAGATAAATTAGCGGTTTGGTGGTGTTGATTGAGGATGATAAATGCTGGCCAGGACAATGGGAGAACTCCATGTTCTCTTTAAAATAATGCCAGGGTGTCTTTTATATCTGCATAATAGAGTGTAACATAGGGAAATACTACAACCAACTTACATACAGCAAGGTTCCACAAACAGTAATGAGAAAAAAAATCTGCTTTTGCTATGTTAGTTGAAGGATAAGGTATTGGCCAGGACACTGGCAGCTAACTCCCCTGCTTTTCTTTGAATATTACCATATTATATTTTAAGTCCCTGTGAGGTGGGATAAGGGGCCTTGATTTAACATCTGATCTGAAAGAAGGCACTTTTGTCAAAGCAGCACTTCCTCAGTGCTGCACCAAATGTCAGCCAACATTTTATACCAAGCCAAAATAACTTGATCCTAGTTATATTTCTTACTTACTGGTTTGCACTTAGTTAACTTTGTGGTTTGGGTAGTATTGTTTTTGGTGTTTGTATGCAAAAAAATAAGAACATTGATTTTATATGTGGTTCCTGAGGCCCAATGATACATGCTTACGCAGATTATGAAGGCAAATGGTTTGAATTTTGTGCTCTGTTAAGATTTTTTTTTATTCATTCATAGGATGTGGGCATCGCTGGCTAGGCTAGCATTTATTGCCCATCCGTAATTGCCCCTGCATTCTTAAGAGTCAGACATAAGGTAGGTCTGGAGTTACGTGTAGGCCAGACCAGGTGAGGACAGCAGAATTCCTTCCCTAAAGAACACTAGTGAACCAGATGGGTTTTTACAACAATGGTTTCATGGTCATCATTAGACTTTTAATTCCAGATATTTATTGAATTCAAATTCCACCATCAGTTGTGGTGGGGTTCAAACCCAGGTCCCCAGAGCATTGCTGTGGGACTCTGGATTACCAGTCCAGTGACAATACCACTATGCCACTGCCTCCCCTTATTCTTATGTCATAAGAATGTCATGAGAATCTAAGTGAGAGGACTGGAAAGTATGGGCTTCAAGATCTGGATAAAATTATCTTGAGGTAATTACTGTCTTCTCGATCTGATGGCTCTTAAAATTAAAATAGGATATACAGCACTGAAACAGGCCATTTGGCCAAAACCAGACCATGTCGGTGTTTATCCTCTACTGAGCCTCCTCCCATCTTTCCTTATATAATGCAATTCATCTAACCCTTTATTTCTTTCTCCCTCATGTGCCTATCCAGTCTCCCCGTAAATGCATTTATACTATTCACTTCAACCGCTCTCTGTGGCAGTCAGTTCCACATTTTCACCATTCTCTGGTAAAGAAGTTGCTTCTGAATTCCTTATTTGATTTCTTGGTGATTGTCTTGTATTGATGGCCCCTAGTTTTGCTTTTCCTCACAAGTGTAAACAGTCACTCTGACATTACTCTATCAAACCCTTATTCAAGAGAAAAGAGCTCATGCCTGTTCATTCTCTACTAATGGGTATACGCTGTATTTCTGTTCTCACTTTTGTAAACCTTTTTGCATCCTCTCCAGTCCCTCTATATCTTTTTTATAATATGGCGATCAGAATTGTATGCAGTACTCTGACCGTGGTTCGATATGTTTTGGTAGGAAGAACAAGGAAAGACAATATAAAATAAAGGGTCCAAATCTAAAAGAGATGCAGGAGCAGAGGGACCTGGAGGTATATGTGCACAAATCGTTGAAGGTGGCAGGACAGGTTGAGAAAGTGATTCATAAGGCAGATGGCATCCTGGACTTTATAAGTACAAAAGTAAGAAAGTTATGATGAATCATTATAAAACACTGGTTCAACCTCAGCTGAAGCATTGTGTCAAATTCTGGACAGCACGCTTTAAAAAGGATGTGAAAACAATGGAGGGGGTGCGGAAAAGATTTGCGAAAATGGTTCTGGGGATGAGAGACTTACGAAGATAGATTGACGAAGCTGGGGCTGCTGTCTTTAGAGAAGAGAAAGTTGAGAGGAGATTTGAAAGAGGTGTTCAACATCATGAGGGGACGGAACAGAGTAGATAGGAAGGAACCGTTCTCATTGGTGGAAGGGTTGAGAACCAGAGGACACTGATTTAAAGTGATTGGCAAAAGAAGCCGTGGTGATATGAGCAAAACCTCGTGCACAGCGAGTATCTGGAATGCACTGCCTGAGAGTGTGATGGAGGCAGATTCAGTTGAGGCTTTAAAAAGAAAACTGAGTAATTATCTGAGGAGAAAAAATTTGCAGGCTACTGGGAAAAGGCGAGGGGAGAGAGCCAACAAACACAATGGGCGGAATGGCCTCTTTCTGTGCTGTAAACATTCTATGATTCTATTCAATGAAATGTTTCATTCCTTACCACTGTCAACCCAAGATATGGTCGACATTTACAGTGACAAATTTCAAATTGTGTAAGGGGTGAGCCTTTCTACAGGTTCTGAATCCAAATTAAAGTTTTTTAAGTGTTTCCAAATGTGCTTACGCCAAATTAGTTTGGCTGTTAGATGATGGTGGCAGCACTTTTAGGTGAATATAGATACCCAGTTTCAAAACTGGTCAAATTCTCATTTCTAAAATGCAACATTTCTTAATTGTTTGTTTCCAAACTTGTCAAGATTGAAGCAAGTTAGCCCAGTTTGTGTCTCATCTGACTGCTGCATAAATGCAATCCAGATAATTGCATATTACTCATGACATCATAGCTTTATTGTGTGATGAATTATAGATTGTATATATACCATAAAATATGCAAATATTGTAGCCAAATCAATACAGCTGCTTCCAGAATCAGATCGAATCTGTATTCTGCATTTGCACCATTTAGAGAAGTTAGTCCAGCACAACTGAAAAACAGGAGTATTTGAGTTGTCATTCAGCTAAATCATAAACTGTGCAACAGAAAATTGGTGGATAACCCAAAACTAAATTTTCAGATGGTGCTTTCAGAAATTGCAGTTCCGTTCCCAATTTAGTTTTCAATTTATTGGTAAATTGCTTATGATCACTGTTCCATTTAATCAAAATGAAATGGATTTTAAATTGACAGGCAAAATGTTGTTTGTTTTTTCCCTTTTGCCTTCTCCTTTGCAATCAATATTTCAAATTGCTAGGTTTATTGTTATTATTGGTGATATACGATCATCTGGAACACCACGTGCATTCTGTTGGACAACAGGCAGTTATTCACTGATTTACACCATGAAAAAAGTACAAGTTGCATGAAACTCAGTCTTTTATATATCTCTTGAGCTACCATGATTTGCAATTTATAGCAACATTATAATCTGTACCTATGGATGAATTTATGATTTTGGTTTAAAGAATGAACAGCAGAAATTTTGTTTTCTATCTAGTGCACATCTGTGAAACTTCAAATTGTCATAACTATAATAAGCAAAGGAAGTAAGGCAGTCATATTTGGTTGCTTAGACCTGGAAATTCAGAAACACCTCCCAATCTACAAAGCTGCAAGCACTTCCAAATTTCCTCACCTATGACAAATAACTCCTAATTGATCTCAGATTGTTTCATAATTAGATTTAGTAGCCTTAAAATAGAAAGGTTAGTTCATCTCAGTTCCATATAAAAGAGCAGAATAATAGATTGTTCATTACATGTTGTAATGGTCCTGCCGTTATAAAACAGAATATAATTAGACTTGATCTCAGAAAGGCACAGAGGCCCATTACTTTATTTAATACTTTATTGCTTAATTTAATACTTTATTACTTTAATTACTTTATTTAAGATAATAAAGTTTTGTTGTACTACACTGGATGGATGGTACCAAGGTATACAGTTCAGAAGTTTCCAGACTTGTCTCTAGTCTCTGCTGAGTTACCTGATGTCAGTAAGAGCAGAAGTTTGCCTTGATGCCTCAGTGCTTCAGGTAGCTGTGGTGTCTACTGGAAAGTGTGTGTGTGTGTATGTATGTAAGATCATACAAGGACATGATTGTTCTAGGCCTGGGCACTGTCAATGCTCAAGAAGCCTGACGATATAAACTCATGCATTTTAAATAACCAATTGGACCAGGTATCCTATTGAACTTTATCCCATAAAGAAACAGCAGTTTGAAGAGAAGATGGAATAGAGTTAAAATTGTGCGCGATTAATGAGCATTAATGTGCATTTCTTTTCAGCCAAAGTATGCTTTAAACCACATAAATCGAAAGTTGACCCTGGAGCCAAAGGTGACCATCAATGCAAGAATTGTGGTGGTTGGTGCTTCAGACGCTGGGATCTCCTTCCTAGAAACATTGGTCTTCTGGTAATATAATTCTGCTTTTTACAGTTTGTGATAATTGTGCATAGGATAACAGTGGTAAAAATATGTTACTGTAATAATGCCCTCAGCTGCAAGATTAATTCTTGAAGGATTATTAGACATTAGCAGAATCTTTTCGTTAAATGCCCTTATTCTCACTTATAGGCATTTAAGTAATTTATTTTAATTTTTTCTGCCTTTTCTTGCCTCTTTTCTTGAACACACTAACTTCTGCTGGGTTGGTTCTAGGGATGGTGTCAGCCCTCGACGAGCACAGTCAAGTGACCATTCTTCATCTATAGCCTCAGATAGTAAATGTTGTCATGCTTGTTGACTTTGGGCAGCAACATGGGCCAGGATTTTGCCCTTGTCGGGCAGGCTTGGTAGGAGCGGTCAGGAAGCTGATTGCCGCCCGCAATCAGGGCCCGATCGCAATTGCACACTGGCAAGCCAATTAAGGCCCACCCAGCATGAAACATGTGCTGCAGTGCTCAGTGCTGCCTATGTGGGGGGTACCGGGGAGGAGGGCAAGTGGGGAACTTCGCACAGCGCAGAGATGAAGATTTTAAGAAATAAAAATAAAGATTTTTAAAATGTTACAAAACATGTACCCTCATGTGACTCTCTCACATGAGCAGGGACATGTTAGTAATGAGAAGTTAAAATTTTTATTTTATTTTTAATTGCTGTTGGAAACCTCATCCCGCCCTTGGATGAGGTTTCCTAAAAAATGCAAAGGCCGCTTGGCCTTTTCGCTTGCCCGCTAACCGTAAGGTTGGACGGGCAGCGAAAAATTACATTTAATTGGGAATTTAATTGCCTTAATAGACCTTAATTGTCAGCAGGCGCGCTGCTGACTCCAACCGAAATATCGTGCGAGTGCGCGATGACGTCAGGACACTCGCCTGAGGTCATTGTGCATCATTTTACTCTCTTTCGGGTCGGATGCGCACCCACCCAACGATGTAAAAATTCTGGCCATGCTGTCTGATCCTGTTTGTACACCTGCACTTTCCAACAGCAGTCTCTGGATAGCGGTCAGTAATAAAAATGTTGCCAAACATATTTTCCTCCACCTTTACCCAGGCCGGCTGCAACATTTGTGCACCTCCAACTGCTACCCCAGTGAGATAAGCCACCTCAGAGCACACCTGAACCACAGTCCAGTGGCCTTTATGGCCTGAATTTAATGCTCATTTGCATGAAACTCAGTCTTTTATATATCTCTTGAGCTGCCATGATTTTCTATTTATAGCAACATTATAATCTGTACCTATGGATGAATTTATAATTTTGGTTTAAAGAATGAACAGCAGAAATTTTGTTTTCTATCTAGTGCACGTCTGTGAAACTTCAAATTGTTATAACTATAATAAGAATTTAAAGCTCCCTCCCCCACCGGTGGGTTTGTAGATGGGGCATGAGCGTAAAATTCCTTGAATTGGCTTCCCGCTACCCCGACCTCGCTACAATTTTATGCTGGGGCGGGTGAGGTCTCAGACCAGCCACCCGCCCTTGGCCCAGTTGATTCCCTTAAGTGACCAATCATTGACCACTTAAGGGCAGTTTTCCCCCCAGCCTCAGTTTTTAGGCTGGCTGGAGGAGTTCCCATATATGGGCGAAGACCAAAAATAATTGAGTTTAGGCCTCAGGTGGGAAGGGGTGGACACCTCCACCAGAAGCCCCCTTTTAATTTCGGGCACCACCACCCCCCCCAATAAGGTTTGGTAACCACTGGACCTCCCTGTCCCCACCCCATCCCACCCCACCCAGCCTCTCCCGCGACACCCCAATCTTCCAGTGTCCACCCCCCTTGGCCTCCCCTACCCTCCCTGCCCTGAGACGTTCAGAACTTACCTGTTCCCGGAATCTCAGGACTTAGGCTTCGGGGACTGCATGCAGTCCCAGTCCTGTCCACTAAAGCTTGTGGCGCTACAGCGACTTGGCCGCAGCTCTCCCAGGCGGGACTTCCTCCTGAGCGAGGGGCAGAAGTCCTGCTGCAGCCAATTCGCACTCCTTGAAATGTGTTCCCCGCCGACTCTTCGGATGGCGGGATGGGAAGCCCTGCCATCCTAAAAACCCTGGCCTATGGCTTAGTACCCAGAGCTCTCTACATTGGATGACTCCTATGTGTGAACATTTCAGTTTTGAGATGTCAACTCATGACAGAAATTTAAATGTGGCTTAAAGCAGCAAGCTGCATGGAATGCAAAGTTGGCATTAATGAACTCTTCATTCCTATTCCTAGTCCTCTTTAGTCTTTTTTTTTCTTTTTCTCTTTTTACAATCCATCTCCTGGTTGGTTATTTAAGTATTTTCTTCAGCTTCCTCTGATTGGATACTGAGAGAAAGCCAAGGCTGTTATGGAGTTATGACTATCCTAGCATTCCTAGAAGCAGTGAAAAGTTTTATTAAAACTACAGGTTTCTAGTTTCAATAGAAGACTGGGAACGGCTCATCTCTGCTTTGTCTCACACTCCAGCCAGGGAAATATGAGTAAACGCCACAAGTTTCAAACGATAGTGTTATGGACAGGAGGGGGAATAGTTTAAACAAACCTGATTTCTCCACTCACTACCCATCCATAAACTGAAAAATGTTTTTGATTTTTGATTTCTCCCTTTATAAGTGGTGGGGTATTTTCCCCAACCCTTCAGTTTGGGAGTTGTCCAATCCTCTAGGTAACCCCACAGCAAACTCGAGATAAGAGAGGTAGTTTATTACACACACGCACATGCACACACACACATGAAGGAGTTTTGCAACGTCCACCTCTTTTTACATTCATACACTAAAAGAGGGATGAGGGAAGAAAGGGGTTCACGGCAAAGACCACGATAAAAATAAGAATTATGGTTTCATGTGAGTCCAGAGTCCAGAATCAATGTCCAAGGAACTTTCTTTCAGGTGGCTTTGTCTGAAAGAATTTCTGGTCTTGGTCCTAGGAACTCGGTTGCAGGTTGAGACCGTTGAAGATGCAGCCAAGTGTCTTGTATCCTGAGTATTAGTTCACTCTGTAGGCGGATACAGTGTTCATTCTGGAAACCAGACTTGGAGAGAGATGGTGGTCAAAGGCAGGCTGCTAGTCTGAAGTCCAGTTCCCTTTGGAGGTTAGACCGGAACTGAAGATAAAGTTCAGAAGCTGTATAATTAAGGGAATTCAGACAGCTCAAACCTCGGTCATGTGACAGGGTGGTTTCAGGTTGAGCTATTCAGCCAATGAGGCTCCTGGTTGAAACCCATTGTGTTTTGGAGCAGGTAGTGGTGGGGCCATTAGCCCAACATTGAAGATTAGGAGTCACAAATGGCTCTACCTTTGCCCATAACTAGCTGATGCCGACTTACTGTCTGCTATCCTTTGTCTACTATCCTTTGTGTTGGCTTGGCTGGAATGTTTATACGATGCAAGGCTTGTCACATTCCTGGAGATTTGATGTGTTAGCCTTTGTTTGCTTTCAAACTACTCAGAAACTTCCAGAAAACAGCTTGTGATCAGCTGCAGCCTTTGTATCAGCTCAGCAATTGCCCATTTTGAAAAGCAGAAAAAATAATTTTATAAAGTAGCCAGGCTGACACAGGTATATATTTTTTTTTTCTTCCTGTCTCCTGGATGGGACAATAGTTTTTACATTTTGGAGATTGCTAATCTTGGAGTATGGTGGGAGATTGTAAGGATACTACAAGACTCCTACAAAATACTTAGTTGATAGTGAGAACGTTGACAGGACTGATCTGTTAGGAGATCAGGGATTTCGTTCATAAATATTAACTGTTAAAAAATGAATGTACTGAGAGATTTTGGCAAGTGGTAGCTGTGAGATTTTCAATCGCAAGTCAACTGAGATATTGGTTTGCTGTAAAGACATAAATATGGTTAACAGCAGCTGACTGATTCAATCACATGGGTTTCTGCCTGAGCATACTTTAACCCAAGCTGACTCTCCTATTACCACTGATGTGGCATTTCTAAGTCACTGATGCTTCTTAGTTATCAGAGCAAAGGAATCTCATTTATTGACTGCAGAGAGAACTAGTTTCAGATTATTGCTAACTAAATCACCTGGAAGGAATAGTCCTACGGAAAGGATTATAGAAACAACTGAAGCAGAGCCATGCCGTAAAAGTTAAAGCAAGTTTTATTAGCCCGCAGTAATATCATCCGCATTTGAATGATTGCAGAGACGTGTGAGTAATTTTATATAATCAAAGTCAGATGAGTGGTTGGGAAAAGGGGACAGTGAGCCTGTGTTTATCCAACTTTCCAACAATGTGTCCAGGTAGTGGAAACCTGGCTGCCTTTTACATTATTTTGAAAACGCAGCTAAGTTTATACTGCATCACCCACTGGACCTGTAGAAAGCCTGCAAGTGAAGCAAATCAAACAGCCCTCTTGCATTTGATTCTGGAGGCCTTGACAGTGTCCTGGGTGATGTACTTGTTGGCTGCAGATTGTGAAATTCTGTAGATGTCACCATCAGATGCTTGGAAGGAGCTAGACTCGAAGAAACTGAGAGCTGTGGTCACCTTGACAGCCACAGGCAATGTGTGGCCCTTCTGCTTCTCCTGGATAGAGATTTGCTTCTTAATGGCTGCAGGTGTCTGTGACTATGGGCAGGTTTTTCCGGTTGGTGACCGGGGACGGGGCCTGCTCGCCGAAGTGTAAAATGAGGCGGGGATACATCGGGCGTGCGTCCCGACATCATTCCGTATCATTTAGATTTTCAGTTCGGCGGATGCACAGCCGAATCGGCTGCACACCCACCGAACTGTCAACGGCCTACTAAGGCCATTAAAAAACGAATTAACCTGATTGATGGACCTGGCAGGCCGGGAGCCCAGGCCGGGAGCCCAGGCCGGGAGCCCAGGCCGGGCCTCGGAAAAAGCATCAAACCTCATCCACGGGCGGGACGAGGTTTCATGAGGATTTTAAAATTTTTATCAAATGTTTAAATAAAAGTTATGGACATGTCCCAACTCATGTGGCAATGTCACATGAGGGGACATGGCAGGGAAATTTTTTTTTATTACCTTTATTTCAACTTTTAAATCAGAGCCGATCTCCCTGAGGCAGCTCTTTGCCTCGGGAGATCTGTGTGCTTTTTCACACGCACTCCCGGCTGAGGGAATCCCCCCCCCCGCCCGCCCGCACAGGGAGCGCATAGTGCTCCTTAATTAGCCCACCCATGTAAAATGGCGGCGCGCCTCCGAATGGGGGTGCTGTTTGGAAGTCCGCCCGCCCGCGCACGCCTGCTGCCACACTTCCCCCCCGATGGGGGGTATAATGCTGCCCTATCTGTTTCAAAGGCCTGAGCATTCTGTTGGTCAGAAATGTCAAGGCAGCTGCCCCTTAGTCTCTAGAAATGAAAACTGAAAATGCTGGAAGTATCCAGCAGATCAAGCAGCACCTGTGGACAGGGAAACAGAGTTAATGCTCCAAGTCATTAATGCTTCAGGTCAATGACCTTTACATAGTCCTGATACTGCCAGTCTTGCTGATAATTTCCAGCATCTTTGTTCTTATTTCAGATTTCCAGCATCTGCAGTATTTTCATTTTATCCTGACCTATATGAGCCGGGAGTATTGCCTCCTTCAAGTTGCAGCCCTGTCCATCCTTTCTGTCCTGTGGAGTTGCATGTGGCTACTGCTTCTGGTGTTGATGCTCCTACAGCTGCTGTACTGAGTTAAAATCCTGCTCCCCAGAGGTCTGTGCTACTGCAGCATTGGTAGTGCCCATGTTGAGGCAGAATCTCCGAGGCAAAACATTGAGATTCAGTGCAGTGTACTCCAAGGCACTTGAAAGTTACTGGACAAAGTTGCGTTCCCAAAGAAAATAGCGGGGATGAAAGAACTATTCTTTCAGCGGTAGCCTTTCACAATGGCTAACCACAATTTTGGCCTTTACACTGTTGCTAACAGGTTGATTCAGTCAACAATGACTTCCAGCTGCGCACTCCTCCCCTCCAACCTGGCACGATGTTGAAACAACACAGAACTTGTGCACTGGCAGGGAAAGTTAGAGTTAAAGAAGGACTTACTTGACTTTTCAAGCAATTTAATTGCTTGACAGGTCCAAAGGGGTTCCAACCTCACCTAGATACCCTTCCTGGTAAAACCTATGAGTGCAGGATGACGTCAGGATCCTGATCTGACATCGCTATTTGAAGATTTAACTCCCCAAAACTCCACCAAAACCTGCCATACCTTGCCTGGAAAAGTTCCACCCAGTAAGTCCAGCTGAAATATAGTGGAGTCTGGTTCCAAGCTGGTTTACAGCACCCAAACCATTGCTAGATAATAGGGCTAAAATGTAAAGGGCACTTCAAATTGCTGGGCATTCGGAGAAAGTAGCTAAAGGTCTCCAGAAACCATTCCAGGTAAATGAACCTTCTATAGCCATTTTCCATGAATATTCTCAGAAATCTCAGGCAACAGTAACACTCAACAGATATGCTTATGAGCTAATACAAGCTTGTATTTATGAGGCATATCCCAAAATCCTGGGTTCCCCTCTCATCCCCCAGCTAATATATTATTAGCAACGTGCCTAAGGGGATCAGAAAAATATTCAGATGAACTTCTGTCATTATTGGGAGAGGTGAAAACATTTTTTTTTAGACACTACTTTTATCTGTGTGCATCTAGTATTTGTACCAATTATTAATATACAAAATGTTTCTGCTAGTTATGTATAAATTATTTGTATATACGAACATATGAATTAGGAGCAGGAGTAGGCCACTCGGCCCCTCGAGCCTGCTCTGCCATTCAATAAGATCATGGCTGATCTGAATGTAACCTCAACCACAAATTCCTGCCTACCTCTAATAACCTGCTACCCCTTTATTAATCAAGAATCTATCTAGCTCTGTATTCAAAGACTCTGCTTCCACCGCCTTTTGAGGAAGAGAGTTCCAAAGACTCTCAACCCTCTGAGAGAAAAAATTTCTCCTCAACTTTGTCTTAAATGAGTGACCCCTTATTTTTAAACAGTGACCCCTAGTTCTAGATTCTCCCACAAGACGAAACATCCTCTCCACATCCACCCTGTCAAGACCCCTCAGGGTTTCAATTAAGTCACCTCTTACTCTTCTAAATTCCAGTGGATACAAGCCTAATCTGTCCAACCTTTCCTCATAAGACAACCCACCCATCCCTGGTATTAGTCTAGTAAACCTTCTCTTAACTACTTCCAACACATTTACATCTTTCTTTAAATAAGGAGACCAGTACTGTCGAGATATGGGCCTGAATCTTCTGATTGGCGTGCAGGGGTGGGCCCTGCTCACCGACACATAAAATGACGTGCAGTGACATCAGGCGTGTGACCCGACGTCACCCTGCGTCATTCCGATCTTCAGTTCGGCGGGCGCGCACTAGAGTCGGCTGCACGCCCGTTGAACTGTCAAAGGCCTGTTAAGGCCAGTAATCACCTCATTAAAGTCATTGTCAGGTTGGGGGGCAGGCGAAGAACCCAGGCAGCCTTCGCATTTTTCATGGAACCTCATCCATGGTCGGGATGAGGTTTCATGAAGGGCTTATAAGTTTAATAAATATTTTTATTAAAATTCATTGACATGTCCCAGCTCATGTGACACTGTCACATGAGAGGACATGTCTGAATAATTTCTTAAATTCTTTTTTTCAAATTTTCATAAAGTAATCTCCCTGAGGCAGCTCCGTGCTTCAGGGAGATTTCTGCGCTCTTTCGTGCGCATGTGTGAAAGGGTGCAGGCCCCGACTCTCCTTCCTCCCCCCACCCGCACAGGTAGCGCTAAGCGCTTCCGGGTGCGCGTCATGCTGGGCGGGCCTTAATTGGACCACCCACGTAAAATAGCAGCGCGCAGCCGATCCCGGGCAGTGATCAGCTGTGTGCCCGCCTGCACCCTCTCCCGCCAGCCTGCCCGACGGGGAGAAAATTCTCCCCATGGTCTCGCCAGTTGCCCTGTACAACTGAAGCACAATCTCCCTACTTTTGTAATCAATTCCCCTCACAATAAATGATAACATTCTATTGGCTTTCCTAACTACCTGCTGTACCTGCATACCAACCTTTTGCAATTCATGCACTAGGACATCCAGATCCCTCTGAATCTCAGAGCTCTGCAATCTCTCACCATTTAGATAATAAGCTTCTTTTCTATTCTACCTGCCAAAATGAGCAATTTCACATTTGCCCACATTATACTACATGAGTTAAGTAAATGATTTTAAACCAAGAAGGCCATTATTAATTGCTGCCTTGCCAGTACTTTCACCATGAAGAAGCCAGCTAGTTGAAAGGTCACTGAGAGTCTGTGTACAGGACTTATTAATGCGCTGAAACTTTGATTAATTAGAGGACATCCCTTTAGTGCAACTGGAGCACTTGAGTTGTGTTTTAGCTACTTAAGACCCATTTATAACAAGTATTGAATGGAATGCCTCAATTAAATAATTATTTTAAATGTTGTATCCAGTGCTATTTCTGCTACCCTTGCTACCCCTGCCCCTATGCCATACTTGCTTCTCCATCTTATGCAACTCCGCACCGTATCAATTAATCATGCTGGCAGTCAATGGGCAGCCAACAGCTCTTGACCAACTGTTGGTGCTTGAAATTTTGGGTCCCTCCCCACAGACCTAATCACATCACCCCACCTCCAGTGTTCCCAATATATTATTAGCAACATCCTTTAGAACATTAAAAAAATATTCAGATGAACGTCTCTCACATTATTACGCAAGGTCAGAGCACTTCTGCAGAGGCTTGCAAAGATTCAAAGCAGTCTGGCAATGGTGATATTGCATGAGGGCAGGATTATTGTCCCTGTCATGTTTTATGAAATTGATTTAATGCTAACGCTGATGTATAGAAAATGCAGGCTCTTCCACCCCCAACCTCCCCCCATCAACCTCTATCCCTATTTGGATACAAGTTTATTACTGACTTATTATTTAATTAACGTGTCGATTCACTTATCTGATGTATTTTTTGCAGCCCACACCTGCGGTTTAATAACATTACTTTGATTTCAACGTCTGGACTTCGCGGAAATCAATCAAGCAACATACGTAGAAAGTTCAAAGCCTCAAGGTGTGTGCACCAACTGTTGTAAATTACCAGACATGTTTTGTTCATAAATTATTACTAACACAAAAAGAAAAAGGACAAGTTGCTTAAACGTGGAGTCGCACCCGAACAATAGAGGGAGAGCCTGGAGTGAATTTTGTCAAAGAGAGGTTTCATGTTTTTACTCTGAAAGTACCAAGAATTATTTTACATAGAATTTACAGCACTGTTCAGTCCCATGAATATTTACAGGCTATTCAGTCTTCACATGAATCTCCTCCCTCTCTACTTCATCTAATGCTATCTGCATTTCACTTTCTCCCTTTCTCCTTCATGTACCCATCGATTCCCCTCAAATGCACCTTTGCCATCGGTCTCAACTACTCCATATGGTAGCAAAAGCAAAATACTGTTAATGCTGGAAATCCACAACTAAAGCAGAAAACACTGAAAATATTCAGCATGCCAGACAGCATTTGTGGAGAGAGGAACAGAGTTTAATCCAGGCATTAAGGCTCTTGCCTTCCAGCAGAGTCAGCGAGAGCCCTGCCTCTTTTAGGGAAGGTCCACTGTGTTAAGTGCCACGCGAGTGGTCAGCAGCAGGCCTTCAAGGACCCTGGCAGCAGAAATCTCACTGCCAAGAGCTGCTGGCCAATCAGAGGCTGGCAGCTGCTCACTGCTGTCAGTGCCACCGGTGGAGGTGGCAGCTGCTCACTGCTGTTAGTGCCACCGGTGGAGGTGGCAGCTGCCAGAAATGCACCCACTAGAGGCCCAGGATTAACAAGAGACCCAGGCTCAGTGAGTGAGGGATGGGAGTCGCAGGGAGGGGGTCACTAGCTGGGGTGGTGGGGGGCAGAGTGGCTGGAAGAAAGGGCAGGGGTTTTATGACACAGCAGCTGGTAAAGGCTGAGTTATTTCAAATCCCAGAGGGAAACTTTAAACAACTGTCATAACCTATATTTTCAATTGGTATGTTTGAGATGCAGCTCTGAATTCAGTAATAAGACCACCAAGCCTCAAGAAGTTTTTTATATAAATTAAATTAAACATTTATTAATTTAACAACAAATTTCAACACACACACATGTCTACAAATTACTACCATAATAACTATTAAACAAATCCCAAAATTAATCACTCCCAGGTAATCTTTCCCAAGGCAAAAATAACCCATAGACTTAAACAGATACCAGGCAAAGCACATTTTATCTTACGAATTCAAAATGAGGTCCCTTTCAATTTGTTCCTTCACAGACACAGCACACAGGCTGCTTAGATATTACATGCCTCTGATCCACACACAAAACTCATTTCTGTTTATACCTATCCTTCCCTTTGAATGTAAATTCTCATTATATCACCAGCCCCTTTGATCTCTGCCACTTCTAACAATAAAACCCCTTTCATAGTATCAATTTTATTAATAATATAAACATATTGCTTGGTGTCTCCTAGCTAGGTGCAAGATTTCACCACCAGTCTTTGAATGGTTTATTCAACAAGATGCAAATGTACCCTTTACCTTACTGTTTAACATCTCAAAACTACTACATATAAAAGCACCCAGACTAGCTGGCTTTAATCCAATTACGACACACACACTCACACCCACAGACACAGACCCTAGTACATGTCCAATTTAAAATAATTTCCAGTAACATTATATACATTAATATCTTTATGACAAGGGGTTGGTTATCAGTGGGTCCCTCCTCCCTGATGCCAGGTCACTTGATCCCTGAGTGCCTGACAATTAGGGACCCTGTCCCACCCCACCCGGGAGCCAGCTAGCAAACATGATATGGTTTGCTTTTCGGGCTCTCCACATGCCGACTGTCTTGCCCGCCATTGGTTGAATACCAGTGGAGGCAGGGTGAGGCACTTATTAATTGCCTCAGTTGGCAGCGTGGCAGAAATACCATGCACCAGCTTTCCTGCTCCAGACTTAATCGGGGCAGAAGCAAGGGAGGAGACCACATCCCCACCCGGCACCCTCCTGCCCAATTAAATGACCCCCACCTCCAAACTCACTTGGGGGAGGGGATTAAATTCCATCCAATGTTTCAGGTCAATGACCTCCTGTCAGAACAACAGTTGTGAGTTCCACATTTTCTCCACTCTCTAGGTGAAGACATAGAAAGTTAGAAACCTGGTCATATGTAGAGGATACAGCAGTAAAGGGGAAAGTTAGATTGGGTACATTTGCTTCACAGAATCCTCCACATTGCATGCACCTGCACAAGCAGCAGCACCTTTTGGAGCAACAACAACATGATATCATTGTCATCACAGGGAAAGAAAACATTTTGAAGGCGTCTGGTGAGATTTTTCCATACACCTTGTTGGTTACCTTGGTAATATTCAGGCAATGTTGTGACTGAAAGAATAACAAAGGTACTATTAGGTAGGCCTAAATTGGAGAAGTTCGTCAGAATTTTAGCAGCCCCCAAGAGATGGGAATGGAACTGGTGGGGGAGCGGTAAAGTTGCAGGCAGCCGTGGTAGATCAGCTCCCTGACTGGGTCCTGCTGCCAGGGAATTTTACTGACGCTGGGACCGGAATTGGGCAGGCTGCCTGCCACAAGGAGGTGGGCTGCCAATTTAAATATGTAAAGGCCCTATTAAGAGTAATTTTACCAGGCTGCCAGCGTTTTGCCGACAGCAGATCAACTAACTCCCTGCCGTGTGGGAGGCTGCGAGCTAAATGGAGGCAACCCAGCAGCGGGAGGATTTTTATATCAGTCACCGGCTGGCCAGTGTAGTTACTGTTGTTTTGTTGGTAAGGGTGATAGCCAATTTACACACAATGATTTAACACAAACGGTAGCAAGGTGCGGTTTGAGAGATGAATGTTGAGCAAGACTCCAGCACAACACTCCCGTGGCTCCAGTGATGTCCCCGAAGGGGTTTCCCCTCTAGTTTTTGATCACTCAATTTTTAATTTTTTTTAGCCTACTTTCTGTAGGCTTCAGGGCCCTTGCCTGCTGTAGCAGTTGCCACCACTCCTGATGGGGCTGCTGAAGTGCCAGCCTTCTGGTTGTGCTGGCAGCTATTAGTGATGGGCTGCCATTCTGAGTAGGACGGAAATCCTGGCGGCAGTCAATTAATGAGCTTCCACCTGTAAATTCAGATGGAAGGCCCGCCGGATGCCCATGTGTGTCAGGGGAATGCATTTCCACAGGCCATTCGCCCGACTGGTAAAATTCAGACCATTCCATCAGGTAACAGGTCAAACATTCGAGAACAGCCAGATTGTTGTAATTTGATAAAACGTTTTTCAGTGTTGGTTATTACAGATATTTCAAACAATAATTATTAGGGGAGCAACATCTTTAAACGAGTATAACAAATGTATTTATAAAACAAAGTCTTTCATATCCATATTTGAGAAGGTATTTTGAGCCCTACCACCACCACCCTCCCGCCCCATTATCTCCCAAAACAGTATAATTTTGATGATCATAAGTGGCACCCTTGACTTGGTAGTAGCACTGCCATCTCTGTGTCAGAAGATAGTGAGCCAGACTGGAGTAGGCAATCTGGGCTGATGCTTCAGTGCAGTCCTGAGGACATGTTGTATTGTCAGAGGTGCGGACTTTTAGATGAGATGTTAAACTGAGACCCTGCCTGCCTGCTCAGGTGGATGTAAAAGATCCATGGCACTATTCGAACTAGAACAGGAATGTTGTGCTTGAGTTTTGCGCAACATTTATTTCTCAAACAACATTTTGCTGCTGTTTGGGGCAAATCATTGTATGTAAATTGGCTGTCACTTTTACCAACGAAATAAGTTACACTTCAAGAGCATGATACTGACTGTGAAGCACTTTGAGACATCCTTTGGAAATGAGAGGCACTATACATGTGCAAGCTTTTCTTTCTTTGCCAATAAGCAGAAATTAGACAAGCATGACAGATAATGGGCAGAATTTTCTGCCTGCTGGGCGGGCGGACCCGACCCAATCTCCGGTGGGCGGGGAGACGATCCCTGCCGGAGAAGCGGGCCCCGCCGCCGTTTTTCGTGGGCGAGCCAATTAAGGCCCACCCAGCGTGACATCCGGTGGGAAGTGCTATGCAATCCCTGTGCAGGCGGAGGGGGGGATTCTCCAAAAGCGAGAGTGTGCACTTTCGCACATGCACACGAAAGAGCGCACATCTCCCTGAGGCTAAGTGCTGCCTCAGGGAGATCGCTGACACTTTTAAAAACGTTAAAAATAGAGAAAAAAAACCCTTAACCTGTCCCCCTCATGAGATGGGACATGTTCATAATTTACATTAAAACTTTATTAAACTTTTAAATCCCGACATGAAACCTTGTCTCGCCGGTGGATGAGGTTTCATGTTTTTTCTATTCCCCACTGGGGCTCCTGGCCTGCCCACCAGCATTAAGGTTGGACAGGCAGGTCCCTTACCCTTAGTTGTTTCAATGATCCTGTCAATGGCCTCAATTGGCCATTGACAGGTCGACGGGCCCACAGCTGATTTTGCTGTGCCCCCGCCTTCCTGAAAATTTAAATGGACTGGGATGACATCGGGGGTTCTCCCTGACATCATCCTGTGTCATTTTACACATCAGTGAGCTGGCCCCGCCCCCTGCTCGCTGACAGCAAAATTCAGCCCAATGATATGAACTCACATTCAACTTATGCAGCACATACAATCTGATTGAGCAATGCAATTTGTTTTATTGAAAAATGAAAAATGCTTTGGTTTAATCAGTTACTTGTTCAGTTTTCATATCAGATTGCTCTGAGTTATCCACAGAAGTTGTCATTGAGGCAGGAGAATATTTTTTTTTTTCCCTACCACCTTCAAAATTTCATATGCATGATCTCAGTGCGAGCTTCACTTAGCCCAGAGTATAAACAGTGATATTACATGTCCACTATATACTTAATTAATTTTAGAAAAAATTGAATTGTCACTTAAAACTGTCCTTTTCCCTCTGCAGTTACAGCTACAGCCATGATGATTATGCACAAATGTCATTGCAGACTTGGGTTAATGTGGTGACTGGCAAGATGATTGGTATAAACAGAGCCGCAAAATATGTACTAGTGACAGGAGACACAAAGGTGCCATATGAGCATCTAATCCTTTGCACTGGACAACAGTATCAGGTAAGTATAAGTACTCACTTAAGCAAATTGTATAGTATTTATGATCATTTAATTCCTATTTTTGCTAAATTTCTGTCCTCTGATCCTTTCTCAAAGGCATTGACTCCTTAATGGAATTTGACCACTTTTTGCATGTAAGGCTAACAGTGTGTGCTGATGGCTGGTTACAGAGCTTATCTCAGCCATTCTGAACTTAACGCAGGGCCTAATTGGCATTTTCTATCTCCTCCCAGGAGTGTGTTGGTTGCCTATCCCCGTCTCACCATCATTAAAATCAGAAGTGGTCGGGTTGGATAGGTATTGATGTTAGAATTTGGACTTTTATCTTCCCACCCAATCCAAACCTGCCCATTTTTGGGAGTTAAAATTCCCCCCAAGGTATTCAATATAATATGATACAGTATTTCTCTATTGTGATGTAAGAGCAGGTTGTTACATGTATATGGCTGACGTTTAGACTTGAGCAGAGACGTGCTTTGGTCTTGGTAGATGCTTGATGCCACTCTTGGAGGTTATCTATATCCTGTTATTTCTTGTGGTTACTTTCCAGCCCAAACAACACTAAGGGTACTATATAAATGCAAGTTATTGCTCACCCATTGCCTTTATGTTTGCTGACCAAAATTGGCTCAAAATCTATCACCACCTCCAATTTAAAATTTCCATCCTCATGTTCAGGTCCTTTTGTGGTCAGTGACAACAGTATTGCAGGGAGAAACCACCTGTTGAGATACATCTTCATACAGCTAGAGGCACCAGCACAACCTTTTCAAATTATGGTGATCGCCCTGCTGGAATTTTCATTGTTCCAGGGCTTTTAAAAAATAAGAAGTAATGGTTGAATTATATATAAGATTATTAAGGTTGATTAAAATTAGATTTTCCATTGTACAGGTTCCTTGTCCCACAGGAGTAGATATAACAGAAATGCTGACCAATGAGAATGTGACAGTTAACCCTAACCAGCAATTTATGGGATATGTGCCATCCAACCTTTTTATCCTGAACAGTTACGATGATTGTGAAAATGCACTGCGTTGGCTCAGCAAGTATAGGACACGGGCTAGAGGTAGAGTTTTCATATTACTATAAGTGTCATGAATGCTATTTTCTGTGACATTACTAATAGTGAATAGTAAATGAGCCTGCGTTTACACTATTTACCACCTAAAGGCGGTGAGAATTACGTCAGAGCAGCACTTGGGAGCAGGAAATTGGGCTGCACCCAGAATGTTCCAGGTGATGGAAATTAGGCAGGAACCGGATGCCGTCGCAGATCCAAGTTAACGGCCACTGGCATAAACTTAGTGTTAAGAGGCGGGTCAAAACTGGAGCCAATGGGAATCTCCACTGGTTGGCGTCATACCTAGCACAAAGGAAGATTTAGTGATGTGTAATGAGGCAGATTTGATAAGGGAGCTTAAGGTGAAGGAACCCTTAGGAGGAAGTGACCATAATATGATAGAATTCACCCTGCAATTTGAGAGGAAAAAGCTGGAATCAGATGTAACGGTATTACAGTTGAATAAAGGCAACTACAGAGGCATGAGGGAGGAGCTGGCCAGAATTGACTGGGAGGTGAGCCTAGCAGGAAAGACAGTGGAACAGCAATGGCAGGAGTTTCTGGGAGTAATTTGGGAGACACAGCAAAAATTCATCCCTAGGAAGAAGAAGCATACTAAAGGGAGGACGAGGCAACCATGGCTGACAAGGGAAGTCAGGGACAGCATAAAAGCTAAAGAGAAAGCATACAATGTGGCGAAGAGCAGTGGGAAGCCAGGGGATTGGGAAGCCTACAAAGACCAACAGAGGACAACTAAAAAAGAAATAAGGAGGGAGAAGATTAAATATGAGGGTAAACTAGCCAGTAATATAAAAAAAGATTGCAAGAGTTTCTTTAGATATATAAAGGGTAAGAGAGAGGCAAAAGTGGACATTGGACTGCTGGAAAATGACGCTGGAGAAGTAATAATGGGGAACAAAGAAATGGCGGAGGAACTGAATAGGTACTTTGCGTCAGTCTTCACGGAGGAAGCCACGAGTAACATCCCCAAAATTCAAGAGAGTCGGGGGGCAGAGGTGAGTATGGTGGCCATTACCAAGGAGAAGGTGCTAGGAAAACTGAAAGGTCTGAAGGTGGATAAATCACCTGGACCAGATGGATTACACCCCAGTGTTCTGAAGGAGATAGCTGAAGAGATAGTGGAGGCGTTAGTGGTGATCTTTCAGGAATCACTGGAGTCAGGGAGGGTCCCAGAGGACTGGAAAATCGCTAATGTAACCCCCCTGTTTAAGAAGGGAGTGAGGCAAAAGACGGGAAATTACAGGCCAATTAGCCTGACCTCGGTCGTTGGTAAGATTTTAGAGTCCATTATTAAGGATGAGATTTCAGAATTCTTGGAAGTGCATGGTAAAATAGGGCAAAGTCAGCATGGTTTCATCAAGGGAAGGTCATGCCTGAAATCTGTTAGAATTCTTTGAGGAGGTAATGAGCAGGTTAGACAAAGGAGAGCCAATGGATGTTATCTACTTGAACTTCCAGGAGGCCTTTGACAAGGTGCCGCACAGGAGACTGCTCAGTAAGATAAGAGCCCATGATGTTAGAGGCAAGGTACTAGCATGGATAGAAGATTGGCAGTCTGGCAGGAGGCAGAGAGTGGGGATAAGGAGGTCCTTCTCAGGATGGCGGCCGGTGACTAGTGAAGTTCCGCAAAGGTCAGTGTTGGGACCACAACTTTTCACTTTATACATTAATGATCTAGGTCATTAATGATGAAGGAACTGAGGGCATCCTGGCTAAGTTTGCAGATGATACAAAGATAGGTGGAGGGACAGGTAGTTTTGAGGAGGTGGGGAGGCTGCAGAAGGATTTGGACAGGTTAGGAGAATGGACAAAGAAGTGGCAGATGGAATACAATGTGGGGAAGTGTGAGGTCATGCACTTTGGTAGGAAGAATAGAGGCATAGATTATTTTCTAAATGGGGAGAGAATTCAGAAATCTGGAGTGCAAAGGGACTTGGGAGTCCTAGTCCAGGATTCTCTTAAGGTTAACTTGCAGGTTGAGTCGGTAGTTAGGAAGATCAATGCAATGTTGGCATTTATTTCAAGAGGACTAGAATATAAAAGCAGGGATGTGCTGCTGAGGCTTTATAAGGCTCTGGTCAGACCACATTTAAAATATTGTGAGCAATTTTGGGCCCCGTATCTCAGGAAGGATGTGCTGGCCCTGGAGAGGGTCCAGAGGAGGTTCACGAGAATGATCCCAGGAATGAAAGGCTTAACATATGAGGAACGTTTGAGGACTCTGGGTCTATACTCGATAGAGTTTAGAAGGATGAGGGGGGATCTGATTGAAACTTACAGAATACTGAAAGGCCTGGATAGAGTAGACGTGGGGAAGATGTTTCCATTAGTAAGGAGAGACTAGGACCTGAGGGCACAACCTCAGAGTAAAGGGAAGACCTTTTAGAGATGAGGAGAAACTTCTTTAGCCAGAGAGTGGTGAATCTATGGAATTCATTGCCACAGAAGGCTGTGGAGGCCAGGTCATTGAGTGTATTTAAGATCAAGATAGATAGGTTCTTGATTGGTAAGGGGATCAAAGGTTATGGGGAGAAGGGGGGAGAATGGGGTTGAGAAACTTATCAGTCATGATTGAATGGCGGAGCAGACTCAATGGGCCGAATGGCCTAATTTCTGCTCCTATGTCTTATGGTCTTATGGTTGTGGTTGTGCCAGGAGAAGGGCTTCACTAAGTCTTCTGTCACTAGTGAATATGGAGATCTTGACTGAAACCTAATGAGTATATAAAATAATAACATTTTTACAATGTACTTTAATAACACATTTTCATATTTATGTGATATGTTTATTATATATTTATCTATAATGTACAAACTTTAATGATTGTATGCTCAATATTACTTTATTGCTGCTTTATTGCTATTTTTCTTTTCTTTCTGGGGTCATGTTAATTTTCAAGAGTTTAGATATTTGTTCATGAGATGTGGGCATTGTTGGCAAGGCCAGCACTTGTTGCCCATCCCTAATTGCCCTTGAGAAAGTGGTAGTGAATTAAAATGGGGTTACATTGAAAGATAGTTTGCGAAGCACAGCTGTAGTCCTGTGCTTTGCTTTGCATGTACATAATCGAGCAAGATACTTGAATTCTAAACATTTCACCTATTTGAAGTGGCCTAGAAGCATTTGCATTAACTACAGATCTTAAAAAGTGCTATAATTACATGATTCCTTGTCACAAAAGATTTTCAAACCTTTTTGTTTTCTGCAATTCTCATCCCTGTTGTTCACACTGAGCAGACTAAGTCAATGGCCAGGCTTTTCCGGTCTCACCAGCAGCAAGCATTGTCATGGGCAGGACATGAAAATTTGGAGAATGCCTTCCCATCCCATCCATGATGATGCCCGCCACTGGTAGGACCAGAAAATCCCGCTGAACATGTCTGGTATCTTTCCTTCTCTGTTCTCATCGTCCACTCAACTGTGTATCTCATCTGCTCCAAAAAACTTTCCCTCTTTGTCTTTCTTTCTCCGTCTCCCTTTCCTCTACAACAGCACAGATCCTCTGTCTCTTTTCTCTCCTCATTCCTCAGGCCACAGCATTGCTGAAATCATTATTGGCAGATTTTTAGGATGTTTGCATCGCAGTGATAACTAAAAGCAGCCAGATTGGAGCCCAATATTTCTCTCTTAAACCAACTCCAAAAATCACTCTTATTAATTAAGGAGGAACATATGGCATAAATTGCGCCACTTTGTATGGTAGGACATTTTTCTAATATTGCTGTAGTTAAATAACAAATTATTTCAGTATTTTTGTTCTCTGGATTCAATATTTCCCCATTTTTTCTTTCTCCGGTTTTTGTAATATTTTCTTCCCACTTTTCTATGTTCTATTTTCTCTCCCTCTGCATTTCCTTAGTTCTAGAATATTTCCTCTCTCTTTCTTTGGCTATTTGTGTGTTTCAAATAATATTTTCCCTTCCCTTTATCTTTTTGAGAATTTTTTTCTCAATTCTATATCTTTCCCTTCCTCTGTATTTCTCTTGTACCGTTATGTTCCACACGAGCATAAACACCCACCCTATTTCAACACACCCTCTCAACGTAACCTTCTATTCCTTTCTCCCTCATATTTATCTAGCTTCCCCTTAAATATATCAATGGTATTATCCTTGATTGCTCATTTCCACATTCTAACCACCCTCTGGGGTAAAGGGGTCTCTCCTGAATTTCTTATTTTCTATATTAGTGACTCTCTTATATTTATGGCCCCTAGTTTTAGAAGCTTCAAAGTGAAAACATCTTCTCTAAATCCACCTTATCTTAAAAATGTTATGGTCGAACGTGATTGAAAAAAAATTGTAATTTGGGAGATGTGTAATGTAATTGGAAAATAATAAAAGTAAAACAAAAGTAGAAAATAGCAATCTCCTGTATAAGAAAATTGAATGTTGGTTCAATGTACATATTCAATATACAATAGACTCTATGTACATAATATATGCAAGAAATTTTAAGATATGCTCTATTATCATGCAGCCAGTATGATGTAATGATTTATAATTATGTTTAGTGACATCTAGCTTTGTTTCCCAACTGCTGAATTTATTTGGAATTTTAGACACAGTACCAAGTTTTTCAAATGCATCATATATTTTAATTAACTGTAATTTGCGGTGTTATTTAGAGTGGCTATGTTGAAGAACACACATGTAAACCCATTTAATTATGTAATTTACTGTTAATTTATTTATCAAGGATATATTGTAATTAGCTTATATTCATTTGAAAAATTCAAATGATCCTGCTTGATTAGGAGACGAAGAAGGTCAAAACATTTTCAGTGCTAACCAAGTCTGGTAATGAATGTAATTTAATTCTTATAATTGGTCTTCATATTATCCACATATGAATAACTTAAATACAGCCTACCAGGTTCATTTAGGATTAATGTGATGTGCCTGCAGTCTTAGTCAGGAATGCATTTTCAACAATCCTGTTAATGTTTGCAGGATCTTTTATTTTAGGATGTTGATACATCAAATTAAAGCATTTAGCATTTATAGTACATGGGCTGTCGATTAAAATTAAGCAATTGCTGACGAATGTCTATTTGTTGCTTCATTGCCATTGTTAATCAATTGAATTATTGAAAAGAAATCTAGCATTTGATTTCCTGATCCTTGTCCTGTCTTATTAGCCATATTGACTATTACAAATATTAGCAATCTGGAACTCATGTTGCACTGCTCTAAGTGAATTGCATGATATGTTATTTTATAATGGCAGGAATATTTTAGCATATAACGCACTATATAATAACTTATATATTATAAGGTGGTTGATATACTAAAGATTTCTTTGCAGACAAAAGTAATGATTTCTCTTCCTGCAATTGCTTTCCCACTCTCTAATTCTTTTTGCTAACTTTCTCACTGTACTTTTCTCTTGGTCTCTTTCTGAGCTCTCACCAGCTCACTCATGTGTTTTTCATGGTTGTGTCCCAGCATAAGAGGAATGGATTGGGGGAGAGCTGAATCTGGTGTTTGGTGAGTGTTTTTTATTCATGGAATGTGGACGTCACTGGCTAGGCCAGCATTTCTTGCCCATCCCTAATTGCCCTTGGCATTTAAGAGTCAACCACTTTGCTGTGGGCCTGGAGTCACATGCTCCTCCAATTTTGGCATCCTGCTCAGATTTCCTTCCTTAAAGGGTATTAGTGAACCAGGTGGGTTTTTGCAGCAATGGTTTCATGGTCATCATCTGACTTAATTCAAGGTTTTTATTGAATTCAAATTTCACGGTGGGATTTGAACCCGGGTCCCCAGAGCATTACCCAGGGTCTCTGAAATACTAGTTAGTGACAATACCTCTAAGCCACCGCCTTCCCGAGGAATGCAAGGTGAAATCTTGTTGAGGCTTCAGAGGTCTCACCTGCTGGCTGGAGAGCTGACGAGAGATGCGCACTGCCTCTTTTCAGGAAGGCCCACCAAACCACAAGCCAATCAGACAATGGTGAGGCCAGCAGCAGGCCTTCCCCAGGAATCAAAACCCTGGGGGTGGAAGTCTCACCTGCCAAGAGCTGCCTGCCTCTGAATGGCTGGCAGCTCTTGTGCTCAGCAGCACCACAGGGGAGGCCACTGCTGCCAGAAGGACAGGCACCAGAGACCCAGGATCACAGAGTAACCCACGCCACAGGTAAGCAATGTTGGGGTGGGTTTCGCGGGATGGGGATTTTGGAGAGAGGAGTGTAGGGAGGTTGGCAGCAAGGGCAGGGAGGTAGCTGTCAGCGGGCGTCCCCCTGATCAGTCGCTTGATCAGGCACTGTGCCTTTGATCCAAGGAGCCCCCCCAGGTGGTGACAAACCGGTTGCATGGTTTTAGCTGCTGTGCATGCTGCATGGCAACATGTCCACCTGCAGCTGAGTTAATACCAGCAGCAGAAAGATGAGGCCCTTTTGTGGCCATTAATTGGTCACTTAAGGGCCTTTTTAAAAAATTTTTACGGAGATGTGGGCCTCACTGGCTGGGGCAGCATTTATTGCCCATCCCTAATTCCCCTTGAGAAGATGGTGGTGAGCCACCTTCTTGAACCACTGCAGCCCATGTGGTGTAGGTACACCCACAATACTGTTAGGAAGGGAGTTCCAGGATTTTGATCTAGTGACAGTGATGAAACGGCGATATAGTCCCAAGTCTGGGTGGTGTGTGGCTTGGAGGGAAATTTGTAGGTGGTGGTGTTCCCATGCATCTGCTGCCCTTGTCCTTTTGGTGGTAGAGGTCACGGCTTTGGAAGGTGCTGTCAGAGGAGACTTGGTGAGTTGCTGCAGTGCATCTTGTGGAGTACACATTGCTGCCACTGTGCATTGGTGGTGGAGGGAGTAAATTTTGAAGGTGGTGGACTGGGCGCCAATCAAGCAGGCTGATTTGTCCTGAATGGTGTCGAGCTTCTTGAATGTTGTTGGAGCTGCACTCATCCAAGCAAGTGGAGAGTATTCCATCACACGCCTGACTTGTGCCTTGTCAATGGTGGACGTGCTTTGGGGTGTCAGGAAGTGAGTTACTCGCTGCAGAATTCCCAACCTCTGACCCAGTCTTGTGGCCACAGTATTTATATGATTGGTCCAGTTCAGTTTCTGGTCAATGGTAACCCCCAGGATGTTGATAGTGGGGGATTCAGCAATGGTAATGCTATTGAATTTCATGGAGAGATGGTTAGATTCTCTCTTCTTGGAGATGGCCATTGCCTGGCACTTGTGTGGTGCGAATGTTACTTGGCACTTGACAGCCCAAGCCTGGATGTTGCCCAGGTCTTGCTGCATTTGGACATAGACTGCTTCAGTATCTGAGGAGTCACGAATGGTGCTGAACATTGTGCAACCATCCACGAATATCCCCACTTCTGACCTTATGATGGAAGGAAGGTCATTGATGGAGCAGCTGAAGATGGTTGGGCCTAGGACACTGCCCTCAGGAACGCCTGCGGTGATGTCCTGGAGCTGAGATGACTGACCTCCAACAAGCACAACCATCTTCCTTTGTGCTAGGTATGACGCCAACGCATGGAGAGTTTTCCCCGATTCCCATTGACTCCAGTTTTGCTAGGGCGCCTTGATGCCACACTCGGTCAAATGCAGCCTTGATGTAAAGGGCAGTCACTCTCACCTCACCTCTTGAGTTCAGCTCTTTTGTCCATGTTTGGACCAAGGCTGTAATGAGGAGGTGGGATAGGAAGGTCAACCATGGGCCTTCCCACCCAGAACTTAATCCTGCCTAATTAAATGCCCTCCCGCCCCCAAGCTCACCACCAGAGAGAGCAGAAGATACCGTAAGGTGCAGGATTGGATTATATGAGTACTTGGAATTGCGATCTTCACCTGGCAGTACTTTGAGAGTGGCTGGACCCTAACATTACCCATGTGTGTTGGCTGCAGAGGGATTTAGGAGTAGTCATGTTATGAGACTTGGGAAGACTGAGAGAAAGGAGACTGGTGCCTGGATGAAAAGTGAGCACTCAAGTGATAGTTTGAGCATTGGAAGGACTCAGGTCAGATCTTCCAGAAACCTAGAGGGACACTATGCCCCATGGGCAGTCAGGTTGGGAACTATGACAGGACTGTAAGACCAGCTGGAACAGAGTTAGATTGACTGAGAAATTGGATTCTGAAGCTGGAACATAGAGTCAAGTGAACAGGAATATGGAATCACTAGGGTAAGGGCATGCAAAAGGACCTTGTCTGAGGAAGTACTAACAAGGGTGCAGGGTGCCAGAGTGGACTTCAAAACTATATGTGGAGGCAAAGAAAGCAACCCAGTATATAGCCTGCGTATTTTTTCCTTTTTCCAATTACAGGTTTAGAACGGGTAGGTCGGGGTGGCCAAACCTGCAAATGGAACATGGACGTTGCCAGAGAATACAATAGAGATGTCATACCAGACAGCAACAATGTTGAGAGTTCGATGTATTGTGCAAGGGTGTAAGAGGATGCACAGAATACTCACCACAAGAGGCTGTGAAGATATTTTTAGATAAAAACTGGGAACACAATTTAAGTGTGGTCACCACATTTTTTGGAATGGCTAGAGGCAGGTTTCCAAAATTTCATGGGAGCATCATCTAAGGAAGCTCAGGACAAAATATTTAATTTTTATGTTTTCAAGCATGTCCTTGTTTACCACTCCCCACTCAAGCAAGGTACATATAATTGTTACTAAGGGCTGGATTTTCAATCTGAGGTTGGGAACCTGATGCCCGGATAATTTCCGGGTCCCGACACTAACCCATGTCAGTGTCACAATGCTATTTTCAAATGTGAAACACGTAATTGGCCCATGAGTGAGCCTGGCGCTCAATCAGCAATGCCAGGCAGTACATAGAAACCGAGGGGCCTTTGAAACGGCGAGCAGCAGCAATGAATGGGTTTGCCGTTTGCTGAGGATATGTTGCAGGAGGATGCTGATCAGGCCAGCACTGGCACAGGCATCCAGGGGCAGTGCTAAGGTTTCCAGTGCCTCTCCTGAGGCATTGACGGAGGTTATTGTAGGCCAGAGCACAAATGTCTTGAGACCAACTGCCTGGATAGGCGCAACCTCCTATGGCACTGGGCTCTGTCTTTTGCAAGTATCTGACTTATGGATGGTACATCCATTGTCTTGGGTAGTGTCCTATCCTTGCATACCCTTAGTGAGTTCCTCTGCCGTCCTCCTGAGCAGGAGGATGTATCTGCTGAAGTTCCCCCTTGCTACTCCAATGTCAGAGTAGCCTATCTCCATTCCCTCAACTAGCCCTCATTTTTCAGTAGGGCTTCCTCTGTCAGCCTCTGCTGCTCTGGTAATGCCAGCAGCCTGACATTCCTCTCAGGACTCCAACCTCTCACTACTGAAAAATGCAAACCTCTCAGCACCAGCGAAGGCAACTTTCTGCCATGGTTTGAGCAGACAAGCTTTATTCTGCCTCTCTTAAATGAAGTGACCAGTGTATCCATTATCCCTCATGGCCCCCTGCTGTAAGCACGTTAGCTACACCCTGCGTTCTCCCCATACCTGACAATTGAAAAGGCAAAACTGCTCCTTAAGGCCTGTTAATGAACTGATCAGTGAGTTAATTGGAGGCATATGGGTTTCAGAAACTCTGCATCTTGTCCCCCCTTTGAAAATCATGTTGTATCCCAGGAGCAGCAGGATCCAGTACCACCCTCCAGCGGTTTTCAAATTGTGCTGTTCCCACTCTCATCAGTATTTGAAAATCTAGTCCTTAGTATCACCAAAATTGAATTCAGCCTTTCTCAGTTTTTTGGGCACTGAGTCTCATAAAAAAAACTACTGTCGGGGTGGTGGAGGCAGGAGGTGGGGGTGGGGGTGGGGGTGGGGGTGGGGGGGGTGGGTGATGTTGCGGAGGGGAGAGACTTACGTTTAGCTATCACTTCATTGACACGACATAGTCGCGTGACTCATTCGGCTGTTGGTCCCACCAATATACCTTTGCTTTGGCACCCGGAACGATTTTCAGGACAGTTTGAATCCTGGTAATCAGAGCTCCAGTTTGAAACAGGTGAAAGGCTCTTGAATACATAGAAAAAGGAGTCAAATGATATAAAGACTCCGATGCTAGTTTAATCTCCATTAGTCTGACAGCTACAATTTTTTGCTCCTGCCCACCAACTGTCAGTGCTACAAATCAAGAGAAGGCCAGTTCCAATGATGGATTTGAAGCAATCATCAGCTGCTCTTAGAGACATTTCCTGCAGTAGCTTGTGGGTTTTATTCACCTGCCATCCAGTGATCATGAAAAGTGTTATATAATTCCATTTTTTTCCTTTAGTGATTTGAAAGTGCTTGTAGTTGCTTATTTTCATTACAACCTGTCGAGGAACTCTGGCATTATATTTCTTTCATCTTGGAAATCTTTCTAAGATTGCACTCTGGGAAGAGGAGTTGCCGGAGGCTGAGTATGGTGCAAATGGAGATATCACTAATAGGAAGAGGTGTTCTCATACAGAGTTTATAAATCTAGGACAACATTCCTGCAGCTCTCAGAAGAAGCTTTGATTCTCTTGAGGAATTGTTAGAGTTGTTCAGATTATGTCAAAAGGTCTCAGCCAACTGCCAGAACTAGCAGAGCCTGATACAGTGCGGTCACTGCAGTCCTTAACACGTTTGTCTCTGGCTCCTTCCAGGCTGCCACAGAGAACAAGAACAAGAGCAACATCAGTCAGTCTGCAGCCTGCGCTTGCATTAATCAGTTGGCTGATTCCTTTTTTGCTAGAGCAAATACATTCATAACTTTCCCTGTGGACATTCAGAAGCAGAAGGCTAGAATTCAGTGGCTTGTACAGACTGAAGGATTCTTCCAAGTTCAGGACATCAGTGACTGCACACACATTGTCCTATGGGCTCCTTAAAATAATACCACTGCCTTCATGAATCACAAGGGCTTCTGGTTTATTCATAGGCAACTGGTGTATGATGACCAGCAATGCATCATGCAAGTCTGTGCCTGCTTTTCTGGCAACTGTCACAATGCTTTTATAATACAGCAATTATCCAACCCCCACTGTTTGCCCTGCGCAGCAAGTGAGAGGCTGGCAGCTTGGAGACGAAGACTTTGCTCTGCACACTTGGCTCATAACTCATTTTAGGAACTCAGACACATTTGTAGAGCTCTGCTACAATACCATAAAGAGTATCCCATATTATTGTGGTTGCATGAGCAGCAACTTACATTCATATAGCACCTTTAAAGTAGTTAAATGTTCCAAGGCATTTCACAGGAGTATAATTATACAAAAAACAATTGACACCAACCCAGGGGAGGGGATATTAGGGCAGGTGACCAAATGCTTGGTTAAAGAGGAAGGTTTTAGGGAGCATCAAAAAGGAGCAAAGGCAGAAAGGCAGAGAGATTTAGGAAGGGAGTTCCAGATCTGAGGGCCAAGACAGCTGATGACATGGTTGACAATGGTTGGGAGAAGGACATTGGGATTGGCTGTAATTGGAGGAACACAATTCTCGGAGGCTTGTGATGTATGCTGGATAGCTTTGTTTTGCAATGGGACAAGTCATGGGGCTACCATTGAAGGAGTTCCTTCAGCAAGGTGAGGGAGAGGACACTGAAGAAGCACGGAACAATGAGGTATATGACGCTACCTTCAAAAACAGCTCCTCTGACATGTCCTCCTTCTTCCTTAACCGAGGTTTTCCATCCACGGTCGTTGACAGGGCCCTCAACCGTGTGCGGCCCATATCCCGCGCAGCCTCCCTCACGCCTTCTCCTCCTTCCCAGAAACATGATAGGGTCCCCCTTGCCCTCACTTATCACCCCACCAGCCTCCACATTCAAAGGATCATCCTCCGCCATTTCCGCAGTTTGGTTTCCACCAAGGCCACTCAGCTCCTGACTTCATTACAGCCTTGGTTTAAACATGGGCAAAAGAGCTGAACTCAAGAGGTGAGGTGAGAGTGACTACCCTTGACACCAAGGCCGCATTTGACCGAGTGTGGCATCAAGATGCTCTAGCAAAACGGAGTCAGTGGGAATCGGGGAAAACTCTCCATGCGTTGGCGTCATACCTAGCACAAAGGAAGATGGTTGTGATTGTTGGAGGTCAGTCATCTCAGCTCCAGGACATCACTGCAGGAGTTCCTCAGGGTAGTGTCCTAGGCCCAACCATCTTCAGCTGCTTCATCAATGACCTTCCTTCCATCATAAGGTCAGAAGTGGGGATGTTCGTGGATGGTTGCACAATGTTCAGCACCATTCGCGACTCCTCAGATACTGAAGCAGCCTTTGTCTAAAAGCAGCAAGACCTGGACAACATCCAGGCTTGGGCTGTCAAGCGGCAAGTAACATTCGCACCACACAAGTGCCAGGCAATGACCATCTCCAAGAAGAGAGAATCTAACCATCTCCCCATGAAATTCAATGGCATTACCATTGCTGAATCCCCCACTATCAACATCCTGGGGGTTACCATTGACCAGAAACTGAACTAAACCAATCATATAAATATAGTGGCCACAAGAGCAGGTCAAGGGCTGGGAATTCTGCAGCAAAGAAATCACCTCCTCACTCCCCAAAGCCTGCCCACAAGCTACAAGGCACAAATCAGGAATGTGATGGAATACTCTACACTGGCCTGGATGAGTGCAGCTCCAACAACGCTTAAGAAGCTTGACACCATCCAGAACAAAGCAGCCCACTCAACTGGCACCCCATCCACAAGCATTCGCTCTCTCCACCACCGATGTAGAGTGATAGTAGTGTGTATTCTACAAGATGCACTGCAGCAACTCACCAAGTCTCCTCCGACAGCACCTTCCAAACCTGCAACCTCTACCACCAAGAAGAACATGGGCAGCAGATGCATGGGAACCTGCAAATTCCCCTCCAAACCACACACCATCAAAATTTGGAACTATATTGACGTTCCATCGCTGTCGCTAGGTCAAAATCCTGGAACCCCCTTCCTAACAGCACTGTGGGTGTACCTACACCTATATGGACTGCAGCTGTTCAAGAAGGCAGCTCACCACCACCTTCTCAAGGGCAATTAGGGATGGGCAATAAATGCTGGCCCAGCCAGCGAAGCCCACATCTCTTGGAAGAATAAAAAAAAGTGACTCCAGTCCTCCTGATTCACCCTTCCTACCTTCGCCTGCTCCTTGTTCATTTGAGCTAAATACATTCCTCAGAACACAGTTCATTATCCAAGTCAGATGAGGTGCCGATTTCCAAGCTGGCGCTTGGCAGAATAAAAGAAATTGATGATGCATCTTCTGGAGGGTTAAGCAACTAGGTCAACTGATTGACCTAGAAAAAGTAGAGAGGGACAAGAGTTTAGGTGTGGTTACAAGGGTAAGCACTAAGATCAATGGCAGAAACAGTGCACCATCAGGTGTCATGCTTAGCATGTGCCTGTGTGTGTGTAATTGGGAGAGTTAATTAGAAAGAGAAAAGGAAGGAAAGATGCCCATATACACCCTGCTGTGTGTGGCCTCCAGCCTTGACATCTCCGATGCTGTCTTTACCAATGATGTTGACGGCAGCTTTTTCCCAGCGTTGTCAGTATGTGAAGAGTGGCACAACCTCCTCCTGTGCTGATTGTTTCTCTGCTATTTAGTGCCAGCTTCTCCGGCAGGGAAAATTAAAGTAGGTCAAAGTGTTCGCTGGGCAAGGATTTTCAACATTTAAAAGTCAGTTTACCATAGTGTTCATGATAACAAAAATAAATGAGGAAGATGTAGTAGTGAGGCAGGAACAGCTTTGGAGAGTGAGTGCAAGCTGGAATATAATGCAATAATGCCTTCTCTGGTGACTAATGTAGAAGCATGAGAAGCGATGAAGGGAAAAAATGATAGTGCTGAGACAAAAGTGGGGTCATTGATGGGCTGTGAGATGCCAAGGGGAATCTTAACTTGGCACTGCAGGTGACATCATTGAATCTCTTATGGCACTGCAGCCAAGTCCTTTCAACCAAGTTTTCCATCAATCATTCATGAAAATCTCCATCCTGATTTAACTAGGTCCACCAACATATATGCCCTGTACTGGAAAGCCTCAGGGCACTGCTGGAACACAATTTTGTTTACAGCTGCAGTGTTGCTTCTCTTTATTCTTCGTGAAAAAATACACCACCTTTCAAGCTATTGAGTAGGTCTTTAAGTAGCTGTCCCACCAAATTTACTAACTTCCAATCAGTGAGTTATGAGGGTCAACTGCAAAAAAAATCAAATTGGTTCTCCAACAACTCCTCTACATGGCCACTGTTTCCTGACTGGCCAGTGTCTGTTTCTCACTCGCATGCAATCATCCTTTGTCTCTAACACCCCTGGCTAAATATAGTACTGCTGGTCTGCCAAAAATCTCTTAATTGCTTCAATTTTCTTTGTGTCTCCCTTCTCGATCTCTTGTTTGTATCACTTTCCTCGTCCTTACCCTTGCACAAACACTCATTCTCTCTTGCTGCTCCTCTGTTTCTGTCTTCTCCACTTGTCAACCTTGATGTTAACTTGTGGTGAACTTAATGCCTTTGTGGGGTGGGGTGGGATAGGGGGTGTGGGGTGTTGGTCCTCGTTTAAATGGAGACTGCCAGACTCCCACTCAAACCTGGCCAGATCATAACCTGGCCAGGAGCAGGAGCAGGATATCTGGCAGCCGAAGGATATCACTGGGAGCCCCGAGGGAACTGCTTCTGGTACTAAGGTAAGATCTTTTGAATATACTCTGACGGAGATCGGTTGAGAGGGAGTTGGAGCAAGTAAGGAAAGCCTGGCATGGCAAAGGTCAAGGTTTTCTTGTTGGGCCCTAAAACACACTACTGTTCCTACTAACCCACAAGGAAACCTAAAATAAAAGCTATAAGATCTTGCCTCATGGGGCCTTCGGTGAAGCATCAATTCTTGCCAGCTGAGCCCCGGGCTAAAATTATAGGGCTGTCCCAAAGGCATCATCGGGATGTGATTTGCTTAAATAAAATAGGACCCTACTGCCTCGCAGTGGGTGTCCTGCTGAAATGGGAAAACAATGGGATGCAATGGGGCAGGTCACTGCTTCATTTTAACACTGCCATTGCTATTTCCCTCCAGGTGAGAGAAGATAAAATAAAAACATTCATTTCTGTCTTTAGTCATCTACTCTTCCAGTTTGTCTCTTTATTCCCTTCCTCCTCTGTCTCTTTCCCCATCTTTCCAGATCTGCCAGTCTTCCTCCATTTTTTGACCTCTATTTCTGTCTCCCTAGCTATCTTTTTTCTACACCATCTCTCTCAGTTTCTCCTCCTTCACTTCTTTCTTCCTTTCCCTGCTTTATTTCTAGTTTTTCTTTATTTCTTGCATTCAGGGCACACACACCGTGCACCACTGCCTATGTTTTTCTAGGTACATTATCTAACTGTTGCTGGGTGCTATTGTGTGTATTTCATAATCTCAAAATAAGAAGGTAATTTTCTTCATCAGATTTGTATTCCGAGAAAATTTTAATACATCCATTATAATTATTGATCTTTTTCCAGGAAATATCATTGTTTATGGGAACACAATTGACGCTTACATCACAGTGAATACCATTGTGTCTTTTGGAATTGATGGCTCTTTCGTACATCTGGTGAAACCACCTTCGAATTCGAACATCAGTTGTTTTAACAATTCCGCGATAGAAACTGCAGTAGAGGAAGCACTCAGGAAAGCTAAAGTTTCTGTGTATTCTAACTGTCTGCTTGCTCAGTGGAATGCTGGGAATCTCCATGATCGTATAATCCATTCAACTTTCACCACTGATTCTCAACCATTGAGTCTACAATGCTCCGTAAGTTAAAAACTTTCGAAGTAAGCAATTCCAAAGACTCACAGCCCTCTGAGTGAAGAAATGTATCCTTATCTCAGTCTGAAATGATTGACCCCTTATCCTGAGACTGTGCCCTCATATTCTTGAATCCCCAGCCAGGGGAAACAACCTCACAGTGCCTACCATGTCAAGCCACTTCAGAATCATACAAGTGAGATTATAATATAAGTGAGTTAGAAGTATTGTACAAATTTAGCTTAAAGAGCATGATGTAGTATTTTTTACAGATCCAGGTACAAGCTGGGCTTGATTGCAAGCCAAATCTTCCAAATTGTAGGACCTTTAGAATGGACAGGGATGTTGGGAAAAGAGAGGAAGTAGCAATATTCATAAAATACAGCATTACAAAGAATTTCAGTAAGAGTGATCAGGCAGTGGACATACAATGGGCAGATTTAAGGAATAACAATGGATGTAAGGTTCTAGTAGGTGTTGTCTACATACCTCTTGATACTAGTGATATAGTAGGGGGATATATAAATATGGAGATCAGGGAAACGTACAGCAAAAATGTGATTAATAATGGGAGATTTTAATTTTCACATAAACCGGGAGAAGCAGAACTGGTCAGTAGGCAATGGCAATGAATTTTCAGAATGTATTTGTGACTAAAATAAAAGCAAAATACTGTGGATGCTGGAATTATGAAATAAAGACAGAAAATGCTGGAAAAACTCAGCAGGTCTGATAGCATCTGTGGGGAGAGAAACAGAGTTAACATTTCGAGCCCATATGACTCTTCTTCAGAGACGAAGAAGCGTTAACTCTGTTTCTCTCTCCATAGATGCTGTCAGACCTGCTGAGTTTTTCCAGCATTTTCTGTTTTTATTTTATATATTATGTATTTGTGACTGATTCTTACAACAACATGTTTTAGAATCAACAAGATTTGGTTTAGTGATGGTAATGAACCAGAATTAGTTAACAATCTGACCATAATAGAACATCTTGCAAATAGTGTTCATAATATGATGGAATTTGATATTAGATTTGAGAAGGAGAAGGGAGAGTCACAACCACAGTTGGCAATGCAAGGAAGGCAAAATTTGAAGGGAGGAGAAATGAGTTGACTACAATAAATTGGAATGATCTATTATTGGGTGGGAAATATTCAAAGCAGTATTTGTTACAATACAAAACCAATGCATATCCCTATAATATAAAGGCTCCACTTGTGGTTAAGCATCAAGCTGAAAGAAAAGCTTTGTATAAAGGCATGGAAAAGTGAAATTCCTGCAGATGGGGTCACTGTAAAAAGCAACAAAGTGATAAAAAGAGGTACTAGAAGAGAATATTGAATTAAAACTTGATATGGGTATCAAAGACATCAGCAGAGGTTTTATAAATATATTAAATTGAAAGAGAATGATCAAGGGGAACTTGGGCTCATTTAAAGACTGATGCAGGCAAAACAATAAAGGATAATAAGGAAGTAGCAAACTTATTAAATTAGTACTTTGTATCCGTTTTCACAGAGAAAGAATGGGACAAAGTACCAATGGTACTTGGGAACCTTAAAAAGCTCAAGGGGAGGAACTTATTGGAATAAATATACCCAAAGTATTAAAAGAAATAGGTGAAGAAATTGCAGCCATGTTTGTCATAATTTTCCAAAGCTCCTCTAAATTCAGGAATGGTGCCAGTGGATTGGAAAATTGCAAATTTCACTCCATTTGTTAATAAGGGGAGTACAGGTAGAGAGAAACCAGATTTAGAATTTTACCTGCCAAGGGGAGGCAAGGTCAGGTTTGGATGGGACATTAAATTCCTGACAAGTGGCACTGGGGCAGGAACCTGACATGACCCTGCCCTACTGTTTGGTGTTACTTGGGTGGGTTTGCAGGCCAGCGGGGATCTCCCATACAACTGTCGGATAGGTCATTACAATATGCATACAGGCAATTAAATTTGAATTTAACCCAGCATTCCGCCTTTAACAGCCAGTGCATAGGTTTCACAACAAAAACAAAAATAAAGATACCTGGAAAAACTGAGCAGGTCTGACAGCATCTGCAGAGAGGAACACAGTTAACGTTTCGAGTCTGTATGAAGAGTCATTCGGACTCGAAACGTTAACTGTGTTCCTCTCCGCAGATGCTGTCAGACCTGCTGAGTTTTTCCAGGTATTTTTATTTTTATTTTTGTTTTAGATTTCCAGCATCTGCAGTTTTTTGCTTTTACCATAGGTTTCACGAGCTGTCTGCAACTTCCCAGGGTCAACGAGATGAGAGCACAGCAGGGAGTAATTGCTCAATTACATTGCCTTGCTGGGAAGCCTTTAAAGAGTAAAATTGCAAAGCTTGTAGTCAGCCAGTGAAAGGCTTGTGCCTGCTAGATTAGTTCTGAGAAACTGAATTCATTACTTTCCACTGCCTTGGAGTATACTCACTTTTTCTGAATGCCATTGCTGTTAACCTTCACTGCAGCTTGGGAGCAACTTATGGACCAGTGGCCTGGAGCAGCAGGAACAGCCACATGAGCAGCAGCAGTAGCACCAGAAGCAACAACAATACCGATAGCACCTATGTTCTTCACAGCTACATGCCACTTCGCATGACAGAGGGGATGGACAGAGAGCTGCAGCTCAAAGAAGACGAGGCCCCCAGCACAGGATCTACAGACAGAGGGTGAGCCTCCTCAGTGTGACAGAGCAACAGAGGCTCAGGCTTTCACAGCCGGTCAGTGCTTACATCTTTCAAGACCTCCTTCCAAGAGGACCAGGTGGGCACACGTTGCCAGTGGCTGTCAAGATTACTACAGCCCTGAGTTTCTTTAACTCTGGCCTCTTTCCAGGGATCTGCTGGTGACATCTGAAGGATCTCTCAATCCGCTGCCCATAAGTGCATTACAAGTCAGTGATGACTAGTTTTCCCGAGGCCACCACTTATGTGAACTTTGCCATGGATGAAGCTAGCCAAATACAGAGGTCTGTCAACTTTGCTTCAGTGGCTAGCTTCCATAGGTGCAGGGAGTCATTGGCTGCATGCTTGTGGCAATCAAGATGCTCTCCGAACAGCCAGGAGTCTTCATCAATTGCAAGGATTTAACTCCTTCACTGTCCAGTTAGTTTGTGATCTTACACTAGATATGGCATGATTCATTCTGCGACAGTCACATATCATGTGGGTCTCCGCTCCAGCATACACCTTCATCTGAATACCATCTGAATATCTAGCTGATGCCTCCGGTAAGGAACCTCACCATTGAACCTTAGGAGAGATACAACAGCATCCACATCACTTCAAGGGCAATAATGGAACAAGTTTTTAATTTGCTTAAGATACATTTCAGGCACCCTTCAATATGTCCCATCAAGGGTCTCCAGAACAGTTGTGACATGGTTTTCCCTACACAACATTGCTGAAGAGAGGAGTGAAGAGGAAGGTGCAGAATGTCCAGCATCCTCCACTGAGGGGAGGGGAGGAGGAGGAGGAGCCAGGTATGGTCATGATGCCTGTAACTGCACATCTGGCTGCTAGAGAAGCCCATGACAATCTCATCCGGGCATGTTTAACTTAATTGTGTGTGAGCCCATCTGAAAGTGTCATCGGTAATACCTATGCCCCTCCTCCCAGCACTATTCGTTCCAATAGTCAACCAGCCAACCATTACATTCATGCCCTTACCTCCTCATAAAAGCTGATCATACCATTCACCTGCAGGCTATTCTCCAGGGTGACTGGGGCATGCAACAAAGTAGAGGCCAGGAGAATGTATCAAGTGTTTCGCTAAAGTATTAAACATCAGCATAGACCATTGACATTGCTGTACACACTCAAGTAACTGCTAAGGGCAGTTTGTCCGGTCACATTGGCGCCAGGCGTCCTGGCAGGTGGGTAGGGGGGGTCAATTTGGCGTGAGGGGCAGAAATCGGTTTCACGCCGTGGTGAAACCAGTTTGCAATTATCCGCTCCACCCGTCAATGGCGAGCCCTATTTCCCACCACCGCATGTCGGAACCTAATTTCCATATTTCAGCATCTCATTATAAGCCCTGCCCGCCGGAATCATCCCTCCACGCTGGATTATCCAGGCATGTCAACGTGCAGTTCACAGCTGTACATAGGCGACGTGCACCTAGTGAGCTGAACTTCGAGAGGAACTCAGACAAAACCATACGCAGCACTCACGAGCATCGCCTGCAGGACATCAAGGAAGAGATGCTGTGCATTCAGAGCTGCACAGGCAAGTCACTTTGTCCTGGCTGGCTTTCAGTGCGTGTCAGGCCTGGGTGGCTGGGGGGGCAGGGCAGCACAGACTGAAGGAAGTACACGAGCACATGCTGCAGGGGTTGGTGTTGGTTGGGGGTGGATAATGGGAGCAGCCCCACCTGCATGCGCGAACTGGCCTTCAGACTTAACCAAGAGAAGTTCATACGACACATATGCTAACCCACACGTCTCTCTCTTTGATCCTGCAGGAGGAGAATATCAGGATCATGGAGCCTGGTGATTTAGCGGTATGCCTCATGTTTTACAGGGAGCAGAGAAGAAGAAGAATGCGGTAGAGCTGCCAGGCCAAGCAAACGGGCGAGCACCTCCCTCAAGATGAAGGGGCGGTAGGGCCTGCTGCACACACAGCTAAAGATCCACAGAGAGCCATCGCATGTAGGGGCTTCGATAGACCCAGGGTCTATAGACAACGCTTGCCATCCTTGCTGCTGACTGAAAACCAATGTCACCGAAGACTGTGCACGTCTAGAGAACTGGTCAGTCACATATGCCACATGCTGCAGGATTTGGTGCCACAGGGACATGGAGGGCATTCACTGCCAGTGGCTGTGAAAGTGATCGCAGTGCTCAATTTTTATGCCAGTGGCTCCTTCCAGGGCTCCTAGGTGATCTGTGCAGGACCTCGCAAGCCTCTACGCACAAGTGTATTCAGGAGGTCATAGACGCCATCTTCACGAAGGCACAGAACTTTGTACAATTCACCTGCGCTCAGGAAAGCCAGGAAGCAAGAGCGCAGGGATATGCGCAGATCTCAGGTTTTCCACAGGTGCAGGGTGCCATCGACTGCACTCACATGGCGCTTAGATCTCCGTGGCAACAAGGAGTCAATGACAAGCGCTTCCACTCGCTGAATGTTCAGCTGATGTGCGACACGACAACTACAGGTCTGCACACGATTCCCAGTGAGCGATCATGTCTCCTACATCCTTAGCAGGTAGCAGATCTCAGATCCCTGACATCTTCCAGGGTCCAGAGAGGCTGAGGGTTGGCTCCTCAGGGACAAAGACTACCCACAGAGGACGTGGCTGACGACGCTCATGTGGCAGCCTCAGACTGCAGCAGAGTGACGGTATAATGAGGCTCATGCCGCAACCTGGACTTTGGTGGAGCAAGCGATAGGCATATTGAAAATGAGGTTCCAGTGCCTCAACAGGTCTGGTGGAGCACTGCAACTCCGTCTACCGAGGGTGTCACGCCTCATCGCCGTTTGCTGCACGTTTCACAACCTGGTGTTGCAACGGTGGGAGGTCCTGGTCCTGGCTGAGGAGGAGATTGAAGAGCTGCATGTCTCCTCCAATGAGGAGGACGTCAAAGGGGATGACAGTGATGTCGTTCTCGAAGGTGAGGATGCTGGGGATGAGGCCATCACAGTGGCCAGACGAGGCAGGCATGCTCAGGAGGCTTTCATAGTCGCAAAATTCATGGAGGATGATGTCAAGATGCAGTGAGGATAGTCCTAACATCCTCAACTTGCACCTGTGAACATTTGACTCCTCTGTGGCTGATGGCAGCGCACATACCCTCAGTCCTCAGGGTCATGTCATGGAGAAGCAGCAGAGGCCCTAATAGTAGCTAGATTCCAGGAGGATGATGACGAGATGCAGTGAGGACACTCCATAGATCTTCACATAGCCATGTCTGACTCCTGTCTGGCTGAGACCAGCTGAGGGTCATATCATGGAGACACAGCCATGAAACTTTAAATGCACTTTTGTCAGTCTTCAGCACCTGTCCCCTTCAGGAGCACAGAGTCACCAGTCACTGATGCTGAAGAGATGGGGGGGCCAGCTCCAGCTCAAAGGTGCTGGAAGCACACAGAGAGAATGATGGAACTCTGTGATGCCTGCCCACTACATTCTGGCAGCAATGACAAGCACCATTGAGGTGCAGGCATCAGTAATGTGTCCAGTGAGTGTGAAGCTGGACCATCACTTTGGTCTGAAGGTTACACACTGCACAAGGAAGGGGCCCTGGACTGAGACACCTGCCTTTATCTTGTGCAGGAACCAAGGTTTCACATCTGAGTGACTGCTCATCAGAACAAGGAGCCACAGGCAAGGAGACATTCTTGGGAGTATATTTACAATAGTGAACATTTGGTGCTAGCGCTTAGCACCCATGCCCAAGCTGTGCAACTACATTTTCTTAACCTTCCTAACCCTGCCGCTACACCTTGGTGCACCCCCGATATCCACAGTGGAGGTGGAGGCAGCCTGCCCTGTCTGTGATGATGTTGGCGGGCATGCTGTGGAGGGCCGAGACCTGAAGGGCTCCGGCCTGCTTTCTGGGTCCTCTTTCTGTGTGGCAATCCTCGGTCTGTGGAGCCGGGTTCATGGGAAGAGGGATTTCGGATAGTCCAGACACTCCCAGAGTCACTTGAGTGGATGGCCCCGCTGTTCACCTGCTGGTCCTCCTCCCTATGGGTACCCAAGGGCCCTTTGGCTGACTCCTTGAGGAGAAGGGGAGCTGGAGTGAGTTCGAGCTGCCCTATACCCCTCCCACGTTGACACTGTTGGAGCCGTCTATGGCATCAGTGATGGACTTCAGCCCACACAGCAGAGCAGGAGCAATGTCCTGGACAAAGGTCTCCATGGCGGCCGCCATCATACCAGTGCTGACCTCGGTGTGTTGGCATGCTGGCGCTATTACCTCAGCCTGAAGACAGATGGACCCCTCCATTGTGCCTTGCAATCTGAGGAGTGCAGCAGACATCCCTTCTTGATGTTCCTGAGCTTGCCTTTGTGACTCCAGCAACTGAGGTCTGACCGAGTCCAGACTCAGACTCAGCAGATTTCTGGCCACCAACAGTCCTCCAAGTGCTGGAAACCTGGGAAGTCCATGCCTCCACCTGCTGTGGTTCAGACAGTGCAATGTGCTCACCAGATTTTGACCCTGAGGCAACTCTAGAACTAGGTCTCACCGAGGTGTGTGTCTCTGCACTGGCGATGGGTCTTCAATTAGGATGTCATCAGATGATTCTTCGGAGGTGTCTTTGGGGCATGGAGTCGAGGACCTTTGTCATGGACCCCCTTGGCTGCTTCCCAGATGTGCCTGCAAGAGCAAGGGGGATAATTAGTGCATGGTAGGGGACTGCGGAACAGGGGAACTATCTCACTGCATGGTCATCTGATGGATGTTGTTCTGTTGGATCCTCATGGTTGAGCACCACCAACCTCACTGTCAGCACATGAACGGTCCAGATCATCGCCAGCCAACTGGATGGCTCTATTTTCAAAGTCTGTGAGGACCTTGATGTCAGGCATTCCCCCACCAGTCTGCAACCTCCATTTTGCTGTGTGCCAGCTTGAATACATATAGAGAGAGTGTAAGCAGATTGCCTGCCAGTTCAGATGAGAAAGATGCCTATCAGGTGTGGGTGGGGGAGTGGTGCCATGGATGGGATGAGGACATGATTCTCAGGGCAGATGAAGGTGTGTGTGAGAGAGTGAATGGTGATGTCCCTTGAACTGGCAGTGAGTGAGATCCCTGTGGATGTGTGATGGGTTTGTGAGTGTGAGTTGAGATTGATGAGAAGAGTGACTTACCCTTGCGAATTGGAGATCATTCATCCTCTTTCGGCACTGGGTAGCTGTCCTCTTTTGCAGGATGTTGGCTCTGACCACCGCTGCCACTGCCTCCCACGCTGGTTTCGTGACCTTGCCTGCTGGTCTTTGCCCAGAGTCGGGGTAGAGGACTTCAATGGCGGGACTCCACTGCATCCCATAGATGCCCAACAGAGGCGTCACTAAATTTGGGGGCAGCATGTTTCCTCCCTTCGGCAGCTATGACTTTCCAGCAGCTTTTGATCCCTTAGCGAGTGCTAGCACTGTGCAGGGGCGCCCTTTAAATATGGCGCCCAAATTATTGAAGGCCTGAGGTGATGGTGGGGCGGGCAAATCAGAGGCTGGCCTGCCAGCTAGTCGGCCTGTTTCCCATGAATGCATTATTAATGAGACAGGACGCGCTGGGAATGCGACAATACAGCGTGAAAACCCGCCATTGCAGCTGGCAGGTAAAGCAACTTTTCTCACGCCTGCTGCCGCACTTAGTGCAAATCTGGGATGATTCCACCCTAAGTCTCTCTCAGCTGCTACCTCTTTTTCCTATTTTCCTCTTTTCAGCAAACTGGAGATAGGTGGTTCATACCTCTGCTCTGACATATGAGATGCCCATGGCAGACATCCTTTGAGCTTTGGTGGCAGTGGGCGGTCAGCCAAAGACTGCCTCACCCTCCTTTGCAGGGGCAGACTTAGTCACCAGGGCAGGCAGCCACATGTTGGGCTCTGTCTGGGTAAGGGGGTGGGTGGGAGAACAAAGGACGAGAATTGAGAAAGCCTTTGAGGAGCGTCCCCAAGACCATCTGCCCTTTTGCCATTTTCCCTTTCTTGGCCCACCTGCACTTTCCTGCTAGCCAAGAGCTTTGCTCCGTCCTGTGTAAAGTGGCAGTGAGAGTGAGCCAGCCATTGGTCTTTGCCAGCATGCCCTTGTGGCCTGCTGCATCTGATTCTCCACACAGGCGGCTTCTCTTTCATTGGAGATGCATATCAGCAGTCATGGTACTCTTGCTAGAGATGGTCTCCTCAAATCCCTCTCCAAGGGTGTGCACTGCCTCTGACAGAAACATTTCCAGTTAATGTCACTAATTCCCTTTTCATGGATAACCCCCAAGACTCAGCATCTATGTCCAGCTGACCAGAGCTCGGAGTGACCTGCACCCTCTGACAAGGACTCTCCTGCCTCCAGCACCTGCTCAGTTCACATGCGATGTGTTCTTCAACATGTGTAACTTTGTCTACTATTGGAGTCACTCAGCCTCCTCTGGGCACTCCTCCGCCCCATCTCTCATTAGCCCCTTCATCACTCTTGAAGGACTTCTGGAAGATGAGAGACATGAGTTAGTGCTGACATTGAGAATGGGTACAAACTCATTAAAGTGCATATCATGACATTTCAGTTACTGGTGACATCAATTTGACATGATTGACTGTCAATCATCAAATACTAGTATATTATCTAATGCTGTCACCAGGCCTCTGGGCTACTCCCATCTCTCCAATGTGGATGTAGTGTTTCTGACAGCATGCATCCAGGGCATTCTCCTTCAACGTGTTCATGCTGACTACAGCTGCAGATTCCACCCTCCCCCAGGTTCTCTGCCTCTCCTTGCAGTTTTGGGTTCTCTCCTTGCAGTTTTGGGTTCTCTCCTGCATTGACAGAATGCAGCATGTTATGAATGTGAGAAGATGAAGATGTGTGTGCTGAGAATTGAATGAGAACGTTTGAGGAGGGTGACTGGGAGGGAAAGATGCAAGAGCACAACTGGAAGAGGGTGAGTGTGAATGTTGGCTATTCAGATAGAGATTAGAGGAGGTGCCTAGAGAGAAAGGAAATGTGTGGGACTACAAGGTGTGTGGGTCAGAGGAGTGCTGTGCAGGAGAATGCAGTGGAAAGTGATGTTGCAGTTGTACAGATCTGGAGTGCTGCATTCAGTTTTGAGTACTGAGAGTCAGGAAAGGTATGATACCAGTGCTTTTAGGGTTAAATTATGAGGGCAGGTTGCACAAACTTGGTTTGTATTCCTCTCAGTTAGAGGTTAAGGCATGATCTAATCAAGGCATTTAAAAAAGAAAGAAAGATTTGTATGAATATAGTGACCACAGGACTTCTCAAAGCGCCTCACAGCCAATGAAGTACTTGTGAAGTGCAGTCACTGTTGTAATGTAGGAAACGTAGCAGCATTTGCACATAGCAAACTCCTATAAACAGCAGTGTGTTAATGACCAGATAATCTGTTTTTGTAATGTTGTTAGAGCGATAAATGTTAGCCAGGACACCAGGGATAACTCTCCTAATCTTCTTTGAAATAGTGCCACGGAATCTTTTACATCAACCCGAGCAAGCAAATGGTGCCTTGGTTTAACATTGCATCCAAAAGACAGCACCTCTGACCAGTGCAGCATTCTCTCAATAGTGCTCCTAAATGTCAGCCATGATTTTTGTGCTCCAGCCTCTGCAGTGGGACCCTGGAGTGGGTTCAGTGAACCCTGAACTGAGTGATTCATAAGCGAGAGTGCTTTCAAATGAGCCACACTGACACCGAAAATTAAAATTAAAGGAATTTGATAAGGTAGATTCAGAAAACTAATTCTTTTTGTGAGGAAATACAGAACAATTTTACAATTAGAGCTGGGTCATTTAGCAGTGAACTCGGAGCAATTTTTCACACAAAGGCTGGTGGAAATCTGGAATTCTATCTCAGATAAGACTGTGGGTATTGGATCAATTGAAATTTTCAAGACTTAAGATCCAATAGATTTTTATTAGGTAAGGCTATCAAGGAATATGGAGCAAAGGAGGGTAAATATAGTTGAAATACAGATCAGCCTTGATCAGGGGCTGAATGATCTTCTCCTATTCTTATATTCCAATACATGGGCCTCTCTATGGTGGCACAGTTAAGAACAGAAAGTTTAGAACTTGTGAAAATTGCAGGTGAAAACCATGCAAAAGTATTCCATAGCACAAGCCGTTGAAAACAAGTAGTAGTCCAATGGGTGTGATATTGAATTTGTGGCGATCTAATGAGTGCATTGCATATTTGGTATTTTATAAAATGAATTATTGTTTTTAATTGATTTATCTGCTAGTTGTGTTGATATTCGTACATACAAATACACACACAATCCCTAGTGGCATGACTATCTGCTGATGGGATGCTGATTTTTCAACCCACCATGATTTTCATAGAGCCAAAATTGGAGCAGAATGTAAATGGGGCATCCAATCTGAATGCATCCTATTCTCACATAGTACATTAGTTTAAAATTGGGGCTCTGGATTACTAAAAGTAAGGGGAAGTGTATTTATTCTAATGCTTTTTTCACTTTTTCAGGCTTTCTTTAACTTTGACAAGAAAAAAGTGGATCTTGATGCATTCAAAGCCATCAATAAGGCATGCCTTGTCTTTGATGGAAAATTAGTAATTGATTCCACCTTCCATACCAATGATATAACAATCAGAGCTGCAGGATCGTTAACTAAATATTCCCGTCGTTACCATGCTGACCAGTGGTCTCATGAAAATTTTAATTCGAAAGAAGTTGGGTTTCAACTGGCTGCACTCATGCTACATCTGTTTGACCCAACTCTGGAACAAGTGACTAAGCCACCAGCAGAGCTAGATAAACTTCTTCCTACTTATACTGGAAGTAAAGTCAAAGGTATGCGGCTGAAATACATATGAACTTTGCGCTGGCCTTGACTTCTGCACGATTGTATGTTATTTGTAACAATGTTTCAAGCAGGAACCATGGAACCAAGCCTCCCAAAACATCCAGCAATATCCTTACTGTGATTCTAGAACTAATTGCTCTAGTTGAAATTCATCTAGCTTAGTTTAAAGCTTGTCATAGCTTTCTGTTCCACCACCTCTGTTATTAATCTGTTTCACAATTCCATCACCCACTTACCAAAAAGAAAATGTCACTTAGAAGCATGGTGTACAGAAAAGGATTGCATCCAACTTAAGTGTCACAAACTTAGCATTGTGCCAGGTGCAAAGTGGAGGCTGCGTTCTATTCCACTGAGAAAGAGGATATCATAGGCAGATTTTTTTATCTCAGGCCATTCCTTCAATACCCCCAGAAGGTGGCACAAAAGCTCTAATGGAAGCTCTAATGACCTGGCCACCCATCTTTTCTTCAAGGAATAAACCTTGGAGCAGAGGACATAACAGAAGGGAAAAATACATTTAACATTCAAAGCATAAAAACCAGCTCCAATTCTTCCCACTTTGAGCAATAAGGAAACTATCATGTCAGCAAAAAGTCTTATCATTTAAGCTGTATTCTATTGTTAGCAAATTTGCAGATCTCTTAAAATCTATGTGGTATTGTGAGGAAACCCATGATTTGCAGGACCAGTGGGGAAGTGTGTGTGAGCTATTGTCTGCACAGATGGCTTGTCGAATGTACTGGTGGATGCACTGACTTTGGTTTCAAAGCCTGTAATTTTTTTTTTGAGACAGTCCCTAACTGAAAGAGAAACTAAAACTTCAAAGTTTCTGGGAAAGGGTGCTGTGACCTTAGATTCCTGGCTGTGACATTAGATATCTGAGAAATCAGACTGTGACTTCAGGTTGCTAAGCAAATGGAAGCTGGATGAAACCAAAAGGAAAATACAGAGCCCTCAGAAATCAGGGCAGGGATTTTCCTGTCCTGCCCTTGGCAGGAAACATCTCGGGCAGGATGGAAAACTTGGAGAGGCAAATCCCGGCCCAGATTACAGCAGCAGAAATGGTTATGCTGCGTTGACCACAGAGTTATTTTAAGAAACATTTTTCTGCCTTAGATCATTTTTTCTGTCAGCACTCTTAACATTAAAAATGTATCTAGCTTTCATAGACCAGTCAGTTAAAATGTGAATTCACAAGAGCTCTGTTGTGCTGCGTAGAGAGCAAAGCATAAACTAGGGCCAGAATATTGCCGTTGGCATGTGGGGGCGGGCCCGATACGCCAATGTGCAAAATGACACGCGATGACATCGGGTGTCATTTAGATATTTCATTCGGCACCCGCCAAAATGTCAACGGCCTATTAAGGCCATTAAAAAAACCAATTAAACTTGTTAGCAACGCTGCCTGTCCAACCTTAAGGTTGGCGGGCAGGCAAAGAGCCCAAGTGGCCTTTGCGTTTTTCAGGAAACCTCATCCATGGGTGGGATGAGGTTTCATGAAGGTTTCATAAAATAATTAATTAAATTTTGCACAATTCACAAACATGTCCTAGCTCATGTGACATGTTTAAATAATTTTTTTCCTCCTTTATTAAAAAGTTTTACTATCAACTTAATCGGCCTGAGGCAGCTCCGTGCCTCAGGGAAATTGCTGCGCTCTTTCACGCACATGCACGAAAGAGCGCAGGCCCCAACTCTCCCTCCTCCCCCTGCCCGCACAGGTAGCACTGAGCGCTATCAGCCGTGCATCATGCTAGGCGGGCCTTAATTGGCCCGCCCACATAAAATGGTGGTGCACAGCCAATCGCGGCCGGCGATCAGCTCTGCGCCCACCCCTGCCTGCTCCCGTCCAAGCCGCCCGACATCGGTAAGATGCAGCCCTAGCAGTGTAACTTGGGCCAATTCACTCCATTTACTTCCATAGAAGACTCTGAGACTAGTACCTATGGCATAACAGACCCTTAACTTGCTTAGTAATCACCTGCAACTAATAACATCTATTCATTCACAATATTTGAAGCACAATTACCGCTTTCATCATTGAGTGGAAAAAAGATCTTCAAAGTTATTATAAATATTAAACTGTACCCTGCTTAATAGTCTTAATTATTTTTGGTGGGAACCTGTTTAAGAAAGATTTATTTGAGATTTTTGTTCTTGTACTATGAACTAAATATTTATTAGGGCCATATCACAATTAGTCATTACTGCAGGATCTCAATAAATCAGTTTTTAAAACATAATTTTCATAGAATAGCTCTATTATGCAGGTTCATAAAATATGTATTTTAAACTCATCGCATTTGACACAAATTCCAAGCTATTTGCTTCGGCAAACTGTACCCATGTATTTCAATTTGAAAACTTTAGAAGTTTGCATAAAATATCTAGCATGGTACAAGGTGGTCAGTAACTTGCTAACTCAACTCCCTTATAATATTACATGGTTAACATTGCACAATAAAATCAGAACCAAGTGGTACTAGAAATGATGGAGTTTCACTACCAAGATTTCAATTAATTATAGAAACAATAATTGATTACTTCTAAGGGCATCTTTCTGAAGATTCATATAATTTATGTATAAACCACTCAAAGCTCAACTTTTAGTTTGTGGTGGCATTTGAAGCCTGTTTTTCTGTTGGCTTTTCACTCCCTCCGGCACATCTTATATTCTGCAGATAATCCACTTCTCCAAAAGAACCTGCTTCACACAGAATGTAACCTCTCTACTGAAGTGTACATTAATTAGATAAATGCAATATGCAGTTCTTGCTTTGAACGCAGCACTTGAAATTGTATTTTTTTATTATATATTTTTTATAATTCAGTAACAATTTCCAAATATATCTTCAATGCAATTTAAACAAAAGTGCATTTCTTTCAAGCACTATGACTACCTCCAGTTCCAGTATGGAGCATATTCACAGAAGCACCATGACAGCTGTGATCCTGCTGGTAGCACCCAGCAGGGAAGAAGCAACAGAATTGTAAAAATAATTCTTTCTAAAAATGATTCCCGATTTTCAGCTGCATGAACCTGATTTTTTTTTTAAAAATCACACTTTTTCTGTAACATTTGTCCTTTGACTGTTTTATTATTCAAAGGTGAGTTTCTCCCTTTATTTTCTAGCCACTGTGGGTCAGATGCCAACTGCAGCCAAGAGGACAGGTGGATGACTTGCTCCAGGCCTCTGCAGTTTTGGGCTGAGACAGCAGCTGGGAAGTGCCTGAATGTTATCTTGGGACAAGCTTCTCTCCAATTTTTCCTCACTCTTTGGGGAATTGCCTGGATCTGTTCAGCTAATATATGCCCCCTACCCAGCCTCATGCCTGGGCTGCCACATTGATGCTATTGAGAGCAGGAACTCAAAACCACATCCAATTATTACCATTGTGCGTTTGTTTGAATTACTGATGATACTTATTTACTAACAAATGGTAGTCATTGTGATTGAAATATTTAGTCTTCTATTTTAATTTTCTTATTGCCTAGAATATGAAAATGAGTGTCTTTTGCTTGTCCTTATTTTAATACAGGATGCGTTCTACCTGGAGGATACCATTACCTACATATTGCTAAGCCAGGGACCGTGTCCTGTCTGCATGTGCAGAAGTCACAACCTGAATATGTAAGTATTAACGATCACAATGGGGCATCAATTTGTATTAATCTGTTGACTACATAGCAACTATCCAGCCAACATTTAAGCATGTAGAAATATTATATGAAATTTTAAAAGAATTATTTAATTTTTGATCAAAGTGGTTCAACCTGATATTTTTATTTCTGATCCAACTGAATACACAGCCACACACTGAATGTTCATAGAATTATAGATTTGCAACACAAAAGCCATTCAACACATTGTACTTGTATCCAGCTCTCTGAAAGAGCGACACACTTAGCTCCACTACCTTTCCCTTTTTCCATATCAAATGGAGAGAATAGGAGTAGGCCATTCAGCCTTTCCACCCTGTTCCACCATTCAATGAGATCATGGCTGATCTGTATTCTAATTCCATTCACTTGTCTTGATTCCATATCTCTTTATATCCTTGGCTTGCAACAATCTATTGATCTTGGATTTAAAAGTATTAATTGAACTAGCATTTGCTTCGTTTTATGAGGGTTCCACACTTCTGCCATCCTTTGTATGAAGAGGTCTTTCCTAACTTACCTCCTGAATGACCAAGTTCTGATTTTAAGGTTATGTTCCCTTGTCCTAGGTTTCCCCACCAGCAAAATTGTAAAATTCCAAATCAAATCATCCTCTGGCCTTTCATATTCCAGAAAATATAAGACTAGTTTATATAATTTCTCCTCATAATCTAACCCCTGGAGCCATGGTAACATTCAGTTGCATCTGCACTGCATTCCTTCCAAGGCCATATATCCTTTCAAAGGTGCAATGCACAAAACCGTACACAATACTCAAGATTTTGTCCAACCAGGGCTTTGTACAGCTTTCTATATTATAGCTCTATTTATGAGGGCTAACCTTTTTGATTATTTTTTTCTACCTAACCTCTGCATGGTAACCTGTGTACATGGACCCCTAACTCTCTTTAGTTGTTTGTAACTTTTTGCCATTTAAATAATACTCGGATCTATCCTTTTTGATCAAAAATGGATTACCTCACACACCTCTCTCTCTCTTCATGTAGCTTCCTCATTGTCCACGGGTTGCTAATCATTGTTCTCCACATATCTCTATGTCATAATATCACAATGGGGTGTGGGGAGAACCATCTCAGTTGGTACAGGGTCTGAACCTACACCACGCTCCAGCCAAAATAGCTAACTGACCACCGACCTCACACTTACCTGCTTTGAAATCCATCTGCCACAGTTTTGTCCATTATCCGTACAAAATTTCCTTTCACAATGTCTCAGATAATATTGTGCTATCAACAAAAAGAAACATCTTCTGACTCATCCTGAACAATGCTACAGGAGATCCAACAAAATATTTATTGATAGATTAAAAAGTATGTACGCAGTTTTGGCATTGTTTCATTTTTATGTTTTTTAAATGTATTTTAAATGGTCAGAAAGCTGCATTTCTTTTATTTGTTTCTGAGAGGTAATTAAAAATAATGCCATGAAACCACCACTGTGATGGAATATTAGTAGCTATAATCACACCGGGTGACTCCAATGTCTATTTTTGTGAGTTTGTGCAAACAAGATTTATAACAACAGCGTAACCTCTGCCTTGGAGGTTAAGCAGGGCTATGGGAGACCTGCTAGTATCATTTTATAAATGGGGAAAAAGTAATCCTCATATTTATTTCACATACTTTGAATTACATTGAATTACTTTGAATTTCCATTGTCATAATCCTCTGTAGGTTACAGAAATCCTACTAAGGTCACATCTTCTGTTTTTGGCACTAACTAACCAACATATTTTGTGGCACATTGGTGGTTAAAATTATCCAGTAAGGAAGTCAGCTTAGCCAAAAACAGCATGAAATGTCATCCAGAAATTCTAATCGTATTTTGTTGAATCTAATGATGGATTGCCATTATATTGGGAGGTTTATTAAGAAGACAGCCTATGATGCAGAATCAAGTAATTTCTAACACCATTTTACAGCAGGCATTGTTTGCTGCTGTAGAGGGATGTAACATTTTTTAATGATGTTAATTGACTTGATCATGTGAAACTGATCCCTAACAGCCATAAGCTTTATCACCTTTAGCACTCTGAGATACTGTTCACATTGTATTTCCATTCCCATAAAGATGAGCATCTGCCATTTTGTAATAGCCAGTTCCACTTTTGTATATGTTTGATAAATGAATAACTGCATAACAAGAATTTGGATGTACAAATGCATCTTCTATATGAAAGTGCTAATTGCATTGATTCCTATGGTTCCAATTATGTTTCTCTGTACTTTTTCTGTAAGATAAATCTTTTTGTGACACATATGTTTAATGAAATTATTGCATAAAAAATCTGTTGTATTAATACAATGTCTAGTACACTGCAAAAATAATGCAATGTACAATTAATTTGTTTTACTTTTGCAGCTTACATTTTGTAGCAAAATGCTGTATATCTACTGCACTTCCATCCAAAATACTCTTCCCTGCTATAGAAGAGCCTATTAATTAAGAATGTATATTTTAACAAAACATTGTAAGAATGCACATTCAAATATACAATACAGTAATACTAAGGAATCACAGTCCCTAAAATTAATCAAAATTAATGGGGTTTTTTGTAAGTTAGGAAGCTATTTTTCATGCTTCTATAATTATAATACCAACCTAGTGCCGATGTCTGTTTTGCCATTATTAATCTTGTTATATTTTCTGATATAATTTTAACTCTGCATTAAATGAACAAACCAGCTAGTAATTGGACACCATGATGAGTAAAGATTTAAAAGCAAACTTGAAAACAAAGGAAAAAGCATACACCAAGAACATAGACAACATAGGAGTGAATGACAAAAGAAATACAAAGAGGTTAGGAAAGAAGTCAATAAAACAATTAGGAAGTCAAAAAGTAAATACAAAGTTTAATTACCAAGGAATATAAAAACAGTAAAATATTCTATGGACACATAAAAACAATAAGATTAAGGATAAGTCCAATAGAGGATGCACAGAAGAGCTTGCACATAATGGCAGATGTCACACTCACGCGATATGGATTTATGGAAAATGGACACTATTAAAACAAAATGGAGAATGGACACTTTGCCCTAAATTTTCGTGCAGACGGAGAAACACTCCATCTTTGCGAAAATGGTTGTGGAGGCCCAAATCTGGAAATTAAGCCCCTGAACCCAGCCCCCACCATTTTCACGCAGGGGGCTGGGGGAGTGGAGGTGGGTCCCACTTTACACATCCGAGGTTCATGGAGGCAACTACATGTTAAAGTGCAGGTGCCTTTGAGCTGATCGGATTTTGGCTATTGGGATGCCAATAGCCTGGTAGGAAAAAGTCTAAAGTTAGCATAGTTATTTGGAGAGGCAGGATAACCTTTTGGAGAGGTAGGATACCCTTTTGAATATGGTCCCGGGGAACCTTTGGGACAAGTAATGTGCCCTTTGGTAGAGGTAAGCCGCCCTTTGGGATTATTAAAGGAGGCATGAATGTACGTAAAAGTGGATAAACTCATTGGAACTGTCAAAGCAAACTGTCAAATAGAACTGTCAAAGGGAACCGTCAAATGGAACTGTCAAGCTGTCAAGGTATTTAAATCTCCTGCCCTTTAAATATTTGGGAAAAAATCTCTGCAGTGTTTAAAAAAAAACAATGCTTGCTATTTTACACACTCTGGTGACATAACTCTGAGGGTTAGCATTATTGGATTAGTGCTACATGACTGATTTCACAACCTATCATTATCACAGTGTGGTGCCTATCAAAGTTTGAGTGACTACTTCAAGAGCTTATAAAGTCTTTGAAGTGGGACTATGAATACAAATGTTTGCTTTTATAGGGGATTAAAGGAAGTTAAATGTAGTGAATAGGTTTTTATCGATGACAGTGTTTTTTTGAAATAGTGAATTCATCACTGGATGCTTAAGAACTTTATTTAATCTCTGCATGGGTCCTGCGGTCTGCCCATGGTGGACACTGGGTGAGTTGGCATGGAGGGTGTAAGGGGAAAGGGTGGTGGGTGGGGAGGGCATGGGTTGGCATGAGTTGACACTAAGTTGTCATGGAGTTATAAAGGGATCTGTGGGTGGATGGAGAGGCATATGTTGGCATGGATGGTATGAGGGGTCATGGAGGGTAGGTGGGGCCTGAGGTAGCATTGTTTGGCATGGCTGGGACATGGGCACTATAGGGGGGTGAGGGAGTGTGAGGTGAGGAGCGGAGGGCTGTTTTTTGTTTTTTTCCTCAAAGCTGTGACAAAGTCCGACAGCACCAAGACAGGCCTTTCTGCTTAGCCTGCCTCCGCACCTGGCAGCCACTGTACTGCCTCCGCACTACTTCCGGGGCCCCCCACGACTCCGATTTCACCCCACAGCCCCAGACTGAGAATCCAAACTTTCAGGGCGCTTTCTCCGAGGTCGAGTTTGTGGGCTGGGAATTGTCCCAACTCTGCGCTCCAGGCAGAACCAAGGAAGCCTGGAGAAAGATTGCAGAGGAGGTCAGCAGCCATGGGGTCACCCCCAAAACCTAGATCCAGTGTTGAAAACACGTCAATGACTGATTCAGCCCACCAAAATGAGTACTCCATACTTCTTTTCTCTTTAGTACTTGTATGTGGTAACACAAGGGGGTGAGCTTAGTGTCAAGGGAGTGACCACCAAGCTGGTGGCAAGGGGCTCAGCAGCAAATACGGCCAGAGGCATGTTTTCATCTCGAAAACATCTGCCTTTGCTGAACCCACAAGGTCCCTCGGGAGTGGCTGTATATAGGTGGCATTCGTGTGCCCCATCATGGGCCGCTGAGTCCCCACCAGTACTTGGGAAGCGAAATGCTGAGATCGGTAATCGCTTTGCTGAACTCTTCTGTTTATGCTGCAAGTGAGACCCTGAACATTTGATCATTTGTCATTTAAATTCTCCTCCCATCCCTTGGACCTTGCCCGTGCAGCCTGGAGGAGAACCTGTCGGGAGGCATTGTTGAAGTGTGGGGCCACCCAAGGCCTTCCTTCTGCCATTGGTGGTGGTGCCTTCCAGCGAGCTCCATGGTTGCTTTGAGTGAGGGGAGAAGCGGTATAAGCAGGATGATTGAAGGCAGCAGTAGCAGGACAACTCAAGGCAGCAGGAATGGGAACGAGTGTTTTGCTCAGGCAGCAATGAATGCAGGGCTGCAGGTGTGCACACAGTTTCCAGGGAGTGTGCACGACTCCTACATCCTCAGTCGGTCCCTGAAGTCTTCCAGGGTCCACAGAAGCTGCAGGGATGGCTCCTCAGGGACAAGGGCTACCCGCAGAGGCCAGGGCTGATGACACTGTGTGGCAGCCTCAGACTGCAGCAGAGCGACGCTATAATGAGGCTCATGCTGCAGCTCACACCTTGGTGGAGCAAACCATCAGGATGCTGAAGATTAGGTTCCGGTGCCTGGACCGGCCTAGTGGAGCCCTGCAATACGCAGAGAGTGTCACACAGTGTCATCACCTGCTGCGCCCTTTACAACCTGGCACTCCAACGGGGAGAGGAGCTGGATGAGGAAGAGATGGAGGAGCTGAAGGTCTCGTCTGATGAGGAGGACGCTGATGGGGATGAGGGTGAGGAGGTCCTCAGAGGCGACGATGATGGGGATGATGCCCTCACACTGGCTGGATGAGGCAGGCATGCTTGGGAGGCCCTCGTAGCTGCTAGATTTGTGGAGGATGATGATGACATGCAGTGAGGTGACCCCATAGATCCTCACATTGCATCTGTGAACGTTTGACTCCAGTCTGGCTTATGGCAACGCGAATACCCTCTGTGATAATGCTCCTGTCATGGAGACGCAGTGGAGGCCCTAATAGTCGCTCGATTGCAGGAGGATGATGACAACATGCAGTGAGGACACTCCATAAATCTTCACATAGGCACTGAGAATGTCTGACTCCTGTATGGTCAAGGGCAGCTCACTTGCACTCTGTGATCAGGGTCATATCATAGAGACGTTGTCATGAAACTTTAGAAGCATCTGATCCTTTGTCCACATTCAGCCCCTGAACCCTTCGGGAGCTGGGGCACAGCATCAGTGGTCTCAGATGCTGAAGATATGGGGGCCAGCCCCACCTTAAAGGTGCTGTGAGCACACAGAGAGAATGAGAGAACTCTGCTGCCAGAATGTAGTGGGCAGGCTCCACAATGACGAGCACTGCCGAGGTGCAGGCATTAGTAATGTTTCCAGGGAGTGTGAGACCGGACCATCACTTTGGTCTGAAGACTGCAAAGAGCACAGGGAAGAGGCCCCTGGACTGAGACACCTGCCTTTATCTTGTTCAGAAAGGTTTCACATCTGAGTGACACGAACACTGCTCATCAGGACAAGGAGCCATAGGCAGGGAGACATTCTTGGGAGTTTATTGACAATAGTGTACAGTATGTACAAGTGATTAACACCCATGCCCAGGCTGTGCAACTAATTCTCCATAACTTTCCTAACCCTGCCGCTACCTCTTGGTGCTCCCCGGACATCCACAGTGGAGGTGGAGACAGCCTGCTGACTGTGAGACCCTGTACATGATGACCTTGGCGGACATCCTCTGTACGACTGAAACTTGGAGGACCTTGGCCTGCTTTCAGGGTCCTGCTGTGTGGCATTGGCACCCTCCTTGGCCTGTGGAGCTGGAGCTGCTGAGGTCACAGGAAGGGGGGGAGTCAGATGGGCTGGACACTCTCAGTCATCTGGGTGGATGCACCTGGAGTGTGCACCTGCTGATCTCCCTCTCTATGGGTGCCCGGGGACCCGGACCCGGACTCCTTGAGGAGCAGGGGTAGCTGGAGTGATATCGAGCTGTCGGGCACCCCTCACGTGTACACGCTGTTGGAGGCCAACTATGGCACCAGTGATGGAGTTGAGCCCACGCAGCAGTGCAGGAGCGAAGTCCTGGATCAAGGTCTCCATGGCAGCCGCCATCCTACCAGTGTTGACCTTGGTGCGTTGGCATGCCGGCGCTATCACCTCAGCCTGAAGGCAGACGGACTCCTCCATCGTGCCTTGCAATCTGAGGAGTGCAACTAACATCCCTTCCTGATGTTCACAAGTCTGCCTCTGCAGCTCCAGCAGCTATGACATGACCGAGTCCAGAGGTTCGTCTTCTGATTCGGACTCAGCAAAGTTCTGGCCTCCAGCAGTTCTCCGAGTGCCAGAAACCTGGAAGCCTTTGCCTCCACCTGCTGTGGATTGGACGGCATAATATGCTCACCAGATTGTGATCCGGGGCTACCCTAAAGCTAGGTCCCACTGAGATGTGTGTCTCTGCGCTGGTGGAGAGTGTGGTTGACGCTGTGACAGGACTTCAGGGAGGGTGCCTGCAGATTCCGCTTCAGAGGTTTCTTCGGGGCTTGTTTGGAGGCCCTGGGTCGTGGACTCCATCGGCTGTTTGGCAAATGTGCCTGCGGAAGCAAGGGGAGATAGTTAGTGCATGGCAGTGGCCTGTGAAACAGGACACATCACTCACAGCATGGTTGTCTGATGGATGTTGCACTGCTGGATCCTCACTTGGTCAAGCACCGCCGACCTCACCATCTGCACAGGACCGGTCCAGGTCCTCACCAGCCAGCTGGATGGCTCTGTTTTCAAAGTCCGTGAGGACCCTGATTTCAGGCATTCTGCCACTGATCTGTCACCTCTCCCTCTTGTTGTGTGCCAGCTTGTCCTGCATAAATAGAGATGGAGAAAGTGTAAGCAGGACGCCTACCAGGCCAGATGATAAGTATACCTGGTCTGTGTAGGTGGTGAGTGGTCCCATGGGGACAATGAGGATAATGACAGTGAATGTGACGGGGTGAATAGTGATGTGGATGTGTGATGGGTTGGTGAGTGTGTGAGTTGAGAGTGACTTACCCTGGCAGAACGGAGATCATTCATCCTCTTGCGGTACTGGGTGACTGTCCCCTTTTGAAGGACATTGGTGCTGACCACCGCTGCCACGGCCTCCCAAGCCGGGTTAGTGCTGTTGCTGCCCATCCTGTAGCCAGAGTGGGGGTAGAGCGCATCATAACGGGCCTCCACGGCATCCGAAAGGCGTTCAAGGGACGTGTCGCTGAACCTGGGGGCTGCAGTTTTCTTCAGTTTCAGAGCCATGCCTTCCGTGCAGCAGTGGTGGTCTGGGAGCACTGAGATGTGTGCTTGCAGCTGGGCTTTAAATATAGCGCCCGGCGTGATGCAGCAGTGGGGTGATGGTGGGTGTGCGAACAAGAGCCCGCCCGCCATCAAAACGACGTGTTTCCCGAGAGTGCGTAAATAGTGTGACGGTTTGGAATGATACGGTGTAAAAGCCCGCCATTGCAGCCAGCACTTAGTGCAAATCTGGGACGATTCCGCCCAGCGTTTGACAGATATCGATCGATATCATTTATCTGGATGAAACCAGACCAACTGATGTTCTTCATTTGTACTAAATTTTTTAGTAGTTTTGACCACAATTCTTTTCCAGAGTTTCCATTTTCCTGCCTAATCCTCAGAGCTACTTTTAACCACTATCCAGTATAGCTACAATTAAAGCAGGGTGAATATCAACCTCTTGTTGCTAAACTCACACATTACTGAGGATTCTACTGTAGCCAGCATATTTCCTGCCAATCCCTGCACAGCGATCTTTCATGCAGCCATCCTGTTTCTTACCATAACATTTACATTGGCTATTAAAGTATCCAATCTGTAACTGCATACATTGTGAAACAGCACTTTGTCGTGTTTATATCTTGCTGCTCCAGACACACGTCTTTAGGATTTTCTGTTATCTGCTCCACCACATACAACTGAAGTCTAAACCACCTGCAACCTAAATTCAGTCTTCCAGTCACGGGTTGTGTAGCATCCTCAGTCAGTTAATTGCTGATGGGATGGTGATATAATCACACATCGTAGTTACAGGTACCCAAATTTCTGTGCAGGTATTTGCTAAAGTGATGCTCTTCCTTTGTTCATTTGGTGTGTCATGCATGCTGTGACTACAGATAGTGCAAGATAACTTGTGAAGGGATGGGGTAATTTATGTGAGTTTTTGCTAATAATATCAGCACAATCCAGGTGGAATTGTCACTCAGGAATCTCAGAGGCTGTCTGATCCCTCCGATTCCCCTTTGCCTGTGACCCCCTCAACTTCAGAGGGAGCAGCTGGCCCACAGGAGGACAGCCAAGGCAAGCCGGAGTCCTCAACGTCTCGGCTCTCCACAGGATATATGCCACAGTCATCAGAGGCCACAGGGCCAACCATTGCACAGGCTGTCTCCACCCCTGCTGCGGATGTCAGGGCAGCACCTAGAAGCATTGGGCCCAGAAAAGTTAAGACATTCTGATCACAAGTGGTTGCACAGGTGAACATATTTTGTCACTTTATAATCTAAACATATATTCACTTTCATTGAATAATGTGTAATGCTGTCTTTCAGCCACATTGACAGGCTCCCCAAGTCCTTCCCCTGCATCCCCTGCCACTAGCAGTTCAGCTACACGCAGTCAGCGCACGAGTGATTCTGGAGGGAAAAGTGTGTGTGGCAGGGCCTCTTGGAGCCTTGCGCAAGCGCTCTTCCAAACATGCAGAGCCTTCAACCATCACATTCATCTCACTGACCCGAGCATTTTCAATGCTGCCTGCTGGGGTTCTCTTTCAGTTGTCCATCTGAGCTGAGCTGCATCTCCACCCACCCACTGACCACACTCCCATGCAGCCCCTGTGCCCGGCCAACACCAGGCTCCGCTCATTTCCATTTTTACAACATGGTAGTCAAGTTTTTGATTAGCTACCCCTTTGCCCTCCCCCAGTCACCCAGGTCCTTTGTCCCATCACAGCCCAAACTCCTGGCATCACCTTCCACCTCCCCACTGTTAACCTACAGCCGAACCCTTGTCATCCCAGGATGTCCAGGTGAACGTGCACATTCCCTACATTCCTGAAAATCCTCACCCCCATCCACATTGACCTCCCCAGCCACCTCCTTCCCACCCCCGGTGCTGTTTTTGCCTCTGTGTCCCCACCAACCACCCTCACCACCTCTTCTACCAATGTACCTTCAACCTCCCACCCTACCAGCTCCCGCTGCCCCCTTTCACATTCACCATTCCATCTTACCACACCCACCCTCAGTTCACTCCCCAGGAGGCAGTCATTGACTCCACAGACTCCTCTCTTGCATATTCACCTGGACATTCCACCTGCCCCTTACTACTTCCTCCACCCTTACTCCCTCTTCCCGACTGTACTCCCTCCTGTCAATGAACTCCCTCCTCCTCCCCCCGGACCCCTTCCCTCCTCCGAACTCCGTCCTCCACCCCGGACACTTCCCCCCTCCTCCAAACTCCCCCCTCCTTCCCGGACACCTTTCCCCATCCAAACTTCCTCCCTTGCACCTTGCTCCCCCCTTACATTCACCTCCCCTTTTGCACCATTCACCCCTGTTACACCCTACCCCCCCTCCACCCCCCCCCCCCCCCCCCCCCCCCCCCCCACCGTACTCCCTTCTCCCCATGGACACCCTCCTTCCCCCTCCCAACCTCATCCCCCCACAACACCTTCACCGCCACCCCTGCCACCCCCTTTCAACCTCACCACCACCTTCCCCGTCACCTTGGACACCCTTCTAAACTCACACCCCTTGGTACACCTTCCTCTGCCACTCGTGCCTAGACCCCCCGCCCCACCACCACCACCACTTCACCGATCATTTGTACCATCTCATGGCAAAGTCTGTGAAGCAGGCCCGAAGCACAATGGAGATCATGGAAGATGGTGTGAGCCCATGGCGAAGTCTGTGAAATTCCAAAGCCTCAGCAAAGAGGCCTCCCACCTTCAGAGAGCTGCTTCGTAGCAGTGCCATGTGCATGAGGATCAACCCAGCATGCATTGCACATGTTCCTCCAGGGTCCAGTAGCTATAGGGCACTGGCGTCTTCTTCAGATATCCGTGATCTGAGCCAAGCCTTAACGGTAAGTCCCGACTTCTACCCGTCATGCTTGTCCGGACGTGTTCTGGGCCAGCGTGTTTTCCTGCTGGCGCAGCTTCATATTGGGCTTGGGGGGACAATTCTAGTTGGACTTTACTTTGCATCCCATTAGTGGGATGCAAATTGTGTACATGCCAACCTGCAGTGGGATTCACAATCCACCATGGCAGACACCATCGAATATCCCGCTGTGATTTCACGCTGGCATGAAACCAATTTCTGCCCCTCCTGCCGAATTCTATCCCCCCCCCCCACCCTCCCACCAAGCCTGCCATGACACTTGCCACCAACGGGAGCAGAAAATTCCGGCCACTAACTATTCATTAAAACTGGACTTTCTTGGGTTCTTTTTTAGGAATCAGCACTGTTTTCCATTCAGCTCTGGAAATGGCTATCACCAAGCAGCTATTTTTAATTATTAAGGGCTTAATTTTGAGCTTATTCTGCTTCTTAAAGGTGAGTATTACTGGCCCCCGTTAATTTGATGGCTTAACTTACATCCACCCTCATGGAACCAAAAATGGGACATGATGGGTTAAGAGAAAGTTAGACACGAGTGCATTTACATATGTTAGTTGAAATATAGGAGCCATCTTTTTTTACTGCCCTTTACTTTGGGAGGTTGTTCACATTCTTTTATCATGTCAAATGTTCCCCCATACATTGATGCATTTCAGATCAGACAAGCATTGGTCCACTGGGCAAGAAAATGATTAATGCCACAAAATCATTCCTGTCTTCCAGAAAATTAATTTCTGATATATAATTCAGTTAACAAGGTTGGGTTGCATTGATTCTTTTCTTTCATTTTTCTAGGGGCGTGATATAATCACAGGAAGTGTTAATACTGGGAACTACTTTGAAATTCATTTGAATCAATACAGCATGGTAGAATCCATCACTTGTCTATCATTGACACCTTTACCAGTATCCAACTATATGTGCTTATATGGACAGCATGAGCGTCTCCTTAATAATTTGTGTTCTCGCTTTGATGAGGGCCTGATCTCAGATTTGTACAGGTAAGGTAGAGATAGGTATTGTGTGACTGTATAATGCATATTCTTTCTTATGGCATGAAAGTCTGATTATGTGCATGTAATTGTGATGGCTGTTGTCCAGGAACATGAATAAAAATGGGTTGTATCCTGTCATCAAAAGTCAGAGGACGTATAAGGGTATAAATATTGGGTATAAGACACCCAATCAAATTCACACCTTAAAAATGTATTTTTTTTCTCTGCCTTAACATCCTTCTCTAAAGTGGAGTAAAACTTCAGGGGCTGCCAGCACACAATTCAGACATATAGGAGCCATCCATACTCCTTTATCATGTAGCTATTTGCATAAAGCACCTTCTTGAGGTCACATAATCCAATGTCCATAACAACATCACAATTACAACAGAGTTGCTATTTATACCTACCTTTTGGAACCAATTTGATCTTAGCCTGGCTGTTGACCACTCAGCCACTAATTGATAAAACTCAGCATTTTACACCTGTATGCCATGTCCAGCAATCTATGAATGAACTATTCAACCCATTGGATGTGTCTTTGTGAAAGTAGTAGATTTGAATACATTAGACATCAGCCCCTTTGAAAAATGCAGCAAAAGTTAGATTTGTTTTTACCCAAATCATATGCCATTCAGAAGGTGACATTGGGTACTGAATGATTCTATTTTTGGATACTTGATACAGAAGTAAATGTTTTATGTCAATAGAGTTGAACCAGAGACTGAAGAGAATATAGCATAATTCAAAGCTTCAACAAAAAAAGCACACACAGCCAAATGGTGAGAGGCTTTGTTTTCGATGGCAAGCAATTCTTACATTGTTTCCTGTCAGTTGGTTATAGCACATCATTGACAATTGCAAGAAATGTGGAGATGTGTGTTTCATTAGCATTTTCATCCTAGCTAAAATAATATTGCCCAGATGATGTAACCATTTGAGAAATATCAGTAATGGCATGAAAGTATAGAACCAATTTTTTGAGAAGCTTTTGTTGGATAATATTCTGAGATACTTTCTTATACTCCTGTTATATCAAACCAGCCAAAATGAGTAAGGCTTATTGAAAAATGTCGCAAAAGTCATCCCCGCTAGATTGCTCTGTTGTGGGCTCTATCTTCCTTGGAAGTTCAGATCTGTGTAATCAATGCCTCTTTGGAAATAATCTGGTTGAATACACATACTGAGCTATCAATTACTAACCTAAAACCATGTTCATGCCAAATGGTAGGCATATATAACAGTTCCACTGTTTTTCATTACATGTGATATGTAATTATGAATGCTGAATCATGTGATCCTAAGTCAGCTTCTAATGGTATACTGGGCCTGATTGTTATTGCAAGACCTTGGGATACCATTGGTGGAATTATTGCCTTATTTCACTCCATCAGCTGCACTCCATAGCATAAACAAGCCTGTCTCCTTTACCTGTATGGCATTGTTGACTGATGAAAATGTTGGTCAATGATTTCTACCATTCAGCTAAAGGAGTCATTTTCAGCAATGTAAATGCAGGAAGTGGGCAGAAAGATATAACCTGATATCCTGAACTACAGAGGCTATTGTAAAGAGCATATATTTTTATTTCTGTTGGACTGTGGATTGAAATTACAATGGCTGCAGTTTGAAGGACATATCTACTGGAACAGTGTGAGGGATATATACAATGTTGCTGTCCTGGAACAGAGTGTGCCATGAAAGACTGGTCTAATGGGGACTTGCCTGGCAACAACGTTTTAATTGGCTCCTGACCAGGTGATCAGGGTTTGTGTGAGAGCAGTGCAGCAGAGAATAGCTCCTAGTCTGAAAGGAAAAAGACCTAAAACTTCTCTCTCCTGTGTGTGTAAGATTCCAGTAATTCTACAATAATAACTAGCTGGATTTTTCTCCTCATATTTCTGTGACCTGCTCTCAATCTCTCTGAAAACCCATGTCAGCAAAGGGAAAAATCACTGTTAGAGACATTGAAAGGCAAGTGCTCAACCAGTGAACTAAAGACTGAAAAAACTGCTGGAAGATCACCTCGTGTCATCAACAAAGAACTGAAAGGAATTTGGAAGACATCGATCAAAATCAACCCATCGAACTCTGTACTCCGGAATCGGTGCTATTGAACTGTTTTATCCCACCCTTAAAAACCATGTTTTTGTGTGTCTTCTGTGTCTTGCATGTGTGTGTGTATAGGGATTTAAGAAGGGGTAGAGTTGAGGTTATAGAGTTAGAAATCAGCAGTTCATATTTCTTTCTTTTGTTCAATAAAGAGTTATTTACTTATTAAGTTTACAAACCTGGTGCTCATATACTGTTAACCTAAATGAAACAATTAGGTGGGTTGATCAAACATTTTCACATTTGTCATGGTTCAGGGAGCAGTGGGTCTTGATATTGCAGCGCACTATCCCCAGTGAGTCCTGATAACGTTTGGGGGCTCGGGTCCGGGATATTTTGGAACAAAAAACAATAACAATTTGGGTGTAGATTTAGTAAGTAATTAAAGTTAAAAGGAAACACCAGGTTTGTACTATCAAAAGTAAGATGGCACTGGAAACTGCTAAAACTTTCCTGCAAGTGGAAGATATGTCCCTGACGATTTTACAAGGGATCCCAAAAGCCAGGTTAATTGAATTGGCAAGTAAATTAAGAGTAGGATTGTCTGCCAAAGCTAGGAAGGCAGAGGTAATCGAAGATATATCCAAGATACAGCATTTAAAACTGGAAGGAATACCAGAGAGACCGAGTTCTACAAGGAGTGGTTCATTAGAATGGGCTCAAATTCAGTTGCAAATAAAAAAATTGGAACTGGAGGCAGCAGAAAAAGGGCAAAGAAAGAAAAGGAAAAGGAAAGAAAGAGAGAATTTCAAAGGGAGTTAGAAATGGTGAGATTAGACAGGCAGGAAAGACAAAAAGAGAGAGAGAGAATTCCAGCTTAGAATGCTGGCAGTTAAAAAAGAGACACCAGGAGGTGAGGCAGGACTTGTTTCCAGGTCAGAACCCAGTGGGGAGATGTTTAAATTTGTACAAGCTTTTCCAAGGTTTGAGGAAAGGGATATTGAAGCATTCTGTATTTTATTTAAGAAGATAGTGAAACAGGTGAATTGGCCAAAGGAAAACTGGACATTGCCCATGCAGAGTAAATTGACAGGTAGAGCACAGGAAATTTATGCTTCACTGTCAGAGGCTTCTAGGGATTATGATGTGGTGAAAAAAGCCATTTTGAGTGCATATGAGTTGGTCCCTGAAGCATACAGGCAAAAGTTTTGAAATTTAAGGAAACAGCCTGGACAAACTTACATTGAACTCGAAAGGGTTAAGCAAAGTAGTTTTGACAGGTGGATATGAGCATTGGGAGTTGAAACTACCTATGAAGTTCTCAGAGAGACCATTCTCTTGGAAGAATTTAAAAACTCCCTACCTTCTGTAATAATGTTGAAGATCGAAGGGTTGCAACTGCTAGACAGGCAGCAGCAATGGCTGACGATTATGAGCTGATCCATAAAACTAAACCTTTTTTCCATCACCCTCATGAATTTGAAACAGATAGCAAGTGGGAGAGTGAAAGGAAGGCAAGTAGCCAGGGTAAAGAATGGATAGCTGGGAATCTCCTCCCCAGATCAGGAAGAGAGGTACTGAGGGTGGAGGTGAAACTCGAAGGCCTAAGTGTTTCTCTTGTAATAAAGTGGGACACATTCGTTCAGAATGCTGGAAGTTGTGAGGGAAGCCCATGGGACTTATTAAAGTTCGTAAGAGTGAGTCTGAAAAGGGAACTCAAAAAGAAAATGCCACGGATCAAATTGTAGCTTTAACTACAAGTAAGGGTCCAGAGGTAAACACTGCTGTGAATGCAGGTGAAGTGAATAAGGTATTTGAGAGATATAAAGGTTTTTCGTCTAAAGGAATGATAACCCCTTTTTCATCAAATGATACAGCTAAATGCATAACTAAATTAAGGGACACAGGAGCTACTCAAACTCTTTTGCTGGTGAAGGACCTAGTTTTCCCTCCAGAGAGTTCAGTGAAAGCCAAAGTATTGGTAAATGGGATAAGTGGAGAGTATATCCCGGTTCCATTGTACAAAGTACAATTGGAATGTGATTTGTTGTCTGGATCGGTGGTTAGGAGTGGTTAAGGAATTACCCATGGATGGAGTTGATTTACTCCTGGGGAATGATTTGGCAGGAGTGAAAGTTAAAGCTTCACCCATAATTATGGAAAATCCGAGAGAGGCTAAAGAGACGGAGCAGTTACAAGGACAAATTCCTGGTATTTATCCATCGTGTGTGGTGACCAGAGCAATGGCTAAACAAAGTCCATCACCAGAGGTCAAAGTAATACCATGAGTAGACGTTAGAGTAAACGAAACTTTATTTAAGAATGAGGATAATTCAAAGGAAGTCTTTGGCAGGTCTTCATTAATTGAGGCTCAGAAAGCAGATCCAGAGTTAAACAAGTTAGCACAGTCAGCTCACACTGAAGCTGAGGAGGATCCTTTCTTGGTATTATTGCCTTTACAGGGTGAACCCCTGAAAGAATTCAAAACAAAAAACTACTGCGGATGCTGGAAATCCAAAACAAAAACAGAATTACCTGGAAAAACTCAGCAGGTCTGGCAGCATCGGCGGAGAATAAAAGAGTTGATGTTTTGAGTCCTCATGACCCTTCAACAGAACTGAGTAATATTAGGAGAGGGGTGAAATATAAGCTGGTTTAAGGTGGGGGGGGTGGGGGGAGAGAAGTTGGGGGGGGTGTGGTTGTAGGGACAAGCAAGCAGTGATAGGAGCAGATAATCAAAAGATGTCACAGACAAAGGAACAAAGAGGTGTTGAAGGTGGTGATATTATCTAAGAGAATGTGCTAATTAAGAATGGATGGCGGGACACTCAAGGTACAGCTCTAGGGGTGGTGGGGTGGAAAGACTGACAGGGCATTACAGGTATAGATTTAAAAATAATGGAAATAGGTGGGAAAAGAAAAATCTATATAAATTATTGGGAAAAACAAAAGGGAGGGGGAAGAAACGGAAAGGGGGTGGGGATGGAGGAGGGAGTTCAAGATCTAAAGTTGTTGAATTCAGTATTCAGTCCGGAAGGCTGTAAAGTGCCTAGTCGGAAGATGAGGTGCTGATCCTCCAGTTTGCGTTGGGCTTCACTGGAACAATGCAGCAAGCCAAGGACAGACATGTGGGCAAGAGAGCAGGGTGGAGTGTTAAAATGGCAAGCGACAGGGAGGTTTGGGTCTTTCTTGCGGACAGACCGCAGGTGTTCTGCAAAGCGGCCGCCCAGTTTACGTTTGGTCTCTCCAATGTAGAAGAAACCGCATTGGGAGCAACGAATGCAGTAGATTAAGTTAGGGGAAATGCAAGTGAAATGCTGCTTCACTTGAAAGGAGTGTTTGGGCCCTTGGATGGTGAGGAGAGGAAGTGAAGGGGCAAGTGTTGCATCTTCTGCGTGGGCATGGGGAGGTGCCATAGGTGGGGGTTGAGGAGTAGGGGGTGATGGAGGAGTGGACCAGGGTGTCCCGGAGGGAACGATCCCTACGGAATGCCGCCGGGGTGGGGTGAAGGGAAGATGTGTTTGGTGGTGACATCATGCTGGAGTTGGCGGAAATGGCGGAGGATGATCCTTTGAATGCGGAGGCTGGTGGGGTGATAAGTGAGGACAAGGGGGACCCTATCATGTTTCTGGGAGGGAGGAGAAGGCGTGAGGGCGGATGCGCGGGAGATGGGCCGGACACGGTTGAGGGCCCTGTCAACGACCGTGGGTGGAAAACCTCGGTTAAGGAAGAAGGAGGACATGCCTGAAAGAATTCGTTGGCCCCTACAAGGTAGTTAGGAAAGTTAGTGAAGTGACTTATCTGATAGATACTCCTGAGCGTAGGAAGAAGAAACGGTTATGTCACATAAACGTGTTGAAGCAACGTCATTGCAGGGAAGATGATGGGAAAGAGCAAGTATGCCAGGTGGTAGGAGTAATAGAGGATGACAGAGACAGTAAGAGTAAGGTAGAGAGAGAAGTAGACAGTGCACAAAGCAAACCTCCTACAATAATAACTTTTTCCTGCTTTAGGAACTTTTCCTTAATCGCTTTTAATGGGCCTCTTATTTCATGACCATAGATCAATTCGAATAGACTAAATCCAGTAGGTTCATTTTGAGAATTTCTGGTAACAAATAGTGAGAAATCTAATCCTTTGTCCCAATCCTTTGGGTATCCATGAGAATAGGTCTTAATCATGGTTTTGAGAGTCTGATGGTATCTTTCTAAAGCCCCCTGTGTCTGTGGATGATAGGCAGTAGACTTTATTTGTTTGATACTCAAACTGCTGATTATGTCCTGGAAAATGTCCTGGATCCTACAGTTCGATTAGCCAATATGAAAATACAGGGATAGTTAGACATTGTGTTCTCATATTTAGAGGAAGGACCACAGGAAGATGTAATAAGGTTACTTAGGAAGTATAAGGGAATTTGTAGGGATACACCTCGATGTACTATGTTAGCTAGACATGATGTGAACATAGGAGACTCAGTGCCGATAAAACAACATCCTTACCAGCTGAGGCCAGAGAAACAAGCTCAGGTAGAAACAGAGACCCAATATATGCTGTAAAATCAATTGATTGAGCCTAGCCAAAGCAGCTGGAGTTCGCCGGTAGACCGGGTTCCTAAGCCGGATGAAGCAACTAGATTTTGTATAGACTACCGGAAAGTGAATGCAGCAACAAGGAGAGATTTGTACCCAATTCCTTGGTTAGAAGATTGCATCAATAGAGTTGGCAGTGCCTCATTTCTTTCTAAAATTGATCTACTGAAGGGATTTTGTCAAGTGCCATTAACACCAAGGGCTAAAGAAATATCCACCTTTGTTACACCAAGTGGATTGTATCAATGTCTAGTCATGCCATTTGGGTTTAAAATGCCCCACCTACATTCTAGAGACTTATGCATCAAGTTGTAGCTGAAGTATATAACTCTGTGGTTTATTTAAACTATTTCATAATATATAGTAACACATGGGAAGAACATGGAAAGCAATTAGAGGACTTGTTTAAGCAATTGCAATTGGATGGCTTAGTCATAAATCTGGCCAAAAGCAAACTTGTAAAAGCAAGGGTAACTTACCTAGGTCACATTATAGGGCAAGGGCAAATGTTGCCAAGAATTGCAAAAGTGAATGTTCTAATAGAATTCCCCATTCTTATAACTAAACGAGAAATCATGAAGATTTTGAGAATGTGTGGGTTTTATAGGAAGCTTGTGCCTAACTTCAGCATAATAGCTGTACCTCTCACCAATTTGTTAAGGACACATGCAAAAGTGGTATGGTCAGCAGAATGCCAAGCAGCCTTTGAAAAGTTGAAGGCAATCTTAATAAATGAATCAGTGTTGGCCACCCCTGACTTTACCAAACCTTTTAAAATGGCAATTGATGCTAGTGACTTGGGGATAGGTGCAGTCCTACTACAAGATGATAAATTAGGGATAGAGAAGCCAGTGGGGTACTTTTCCAAGAAACTAAATCAATATAAGAGGAAGTAATCTACAGTAGAAAAATAAACTCTAGCATTGTTGTTGTCTCTTCAACACTTTGAAGTTATGTCCAACACGATAACGAAGGAACACTAATCTACACTGACCATATCTGCTGGCGTTCATTGACAAGTTTAAAACTTGAAATGTGAGACTGTTTAGATGGAGTCTATTGTTTCAGCCATTCAATGTAAAGATTGTTCACATTGCCGGCAAAGATAATGTGATCGCGGATGCATTGTCCCGGGTGTAAAATACTGAAATAAGTTAAAGGGGTAAGAAATGCTAAAGATTATATAAGATTGTATAAGGGGGAGGAAGGATGAATGGAAGTAAGACTGGTGTTTTGTTGTCCATGTGTCACACACCTTTTGATGAAATGCATTTTGAAATGGCGTTTCATCACTTTTAAGGGTGGAGACATGTAAATAACATATCTTTTTATTTCTATTGGACTGTGGATTAAAATTACAATGGCTGCAGTTTGAAGGACATGTGTACTGGAACAGTGTGGGGGATATATACAATGTTGCTGTCCTGGAACAGAGTGTGCCATGAAAGACAGGATGGTGCCGAGGAGAGTCTGTTCTAATGGGGAACTACCTGGCAACAATGCTTTATTTGGCTCCTGACCAGGTGACTAGGGTTTGTGTGAGAGCAGTGCAGCAGAGAATAGCTCCTAGTCTGAAAGGAACAAGACCTAAAACCTCTCTCTCCTGTGTGTATAAGATTCCAATAATTCTACAATAATAGCTAGCTGGCTTTTTCTCCTCATATCTCTATAACCTGCTCTCTCTCTGAAAACCCCTGTCAAGAGGAAAAGGGGAAAATCACTGTTAGAGACATTGAAAGGCAAGTGCTCAATCAGTGAACTAAAGACTGAAAGTGCTAGAAGACCACCTTGTGTCATCAACAAAGAACTGAAAGGAATTTGGGTGACATCGATCAAAGTCAGCCCATCGAATCCTGTACTCCGGAATTGGTGCTATTGAACTGTTTTATCTCACCCTTAAAATCCATGTTTTTGTGTGTCTTATGTGTCTTGCATGTGTGTGTGTATAGGGATTTAAGAAGGGATAGAGTTTAGGTTATTGAGTTAGAAATTAGCAGTTCATATTTCTTTCTTTTGCCACTGGTTAAAAACAATTTGTTCAATAAAGAGTTATTTACTTATTAAGTTTACAAACCTGGTGCTCGGATTCTGTTACCCTAAATGAAACAATTAGGTGGGTTGATCAAACTTTTTCACATTTGTCGCAGCTCAGGGAGCAGTGGGACTTGATATTGCAGCGCACTATCCCCAGTGAGTTGTGACACTGTAAATATTAAGGGAGATCTAGATACTCTTTCGATTGACTGGGCCTATACTAGAAATTTCACATTACATTTGTACAGTTATAAACACAAATGTGGTGTGAAACACTTGTTAGTGTTTTATAGAACTCCATAATTTCCCTTTATCCAGATGTAAATCAGGTTAGATTTTATCAACTTGCCTCTTAATTTTGTTGCATATTTTGAAGGCTTCTCATTCAAAAAATGCACTATTATTTAGTTTTTATGGCTGAGATTTCTGAAAAGACTTGTGTGATTCATTACTATATTGCTTTTACCTCAGAAACAACTAATATATAAAGAGATTACAGCACAGCTGCAACCCTTACTTAGATCCACTTAACTTCACATTAAATACAGCTCTATCCACATGCCTCTGCACTTTACCAATGCACAATGTGTGCTTGAAAAAGTATTTGAACCATTAAAAGCATTAGTTCAAATGGGAATGTTATTGCTATTTCAAAAAGAACACATACAAGAATGGACATATCATAAAATATTTGTGTACTGGTTGTATTTATTTTTGCCAAATACTCTGTGCAGATCTGAGATACATATCAGTATTTTAATGAGCCTGAGTAGTTATAGAATATGTTAGTTCTAGGATATGTTTATAAGAAAAGTATTTGTTTATAAAGTAAACCAGTTACTATTTAAGTACTGTACTGAGAAGTTGAAGGTAAATAAGATGATTGAAAGATAAGACACAATTCAAGTATGCTGAATGGCCTGCCAATACATTTTCCCTCAATACCGACAGCCCATTATTAGTATTTGACAATACCTCTTTAGTGAGAAGATGCTGATAGTATTGGTGTCTTATTGTTCTCTCATAGCAATGAAAGAAAAAACCTAGAAATGCTAGAAAATACCTCAAAATAAAGGCTAAAAGTGCTGGAAATACCCAACAGCTCAGTTGGTATCTGAAGAGGAAATACAGATTAATGTTTTAGGTACTGACCTCCATGATGAAGGGTCTGTATCTGAAACATTAATTTGTGTTCTCTCAGTTCAAATGCTATGGGGCTTGCTTTGTATTTCCAGCATTTCCTGTTCCTATGATGGATTTTGGTTCAGAGTTCAGCATATTTATCATCTTAGTAGACTGTAATGGTGTTTATGCACTGAGCTAAGTGGAATGTCATTTAGCATATATATGCTTCATGTTTTCTCCTGAGTTAATGGACATCTGATAGAAGCTGTTTTTTTTAAATAAGAGGACTATCTGAAGAAAACTGAGATTAAGGATTGCATGAAAGATTTGCATTGTTCTAAGAATTTCAGTGTGGAAAAGAAAGCTGAATACACATGTGTGTACAAAGAGAGAAAGTTTATATTTTCTTCTTCTAATTCATTGTGCAATTTCTGTGTTTTTATCAAGTTTTTACTGGTCCTAACAAAGCTTTTGAGCAGGGTATCCTCAACTATGCTGAAGTTTCCAATACTAATTTTCAATGAATAATCAACATCAACACAATGAGAATGTTTTGAAAACATGTTAAAATTAAACATAGATTTAGAAAATTACACAGAAGATATTTTCCAACTCATGCCTACAGATGTGGATATATTATCAGTATCATTATTTCTTGGCCTTCAGGTTAAGATCAAATGTAGTGCACTATTATGATTGTCAGGTTTTATTGCTGCAGACCCAGGGTCCAGACAGATCATGTGGCCTGTTCAAGATACTTCTATATTCTCACTTTGGAAACATGTATACCAAGATTGTTTGACTTTGTTTAGAAAATGACCTATGAATAGCAAAAGAAAACACACCGGAAAATATTGAGGTCAGTTATAAACGTAATGGACTGGCAGTCGTGCTGAGACCTGCAGAACTATCACTGATCTGTTTTGAAAAATATATATGCTCCTTGTTATGTGGAGGTCGAACACCATTCAAAAAATAAGGAGGACTAATATTTTTGATAAGTTGTGCATCTGCATATATAATATCAAAAATGTGTTTGTGGTGTATTGATACTCATGGGCTGTGCACTTTTTGAACTAAATTGATTTAAGCTCTGAGTGTGGCCTGTATATGGAAATTCTACTTCTGTAGTTTTAGAGGTCTCTTTGATTTACTGTTCTGGAATACAGCCATCTGAATGCATAATCAACATGATTAAAGGCTTAGGTGATGAAGCAGTAAGATAGCTACGGAGATGACTAGTAAACATTTAAAAATATATTTCAGGAAACTTTTAATGACACCAGTAGTATTGTTATGAGAAGAATGGAGAAGTTTTTTTTTAATTCATTCATGGGATGTGGGCTTCGCTGGCTGGGCCAGCATTTATTGCCCATCCCTAGTTGCCCTTGAGAAGGTGACGGTGAGCTGCCTTTTTGAACCGCTGCAGTCCAGTGGTGTGGGCACACCCACAGTGCTGTTAGGGAGGGAGTTCCAGGATTTTGACCCAGCGACAGTGAAGGAACGGTGATATATTTCCAAGTCGGGATGGTGAGTGACTTGGAGGGGAACTTCTAGGTGATGGTGTTCCCATCTATCTGCTGCCCTTGTCCTTCTAGATGGTAATGATCATGGGTTTGGAAGGAGCTGTTGAAGGAGCCTTGGTGAATTCCTGCAGTGCATCTTGTAGATGGTACACACTGCAGCTACTGTTCATCGGCGGTGGAGGGAGTGAATGTTTGTGGATGTGGTGCCAATCAAGCAGGCTGCTTTGTCCTGGATGGTGTCAAGCTTCTTGACTGTTGTGGGAGCTGCACTCATCCAGGCAAGTGGGGAGTATTCCATCACACTCCTGACTCGTGTGTTGTAGATGGTGGACAGGCTTTGGGGAGTCAGGAGGTGGATTACTCATTGCACTATTCCTAGCCTCTGACCTGCTCTTGTAGCCACAGTATTCATATGGCTATTCCAGTTCAGTTTCTGGTCAATGGTAACCCCCACTGACTATTGTTGGAGATAGTCATTGCCTGATACTTGTATGGTGCGAATGTTACTTGCCACTTGTCAGCCCAAGCCTGGATATTGTCCAGGTCTTGCTGCATTTGAACATAGACTGCTTCAATATCTGAGGAGTCTTGAATGGTGCTGAATATTGTGCAATCATCAGGGAACATCCCCACTTCTGTCCTTATGATGGAAGGAAGGTCTTTGATGAAGCAACTGAAGATGGTTGGACCGAGGACACTACCCTGAGGAACTCCAGCAGTGATGTCCTGGAGCTGAGATGACTGACCTCTGACAACCACAACCATCTTCCTTTGTGCTAGGTATGACTCCAAACAGTGGAGAGATTTCCCCCTGATTCCCGTTGACTGCAGTTTTGCTAATGCTCCTTGATGCCACACTCGGTCAAATGCTACCTTGCTGTCAAGCGCAGTCACTCTCACCTCACCTCTAGAGTTCAGCTCTTTTGCCTGTGTTTGAACCAAGGCTGTAATGAGGTCAGGAGCTGAGTGGCCCTGGCGGAACCCAAACTGGGCGTCCGTGAGCAGGTCATTGCTAAGCAAGTGCTGCTTGATAGCACTATTGATGACCCCTTCCATTACTTTACTGATGATTGCGAGTAGACTGATGGGGCGGTAATTGGCCGGGTTGGATTTGTCCTGCTTTTTGTGTACAGGACACACCCGACATCAGTTACAGTAGCAATGCCTATTAATTTGACTTGCATGAAGAAACACATATTATAGGAGAAGATAGGAATATAATGCATTTCACAGGTGAGAACGTGAGACTGCGCTTCGCAAATTTGCACTCCCAGTGCAGACCTTTGCAAACCAGATGCGTATCTACCCTGTGGGATCTATTCAGAAATTGAGCATGCGTTGCCAGAAGTGTAAAACATAGCTGTGTAGTGATAATTAGACAAAAGCATATCAAAGTGCATTGGACAAGACTATCCCTGGTGATCAGTTCATGGCAAGGATCAGTGCGCTGTTTTATGAGGCACACCTTTGTACAGTGTTGTAAAGCGTAACCAATCAGGCAGCCCTTGCCAGATGACTACAAAATGCCACTGGTACTGTACCAACTTTATATCATTATACTGCGCAATCCACATTGTTATGCCAAATGAGCAATGCAGACAAAACTCCTCTGAGATATGATATCCCTGCTAATACTACAGACAATGAAAAGGGAGCCTCTACTATTTTCATTAGGAAAACACAGTGAAAAACAGGTTTAGCTTTGTATTGACGGTTGACATGGCAGATGGCAGGCAACCTACTGGGTTTTGTGATGTTGAAACAAAAGACACTATCCAAAAATGAAATTCCACCTAACATACATGTCTGACCAAACTTAAGAACACTGAAGACCAGATGCCTTGCTATGTAAATGTGGTCTGTTAATTCTGGTTGCTTTCTTGGATCAGTTTGGTGTTAATTGCTTGGGAATTTATTTGCCAATGCAATATTGATTTGGCTATATCACCAGAAGAAATGATCAAATAGCTGTAAGAAAGAAAGAATATGCATTTATATAGTCCAAAGAACATCATACCCAATAAATTACAATTCAAGAGGTGTGAAAACAAACATAGCAGTTAATTTGCATACACCAAGGACCCATCAACTAGAAAATAAGAACACTCAGTTAATCTTTGGTGATATTGGTTCGGGTGGAACTTGTGGCTCAGATGGGCATTGATTCAGGAGGATGTTAGCCAGGGTACATCATGGATATGATTGGAAACAAACCATTCGAGGATTCTTTGCAAAACGAACGCCAAGAGCAATGATAAACTGACACCAATAGGACATCTGGTGAAACCTGGACTGTGTTGGATGCTGCAGTGTGCTAGACATGTGGCAGCAGGTCCAAACTGACTCAAATTATTCAAGGATTCACTGCATCTGCAACAAACTTAATGGCAATGAAGATTGTTTGTTTAGTGATAAAAGTGAACTACCAGATAATTCAAAATCAAGCTCTGTTGATGAATTGGGCCAGAAGTGTAATGTTTACTTTCCTGGCATGAAAACATCACAGTATTTTTATTCATAATTTGCAAAAGGAAGGGCAGAAATACTGATATATTATTAATTGCTGATGGTTATCACAAACCATAATGTTCGTTATGTCTTAAAGAAAAGTGACAGATACTTATTTGAAGTTTGTTTTAGGGAGAGACATTGTACAGATGTACTGCATTTTTAATTTATCTGACATTCACAATGGAACACACTTTTCATTGTATCATTCCTAATGTTATTGCAATTAAAGTTACTAGTAATTTTAAGCCTGTTAATTTAAGATTTTGTGCTGGAATATTAATTGTTACCCCTGAGTTGGGCACCCTATTTTGGGGAGAAGGTGGGAGAAGGTGGGGTAATGGCCCATTTTCACACCAATACGGTGTAGACTAAGTAGAGGTTTGGTCTAAGGTAGGAATGTTTTTATTTTGTACTGTGTGTGAAGTAAAATGTAATTACCCTAATAAATGGATAGGCTAGTTGTCATCAAAATGTTCATAATGTTTTCATTGTTTGGCCTTTAAAGAGCAAGGCATAATGGAGGCTTCTGGTTGTTTGCCATTAAGGATTGACTTTGTTAGTAGGTTTGTTTAGCAGTGCTTAATTTAGTTGGAATTTTGTAACTGTGTTGTGTAAAGCTCCCCAAAAGACTCAGCAGGTGCTCCACTAATCACTTGAGCCATGGGAATAAAGAAAATCACAGTTCAAACCTTAATCTGAACTGTTAGTTGATCTTAATTGGGATGGCAGAAAGGTTGTTATAATTTGCCCAGCACCCTTCAGTTTGGGAGGGGAAATTTGGCCAAGATCCTCATGCTTAAGCACCAGCCATCAAACCCTCCAAAGTGCCTGTGTGTACGTGTTGGATAAGGATACGGCCATGCTTGGTTTTGAAGCCTCCTTGGGTGAACAGTTTGCTAATACTGTTGGACTCAAGGCACCTATAATTCCCACTTGGGCAAAGTATCTGAGAGCAATTTATGCCAATGGTACAAGGCTGTCTTCAAATGAAATGGAGGAAGAACTTGGATTTGCTTTGTATGTACTTTTTTGTGGGTCAGCTGAGTAGCACAAGAAATTTATTTTTTCTCTTGAACTGTTGAGTGCTGGAATGCTTGAAAGCAGTCGTTGCAAGGATGTTGCTATGGTTACATGTAGCATTTGCTGATGATAAGAGTGCCCAGCTGTTTGATTTATTTTATGAGCAGGAAATTTGTATTTTGCATTTTTCTATAGATCACAACACATCTATTTTTGAATTCATACTAAATTTACATTCAATATTATTAATTTTAAGTTATTTTTCAAATATTTAAGATTGAGCAAATCATACATATTCTGTATTTTTTAATAATTGTGCCACTGTTTTTAATAGCTCTCTTTTTCTTTACCTTTTTCTCATACTGACGCACATGAATCACGTATGAGACCAGAAGTGGTTGATGTTGGGCACCATCTTGAATTAGATAAGCTGTAATTAGGTTTATTATGTTTTGATAACCTTATGAGCTCCAATTTTAGTTTATTTTTGTTATGTAATGCTTGAAATACCTGAATATTGTTAGAATGGTTATATTTTCAGTTTAACAATATATTTTTATTAAAAAGCACCAAGATCATAGAAAACAATCATTCAATAATACATTGATTCTATTGACCTCCAACATTGTATTTTGTTTACAGATGTTTTAATCCCATTTCAAAAATGATTCCCAATTTCCATCATAAAAACTGTTATTGCTGTATTATTGTACACTAGCACATCTTCTCTGGCGTTTACTGTGAGATGGAGGTTATGCAGTTTTACAGACAATTAAGGTACTGTCAACAAAATGTGACTAAGAATGGATTGCAGGAAAGTGCTGTAATACTTGCAGGAAATGTATACTATATGTAAGTTTTTTTTAACATTACAAATAAGTAGATAGTTATACTGGGATATGACATATAAAATCTGAGTGTTTATATAACTACACACATATTGGCAGAGGATACAATTGTATATAGATGGATGTTATTTATTGACCCACAATTGTGCCTGTTTTGTCACATTACTGTTTACTCCAATCTTACATTATTGTGAGTCTCATCTAATTGCTTTACACAGTGTATATACTATATTTTACTACTTCTGATGTCTCAAATACAGGAGGTAATTTATTTTCTGCTATGTCATCAAATTAATGTGCAGGACCGAATCAGCATACATCATCAGTTCATTTCTTCTGAAAGCCAACTCAACTCGAAGTATGATGATATGCAGACTCAAACCCTTTTTTATTTTTACTGTACAGTACAATCCAGTAACATGCTGTTCTGGTAAACTGAGAGGGAAAGAAGATTTTTTTTTAACTTCCTGATCTCCAGGTTACACCTATACCATTTTATTGCCCTGTAGCATACATCACCAGGACTGCAATTCGTATTGAAGGATGCAATTTTCCAGAAAATCTATAAATGCTAAGTTATGAGGACTTTTAGACTGCATTGCAACAAAGAAGTAGGATTTTTTTGCTTGTTAATTGAAATATTGTTTATTGGTTGATAGAGGTTGTTTGCCAAACTGTTGCAAAGATTTCTCCTAGCAACCTCTTTGAAAAAGGCAGTTGAAGATTGTTCTACAAGCTCACCATATACCAGTTCACTTACATCCCTAATAACCTGAAATACTTGATGAATTTAGGAGAGGATGTTGTTAACTTGGCACACACTCATGCATTTTGAGGGACTTTTTCTTAATTTGATGACCTTGAGATATGGTTCTAGAACAGATAAAGGCTGTTACAAATATTATAATTGGTTCTTCATTGTGACTACCTTTGGACTTCCACAAAGGTTGCTATGTTTTATCACGGCGAACACTGTTCCCTCCTTTATCTTCTATGGAGAACACAAGAATTTTTAAGAACTGGTGCAGCCCGACATGCTGGTCCCTTTTTGATTCATCACCGACCTTGTATCTCACCATATCCAAGAATATTTCTCTTCAAAAACACATCTAGTTGTCTATTCAACCTATTTGAACTTTAGTGACCTTCTTTAGTAATTTAGCCGATAAGAACAAAAGTTTATCCTAACTACCCTATGCATCCTAATTTATTACTTCTTATCCTAGTATTTGAAACTTTTGCCATAGTGAATAATTTGTATAGATCAATTTTCTCTGCCTCTTCATTATTTTGAAAACTTCAATTCTGTCACCTTAAAATTAGCAGTCAAGGATGATAATATATTTTCTTATCTCACTTGAAATTGATGTATACATGCCTTCCTATTTTCTTGAGACTTACATTGGAGATCTTTGAATCCCTAGATCTTTGAAGGGGCAATTTGGGTACTGGTGCTTCAGAGTATTCCTATCGCATGGGGTAAAACCAAAGACTTGTTCTGGCATTCACAACTTATTATGACCCCTTTTCCTGCCCTTCCCTTTTTCCCTACATATCTTATGCCTTATATGTAATCTTGCTCTTTCGCAAGCTGTTTTTCGAAAGCAAGCTATTTTCTTTATGCTGCTAACCTACCCGGTATTCTGTTCTCTTTTCTCATTGATTAATAGATGCCCCTCTTGGGCTCTCACTTAATCCAAGTATTCGCTTTTGCGTGCCTTAATGGCTGAATCCTTGCTGAAGACCCCAATGTACTGATGGGACTTTGGTCCAACAGAGGCCAATTGTCTCTATTTTTACTTAGTTCTGTTGAAGGGTCATTCGGACTCAAAACGTTAACTGTGCTCCTCTCCGCAGATGCTGCCAGACCTGCTGAGTTTTTCCAGGTATTTTTATTTTTGTTTTGGATTTCCAGCATCCGCAGTTTTTTGCTTTTATCCAATTGCCTTGTAGTTCCCTCAGATCGAAATTTTGGTTTTTTTTAATCTTTTCTCTGTCATTTACAAACTCGTATATACTCTGATTTCACAAGTGCTAATGCCCTAATTGTTACTTTTGCATTTTCCTCAATCATCTAAATGTTAATATTGTACAGTTTCTGCATTTCAAAACAGAACAGTTTAAAAATATAAATAATTTTAGGGATTAGAAGCTGATTAAATAAAGATTTCTTTAACATTATGATTATTAATGTTAATTAAATCTCTACCAGCATTGTCTATTGAATTGTAATAAAATGTATTGCTTAGCCATTTCCTGCCATTTACAAAGGTTATGCCAATGCAAATGGACCATTTAGTTGAGGTACAAGGCCTATATACTGTATTGTTTACTAATCAAAATTTTTACATTTCAAGGATTTGGTGCAACATACATTCGAGCTATTCTGGCAAATGGAGAAAAATCATAGGCCAGAAATTTCCCCCTGTTGGGGGGGCATTGTGCAGGGGCGGGCGCAAACCCAATCGATGTGCCACCATTTTACATGGGCGGGCCAATTAAGGCCTGCCCATCGTGACATGCGCTTGGAAGCGCTGAGCGGTCCCTGTGAGGTGCCTCAGGGAGATTTGTTTCAGTCTTAAACTTTAAAATAAAGGATTTTTAAACTTTTAAAACATGCCCCCTCATGTGACACTATTACATGAGCTGGGACATGTCAAAGAATAAATGTATAAATTTTTATTAGATTTTAAAACAATTCATGAAACCTCATGCCGCCCGTGGTTTCATGAAAAATGCGAAGGCCGCCTGGGCTCTTCACCTGCCGCCAACCTTCAGGTTGGACGGGCAGCTCATTAAATTGAGTTAATTAGTTTTTAACAGGCCTTAATAAGCCTTTGAAAGTTCGGCGGGCGCTCAGCTGACTTGGCTGTGCACCCGCCGAACTGACAATCTAAATGACGTGTGGTGACGTTGGGATGCACCCCCGATGTCACCACACGTCATTTTACGCATCGGTGAGTGGGCCCCACCCCCCGCTCACCAACGGGAAAATGCTGCCCATAGGCTAGAAATACCTTTGCCCCAATTTTTGGGCACAACACTCATGACATGCCTGTGCCTGTTCAGATCAAGACGGAAAACACGCAAAATCTGTGTTCACACCTCATCTGAATGATTGTGGTGTGAGTTGGTGCATCTCCATTGCTGAACCCTGCCTGTCCATCGGCAAGCTCTGCACTCAGCAGGAGGCCCCAGCAGTGTTTTTGCTGACAACATGGTTCAGGCAGCTTGCTCTTTCTTAAAGGCATGCTATCTCTTAAAGGGAAGCTGGGCAAAAAGGTTGTTGCAATGGAAATTCTTGGAAACAGAACACCAGGGCAGACAAATGGATCCATAGTGATAAATATGGTGCTGGAGGCATTAATGGTGTAGGTGGACATGAGGAGAAATGCCATGATCCCATGGTGGAGAGGGGAGGAAAGGTAAGTCTCAAAGATCATCCTCAGAAGGTAATGGGAGCTAGTGGCCAAAAAGGTCAACTCTCAAGGACCTGGCAGCAGTGCTACAAGATGTATAATGACCATACCCGCAGCTCCTGAATCCTACACAGGAATTGATTCCCTGCAGTTTCCAGCTGTGACAGAGTCCATTGCAACCAACTGCATAGAACACGGGGGATGACAGCATCCTCCTGTCTTATGCCCCTTCTCCACTCCCAGCATATCCTCATCATGCTATCTGGCATGGTGAGCAAGCTCTGATGGTGTGACCATGGACCTCATGCTTCCCAGTACAGGGACAAGAATAGTGCAGGTGCCAGCTCGCTGGAGGGTGAGGTTGCACACAGGCTCCAGCATACAGGACTCGGATGACGACTTCGATGGGGAAACCTGATGATGGGTATGCACAATAAAATGCTTGGTAAATTGGGAAGTCTGCCAGAAAGCCTATGGTCAATATCAAGCAGCATGAAGGAGCCCAGCACCAACTTGACAGGACTTTGTGCAGACCTTGGATTCCATCCTTCCCCGCATGGCAGTGCTGTTGAACTCTGCACACTTGTGGACCGAACCATTATGCACGTTGGATGGTCAATGTCACAGTTTCCTTTGCTGTACAAACAGCAGCCACCCAATATCTGCTGCAGAGGAAGCTCAGAACAATGTCATGCAAGGTCACCTTGCAGCTATGCAACCTGATAGCTGCCATTTAGGCAGTGAATTACAACATGCAAAGGGGCTTGCAGGGTGTCACAGTGGTCCAGCAACCTGTCCTCTAACAGATTCCCAAGATTGGTAAGGTGCTTCCCCAGGGGACTGGAATTGCATCCATGGAGCATGAACCTGCTGTATACTCTCAGGAAGACAACATTTCTCCTCTCGCCCATTACTCCATCAGTGCCCTTGCTGTGGCCTGTCAGCCACAGACTGCTAATTTAGCACCCAGGGACACAGAATGAATTGATTTCTTAACACAAGTAATATTCATGCCACACAACTGCCAGGCAATAACTGTCTCCAATGAAAGAAAATCTAACCATCTCCCCTTGACTTTCAATGGCATTACCATTGCTGAATCCCCCATTATCAACATCCTGGGGGTTACTATTGACAGAAACTGAACTGGACAAGCTATATAAATACTGTGGCTACAAGACCAGGCCAGAGGCTGGGAATTCTGCAGCAAGTAACTCACTCCTGACTATCCAAAGCCTGTCCACCATATATAAGACACAAGTCAGGAGTGTGATGGAATACTCTCCACTTGCCTGGATGAGTGCAGCTCCAACAACACTCAGAAAGCTTGACACCATCCAGGACAAACCAGCCCACTTGATTGACACTCTATCTGCCACTTTAAACATTGACTCCCTCCAGCATCGATGCACAGTGACAGCAGTGTGTACAATCTACAAGATGCACTGCAGCAACTGACCAAGGCTCCTTCGACAATTCCTTCCAAACCCATGACCTCTACCACCTAGAAGGACAAGGGCAGCAGATGCATGGGAACACCACCACTTGCAAATTTCCCTCCAAGCCACACACCATCCTGACTTGGAACTATATCGCTGTTCCTTCACTGTCACTGTTTCTAAGTCCTGGAACTCCCTAACGGCACTGTGGATGTACCCACACCATATAGACTGCAGCAGTTCTAGAAGATGCCTGACTGCCTCAAGGAGAATTAGGGATGGGCAATAAATGCTGCCAGCACCACCCACATCCAGTGAAAGACTAAAAAATAAATAAAAAGTGCCTAAAGAATAATATATTTGGAATTTTGCTGCAGTTGTACTCTAACATAATTGAAGTATCCTTAAATAAGTGAACTTCTTAGGTATTTGAGAAAGGAAAAACACTGAAATGTTTGAGAATCATCATTGTACAAAGCATTTCCTTTATTTTATATACAGACTGTGATACTTGGAAAGAAATTTGACTCTGTAACCCTGGAAATTCCTCCTCCAGTTCAATAGAACAGAATCCCTGATTAATGCAAACTTTTGCTTTTAAGCCAGTTTCCCTCTACAGTTATAATGCTCAAATATGGATAACAAGGAAGCAGGGATCATCTGTAGCTTTCAGAAAAATACAGTATGTTTTTAAAGGAACTACCTGCATTACCGTGGGTTTAAAGAACTTTATTGCCATGTGCCAGTTGTATTGATTACTAATTGATGAGGATGCTTATTATGAAGAAAATATATTTCTCAGCAAATTTCATTCTCTTGGCAAGGCTTAACACTTTAGCTGAATTAAAGCAAAGAAAAAAGACAACAGGAATTTCATGGTCCGTGCTATCTCATCATTTTAAGAACAGTTTAATCTTCACTCAGTAAAATTCAATCCTAGTTGGAAGCTAATATTATGGAGATCTTAGTTGATTAAAGTAGTGAGGTTCAGTTTGATTCAGTCAGCTGTGTCTGGAGTGATAGAATACAGCTATTGGTTTGATACCCTTGTGTTAGGGAGAGGATTATCTAGGGTTCTCACTTTTGGCTGGTATTCATTGACCCTTGCTCAAAATGCAAATGTTTGGTTGTCCTTGCAGGCTGTACTCCTGTAAGCCTGAGACATGGATACACCAGATCCCGGCCTAATTTCCAACCCCTGCCAAAGTTACGGGAGGGTGTGTGCCAAAATGGACACAGATTTTCAGCCCCTGCCAGTACTAATTTGTACTGCTCTATTTTAGTATTAGATTAACTGCTATTGTACTAAGCACAGTCCTCTTCTGTTTAATTGTAGCGATCTTAACAGAGCAATGTGCTGCTTTGCTGCAGTGATATTAGCATAGCCCTGAGGATACACAGAACAACTAACCTTTAATTAAATGTCAAATTTTGGTAAGGTCAGAGCCACATTCAAGTGTCCTGGGGCTTTGTTCCTCAGGGATAGATTATGTTGCTTCTTTTCTCTCAGCTGTGCTAGACTCATTTCTGAATGACATCCCTGCCATGCTCCTGGTATTGATAATGGTGTTAATCCTTTCTGGATTTCCTCACATTCTGAAGGATATTGGCAGTTTAAAATGATGGCAAAAACTATAACAACAACAACAGCGTGCGTATATATAGCACCATTGATGTAGAAAAATGTACCAAGATACATCAAAGGAGCGAAATCAAACAAAAATTGGTGTCGAGCCAAGCAATGAGAAAATGAGCTGAATTTTCATATTCAGGTCGGGATCTCGACATCGGGGCAATTTCCTGGTCCACACATCGGGGCAATTTCCTGGTCCACACCACACTCCACGTCGGTTCCTGATGACTGACACCAATTTCAAAGAGATGTCCAATTAGAAGACCAATGGCACATTTGCCATCCTATTAGGGGCAGTAGATGTGGTGAGGAGGCAAGACTTGGGTGTGGCAGGCCCGATTTAAAGGGCAAATGGCAGCTATTATTGTGGTTGGTGATTTACCTTGGAATGTAAGAGAGAGAAAGCCGTGAGCCAGCAGCAGATCAGGCTCCCAAGCAAGAGCAGCCCAGCAGTATTTTTCGAGGTATTTTTAGAGGTGATGGCTACACAGCAGAGCATTCTATTTCCAGACAGCAGCAAGAGAAGGCCAGCTAGCCAGATGAAGCAGGCATAGCTGGAGGTAGCTCACAAAGTGGGCAACTGCAACATTGTCAGCAGGACCTGGGTGCAGTGCTACAAGTGCTTCAATGGCCTTCTGAGAGCGGCAAGGTGAGTGCAATGCAACACACAAATGAAAGGCATCCAGTTCTGTCGTGACCAGCATATCCAGAGGCTGAGCAGCCGGAGGGCACATAGTGCCCCAGAACATGGAAAATATGTGTGCATGGAGCACTACTGAGTTGTTGGCAAAGCTTACACCACAATCACTTGTAGAGAAAGGCTCCATGGCCTTAACTCTCTTGCTGTCTTCTTGCAGGAGAAATGAGCTCACAACTCCAGAGAAAGGACTCATTCAGGTGGTGGAGTGCCCTATCTAGCTATTCTAATGCCCATGGAAAAGAAGTCATGACGTTGTCAAGGTGCAAGTGCATCATAAATTCGGCGATGGTGAGATGCGAATCTATCCAAGACAGGGTGAAGTGACCTTACCATGTCCAGATGATGGAGATGGAGTTCCCACTTCCCCAGTTTCTTCCATGCCAATCCATAACACGTTGGCCTGTTTCGTCTTCTTCAGCAGAGGTAGAAGCAATCGAACCAGCACCTGTCAAGCGGACCATCCACCAGCAGAGATACACTCACCTTGGTGGGCATCAAACAAGGGCCGGAATCGCCTGCTCCCATTGTCAGCGGGCATCATGGCGGGTGTGAGCAGACAATATGACGAGAAGGTCAAAAACTGATTTTACATCGTCGTGAAACCAGTTTGCGATCGTTCCCTCCACCGGTCAATGGCAGGCCGCATTTCCCACTGTCCAACACTGGGAACTTAATTCTAATGCATTTGCATCTCACCATTGTGGCCACACATCAAATTTACCTCCCACCTCGATGTGACTTCAGAATGGCATGATTTACCACTTCCTTTCAAAGGCGTGCACCTGGCGAGCTAAACTTCAAGAGCTGAGTGCACACAGCCTTGTGCAGCACTCACAGGATATCAAGGAAGAGGCAAGGGGCAAGTCGCTTTCTCCTGGCTGACTGTCAGTGTGATGCCGGGACAAGGGCTTCAGTGCAGGTGGCAGGTGGGAGCGAGGCAGCACAGACTGAAGGAAGTACACAAGCACATGCCGGGCAGTGGGGCAGGGGGAGGGTGAGGGAAACGGCCACGCACTTGGAAAAGCTTGTCCTTTCAGCTGCAGCTCCATTGACCTGCTTGGAGTCAGGCCTCTGAAGATTTTCTGCCCGCTCAAGCAGCACAAAAACATGAATGTGCCACCAAATGCTCCAGAACTTTCCACCCCTCAGCGCAGACTGCAAACTAATGTGTGTTTTTGGGGGCTGCAGAACAAATGGCCGACTGGGCAAGTTGTAGAATCCCCTTTCGAAAGATGGCCAAGGAGCAGTCACTGGTGGAGGTACCAGTCTTGCAATGTCTTTATTCAGGTTTGGACCAGGATCCCTATGGTTCAAGCTAACAACTCAGCCCTGCAGTGTGGGTTAGGAGAATGCCTGTGCCTGAGCTGAGAGCACAGCCTGCAGTCCAGTGGTCGAAGCTGCTGCCAATAGGTCAAGTGGAGTGGGGCAGAGGTGGGTGGGGTTTCGAACAGCCATGAAGTGCACAACACACTGGCCATCCAAGTGGTGGCCAGCGCTCCCCAGTATGCATGAAGGGTCCTTGAGACTTAACCAAGAGAGATCCTTAGGACACATAACTAACCCATGCATTTCTCTCTTTGATCTTGCAGGAAGAAAACATCAGGTTCATGGAGCCTGGTGATCTAGTGGTATACCTCTTAGCTTACAGGGAGCAGAGAAGAAGGAGAAGAGTGTGATGGAGGCACCTGGCTCACCAATGGGTGAAACACCACCTTCAAGCATGTAGCTGAAGATCCACAGTGAGCCATTGTTCGTAGGCACCTCGCTAGACCCAGGGTCTATATACAGCGCCTATCATTCCTGCAGATACTGAGGGCCAGTGTCACCGAAGACTGCACATGTCTAGGGAACAGGTCGGTCACATATGCCACCTGCTGCTGGATTTGGTGCCATGGGGTCATGGAGGGTATCCACAGCTAGTGGTTGTGAAAGTGACCGTGAGCTCAATTTTTATGGCAGTGGCCCCTTCCAGAGCTCCACAGGTGACCTGTGCACAATCTCACAAGCCTCCACCCACAAGTGCATCCAGGATGCCAACTTCGCAAAAACTTTGTGATGGAGTTTAGCTCGCGGAGCAATTCAGGACTGATGTCCTGGACCAAGGTCTCCATGGCGGCCGCCATCCTGCCAGTGTTGACCCCGGTGCAGCAGCATGCCAGCGCTATCACCTCAGACTAAAGGCTGGGGGACTCCTCCATCATCCTTTGCAATCTGAGGAATGCACCAGGTATCCCTCCCTGATGTTCCCGTGATTGTCTTTGCAGCTCTGGCAACTGACTGAGGACCAAGTCCAGAGGTTCATCATCTGACACATATTCAGCAGATTCCTTGCCTCCAGCAGTCCTCCAAGTGCTGGTGACCTTAGATGTCCTTGTCTGCGCCTACTGTGGAACAGATTGTGTGCTATGCTCACCAGAATGTGATCCCAAGGCAGCTGTACACCTTGGTTTGACTGAGGTGTGTGTCGCTGCGTTGGTGGAGGGTGTGAGTGAGCGCCATGATGGGCCTTCAATGGTGCTGCCCTCAGGGCCCTCGTCTGAGGTGCTCTCAGCGCTGGGGTTGGGGTCACATTAGCCTGAGGGCGATGTGGCAGATGTGCCTAGGAGACAAGCGGAGATGATTAATGCTTGGCATCCGCGTTACACACAGAACTGTGGACTCAGAGTGGCATTAACAGAGGGATGATGTGGTGTAGGATCCTTACGTGGATGCTTGCTGCTGACCTCACTGTCATCGCAGGAATGGTCCACGCCCTCTCTGGCTCCAACTCACAACTCTCCACCCCCAGCTTGGGACCTCTCCCATTAGTTGTGTGAGATCTTGTCCTGCATAAAGGACAGGATGAAGAGAGTGTGAGCAAGGTGCATGCCAGGCCAAATGAGAAGGATGCCAGGCATGCAAGTGTGCTGAGTGGAAGATGAGGCCAGATGAAGATGTGAGGGTGTGTGTGAGAGAGTGAGTGGTGATGTCTGTTGAGCTGGCAGTGAGTGAGATGCCAGTGAATGTATGATGGGTTTGTGAGTGTGAGAGTTGAGAGTGATGAGATGGTTGACTTACCCTGGCAGCACGGATGAGATCATTCATCCTTTTTCTGCACTAGATGGCCGACCTCTTGTGTGCAGTGTTGACACTAACCACCTCTGCCATCGCCTCCCAAGCCGGAGACTGATGGGCCTCTTGCGGCCACAGCGGGAGTATAGAACATCTTGGCGGGCCTCCTTGGTGTCCAAAAGGCATTCCAGGGATGTGTCACTAAATTGGGGGGGCTGCACTCTTCCTGGCTTTTGTCTTCACTGGAGCAATCCTGGAGCGCAAGCATTGAGAACTGTGCACAAGGTGATGGTTTAAATATGGCGCTCGGAGCGAGGAAATGGCAAGGTAACAGCGTGGTGGGTAAATCAAAGGCCGGCCACCAGCCTCCTAGTGTGTTTCCCATGACTGCATCATTTGTGGGGTGGGAAGGGGATGATATGGTGTGAAAATCCACCATTGTGGCCAACGGTAAAACATCTTTTTTCAAGCCCGCTACTGCACTTAGTGCAAATCTGGGATGATTCTGCCCAAGGTTTAGAACAGTGTGACTAACACTGAGGAGGTGAGAGAGGCAGAGGCAGCTGTAGACAATCCCCTCAGAGGATGGAGGACAGACACAGCCATGCTCAGCTCAGCTGGGCAGAGGTTCAGAGTCTCGAGAGTCACAGGAGCAGAGAATGGAGGAGTGCATCCATGACTGTGCTCCACAAAGTCTCAGGCATATGAGCACACGAGCTCATCCATTGAGAGAGTGGCCAGCCTCATGTAGAGTCATATTCAGCATTGTGCTAAGTGGATGCAGGAACAGCGCACTAACATACACAGAATCTATGCCACATTCTATAGCATTGACTAGTCAGTGGCACTGCTGATGCAAAGATGTATGGAGAGGTGCACCCCAGCTGGTAGATCCCTCTAATGTTCATGCACACCATGCAAGGGCTGAGGCAGTCAGCAATGCTGTTCAGGGATCCAAGCCTCAGGGGACAGCTTTAGCATTAGCCACCCACTTGGCCCCTCTGCCTGAGGCACCAGTTATACAGGAAGGCCCTGTGACCAAGACTGTCCCTGCATTGATGCAGGTGAGGCAAACTGTGACAGAGCCTTCATTGGCACCGTGATGATAAGGACGACTGCCATAGGCCTCTCAGCTGCATGCACATGTGAGAATTCTACCTCCACCTCATCCTCAGCCACACGGACAGCATCCTGTAGGAGTGGACACAAGGAAAGGAGTCAAGTCGGTGGTATCACTTTGCAGTTGATTTGGGTGACTTTTTTGTCAGTTAAAAGGACTCAGTGTAATAAAAAGTTTGATGATTGGACCCAGATTTGTGTGATTCCAATATTTGATGACATTAATGATGAAGTGGGGGAGGGATGCAGATGAGTGCGTTTGTGGAAATAGTGTGACAGGTGCAGACTTGTATTTCAGGCAGTGTGGTGAACAATGGAAATCCATGCGTCATGTGGATCTAGGGTGCATTCGCTCCCTCTGGGAAAGATGAGTTTCTGAGCTGAGCACTTTCCAGAATGAAACGCCCTCAGGGGAAACGTGCCAGAATGAGTGCAGCCTTCCTTCCATCCTTCAGGCCTCGACTGAAGTTTTGGAAGCACTTGCAAGGCTGGTAGTCAACAGAGTCACTGCTGTGTTGCTCCTCCTCCAAGGAAGTGTACCACTCCTCCACATCTCCCCTTTCAGGTCCACACCTGTCGAGGGCCATGTTATGAAGAGTGCAGCAAACAACCACAATCCAACAGATCCTTGAGGAAGTGTACTGAGTGTATCCTGACTGGTCAAGGCCCAGAACCACATCTGCAGGAGTCCAATGGCCTGCTCTATGGTGGTCCTTAGGTTGAGATGGTAGTGGTTGTAGCACCTCTTTAACTCCATCAAAGGGTGGCGTATAGGTGTCAGCAGCCATTTCTTCAGTCGATAGCCCTTGCCCCCAAGCAGTCATGAACAGCTGCGGCACTTGCGTTGGCCTAAAGATGAAGGTGTGATGCCATGCTCACACCTGCAGGTAATGTTTGTTGTATTCGTACACCAGCTGAATGTTGAAGGAGTGGAATTCCTTCCTGTTTATGAATGCCCTGGCTGCTCAGTCAGTGCCTCGATAGCCACATGGGTTTAGTGGCTAACCTCATGTACCTGAGGAAGACCAGAGATAGAGGCAAATCCCGCAGACCTCTGTGCTTGTGTGGCCCAATCAGTGGTGAACTCCACACAATCCAATGACCTCTCAATCATGACTCTCCTTATGCTGTGATGGGCAGCTGTTTGCACGATGCTATCAGGTCCACTGCTGCCAATTGAAAGGACCCAGAGGCAAAGATGTTCAGTGCCACTGACACTTTGGCTACTGGCAGGGTGGTCAATGGGAACAGTGAGGAATGAGGTGCTCCTCTATGAGGGCACATAATTCTGCTACCATTTGCCTTGATAGACAGGCACATTCTCCAGTGGCACTGATTCTGTCATGTCCAGGAAGCTCATTCTTTCTCGGTAAACTCTATGGTAAGGTGTCGCCTTCATGCCCTCCCTGTACCTCTGTGTGCCTCAGGACCAGTGGCTCAATTTGCTATTGCAGTGCCTGCTGCTCATCATTGCTTTCATCCAATTCAGAGTAACTCAGCCCAATGTCCAAGAATGTCCTTCTTTGCTACCAGATGCACTTTAACAACTGCCTGGACACCGAGCTATGCCTCATTCACCCCTGGAGGTTCACTTCTCAAAATTGGACAAGTGCCTACAGATCAAACTCTCTGCAAACTCTGCACATACTGTCACGGTGTGCCACTGCATGAAGAGCTATCTCATCCTTCCCCCTTTTATACACCACTATTAAATTCATCCACCTCCATAACTGGCTGCCTGCTGCAATGCTGCCTCCTCTTCAGAAATGCAGTTGCAACCTTGCGTGTTTCCCATGCCTCCCCTCCAAAATCATTTTCTGCCATTCAACAGTCTCTCAAGTGGCTTGTTTCCGTGCTCAATTAATGACCCACTACTTTTGGGAGAGTTGCCACAACACCATACCAGAATCTCCACCAGAATCGCTGGGAAGCAGGACCATGCAGGAATCCAGCACACTGCACAGGATTTCCTGCTGTAGCGGGATTTCCTGTGGCTGTTCCTGCTGTAGCGGGATTTCCTGTGGCTGTTCCTGCTGTAGCGGGATTTCCTGTGGCTGTTCCTGCTGTAGCGGGATTTCCTGTGGCTGTTCCTGCTGCAGCGGGATTTCCTGTGGCTGTTCCTGCTGCAGCGGGATTTCCTGTGGCTGTTCCTGCTGTAACGGGATTTCCTGTGGCTGTTCCTGCTGTAACGGGATTTCCTGTGGCTGTTCCTGCTGTAGCGGGATTTCCTGTGGCTGTTCCTGCTGCTGTATCCCTGTGGCTGTTCCTGCTGTAGCGGGATTTCCTGTGGCTGTTCCTGCTGTAACGGGATTTCCTGTGGCTGTTCCTGCTGTAGCGGGATTTCCTGTGGCTGTTCCTGCTGCAGCGGGATTTCCTGTGGCTGTTCCTGCTGTAGCGGGATTTCCTGTGGCTGTTCCTGCTGTAGCGGGATTTCCTGTGGCTGTTCCTGCTGTAACGGGATTTCCTGTGGCTGCTTCTGCTGCAGCGGGATTTCCTGTGGCTGTTCCTGCTGCTGCTGTGGGATTTCCTGTGGCTGTTCCTGCTGCTGCTGTGGGATTTCCTGTGGCTGTTCCTGCTGCTGCTGTGGGATTTCCTGTGGCTGTTCCTGCTGCAGCAGGATTTCCTGTGGCTGTTCCTGCTGCAGCGGGATTTCCTGTGGCTGTTACTGCTGTAGCGGGATTTCCTGTGGCTGTTCCTGCTGCAGCGGGATTTCCTGTGGCTGTTCCTGCTGTAACGGGATTTCCTGTGGCTGTTCCTGCTGTAGCGGGATTTCCTGTGGCTGTTCCTGCTATAGCAGGATTTCCCGTGGCTGTTCCTGCTGTGGGATTTCCTGTGGCTGTTCCTGCTATAGCGGGATTTCCTGTGGCTGTTCCTGCTGTAACGGGATTTCCTGTGGCTGTTCCTGCTGTAGCGGGATTTCCTGTGGCTGTTCCAACTATAGCGGGATTTCCTGTGGCTGTTCCTGCTGTAGCGGGATTTCCTGTGGCTGCACAGTGATGTGAAATTGCCAGCCTGCCCACCTCCGGTCCCAGCTCCTCAGCCCAATAGAAGTTCAGCCCATGGTGTTTGGTGACCCAAAGCTTGATTAAAAAATGTAGATTTTAAGGAGTGCCTTAAAGGAGGAGAGTAAAATGAAGAGGTAAATATATTTTAAAAAGCCATAAGTGGAACTGAAATTTTAACCTGGGAGAACAATGCTCTGTTTCCAGGTCAACTTTACCATTTGTAACTTAAACTTTGGATTTTAGAAATGAATGTTTTTGTTTTCATGCCAGTGCCACTTGTCTTGATTGGCAACCACTGAAACAGTTTACTTCCCCTAATTTATGAATGACTAATGTTTAGTATTGAATAAACTGTACAATAAATGCATGCGCTCATACTGGAGGTACTTATATAGGTTTATAACCAAATAAAGACTAACAGGTTGATTAATGTTTCAGATAGGAATTACTCCTACTGATTTTTATCATGTAATGCAACTATGATCAACGTAGGAACATACAAATTAGGAGCAGGAGGAGGCCATTCAGCCCCTCAAGCCTGCTCCACCATTCAATAAGACCATGACTGATCTGATTGTAACCTCAACCCCACATTCCTGCCTACCCCCAATAACCTGTCACATGCTTTTTAATCAAGAATCTATCTAGCTCTGCCTTAAAACTATTCAAAGACTCTGCTTCTGCCGCCTTTTAAGGAAGAGTTTCAAAGCCTCACGACCCTCTAGAGAGAGTAAAAATGTCCTCATCTTTGTCTTAAATGGGTGACCCCTTATTTTTAAACAGTGACCCTAGTTCTAGACTCTCCCACAAGAGGAAACATCCTCTCCACATCCACCCTGTCAAGATCCCTCAAGATCTTAAAGGTTTCAATCAAGTCTCCTCTTACTCTTCTAAACTCCAGTGGATACAAGCCTAACCTGTCCAACCTTTCCTCATAAAGCAACCCACCCATTCCCGGTATTAGTCTAGCAAACCTTCTCTGAACTGCTAACGCATTTACATCTCTCCTTAAATAAGGAGACCAGTACTGTACACAGTACTCTAGATGTGGTCTCACCAGTGCCCTGTGCAACTGAAGCAGAACCTCCCTAATTTTGTATTCAGTTCCCCTCACAATAAATGACAACATTCTATTAGCTTTCCTAATTACTTTCTGTCCCTGTACACTAACCTTTCTATACTAGGGGCAGAATTTTAACCTCGGTGTGCAGGGGCGGGTCCGACACGCCGACGCGCGGTGATGTCAGGCGTGCGTCCCGACATCATCACGCATCATTTAGATATTACATTCAGTGGGCAACGCCGGAGGCAGCTGCGCACCCCCCGAACTGTCAACAGCCTGTTAAGGTCATTAAAAAACCAATTAAAGTAATTATCAACACTGCCTGTCCAACCTTAAGGTCGGCGGCAGGCGAAGAGCCCAAGCGGCCTTCGCATTTTTCAGGAAACCTCATCCACGGGCGGGATGAGGTTTCTTGAAGGTTTTATAAAAGTATTAATTAATTTTTACACAATTCACAAACATGTCCCAGCTCATGTGACACCATCACATGAGGGGACATGTTTATATAATTTTTAACTTTATTGTATAAAAACTTTTATTATGTACTTAATCTACTGAGGCAGCTCTGTGCCTCAGGGAGATTCCTGCGCTCTTTCACACATGCGCAAAAAGGCCCCCATTTCTCTCCTCCCCCTGCCTGCACAGGTAGCGCTGAGCGCTAGCGGCCATGTATCACGCTGGGTGGGCCTTAATTGGCCCGCCCACATTAAATGGCAACACGCAGTCAATCGCTGGCAGCAATCAGTTCTGCGCCCGCCCACTCCTGACCAGCCTGCCTGACATGCAGAAAATTCTCCCCTGGCTTACAATCAAAGAATAAGAACGATCACGTTTTATACAAGATTCACTTTATCTAAATATTATTGAGAAAGTCAGTTCTTTCTTCAGGCATCCTACCTAATTTTATTCTTGGATTCAACAAATGAGAACAGTTGAATATTACTTTCTTTGTTGAAAATTAAAAAGCTAGTCAAATTAATTTTGTCTCATTAATATTGGAACAAATAACTGTTGAAATATTTTGATGTGTACTCTTATTGTAGGAAAATATTTTGCAACTATCATATTATGATGTATTAGAAGAGAAAATGAAACATCTTCAAACAGTTATATTTCACCAATATTTAAATGGACAAATGCAGTTGTTGACTTCACAACTGCAGGGGGTAACCTTCCAGCCCACGCACAATTGCAGTGCCTGTGGCATCAAGGCCAGAGACATCCTAGGCAACTGCCTATATTAAAGATAATGTATATCTTTGCAGAATCCTCCCAGGCCAGCGCAAAAGAGCTCAGAAGACTTTATGAGCACAAAAACAGAAAATGCTGGAAAAACTGAACAAGTTTGACAGCATCTGTGGAGAGAGATAAACAAAGTTAACGTTTCAAGTCCGTATGACCCTTCTTCAGAGCTGAAGAGAAGGGTCTTACGGACTCGAAACGTTAACTTTGTTTTTCTCGCTCCACAGACGCTGTCAGACCTGCTGAGTTTTTCCAGCATTTTCTGTTTTTGTTTCAGATTTCCAGCTTCTGCAGTATTTTGCTTTTATCTTTAAGAGCACATTCTCGTTAGCATTGTGATGGGTAATAAGTGGACACGCCCTGCTGAGGGATGAAAGTTGACAATGGCAGCAGCCTTGGTGGAGGAGGATGTGTTTTGAAGGTCAGGAGGAAGGTTGCAGTCACCAGACTCCAGCCAGTTCATGGCCTTTTCATTGAAGCTGAGCAGCCAGATGAGGAGATGGAAACGTCTCTTCCAGCTGTTTCTTTAGCCTTATGTCACTGTAACAGAATCCCTTAGATACACTGCACTGTATAGAAGAGTTAGTTCCTGAGTCATACTGTACATCTTGCATATGCACAGAGGTAGCTTACCAAACCAGCATCAGGAGTTACTCTGTTAAAACTATGAGGAAATATTAAAAAGTAAAAGTTTTAAGATTATAAAATGTTTTTATTAATTAATTTCCACATCGTTCCCACAATTCTAATGATTGATTATTTGACTTTAGTAAGTTAAGCAAATTCCCCCTATTTTAAATTATATCTTTCACATATAAACATGGTTAACTGCTGCTACTTTATCTTATTGTTATGCTTGCAAAAATGACATAAAGGAAAAAGACCAGCTGCTCCATCAAGCCTGTCTCATACACACATGGTGCAACTAAGCATCATGACCACAAGTGCTCCTATTCATTAACAGTCATATCATCTCTTGAAAGAGGCTAAAGAAATAGATTTGAAAAAAAACCCTAGTCTAATTCAAGGAAAGAAGGAATTTGGGGAAATTTGTCTCCAACTTCCAAAAATGATCAAAATGATTTCCAGAAGACTATATACTAATATTTCATCTTCCTTGTCGATTAACTTCAAGTAGTTTTCTGGCTTAAAGTTCTGACTACTCTTAAATGAAATAAAAAGCATTGTACCTTTCAGCTTGTCAAATGTAACTATACCATTTGATTAATTGTGACTCTAATGTCTAAATCCAATAAACCTAAAAGATTATTGTGAATATTTTAACCTAAACAATAACTAGCAATGTCAGCATTATACAATGATCACATAGTGAGATTAATACCTTTTCAAATGACTGACATGCTAATTGATTGTCCATATTTCTATGTATTGGATATGTTCAAGGCTTTTATAGGGTGTATACCCCTGAGTCTTCAAACTGATCAGAAATTTCCAATTTTTCTTGTTATTATTTAAAAATTTGCTCTGAATAAATCTTCTTTAAAAGTAATTACTGATCCTAGTGGAACATGCCTTCCAACAATTGTTTGATAGGATTATTCGAGGAGATTTTTGAAGAAGAAATTATGGTGTCAGAGTTATCAGTGATTGAAAATAAAATGCATTAGTATCTAGGAAGTATCCCTGTCAGTAATTCTATTTGTTCTCTTTCCAGCTATCTGAATGAGCCTTGGTGCCTGTGCATATATCATGATCGTTTCATGGACTTCAAACAAGAAGTACGACAGATAGTGGAATCCAACAAGGTATTGAATTCTCCTATATTTTTACTTTCAAAACGATAATCATAAATTTTCACAATACGAAAGGAAAATACTGTGGATGCTAGAAATCTGAAATAAATACTGTGGATGCTAGAAATCTGAAATAAATACTGTGGATGCTAGAAATCTGAAATAAATACTGTGGATGCTAGAAATCTGAAATAAATACTGTGGATGCTAGAAATCTGAAATAAATACTGTGGATGCTAGAAATCTGAAATAAATACTGTGGATGCTAGAAATCTGAAATAAATACTGTGGATGCTAGAAATCTGAAATAAATACTGTGGATGCTAGAAATCTGAAATAAATACTGTGGATGCTAGAAATCTGAAATAAATACTGTGGATGCTAGAAATCTGAAATAAATACTGTGGATGCTAGAAATCTGAAATAAATACTGTGGATGCTAGAAATCTGAAATAAATACTGTGGATGCTAGAAATCTGAAATAAATACTGTGGATGCTAGAAATCTGAAATAAATACTGTGGATGCTAGAAATCTGAAATAAAAACAGAAATTGCTGGAAATGCTCAGCAGGTCCGACAGCATCTGTGGAGAGAGAAACAATGTTAATGTCTTCAAACTTAGTTTATGATATTTCAGCTCCTAATGTATAAGCCCCAATCATTTATTTCGCTCTTTGCAAAATATATTAAAAATTGAAGAACAATCAGTGCATTTTACTGCCTGGTTTGCTGTCTGTGAGAATACTTTGAAGTGATTGGCTGTTTATACTGCTCCAACATCACTGTTGCTGACCTCCTGGAGATCCTTTTGATGGTGCTAGATTCAAATTAGCATCAAGAAAGGTGAAATCTATGCCACAGAGATTGTTAGGTCTTCATGGGCACCTTCCTTCAAGGTCAAGTGGCAAAGCCATTGCTTCACCACTTACCACAAAATCTGAGCCATTGTTGAAGTTTCAGGTCACTCTCCACAGTTTCTGCCTGGCCTACTGAGTACTTCTAGCATTCTCTGTTTTGTACATTATATTTTCATGGAGGTTTGGCACACAGTAATAATTAAAGTTCCTAATCTTACGTCATGTGTGTAATTAGAACTGTTAAGAAAGTATGTTGCCTCAATATAGTTTCACATACAAAAAATATTAAAAGTGTAAACAGAGGATAAATTTGTATCCATAATGACTAGTGTAGGAGGATTTTCTGTCTCTCTTCTGACCTACATAGATAATGGATTCACTTCAGAGTAGTAACTGAACAGATGATGGAGTGCCACATTATCCCAAAATATATTCAAATACAATATGACAAACAATTATCATCAAAGGTTATTCTCTCAATTAACGAAGATAGGCCAAGTACTAATAGTTGTTACAGAATACCTACCTATTGATTGTCTGACCTCTTACAGGGCTGTACGTTTGCTTGTGGGACTTCATCCGTATATTAAAATGAATTAGAAAAGTACTCAGCCCTGTTGGTATTCTCTGAGAGAAAAGAAATCTTGAATTCTACTTGTTTTTGATGTCATGATATTTTTGCACCTTTTAATGTCCTATGCCAAATGTTGCTGCAATTAGAAACCACCTGTTCACCTGCGTAGTCATTGCATGATGTTGTGATGCTAGCCATTTTATAAAGGAAGAAGACAATCTTTGTTAAAATTCAAAAGAAACCATTGTGTTCATTTTAAAGTGAATAGCAGATGATAAAAGGATAGATTAGTGTATTTTTCCTATAAGTTTTAGCCTTAGTGTACATGAATTGCCCAGCTCATTGGCACAAACTTTAAAATAAAGCATTGAGCCCACATTCAATTCAACTTTCGGTCACTATGTGTGGCAACATTGAAACACATTTAAAAGGAATGTTGAAATACCCACCCTTGACCCATCTGCCCTTGAAAACTATTGCCCCAACCCCAACCTCCCTTTCTTCTCCAAGTCACCTCCCACACTGCTGTGTTTAAATCCCTCTAATCGAACATACGAGTTAGGGGCAGGAGTAGGCCACTCGGCCCCTCGAGCCTGCTCCGCCATTCAATAAGATCATGGCTGATCTGACTGTAACCTCAACCCTACATTCCTAATCAGGTTTCTGCCCCTGCCAAAGCACAAAAACAGCCCTTCTCAGTCACAAATAGGATCGTATATGACTATGAGCATGGTGAACTATTCCTCCTCAGCCTTCTCAACTTGTTCTGCAGCCTTTTGACACAGTTGGCCACACAGTCCTCCTCTGTTGTCTAGCTGTATGTGACAGCCCTTACCTGGTTCCATTCCTTCCTGTTCCAGTCATAGCCAAAGAATTTCCAGCACTTATTGCTGTTCCCTGTCTTATTCACCAATCACCCCTGTGTTCACTAACCTACATTGGCCACCAGCACGGCAATGCCTCAATTTTAAAATTTGCACCCTTGTCTTCAAATTCCCTCAACGTTCTTTCCCCTCCCTATCTCTGTAACCTCCTCCAGCCCTACAGCCCTCTGAGATATCTGCGTTTCTCCAGTACTGGCCTCTTGCACATCCTGCATTTCCATTGTTCCACTATTGGAAGCAGTGTCTTTGGTTGACCGGGCCCTGATCTTTGGAATTCCCTTCCTAAACCTAAAACACTCTGTACCTTTCTCTTCCTTTAAAATACTCAGTAAAACCTACCTCTTTGACCAAGCTTTTAGTCACCTGTCCAAATATCTCTTTATGTAGCTTATTGTCAAATTTTACCCGATAATGTTCACATGAAGTGCCTTGGGATGACACTACTACATTAAAGACAATTTACAAATATAAGTTGTTTTTGTTATGATGTTGCTAGATGTGGGCAGCCAAAACAATTGAACCTTCCCTGAAATAAATGAATGGGAAGCTGTTTAGTCCAAAGATAAAGGGCATTTCCTATGTTTATGGTGAGAGATAATTAAGCTCTCATGTTATCATTTGATTTGTTTTGAAGGTGATTGTGTTTTGGGATTGATGGGACATATCAGTTTGTCTCAGTTGATCAACCACAACAACTTGCATTTATACAGCACCTTTAAAACAATAAAACTTCTCACAGCACCTCACAGGAGCGTTATCAAAAAATGATTGCACTCTGAATCAGAAAGCTGTGACTTTAAAGACCATGAGCACACAATCTAAGCTAACAATTTGATGTAAGACTGAGGGAGTGTGGTAATGTTGGAGTTGTCATCTTGCAGATGAGATAATAAAGGCACCATCTGCCTGCTCAGGTTGAATGAAAAGATCCAGGGCACTGTTTGAAGAAGCATGAGGGAGTTTTGGCCAACATTTATCAATCAATGAACACCAAAAACAGATTAAATAATTATTGATCTCACCTTCCTGTCTGCACATCCACTCCATATTCCCCTACAAAACAGTGATCAAAATAATTGATAGCATGTGAAATGCTTTGGAACATTCCAAGGGCATTAAAGGTACAATGTAAATGCATGTTTTCTTTCTTTTGATGCTGAGACTCCATGTCATGCTGGTTGTAAATGCTGTCCAGGCACCATTCAGAGGGCAGAGAGTGTGTCCTGGCCAATATGTATTCCTCAATCAACATCAAAACTGGGCACTCTCATTTGCTATCTGTGCATCTGTGTGCATATGGCTAATTGGTCAATGAGGCTTTATATGAATGTAAGTCGGTTCCCTCCAGGGTTTAACTTGAATTTTGGAATTATTTGAGGAAGGTAGGAATTTTCTTCCAATTAAATCTGAAATGAGGCCTTTTGAATGTTTGTAAGATTCATTATATTGTTTTCTTTGAATAAGCACAGTAGCGATGTTGGACGTTTTTAGCAAATCAGATCAGCCATGATCTTATTGAATGGAGGAACAGGCTTGAGGGGCCGAATGGCTCCCAATTCGTATGTTGAACTCACCACCTGTTTCTGAGCACGATGGTCAATTATCTATTTTCTTCACCCCAAAGGCAAATGTCGATGAGCCCATCGAAGAGCTGATTGGTCAGATAGCAGATGGTGAGTTGCTGCTGCCGGAAAATACAAAGACATCTTTGGAACAGCAATTTGGGAAGGATGGTTACCAGAGGTTGATAGAAAGAAGCCTGCTGAACTACCTGAGTTACAACCGTTACCACCTCCCTATGTTTGCATGGCCCGGTATTGTTTAGCTGTCAACAAGTGGAAGACGGATGTACTTTTGCACTCACATTCATTTGTTTTAATCTCTGCTAAGCCAGAACATTGAGCTGATTACTAATGATGTCCAATCCATGTAGACTCGCTGTTGCTGCAGTTGTCCAGAAGATGGCGCACTCTCATAGGCTGATGGGGAAGTCAAGTTTCCTCTGTTTCCTTTAAAATATTTTTAGTGGAGCTTTTTCTAAAACGTATGCAATAAAGAAAACAATGCTTTTTTTCTCTCTCGAATGCCAAAGCGTTTGTCATTGTGTAGCGTTTGCCCCAAGCATCAGTATTCAATGTCATTCCGGTCGGAAGGTTGCAATATTCCAAAATGAAAACGAGCCCAAAATAAACCCAGGAAATTAAGAATAAAAACAGAAGATGCTGGAAAAACTCGGCAGGTCTGACAGCATCTGTGGAGAGCGCGAGAGAGACCGAGTTAACGTTTCCAGTCCGTATGACTCTTCTTCAAAGCTAACAGGAAATTAGGACCCGGTTCTTTGGCGAAATTAGACCTCACCCCAGCCAAGCAGAAATTTACCCCTAACATTGAACGAGGGGGTATATGGGCCATTTGGAAAGTTAATCCTGTTAAGTCTCCTTCAGAAGAGATTATATTACTGCTGGTGAGTGAAGCTATTACAGGGAATAAAGTGCATAAAAGTCACTGAACAATTCGCACAGTTCAGTCTGAACCTGATCCGTTTCGCAATGTCATCTTTCTCACGTTAAGCACCGGTTTAACACCCGATTACCTTTGATTAAAAAACTAGTACATATATAAATGCCAAGTGAAAAAGTAAATACCCAGGGGCAGTTATTATTTACGAATCCGTGCCCTCATTTCCCCCTGACCATTGACTGCACCGCCAGTGGGTAAAAGATAGTGAGACTGACATCTTTGCAATGCCGAGTGACTGGTCGGATCACAGTTTCACCGAAAGAGGGTTCGAACAATAATGCTGCACAGAAAATGAATCGACCCCCAGGTCTCAATCAGATTTATTTCTTTGAGCTGAAACGGAGATGGAGAAGAAGTGGAATGTTATTAACAGGTCAGGGGAAGGGGAGAGTATTTCAAATCCCCCAGTGTGACCGTTTAGTTTTCAAATTCTCTGCCTCTTCAGTTACTTCTACACCGGGGGGGGTTGGGGGTGCCGCTGCCCTCTCGGTGGGTCAATGCCATCACCTCCCATAATATAACAGCTTGGTGCTCGTTCCTGTCGCCTGACCCCATGGACAGGACTCCGGACGCCCTTGAGTTCAACTCAGACATAACGTCCGGATATTATTCAGGCCAAATAAATAAAACATTCCCAACAAAATAAAGTTTCTCTTTTCAAGTATGAGCAGCGTGAGGTATATTTGTACGTGTATTAAACCAATACCGTTACTTTATATATATATATATATATATGTGTGTGTATATATTATAAACACACACACACTTCGGCAATGACGCCTGACACGAGTGAAGACAATTGTTCTTGTGATGAATGTGAAAAGGTCTCCGGCAGATGTAAACCTTCCTGCTCGAATCGGTGTGTGGCCCTTCCAGCCTTGTGGATTTCTCTCTCTCTCTGTCTGTCTGTCGTTGGGCTGTGTGCACACGGCTTGTTCTGATAAGGCAAGTCCGGGTGTGTACTTTAGCGAGGAGCCTTAAGCCACATAGCAACCTCCAGCTGTATGTTAATAAGCCCGTGTGTGTGCAATGGAGCCGCATCGCACACCAAGCAGGACATTTAGCGCAAGACTCTGGCCAATAATACCCCTGGAGAAGATCACAACCCCCATCATTGGGGGGCGGGGGAGGGGGGGAGGAGGAATCCTCTTCCAGTCGAGAGAACGCGGGTATATTCTGGAGAGGTACAGTTTCGTGGAGTTTGGGTTGTACAGTTTGGGTTCAGTGTTGTTCAAATTTCACGGAGTGAAGCAGATCAACAAGTATTCAAATCATAATCCTGGATATGGAGAATGGAAATGAACTCTAATTGGAAACTTTATTTGAAAACGGGAGTGGGAATTTAAAAGTATAAATTGCATAGAAAGGTATAAATTATAACCGCCAGACCAGGGTATCTCATATGATTTAATTCTCAAAAATCTACCATCTTAGAACTGACAGGATTTTAACTGGTTCCCAACCTTTTGTACCTGATATGAACATCGGCCCACACAGAAGACAACATTTTGTAATGTGCAAGGGGGAGATTATTCAAAGCAAGTTTGAAATTGCAAGGGGCCCCACACCAGATCCAGAGAATTTAATATTTAATATAATATTTTAATCAACTATCCCTGAAGTCTCAGAGGGGAACATTTTGTACCTTGTCACAAGGTAAAACAGGAGAGGGAGTGGGTGGTTTCCTGGACCAAACATGGCTACTCTATAACTGAGAAGATGCAATGAATTCGAATTTTAAAGTCAGCTTTTAAAAAAAATGTAAGAACGGCGCAATTTGGCGTTTCCACCTCACGCGGAAGCGAAGTTCCAGTGAAATTGTGCTTAACGTTTATAAAATGCCATTTGAAGTGTCAGATCCCAAAGGACATTGAAACCGTGGAGAAACTGGAATAAGGGTCAACAAAAAGAAGTTTGCTTTACTCTTTTAAAACAGAACAGAAAAGCACCACTTTTAAAACAGAAATACTTATAAAAATACTGTATCACCCACCACCCCAACCCCCACAACAACCCCACAACAACCCCACTCCCCAATCAAACCAAATTCAGCATTGAGGTTTCAAAGTGTCAACATCTGAAATTGAACTGACAGGAGTGATATTTCAGACACAGCTACATCCATCTCATCTTTGTTAAACTTACGGGGAGGGCGGGAACCCTGATTCACTTTCCAAAACAATGTGAGCGGTTCCCTAACAGAAACAGAAAATGCTGGAAGAAAAAAAAAACTCAGCAGGTCTAACAGCCTCTGTGTGGAGAACAGTTAAGGTTTCGAGTCCGTGTGACTCTCCCTCAGAGCCACTGTTCAGAGTGGGCATGAAGTGGGCATGAAGTGGGCAATGTGGTCCCTGCAAACTAATGTTTTATTTTTCTGCCTCTCTCCCACCTCCACCCAGCCAGCCACCCAGTATAAATCCCGGCAAGATTCGGATTTGCTGAGTAATTATCTGAATTTGTCCAGCAGCTTTATGCTAATATCTTGCACAATAAGCCAGTCCTTCGCGTGCCTTTCGCGTGCTCTTCAATCTCCTGGTCAAAAGGGAAGATAAAAGCAATTCGTGTAAACAGAGCCGGGCCAGCCAAAACAACCCGGAGACACACACACACACACACTCACTCAATTATTTAACACAACAAAAGCGACACATCTCCACATATTTTATGCATCTTTCCATCCCCCCCGACCCAACCTCTATTTTCTTTCTCTGGCAAGAGCGCTCGCTGAGTGGAGGATTATTAAATGTGTTTTATTTGCTAAACAGAATAAGCGCCATTGTAAGCAGAGGTTAACGATTTTATATTGATTTCTCTCTCTCTGTCTGAAGTGTGAAGGATGCCGGTTCAGGATGCTGATAGAAATGAAATGCTCTCACTGATTTAAAGCACAATCCCTGGTGCAAACCCGGGACCAGACAACTGAGGGATCCAGGCTGAGGCGAACAGATCCGCGAAACTTGCCTCCTTTTCTCAGTGAATCGCAAGAGGCGCCAATTCCCCCCCCACCCCCGCCCGCCTTTGGGCAGGCTTAGGTGTTTGGGCAGGGTTAGGTGTTTGGGCAGGGTTAGGTGTTTGGGCAGGGTTAGGTGTTTGGGCAGGGTTAGGTGTTTGGGCAGGGTTAGGTGTTTGGGCAGGGTTAGGTGTTTGGGCAGGGTTAGGTGCTTCATCCCGTGGTTAGATGGGAACGGGTTCATCCCGCGTCCGTAATGACTGTTTTGAGACAAATAATGGAAAATAAAATCTCATGAAGCTGTAATATGTGGGGGTCCTCCATCCCCCAACTGCACTGGGCAGAGTTAAACATTCACCTTCTCAGAGAGATGCACAACACCCGGAAAACTGGCCATTTTCTCCAGGCTGTTACTGACACAGGGGTGAGTTTGGCCCTTAAACAGCTGGTGGATTTGAAGGTGACTTCCTTATCCGATGCAAAGTGCGGTCCCTGTCTTCATTACTGGGACTCCTGCTTAAATGAGCCGGGGTTAATTTCATTCACAAAGCCCGGGACACGGCTGTGGAAAGAAGCTGTTTGTGTGTCTGTGAAAGTTTGCGTTTGTGTGTATCTGTGTGTGTGTGTGTGTATTTGTGCGTGTGTATTTGTGTGTGTGTATTTGTGTTTGTGTGTGTTTTTGTGTGTGTGTGTATTTTGTGTGTATTTGTGTGTGTGCGTTTTTGTGTGTGTGTATTTGTGTGTGTGTATGTGTGTGTTTTGTGTGTGTGTATTTGTGTGTGTGTATTGGTGTTTGTGTGTATTTATGTGTGTGTTTGTGTGCGTATTTGTGTTTGTGTGTTTTTGTGTGTGCGTGTGTGTATTTGTGTGTGTGTTTATTTGTGTGTGTGTGTTTTTGTGTGTGTGTTTGTGTATTTGTGTGTGTATTTGTGTTTGTGTGTGTGTTTTTGTGTGTGTGTATTTGTGTGTGTGTGTATTTGTGTTTGTGTGTTTTTGTGTGTGTGTATTTATGTGTGTGCTTGTGTGTGTGTTTGTGTGTGTGTGTGTTTGTGTGTATGTGTATTTTTGTGTGTTTGTGTATTTGTGTGTCTGTGTATTTGTGTGTGTGTGTTTTTGTGTGTGTTTGTGTATTTGTGTGTATATTTGTGTGTGTGTTTGTGTGTGTGTGTATTTGTGTGTGTATATTTGTGTGTGTGTTTGTGTGTGTTTTTGTGTGTGTGTGTGTATTTGTGTTTGTGTGTGTGTATTTGTGTGTGTGTGTTTGTGTATTTGTGTGTGTGTGTATTTGTGTGTGTGTTTTTGTGGGTGTGTGTATTTGTGTGTCTGTGTATTTGTGTTTGTGTGTGTGTGTATTTGTGTGTGTGTGTGTATTTGTGTGTGTGTGTGTATTTGTGTGTCTGTGTATTTGTGTTTGTGTGTGTGTGCGTATTTGTGTGTGTGTATTTGTTTGTGTGTGTATTTGTGTGTGTGTATTTGTGTGTGTGTGTGTTTGTGTATTTGTGTGTGTGTGTTTTTGTATTTGTGTGTGTTTGTGTATTTGTGTGTGTGTGTATTTGTGTGTGTGTGTGTGTGTGTATTTGTGTGTGTGTGTGTGTATTTGTGTGTGTGTGTGTGTATTTGTGTGTGTGTTTGTGTATTTGTGTGTGTGTGTTTGTGTATTTGTGTGTGTGTGTGTGTATTTGTGTGTGTGTTTGTGTATTTGTGTGTGTGTGTGTGTTTGTGTATGTGCTGCTTCGCAGACAGCCTCCTTCTTTCTGTCTGCCGAAGTGTGCGCCGTTGCCCGGGTTGCTGATGGTGATGGACGGGTCCAGTCGGCACAGCTCCGGCCCCCACTGGAGCCTGACAAAGAGCCGACGCGTGTCGGGGCTGAGAGAGGAGGGGCCGGGCGTGTGGCAGCTTCCAAGGGGCGAACACACACATACAAACCGACCAACCCATACCCAAAGACAAGCCACATCTGCTCGGCCTCTACCCTCCCCCGGCATCATCACTGGCATCACATAAATAATATTTACCTGATAATTTAACTCTGAGTGTGGGGGGGATACACTCTCAAAGCAATAATTATACTGAAAAAAAACAATCATTCGGAAATATGACCGAAATTTAACCCAGGTCCTTGATTCAAGTTGAAATGTTTTCACCAAGGACATGGCAGGTAGGAGGCTGGGATCTTCGGTGCATGTTTAAAGTTGAAGGACTCTTCAACTGCCTTTCCAGAGATCGGGTCTCCCACCCCACACACCCTCCACAGCCCACCCACCCCACCCCGCCCCACACCCACCCCACCCCGCCCCACACACCCCGCCCCACCCCACACACCCCACCCCGCCCCACACACCCTCCCCACCCCACACACCCTCCCCACCCCACCCCACACACCCCACCCCGCCCCACACACCCCACCCCGCCCCACACACCCCACCCCGCCCCACACACCCTCCACAGCCCACACACCCCACCCCGCCCCACCCACCCTCCCCACCCCACACACCCCACCCCGCCCCACACACCCCACCCCGCCCCACACCCTCCACCCCACCCACCCCACCCCGCCCCACACACACCCTCCCCACCCCACACACCCCACCCCGCCCCACACACACTCCCCACCCCACCCCACACCCTCCCCACCCCACACACCCCACCCCGCCCCACACCCTCCCCACCCCACACACCCCACCCCACCCCACCCACCCCACCCCACCCCACACACCCCACCCCACCCCACACACCCCGCCCCACACCCTCCCCACCCCACCCACCCCACCCCGCCCCACACACACCCTCCCCACCCCACACACCCCACTCCGCCCCACACACTCTCTGTGCTTCAGATTCTCCCCGAACCTGCGAATCAGGAGGATTCCCGAGTCCCGACTTCATTGCTTGAAAACAAATGTGTCAACAGGGAAGTTGCGGGCAGAGGTTTGATTTTAGACAGAACTCGCCTGACGGGACTGAGAGGCTTTGAGAATAAAAAACACACTTGCAGAGTGGGCGCCCCTCTTAACAGTTTAAACAGGGGAGGGGGGCACATGTGTTGCAGGCGGATTATTGGATTCATTGTGGACCTTGTTCAATGATTATCTGAGGGGGGTAAATACACTGGGTTGAATTTTATAAAGAATGACTCCCAGCAGATGTGAGATGAGCCGCTTCAGCCCTTCAGTGTTTTATCTGTGGGAAAAGGGAGGGGAACGGAGTAAATTTTCATTCACTCACAGTGTGTGTGTCTGTGGTGTCTCTGTCTTTGTGTGTCTGTCACTCTCTATGTCTCTGTGTCTGTCACTGTCTGTGTGTGTCTCTCTCTCTGTGTCTCTGTGTGTGTGTCTGTCTGACTCTGTGTGTGTGGATGTGTCTGTCTCTGTGTCTGTCTTTGTGAGTGTCTGTGTCCGCGTCTGTCACTCTGTGTCCCTGTGTCTGTCTGTGGTGTGTGTGCCTGTCTCTGTGTCTCTGTCTGTGTGTGTGCGCCTGTCTCTCTCTATGTGTTTCTGTGTCTGTCTCTGTGTGTCTCTCTGTCTGTGTGTGTGCGCCTGTCTCTCTCTATGTGTTTCTGTGTCTGTCTCTGTGTGTCTCTCTGTCTGTGTGTGTGCGCCTGTCTCTCTCTATGTGTTTCTGTGTCAGTCTCTGTGTCTCTGTCTGTGTGTGTGCGCCTGTCTCTCTCTATGTGTTTCTGTGTCTGTCTCTGTCTCTCTCTTTCTATGTCTCTGTCTCTTTGTCCCTGTCTCTGTGTCTGTCTCTGTGTCTCTGTCTGTGATTCAGCCCCTCCTGAGTTGGCTGGCGGTGGAGGAGAGGTAGGGGAGGGAGGGAGAGAAAGACTCGGCTTCCCAATTGGCTGAGCTCCAGTCCTCCGCGCTTGTGATTGGCTGGGGGTCCGCTCGGCCAGCTGGGCGAGGAGAATGGGAGCGGCCCGGGGCTTTAAAGGGAGCGGGGAGCGGGGGCAGGGGAAGAGACAGAGGCCGAGAGCGGCAGGGGAGGGAGGGAGGAGGCTGGGGAGATGCTACTCACTCACCGAGCATCAGCTCACACATAAACCGGGAGCTGCAGCTCTCCCGGGCCGGTGTTTATTTTGTCTCCTTTTTATTTTATTTATTTCTTGGATCCAAAAAAATAAGAAAAGTGCCTTTTTATTGTAGCATCAACTGTTATTATTTATCATCATCACCCCGTCCATCTCCTGCTCCCAAAGATGCCGAGAGGGTTCCTGGTGAAGAGAAGCAGGAAATCTACCCCAGTTTCCTACCGGATCCGCTGTGAAGATGCTGCGGAGCCGCAGCCGGGGGCGGAGAGGTTCCCTGTGCCCAGCAGCAGCTCCCCGAGCCCGGGAGGGGGTCAGCAGCTCGGGAGGGCGGACCCGGTGCACCCGGAGCAGCCCCTCTCCAGCCCGGCGAGGCCGGTCAGCCGGGAGCACGGCCACAAGTTCCACCAGCGGAGTCTGAACCAGGGCTCGCCGGTCATCGCCGAGTCCTTCCCCAGCCCGGCCGCCTTCCCCGGCCTGGACCACATCCTCTTCGCCCCGGCCGAGGTCAAGCTGCCCTCGGCTTATGTGTCCTCGGGGCGGCCGGGGGGAGGCGGCAGCAGCAAACAAGCCGCTTCCGAGAGTCCGGGCGAGCGCAGGAATAATCCCAATAATAATAACAACCACCATCACCATCACCACCACCATCACCACCATCACCACCACAACAACAACAACCACAACAACCACAAAGCGCCGGCGGCCAAGAAAACCAAAGCCATCAGGAAACTCAACTTCGAGGACGAAGTGACCACCTCCCCGGTGTTGGGCTTGAGGATTAAGGAGGGGCCGGTGGAGCCGAAGCCCAGGTCGGGGTCCGGAGTCGGGGGAAAGCCCCTGGGGGAGTTTATCTGCCAGTTGTGTAAGGAGGAATATGTCGACCCCTTCTCCCTGGCCCAGCACAAGTGCTCCCGGATCGTGCGGGTGGAGTATCGCTGCCCGGAGTGTGACAAGGTCTTCAGCTGCCCGGCTAACCTGGCCTCTCACCGGCGCTGGCACAAGCCCCGGGGGCAGAGCCTGGGCACCGCCTCCGGCCTCAGCAGCAGCACCAAGGGCGACCCCAGCAAGCAGCCGCCCGGGGACCCCAAGGAGATACAAGGCGCCGAGAGGGACACCCCCAGCCCCGGCTCGGCCCCCTCCGAGTCCGGCTCCGAGGACGGGCTGTACGAGTGTTACCAATGCGCCAAGAAGTTCAAACGCCAGGCTTACCTGCGGAAGCACCTGCTCGGCCACCAGGTCAGCCCGAGGGAGGAGCGCAAAACCGCCCCCGCCGAGCCCCAGCTCTTCCCCGGCGGAGAAGCGGCCGAGAAGCAGCCGCCGCCTCCTCCCAGCCAGAGCCCCAAGCCCGGCTCCGAGTACCACCCCTGCCAACTGTGCGGGGAAAACTTCTCCAGCAAAGCCAGCCAGGAGCGCCACCTCCGCCTGCACGCCTCCGAGGTTTTCCCTTGCAAATATTGCCCGGCCACTTTCTACAGCTCCCCAGGACTCACCAGACACATCAACAAATGCCACCCATCAGAAAACAGGCAAGTGATTCTTCTCCAAATGCCAGTGCGCCCTGCCTGTTAGGGGAAGGGAGAGAGAGAGAGAGAGAGAGAGAGGGGGTGACAAACCGTGCCTTTCTTTGCAGACCGTTGCTACATAGCCACATACAAAAAAATAAACCAACTTCTGTTGCTTTTTATGCTACTAAACGCCTTCCTGCAGACCCTTCATCCTCACAGGCTGACTTCAGTCAAAACAATAACAGATTTAATGTAGCTTTTGTGTTACGCTGGACACGAGGTTTTCAATCGCCTGTACAAAGCAGAAATTAGAACATTCCTTTAGATTAGCCACAATTGCCTTGGATTTTGCTGACACGAATCTTTCAGATGATGTAAATGCCTTAATTTTTCGAAGCTTTCCACGTTTTTTCCTTGAATGGGTTTGTTGCATATAATTTTACTGTTTGAATATATGTACTGATTGCTAAATGAATACATTTTATAATTTATTCGTTTTATTTATTTATAAGAAAAAGTTATTGTGATAATATTGTCTTCTTTGGTCACCTATTTTGCTGTTAACGTCTGTTTGGTTCAGTGAGTTATAATGTTCAGTTTTTGTATATTCCAAACCGATCCTCATTTTGTAAACATAAATGTAGATTTTTTTTGTTCATTTGAACACAATCCTTGAGTGGAGATTGAGTTTATTTCATTGTTTCCGCTCCCCTTACACCGACTCGTGTGAAGCTAACCGACCGGCTCTTAAATTAAATGCAATCTCTTTTTCTACACAACTTATTTTCTTAACTGTTAGCTTTTATATAGTGGTTCCAAATGTATGTTCCCAATTGTGTTTGTTACTGAATATTTAAATATATTAAAATACGTATAATTATCCGTGGCCTGGTGTCCATCGTTATTCTAGTTTACAAACGGGTTCTGTATTGCAGGAGGCGGACAGGTCGCTAGTGCCGGCTTATTCCTGACCGGAAATGTGTTTGGTTCCTATCCACTCATTGGTCTTAATTTCTTTCCACAGAAGTACGTATTCTTTTGAGATTATGTGTATATAGTGATGCACCTTAGAGTGAGCGTGAACGCAGACATGTTACAACAGATCAGGAATCAATACTGCTTGATAACTGTCAGCACAACAGGAGCCTGAATATTGTTTGACCCACGGAGGGAACACACCTCAGCCTGAAGGGAATGGGCACGGTTACTCTTTGAGGAAATCATTTCATCTCAAGAAGTCACAATCGAAAGGGGTTTCCCTAAGATGCCAGCAGGTCCCGGACTATCGAAAGGTTCAAAAAGACCTGGCAGCCTTCTGTGCAGAGAGACAGACAGGGTGTCCTCTGGAGAGGACTCACACTCGACCCCGAAAGGTTAACTCTGCTTCTCTCTCCACAGATGCTGCCAGATCTGCTGAGGTTTTTCTCTCTCTCCACCCCCCCCACCCCCAACCCCCAAGCATTTTCTGGTACTTATTTCAGATTTCCAACATCCGCAGTTACAGAAGTTGCTCGGCAGAGGAGCGATCGAAAGCGCCCAGCTGGACAGAGAATCATTCGGGGGGCCGAGTGCTATCGCCACATGGCACATTCACCTATATTAATGCGTATTTCCCTTCGGGTTATTTCCGATTACAACAAAGTAATATTTCGATTGAAGGTTTTGGGGGCTCAGCGAATAAGCATCATATCCTACAGTCCACAGAGAACACGTTTGTTTAATATTCATATTTGGATAATTGAGACAACTGGTGTATTTAAGGCTCTAGATCGATGGAGTGACATCGGCCTGAACAGTAAAAAGAGAGAAAAAAAACAAAAATACCTGGAAAAACTCAGCAGCTCTGGCAGCTTCTGCGGAGATCCGGAGTTTTTCCAGGTATTTATGTTTTTGTTTTGGATTTCCAGCATCCGCAGTTTTTTGCTTTTATCAAAAGAGAAAAGAGGTTGTCTTTAGTTTAGAAATGATCAGCTCAGAGTCTAAAGGAGGGAAGGCGAGGGGGAGAATCGGTTTTGTGGCTTCCCAGAGACCATTAGAGATTCGGTGCTTTCATTTTTGACAACACCACCCCCTCTCCCTTTATAAAGTAGAAGTGAGACTTCCTTAAAAGTATCGATTCAAATCAAATAGAAATTTGTCCCCACGTTCGCAGGACTCACTCTAAACACTTGTTTATAATCTTGTCTTTATAAAAGAGCAAAACAAGTAGGTTAAAAATAGCTGACTTTTTAAACAGCCCCAGAACCGAGGCAATTGTTGCTTTATGAATAGCCCACCTGTGATTTCAGTGATTTGTATAATATGTGAAGGGCCGTATTCACAGCGTCTCCTGAGAGTGGCGATGACTAAAAGCATTTTCTCCCTGGCACCTGGAAATAACAGGGTAGACATGTTTCTAACACCTGCCAACCCCGAGAGGTTCCTACTGAACAAGTCAGCTTATTTACTTAAAAAAACATTTTGTATGAAATTTACCTTCTTAAGAGTTTCTTAAATTTGATTTCAAAATTTATAAGGAAAGTTATGATGATCAGTAAAAGCCGAAAGGTGATGAAGAACTTTAACATCTTTCGGTTCTTGCTGTGACTCCATCATTGAGGATATTTAGGGATGTTTCACATGGTCGCATGAGCACTTTGCATGTGCTCGATCAGGCTGAACAATTCCTCTGAACTGATGTCCCCATGACGACATCACCAGTGCCCAATATATTTACTCTAATGTTTCACAGGTCTGGCCTCAACCTACTTTACTGGATTCATAATCCAATTGTTTTGGCTGATGTCCCTTAAAGGGATGATTTCCATAATCTCAGTCTGGGCCATTCGTCCCACCTGCTGATGGTCCATTTCTACTGGGGGGAGAGGAGGGGAGGAAAGGTCATTCGGAGCGAGCTCAAACCGCGCATTTCTGACCCTGGGTTCCAGGTACTTTTAGGTTTGATGACCTTCCAAAAGGTTTTAGTAACCTTGATGTGGAAAATGTTGAAGACTTGTGGACTTCTTTCCAGATGTTTATACATCTGCCGACGGTCAAGCGGTCCGAGGCCACGTGTAAAGAAAACTTTAACACATGGGAACAAAACAGAATTAAAATGCGATTTGATTTTTTTTTAACCGAGCCAGCAAGTTGTTTGCCGAGGGGGCACATCAGCGATGGTCGCTGCTCCGCCGGGTTATTACAAGATCGGAAAGTAGAGTCAGTAACTCACTCATATTTAATGATCATGATTTGAGTCAACTAAGTGGTTGTTTGGCTTCAGATCTAACAACTTCACCAGAGTTAAACAGTTAGTTTAACTCAGTTTCACGAACGATCATATAAACATTGCAGACGGTAAACTTGCTGCAATGGTGCAACAAATAGGTTTTTCTGAGGGTAAGGTTAAGGAATACTGGAGGAAGGTTTCCTCTGTGCTGGCGCTATGATAAGGAAAACCCATTTTAAAAACAAAATGCACATTATTTCCAGTTAAATAGTGAACACGCTCTAAAGGAAGGAGGGGGTCTGTTGGTTTGAAACAGCAATGCGAGAATATTACCCCACCATGTTCACCAGAGTCCTGGTGACGATGTTAAGAGAGCACAGAGCCTGTCACTGTACCCGGCCGCTGCTCAGTGCACGAAAATTCCCACTCGTCTTCACCGGGGATAGAGATGAACAAACTGTGAATTTAAAGCAATACTAAGGCAGCGTTCTCCGTTACATGCAGGCGGCAGCTAAAGAAAATAGTTAAAATATTTTCCCTTTCATATCGTTCTCCACCCCCGCCCACCCACCCACAACCCCCAACACCCCCCCCCCTCCCCCACACCCCACCCCCCAACCAACCCCCACAACCCCCAACCCCCAGATTAATGGTCATAATTTGGGAGAAGCTGCATCTCTCACTGAAAACAATTCCTGGATGCTGCAGAGCTCAAAACATCTGGCTCCACAGGTTGTGCTGCAAGTATTATTTCCGTTCAACAGGTGGGCGCTTCCAGTGTCTCGTGTAATACTCGAGTTTTAACCATCTCGCACTAATCCTGCATTTAAAGGTTCCGGGAAGAGGAGATTGGGAATTACAGGACATAACTCCGGGTGTAGCCGGAGTATCTTAGACTCGAGTCTACACGGTATAAAAGTGGAACATCTCCCAGTGTTCGATGAACCAGGAGCGAGAAGCAAACAGCGGCAGCAACGAATGAGACGGATAAATAACATTGACACAAGGGTGGAAATACTCATTCACACAGCCTTTCTCGAATCTCCTCGTTTGCCTGGTCTATTGCCCCTCATTTCACTACTTATGAGGCTAATTTAGGTGGTTTGCTATTAACCTCCCCGATTTGATTTAATAAGCTCGTCATTTTAAAGTTTATTTTACAAAAAAAATACGATATTAACATATTCGTGGCATCCGAGTCCACTGAGACTATCCCCAATCCTTTTTACTTGACGTTTTATTAACGGAAATCAAATTAAACTCAGTTTCAATGACAAGATTGAAATCACCAAAGATCTATTCATTTTTAAATCGATCACTTGCTGGTTTGGAAGTTTTACCCTTGGGAAATAATTGCCTCTTTCCCAATGATCAGTCAAAGACGCTTTAAAAATAAGCGGCGGTCAGAAAATAATGAGTAAAAGAGACGGAGTGGCGGTAAAATTCAATTCTATCCACAGCTGCGACATTCACTTTCTTTGTCACATATTTAACGATATCCTTAGTATATTTTGTCATTATTCTGAACATGATATTCAATAGATTGGGGGAGGCACTTGATCTCGATTTTGATATGTAAAAAAATTCTGCTTACGATTTTCACTTCAGCTGCAGATTTCTGTTTCAATGGGACTGATTTTGTGTTAATAGCACATTCTCCCTCCTTATACCAAATATTCTTCTTTTGGAGTGGGGTGGGGGTAGCTCCATGTTATGAAGTAGGGTCACAGAATTGCATCGCTGTTCAGCGGACGAGACTAAAGTCTCCAGCCAGGCGGGATTACAAACCCCATAATATCATATCCGAACAAGCCCGTTAAATATTATCCAACACGCGGTGCATTGATAATGTATATTTTTTAAAGGTGGGTGGGAGAGAAAGGGCTGGCAACGTAATGCAATAACTTGGTTCCCATCCCCAAATATTCTGCATTCAGAACCAGCCGAACTTTTCCACTTTCCAGTTGAAGTGGCAGATTGGTTGACTAGGAGCCAATATGTTTAGTGTGATCTTAAACACCTCAGGGCGGTTTCCAACCTGGTTCACAAAATGAAGTCAATTTTTGCTTGGTTCCAGCGCCGACCGTGATAGATTTCCGCAGCTAGGAATATTCGTCAGCCTGTTAAATTATATAGATAGCGTTCTTCACTGGGCTAGCTGACACCTTCAGTATTACATTCAGTTTTCATCACCTAGACAACAAGAAATATATTCACATTTAGACACAGGTGGTGCTGGAGGGCTGGAGAATTGTGAATGTTACACCCTTGCTCAAACGGGATGCAAGGATAAATCCGGCAACTACAGACCAGTCAGTCTGACTTCAGTATTAGGGAAACTTCTGGAAACTATAGTTCGGGACAAAATCAATAGTCACTTAGACAAGTGCAGGATAATGGATTCATTAAGGGAAAATCATGTTTAACTAACTTGCTGGAGTTTTTTGAGGTAACAGTGAAAGTTGATAAGGGAAATACTGTTGATGTGGTGTATACGAATTTTCAAAAGGCATTTGATACAGTGCCACACAACAGATTTGTGAGCAAAATTCTAGCTCATGGAATAAAAGGGAGAGTCGGCACTTGAATAAGAAATTGGCTGAGTGACAGGAAACAGAGAGTAGTGATAAATGGTTGTTTTTCAGGTTGGAGGAAGGTTTGTAGTGGAGTTCCCCAGGGGTCAGTGTTGGGGCCCTTGCTCTTCCTGATACATATTAATGACCTAGACTGTGGCGTACAGGGCATGATTTCAAAATTTATAGATGATACAACAACTGGAAACATTGTCAACTGTGATGAGGATAGTCGTGAACTTCGAAAGGACACAGACATGTTACCGCTTTGAGCAGACAAATGGCAGATGAAGCTCGATGCAGAGAAATGTGAGGTGATTGATTTTGGCAGGAAGAATGTGGAGAGACAGCGTAAAATAAAGGGAGGAGCTCTAAGGAGGTGCAGGAACAGAGGGACCTTGGTGTAAATGTACATAAGTCATTGAAGATGGCAGGGCATGTTGAGAGCAGTTAATAAAGCATAGAGTATCCTAGGCTTTATTAATAGGGGCATTTAGTACAAGAGTAGAGGAAGTCATGTTGAACTTGTATAAGACTAGTTAGGCCTCATCTGGAATACTGTGTCCAGTTCTGGGTGCTATGCTTGAGGAAGGATGTGAAGACATTGGAGAGAGTGCAGAGGAGATTCACAAGAATGATTCTTGGGATAAAGAACTGTAGCTATGAGGATAGATTAGAGAGGTTGGGACTGTTTTCCTTGGAGAAAAGAAGGCTGAGAGGAGACTTGATGGAGGTATTCAAGATCCTGAGGGATATGGACAGGGTAAATAGTGAGAAACTGTTCCCACTCAAGAGAACACCAAGAACTAGAGGGAAAAGATTCAAAATAACTGGCAAAAGGAGTAAATGTGATGTGAGGGAAATTTTTTCACCCAGAGGGTGGTTGGAGTCTGGAATGAACTTCCTGAAAGGGTGGTGGAGGTAGGTTTGATCGAGGTATTCAAAAGGGAATTGGATTGCTACCTGAAAAGAGAGAATGTGTAAGGTTACGGGGATAAGGCAGAGGAGTGGGATTAGGTGGATTGCTCTTTCAGAGAGCCAGTGCAGACTCGATGGGCCAAATTGCCTCCTTCTGCACTGTAAAGATACTGTGATGCTGTGATAACTTAATCCTTTGATGCGGATTTTTCCCCTGGAAGATTATCATGAGTGCCTCTGAAATTTCCACTCTCACCTCCCTCAGTATCCTCAGATGCATCTCATCCGGTCCTGGTACCTTACCAATTTTAAGGAAAGATAGCCTAATGCCACCTCCTTCTCAACTGTAAATTCCTCAAGTGTACCAGTTACACCTCTCACCTCAGCCTGGGTAGCATCCTCTTCCTTTGTAAAGACAGATGCAAAGTGCTCATTTAATACCGCCGCTGCTTCTCCAGCCTCCACATGCAAGTCTCCTCTTTTATCCCTAATTGGCCCTACCCTTTCTTTTAATGCCCTGTCATTATTTACATGCTTATAGAAGACCTTGGGATTCCCTTTTATGTTAGCTGCCAACCTTTTTTCCATGCTCCCTCCTTGCTTTTCTGATTAGTTTTTTCACTTCCCCTCTGGTCCTTCTATATTCAGCCTGATTCTCCATTGGATTTTCTACTCAACACCTGCCTTATGCATACTTCTTCCTTTTCATCTTCATCTCTATTTCTCTTGTCATCCAGGGTGTTCCAGGTTTATTTGTCCTACCTTTTCCCTTCAAGGGAATATACCTTGACATTGCCTGCAATACTATCTTTGAAGATGGCCCATTGTTCAGCGACCATCTTTTCCACCAACATTTGATTCCAACTCTCATGACTGAAATGCGTTCTCATTCAATCAAATTTGGCTTTCCCCCAATTAGTTCTCCCTGCTCTAGATTGCTCCTTGTCCTTCTCCATGACCAACCTAAACCTTATGATACGATGGTTACTGTCCCTCAAATGCTCTCCCCACTGTTATTTGATCCACTTGTGTCAACTCATTCCCCAGGACCAGCTCCAACAGCCCCTGCCCTCTCATTGGGCTGGAAACATACGGCTGCAGAAAATTATCTTGAACACATTCCAGAAACTCGCACCCCTCTTATCCCAGTCCATACTTGGATAATTGAAGATCCCCCATTATAATTGTTCTATAATTCTTGCACCTCTCTGTAATTTCTTTGCAAATTTGTCTCTCTACATCCCTTCTGCTAGTTGATGGTCTACATACTACACCGATCAATGTTATTGCACCTTTTTCATTCCTTACCTCTAGCCAGAGACATTCCGTCCTTGATCTCTCTGGAACATCTTCTCTTTCCAGAACTGTAATGCCATCTTTAATCAATACTGCACCCCCCCCCCCACCCCCCCAACTCCCCTTTTCTTCCTTTCCTGTCTCTCCTAAATACCTTGTACCCAGGAATATTAAACGCCCAGTCCTGCCCTTCTTTGAGCCAGGTCTCTGTTGTAGCAATAATACCATAAGTCTATTTGTCAACCTGTGCCTGCAGTTTACCAATCTTATTAACCACACCCTGTGCATTTACATACATGCACATTAATCCTGATTTATGAGCAGAACCATAGATATAACGTGACCAAATAAACTAAATTCCACTTTTATTAGATGTTCCTTGATTTTTACCACTGTTGGGTGGTCAGAAAAAAAAATCCAATTTCTTAATGAAAACTGCCTTGGTCCTGAGCAGCATTGAAAGAATTACAGCTCTTCATGTCTGAAAGGAGGCAACTTGGACACGGGATAGTGACATACAAAATCTTTAAAAGTATAGCAAGAATAAATCTGCAGCACTCTTTCACATTAAAGCAAGAGAAAATGGGGAATAGGTTAAAACCAGCAAATTAAAAAGTCAGTCAGAACTTGTTCATTTACAAAGTGGTCAACAGTTAGAACAGTCTTCCAGGTCGGGCAGTGGCAAACTGAGGGTACACTTGCAATCTGTACAAATCAATTTCAGCCTCAAACCAAAACTAAAATAGCAGTGTAGACCTGGACTCAGGGCCCAATGTGACAGCATGTGAAGCAAAGTGAGACTCCCTGGAGGGGTTAGTCTCACATTGCACTTGCACGTCATGCTTTGTCAAATTGAAGCAATGTGCTGTCAAAACTAGTTTACACCACACTGGGTTTACACCACTGGGTTTACACCACACTGGGTTTACACTCCTTTGGTCTCTCTGGGCACTTTGTGAACCTACCTTACCTTAATGTAATTGCAGAGAGAGAGTAGATATTCTCCAGTTCCCACACTGTATTTTTAAATTTCCAAATCTTGGGAGCTCATGCATGGTTAAAAAGCAGAGGGGAAGCAGGCAATGTAAACAGAGCTGACTCAGACCTCGAACTGTGGCTACCTATTTCAAAGCAGGAGCTGCAGTATACGTATTCTTAGGTCCGTTCGGGACCCAGTGAGATGACGAATGTGAGAGAAGTTAGCCAAAAGGCCTCCCTCATCTATATTTATCTTGTGTTATTTTTCCAGAAACATTCCCAATTTAACCTGCATTTCTGCATACATAGAAGGAAGACTGTTGCAAACACAGATATGGGTAAGGGGACAAATTCACTCTGCCCACTCATCGCTCTGCTCAGGGATTTTGTAATGTTATTTCAAATTGCAACTTTGAAAATGCCTGACAAGGATCATCAGAGAATTTCAGTCATCAAGTCTATTGTTCCTCGTCAACATGATACTACAGTCAGCCTTTGCTTAGCAATCAGCCTGAAATGTCAGTATGGTCCCATTGGTAAGTGGACAGCAAAACAAGAGAGACAGAGTTGGTGTTGGGGTGGGGTGGGGAGGGGTGAGGGAACAAATAACAGTTTACACTTCATAGGAAATAAAATTGTAGCCTAAAAAGCAGAAAACACAGGAGTCAAAAATAGAAAATAAGATACAACATAATAGATGGGGAGGAGGGGAAATGATGGCCTTGTGGTAATCCCACTGGACTAGGAATCCAGAAGCCCATGATAAAACTCTGGGGATAAAGGTTCAAATCTCACCATGGCAGCTGGTGGAATTTAAATTCAATTAATAAATAGAATTGAAAGCAAATAACAGTAACCATGAAACTATCATCGATTGATGTAAAAACCCATCAGGTTCACTAATGCCCTTTAGGGAAGGAAATCTGTTATCCTTACCTGGCCTGGCCTGGCCTACATGTGGCTTCAGACCCATAGCAATGTGGTTGACTCTTAACTGCTCTCAAGGGCAATTAGGGATGGGTAACAAATGCTGGCCTTGCCAGTGACACCCACATCCCATGAACAAATAAAAAGTATAAAACAAGAGAAAAAACAAAGACAAAAGAGGTAGAATATTATTTACAGCCAACCTATTTCCTTTGTAATGGTTTAAATATTTAAGTATGTGCGGTGTCGTAAGATTTTAACCTTAATTATATCTCTTATCTTATGAAATTCTCACTTCTGTGTTTATATAGGGAATACATAAGAAAAACACTAAAAACAGAATAAACTTTGATGTCTACAGGAAAAATCTAATTGAGATCTGGAAACACCATCAAAATTCTTGATGTGTAATAGATCTCCCTGTGGCATTACTTACAGGTACCTTGGGGCTGGGGTGTGAATGCTGATCAGTTCCTTTTGGGCTCAATCACAGCAGGATACCTTCACAGCAGTACTTAAAGTGAAAATAATTGTTTCTCATATTTTCATGATGTTATTGGAGGTTGGTAGGTACGACACACTGCCAGTGTCAACCTGGTCCAGGATCTGGTCAGGGTACACATTTGATATGACTGTTCGTCCAAGTTTGAGACACTGCCTTAAAAGGAGTAACTGACTGCTTTCTGTTGTTGAGATATGATTGCTTTCCGATTGCTGTACCATTACCTAAATAGGAATGCTAGATTCACAAGTTTCTTATAATACAGATAAGCCAGATTTTGACTTGCTTCACAGAGCTCAATGTTCACTGAATGCAGAACTGAACCTATTAACACTAAGGGTGTGCCTGCTAGTGCTTAGACTTCTTCATTATTTAAGAAAGACACAGGGCTCTGCTGATACTCCACACTGAAGGGCCACAGAATGGCTTGGTATGCACAGGGTTCTCATACAGTGAAGTCCTTCATGAAGACCATCAGAGAAAAGTCACAGGGGGCAGGTCAGGTAGCTCCTGTTAAATTCTAAATTAAATACAAAAATAAATTACATTTAGTGTAGTGCTAAAGAAAGTAATGAAAATATTATTCCTATATCTTTTTGCAAGCTGGTCATAACTCAATTATAGAAAATAAACATCAAATGATTAGTTGCTACCTTCTCTCAGGGCCGATAAAGTCCACTCATTTCCTGGCTATATTTGAATAACTCTCCAAATTGTGACCAGAAAGATAGCATAGTTTACCCCATTAGAATTTACATCCTTTCAACCCATTAAAATGTTCTCTGGTCACTTGGAGCCAATTTCCACTCTTCTAAACACTACTAGTCAATCCCTTCACTGACCAAAAGATAAAATTGAATTTCCTCTGGTTAAAAAATGAGTAATTCAAATGTAAAAAATTCCAAGTCACACATCATTCTGACTTGGAAATACATCACTGTTCCTTAATCATTCCTGGGTCAAAATCCCAGAGTTCCCAACTAACAGCACCGTGGGTGTCTTTACATCACATGGACATCAGTGGTTCAAGAGGGAGCTCACCACCAATGTTCCCTTTAAGCTGTGACCATGTAGCAATTGGGTGTGTGCTGCATTTTGGACCAGCATGCCTTGCACAAGCAGACATTCCTTTATGATACCTGCATATGTGGCCATGCGGCAATCTTAAAGGGGCCACACGGTGCAACAAATGGACTGTTCATGGCGAAGGAACATGAGTTGGAACATTGTTCACCACCACCTCCTCAGGGCCAATTAGGGATGGGCAATAAATGCTCATCTTTCCAGCAACACCACATCCCATGAACAAATAAAAATAGTTTCTACCGAGGTGTGAATTTTAGAGTGCGCTTTTTAAAAGTAAAGTGAGAATATGAATATTCTTTTCCTTAATATTCTCAAGACAATTATTTGTTGTTTACTGAAATGGTAAATTACTCTCAAGTTCCCCGTATGTAGACCTGTCTCCAGGAGTTCGCAGTGGGGACCGAAGACAATGCCTTTGAATATCCCAATATTTAATTGGAGGAAATTTCTGCATGATGGTTAAGCAGTCTTGTAATGTAGTGATGGTGGAGGAGTTGAGAAAAGTGATAGTGAGTTAGGGTTAGCATACATGTAAAGAAATAGGAGGGGCCAAGGATAGATCTTTGGGGGATACCAGAGAACAGTGTGGGTTCAGGGCTAGGGCAGGGTGTAACTTGAGGAAGTTTGGCCAAATGGACTAGGGGAAGGGAGGGACGTAGCAGAGGCAGCTGATCAGATGGTCTCAATCTTAGTGACAAAGAAGTCCATGAGCTCCTTTCACTTACTGCAGGTGAGAGTTTAAGGTGATTGCTTGCAGTAGAGAAAAAAAAGATAGGGGGTTTCTTTGCAATCTATGATGATGCTGGATGAGTGAGCAGAACCCGATAGTGCTTTATGTGGTCCAGCCAGATCTAGCAGTGAATGGCTAAATTGTGTTTTTTGCCACATCTGTTCAAGTTTATGCCTCTCGAACTTGTGGGTCTTAAACTTCAATAGAAGATATAGACATGTAACCAGCATAAAAAGTATAATTCATTTTGCTGCATGATGCTGAAAGAAGATATCGGCGATATTGAGGCAGGGTAACTTCATCTAAGTACATAAAATATTAAATGGCATTGAAAATAAAAGCTCAGAATGTAATTTCAAATAAAACAAACAAGTAGCACTGCAGGACATAAATGGACTTTTTCTCTCCCATGACCTTGGTTATATTCTAATATATACTTTTAATATCAATTAATATCATCCTGCATTCAAATGTGTAACACAATACAAAAAACCGGCTAAAGTTTCATGAATTCCCCACTGTTTAAAAAGTCATGTTAACCAATAATAGCTTGAAAATGGGCATTACATGATGAAAAGCACCACTAAAACTTGCTTTCAGCAGTTCATTACTTCCACTAAACAGGTTTTAATAATTAATTCCATATTTTGATTTGCATTTTCTTCTTTAAATGTAGTGGGACTTTAGCATCATTGCGTCAGCGATAATAAAAATAACATTCAAACAAAAAGCAGTTAGCTTGAAATCATAATTTTTAATGAAATCTCTCTTCATAACAATTCACATAACACAGGCATCCTGAACTTCCATCTTAAAATATTTTTGACATATTAATACAGATAAGCATCCTCAAGCTGTCTCCTTTTATAAACCATATTTTACAGATTAAGCAACAGAAAGAGTGCCTCTAAAATAAATTATTCATGTAATATCAAAGACCAACACTAGCTGATTTTATTCATATTTGATGACAAAGACTTGAAAGATAAAATCTTTGTAAACGTTTCAAGATACTCTGAACAAACATCGATGTGTTTGTGTGCAAGTGTCCAAATCATTTCTCTTTCCAGTTATTCAGCTGTTTCTCTTAATTCACTTTGTGCTGATTTAGCAAGACAGAACAAGACAAGAGGAGCTGCTGCTGAATACAACACAGACGGAAATGCCTGGCTCTCACTTTCCAATTATTGCACCAAGGCAGCAGGTGGTAGCACATTAAGTGGCTGGATTTTAAACTAATATTTTCTACACCACCTTTTATAGACACAATTTATATTTTGAATATAAAGAGGCACATAGCTTGTATATTCTTCATGGGTTGCAATTCAAAAGGAATTTCCTAAAATTCTAAAAAGGTAATCATTATACCTCAGTGCTGCACTAGTTTCCTTCACATGGTCTTTAAGATGAGTTCAGCAGGGTAACTTCATGAGACACTCAATTAACTTAAATTTGCTTTGTGGTTGGATGCACAGCAGTATTTCTATACTTTGAACCAATAATTGTTATTTGCACAACTTTTATTAGTTTGAATATATTTACAATTATCTAGTGATCTTTACATAGGATATGTTTAGATAAAGAAAAAAAATCATGTACAACCTCTAAATTTCAGACATAGAGATTTTTGTGTCTTTAAATGAATTAAACAGCATTTAAGGTACTGTATATTATGTACACAAATAGGCTTCTTTGAGTGAAGGGAGAAAAAAAGATAGTATTGCTTTCTCTTTACAACATGCCAGTTAATAATAGCAGAAGGTTCATTCTGCAAACACAGTGTAAAAAATGTGACAATCTCTGTGTGTGAAACCAGTGAAAGGAACAATGCACATGTTAAAAGGAGTTTTCTGTTCAGAGGTAGCTGGTAGCTTAGGATGCTGATGGATTAACAGCTGCTCCTGGAATGATGGTGGGTCAGGTGATTCCAGAGACGTGGTGCTGTCATCCCCAGCAAGCTTTTGACAGATGACTATGCAAAAGCATTGACCAGGTAGACTGCCTACCCACCATTTTGAGTGAGATCTGATGCTCTAGTTATACTGCACTATACTAATGCTAGATGTGCCGTGTACCATTTCTGATAGTGTTTGACATCCATGAGCATGGTCACCTGGAAGAGGTGGTTCATGTTGTTGGGACTGCATATTATTACATTTTTTTCTTCTTTAAGAAAACACAATTAAATTAGTATGACTTGTCATAAGAACAGTGCAATAATGAGGATGGAACTCAGCAAAATGATGCATCAAAATAACTATATTGGGTGTATAGGGTCCTTCATTAGAGGCTGGCCAAATAATATATGGCAAGGAGGTGTCTGAAGAAGCAAAAGTGATTACAATACTTGTGTTGGGCTTATCTAAAGCCTTGGCTAAGATGCTTCAGACATATAGTCAATAACTGATTGTTGGACCAATTACAGGAGCCAAAATTTTAAACACTAAATTTTAAAACCAGTTCTTTATTACTTTTAGAAATTTCATTGGTGGTTGAAGACTGGTAACCAGAATTTTGCAAGAGCATTACTTTCTCCAAATTTGGTAGCATGAGCAACAGTGAAACGGGATTAAGGTGGGATTGAGGAGAGGGAGCAATGAAAAAAAAGACAAATAGGAATACAAGATAAATAAACAAAATTTTGTTCATAAATGATTTAGATTTGTGCCAGAAATGTGTTGAAAACAAAAGAAAGCTTTTCAAATGTACTCTAATATTCCTACAAGCCACAATGTGTGATGTCTACGATACTGGGTTAACCTGGAGAATCTAAATACATAGATACTGAAATACAAACTGCATGTCTAATTTTCCAGCTCTTCTGCATAATATTTAGAAAACAAAAAGGTGCATTACAAAAAACAGCACTACTTACCTTTAGCTAACAAGTCATGAAAAAATATTCAAAACTACTAATTGTTTTTCAATTTGAACATAAACATTTGACAAAGTTCAGGGACATTTGAAGATTAAACCTACATTTTAGTATTGTTTTAAATTTACTAGGAACATATTTTAAATTAAACACTAAAATGGTATTATTTGAAACCTTTCCTGGGGTATGTTTCTGTGGTATAAAGTTGTTGCCCTGATTATAGCTTATGACACACAGCAATGCCAGCCAACATCCACTTTTAGTCAAGTAATCCATTGCTGTAGGTGCTGCTTTAGAGTTGGACCAGCATCGGGGTTGTTTGTGATTAATTGCTTGATTGACCCTCCCCACGCCCAAAAAATAAAATTCAAGCTTATTTGGTAGAAACTCGAAAATGAAATGTCAAAAGACCAGTGTCTCTACAAAAACAGTGCCACTTCTGCTTCACAAGAACTCTGAGATATTTAATCCAGTTCTACAAATTGAGTATTATTTTAAATTTATTCAGAAAGTGTGTTAAGTTAAATACTAAAATGGCATTACTTTACAACCTTTCCTGGGATATGTTTCCTCTGGTATAAAGCAACAAATGTAAATGGCTATAGAGTTAGTTACCAGCATCACACATCACTGCAACATTACTGTGTTGTGGGTTTATAGGAGCGACTAGGTGCGTTTTTCAGCAATTTAAAAGTTCTTTGGCAACTGACGTATTTAAAAAAAAGCCCAACGTGATAAGAAAACTTTAGGCAATAGTTACCTATACATTAATAAGAGTTAGAAAGTATCTGATGAACACTTAAGTACTTTGGAGTTATTTAAGCATAACAACAAAGGCATAACAGTCTTCTACTTTCTATTGCTTTTGTGTGTCACCACATTAAACTAGTTAGAATTTATATAATGCTGTATCATATTGCACTCAGTTAAAACCATAATTTTAACCAAGGGATTAATGTTTATATACAGTTTATAGTGATCGACACAAGCAAGAAAATTCAGAAAAGGGCAGGGTTGCTCACTGAGTGGAAGACATCATCAGCAGTGGAATAAATTCTATTAGAACTTCTGATCCAAAGTGAACTAAAAAGCAGAAAGCTAGAATTTTTGTGAAATCTTATTTTTCCTAATGAATTAACATATCTAGACTAGAATTCCCATAATTCCATTAATTCTGAGCCACTTATGAGGCTAATAATATATACAAAAACAGATCAACATATTTGGGCATAAATTAAGCATTTGAGGAATAATTCAGGTCAGAACACACACATTCAAATATAGTTGGTTTTTAACTACACACTTTTAAACCCTTTAGTTACTGAGGATTTCAGTCATCAAAATAAGCAGGAAGCACGTGGTATTTTTCAAGTTCAAGCTGAACCCTGTGCATTAGGAAATGTCTAAAGGCTGTGAGTGCATTTTAATTCTGTTTTACAATATTCATTATTAGAAAGCTACACATTTCTAAAGAAAACATTCTTAGAAAGCTGCAAAGAACGTTCTTAGTGAGAAAGATTTTTTTTAAACAGATAAAACAAAAGTTAAGCTGACAACTAGTTAATTATTTAGAAATGATGCTTTATAGAAAGGTACAATTTTTAGCTGTAACATGGTAAGCAAGGATGTCACGTCAAACAAAAATTACTGTATCACTACAAGACTGCATCTCAAATTTTATGCTCCATACACTCAGTGCAGATCACCTGAGGCTGTGGCTGTATTTTTAAATAAGCACAATCATTGACTAAAGCCAACAGCAAGATGGAAGAGTTGAACCATAACTTACAAAGGCTCCTTTTTTATATTTTGCTTATCAAATATTACTCCATATTTACATATATAATAAAAAATAAAGCATTATACATCTGACAACCAAAGAGCACATTCACTTGACTGGTACATGAAGAACAAGTGCAACAGAAACAGTACTGTCATATAATTCAAAGATGAACACATAAGTAACATTAATTCATAAAGTTCTCACTGTAAAAAAAAAAATCCCATTAGCAGGCATCAACAGAACTTGGAAGATCAAATTCTTACATTTCTTCTGCTCAGGGTACTCAACAAGACATAATTTCAGCAATAAATAGTCCAGATAACCCATATGTCAATTGTTGACTGAAGCATACAGGAAGACTGAAAGGTTTTCAGGAGTATGATATAAAATGAAATGAGCTGCAAGAGCACACACATACAAAACGTTAATGGAGTTACTGTTCTATTTGTCTCAATCTTCAAGTCACAATTAGTGACAAATACTCTTCAGTAGAAAAGTTCTAAATTAAGTATCTACATGTGCAGTGGTTTTGCCTCTAGGTTCTTTTGTGGCTTCATGCTTTGAAATGATGAAAACCAGTAGGGAACTGGTCCTACAATTCAGTGCTTTGGAACTGTGGCCAAAAGTGCAGTTGGGCGGTGGAAGTACAAAATAACCTGACAGCTGCCCAGAACAGGCCATGACTGAATGATGGATTCCATAATGCAGCACCTTTAGAAGTATTATACTGTCAGTGGCCATATTCCTTTCTGCAGCGACAACTAAATATCTGGGGGTGTTTACAATTCAAACAAGGCAAAAACACTGTGGTGAAAGATTGGAACAGCTAGAAGTTTAACTCTCATGTTTCACTGTTTAATAATGTATATGGTTTATAATTAGATATGGCTAGTGCACGAGACACCCAATTACAGTTCCAGATTGAAACTGGTCAGAACTGCAGTAAACCATCTCTGTACAGTAATACACCATATAAGTATATTAAATAAGTTAAGCATGATATGGTTTCATCTCCAAATTAGCTCAGATGCTTGTTTTGTATCATCCTCCTGGCATACTTGTGCTTATAATTTGTAAGAGCAAAACAAATTTAAGATCAATGTAAATATTAAAAGGGCAAAGCTTGCCTTATGTGGAAATCTGAACGTTATTCTTTCTTTGATTTTAATCATGAGCCTGTCTTACAAGGAACAGGATAAAAAGGTAATTTAAAAAGCTTTTTCTCTTTGCTTCCCCTGTACGTAGTCACTCAAACATGATGCAAATAATCAAATGCAGAGAGACAATGTGACGTGTGGGTGAATGGCCCCAATGGTTGCTCCACTCGTTCTGGAGCTTTACTTAACCTACAAATCTGCAACAGCATCAGAGTTTTTACTAAATTCTATTTTAATTAAGTTACTAAACTTTAACCATCCAACACTTGAGCATTACAAGAGTCACATTTTACCTGAATTAAGGAGCAGGAGTATAAGGAGCCAGTTGGTGGCTGGAAGGCAGGAAAATTGGATAAATAGAGGCCACCAAAAACATCCTTATCCACAGACACAATTTCCATAATAGGAATGACAGCTGAACGTTTATATGATCATTTCACTTATGGTTTTTAAAAATCCTCGTTAAGACTCTTGGATAGCGCTCATGTACATTTCAGCTAATGAAGAATGGGCCTCCCTTCCCCTACATGGCATAATATCAATTGAAAGGCAGTGGTTTTACCTCAAGATTTAGAGTGCCTGATATATCATGATAACTCGATCCAACAATCACAGAGGTGTACACTGAGTCCATTTTCAGTGTCTCAGAATTGCACTAAATATACCAGTGTGCAACGGTCTCTGAGTGTGGTCATCATTGTGTGGTCTCTCTACACAGCCAGCAATGACTTCATACTGTAAGTGATATCACATGCCATAGTTGGTTATTATGGCATGGATGTGACATCATGCACCTACTCCAAGATGGCTGGAGGTATTGTTATGTTGCTCTTACCACCATAACAACTTCTCTTACCTGCTCCACACTGCTGACATCTACACTTTAAATAGGTCAGCCAAGTTTGGGAACCTTCTAATGCCAATCAGGTTTACACCATTCCTTCTCTGTACCTTGCTTCTGAAACTTAACTATATATCAAAGAAAGAAGGAGTGTTCAAATCCCATCTGAAGTGAATTTTAAGGACAGAATAGCAGTAGAAAAATGAAGAGGCTGAAAAGCAAGCCTCAGCTTACAACTTGACTACATAAAGTTTATCAGTTTGAAGATTTGCTTAGTGAACTGGCAGAGTGGCGAAGTTTCCCAGAGACTTTGCTTTTTGTGGCAGGTGGCAGTGGTGGGGAAGCCTGATCTGCAGGGTCCGTTCCCACAGCTATGGGCATTTCAGTGCTTTGACTTCCATTAAGAGAACCTGAAAAATTGCACAAAATTGGTGAATTAATGTAGATTTGAAGCAGCAAATTAATTTGAAAGAACACTGAGGGCTATAGTTTCTGCTTTGGCACAATAAATTGCCAAAATGCACCTGAAATCACATTCAGTTATGTTCGGCTCAAAGTTTCATATGAAATTGAATTGCAAATGCAAAATCTTTCACATACTAGCACAACTGGACAGTGTTAATAGAACGTAATTGTTACTTTTCTTCTTTCCATTATAAAGTATTCCTTGATGTACTTAAGAGGAGTAACCTGGTGCAGTTTTATTAATACATCTGAAAATGGGCTTATGACCAAATATAAGCACCTTTAATAACAGCATCCAGTCCTCCACGTGAGTAATCTCATTTAAAATCATTAAAAATGACTTTCAAAGCCAGTTAATAGTTTCATTAGGGTGTAGTAGCCAATTCTTTGTGAATCAAATATTCTTTGATATGAGACTTTGAAAACATGCCTAGTAGTGTTTGTGTGCCTGAGGAAATTAGCACCATTTGAAGAACCTTCATAAACCAATGTGATCAGCACAGCAGAGTGATCTTCATTTGGGAGTGAGGCCAGTTTACTGGTTGGGTTTGATGTGGGTGAACTGAATCTCGACCATGCAGAAAAGATGGTGGAAAACATGAACGTAAGCAGTTTTGAAAATAACTAATTTCTACGTTTAAAATTCCCAGACCTTTTGTGCTGGTTCAGCTGATTCTGTCCGGATTCTATTGATATTAACAGCAGAAACGTGACCCTGGGATCTTGAAGAACTAAGTACACGAGCAATACTATCAGAACAAGCATATTTATCATTAAGCCTATTAGGCATGGAGGAATCCATGAAAATATATCGTTTGCAACAAACATGTTACACCTTGAGTTTTCTCAACTTACTTGCATCAGTGGTTGAAAAAATGTATATAAAGATTTCCTCTGAAATAATAAACAGCTTAAAAAAAAAGCAAATCCTCCAGATTGTTTGTCTATTTTCAACATATGCTCTTTGTGTAAGGGTAGTTTGAAATTTTAGTCAACCTTCTGAGAGAATTAGTATTTATTTGCAATACTCTGAATTAACTCAATTTTTGGACCATTGAAGTTATACATGTTAAATAGAATTGAGAGGGGAAGTTTCCCAGGCTGTTGGAGGTGGGTTTGGAGGTGGTGGAGGACTAGGAAAATTAGAAAAAAACATCGGACTGGAATGCCAATGTGTTCCGGTCTCCTCCTGCCTTTCCTGGAGACAGCTTGTGTGTTTTTTAATTTATTCATTCACAGGGGTATGGGTGTCACTATCTAGGCTTTTAATTTCAGAATTTAAATTCCACCAGCTGCTATGGTGGGATTTGAACCCATGTCCCCCATAGCATTAGCCTGGGTCTCTGGATTACTAGTCCAGTAACATTAACGCTACGCTATCACTCCCCATGAATGCGTATATTTGGTGTGGCCAGCACCCAGCAGGAATTGAATCAACTGGCAGCCATTTGCCAGAAAGATGGTATTTTTCCGGTGGTGAATCCCGGCCTGCCATAGTGTCTCCAGCTCGTCAACTCATAGGAGGTGAGGGAACAGTGGGAGGCTGGGGTGCCACGAAAGTAGCATGAGGTCATCTGCAAGCATAGGCTCAGCAGTGAAAGAGTAGGTCCTGGGGGCTGCTCTCATGGACAGTGCTTGGGCGCAGAACAGCTGCTGGCTCCTCGGCCTTCTCTCACGTCCATCTAGCTCAGCCCCTTTTGTGCCATTCAATTCAGCAGCGCACTCAATGCTGTCACAGTGAAGACTGCCAGCTGTTCTTTAGATCATGCACACTGACCTGCCCTCCTGCCTGCTGAGTCCATCGGTCATCCCTGATTGGACAGCAATCCCGGAGGCAGGTTCCTAATTGGATGCCTCCCAGAAGATTGGATTGGCAGTCTCGCTGCCATAGTGATCAGGTTTGGATTGGATTGGCAGTCTCGCTGCCATAGTGATCAGGTTTGGATTGGATTGGCAGTCTCGCTGCTATAGTGATCAGGTTTGGATTGGATTGGCAGTCTCGCTGCTATAGTGATCAGGTTTGGATTGGATTGGCAGTCTCGCTGCTATAGTGATCAGGTTTGGATTGGATTGGCAGTCTCGCTGCTATAGTGATCAGGTTTGGATTGGATTGGCAGTCTCGCTGCTATAGTGATCAGGTTTGGATTGGATTGGCAGTCTCGCTGCTATAGTGATCAGGTTTGGATTGGATTGGCAGTCTCGCTGCTATAGTGATCAGGTTTGGATTGGATTGGCAGTCTCGCTGCTATAGTGATCAGGTTTGGATTGGATTGGCAGTCTCGCTGCTATAGTGATCAGGTTTGGATTGGATTGGCAGTCTCGCTGCTATAGTGATCAGGTTTGGATTGGATTGGCAGTCTCGCTGCTATAGTGATCAGGTTTGGATTGGATTGGCAGTCTCGCTGCTATAGTGATCAGGTTTGGATTGGATTGGCAGTCTCGCTGCTATAGTGATCAGGTTTGGATTGGATTGGCAGTCTCGCTGCTATAGTGATCAGGTTTACAACCCAAGAATAGTCCTGATGTCCATGAAAAAAAAAGGTGGGAAAACTCAGTCCTAGGATTCCACGCACTATTTGAAGGGAAATTATATCCATTTCATTTAGTGGGATATTCTACAACAATGCACTTGCAATGAGTTGCAGAATGAAGCATAATGTTTTGGAGAAATTCCAAATGCTTTGAGGTTATCTATATGAAACAATTGTCAATTGTGCATAGTTTCCATAAAAAGAGGGGAATTCCAGACAGGCAATGGACTATAATTGTAAGTTTACTACCTAGCTGGATTCCCTGCCGTTTCTGAATTCAGTAACTTTACAGCTGAAAGTACCTAGAGGAGGAATAAATAGCTGATATCAAGGAGCAGACGACTCAAACAGAAGAAAAAAAACAAAAAGGCTTATAAATTAAACTGATCTCCGAATGAGTCATAACTCTTGAGAAAATGTTAGAGAGCACAGTACCAGAGAGCAAGCTGGCAATAATGATGATCTTCTCAGAATGTATAACAGGATGGAGAATCACTGGAGGCCCCAAGAGAAACAGCAGTGAATTTAAATGAACCAGCATACTGATAATAGTTAAGACTCAAGCATTGTTTGCTTTCTTTGTTTCCCTTCTCATAACATTCTTTCGCAGCGGATCTTCTTTATATACAGTTTTAGAACCATAGAAAAGTTACAGCACAGAAGGAGGCCATTCAGTCCATCTTGTCCATGCCAGCCCAAGGACAGCCAGGTGCCCTTTCTAATCCCACCTTCCTGCACCCGGCCCATAGCCCTGCAGCTTACAGCACTTAAGGTGCAGATCCAGGTACTTTTTAAAAGAGTTTAGAGTTTCTGCCTCTACCACCAACTTGGGCAGTGAATTAAAGACACCCACTACCCTCTGCATAAAAAAGTTCTTCCTCATGTCCCCCCCTACACCCTCTGCCACTTATCTTGAATCGATGTCCCCAATTCTAGAATTCTCCACCAAGGGATTGCTGTCCAATCAGGGACTCAGCAGGCAGGAGGACAGGTCAGTGTGCATGATCTAAAGAACAGCTGGCAGCCTTCACTGTGACAGTTCACTCTATCTATTCCCCTCATAATTTCGTACACCTCAATCAAGTCACCTCTCAGCCTTCTTTGTTCTAAGGGAAATAACCTCAACCTATCCAATCTCTCCTCATAGCTACACTTTTCTAACCCTGGCAACATTCTTGTAAACCTCCTCTGCACTCTCTCCAGAGCTTTTACGTCCTTCCTGTAATGTGGTGACCAGAACTGCACACAATACTCCAGTTGTGGCCTCACCAGTGTTTTATACAATTCCAACATTATATCCTTACTTTTATATTCTATACCTCTGCCAATGAAGGAGAGGATTCCATATGCTTTCTTTACAACCTTGTCTACTTGAACTGCTGCCCTCAGGGACCTGTGTACTTGTACGCCAAGATCTCTCACTTCATCTACCCCTCTTAGTATATTCCCATTTATTGTGTAATCCCTGTAACTGTTTGACCTCCCTAAATGTATGACCTCACACTTCTTTCAACTGGCTCCTTTTTGATCAGCTCTTTCAGACTTTTGCATTTATCAACTAAATCTCTTTCCACTGCAATTTCCCATAATCAATTGGAACTCAGAGGCGCTGAGAGCAAAGACTTCAGTGTGAAACTCAGTTAGCATTGCGCTATAAGCTCAGAGCCATCAAGAAAGTAGGCTAAGATAGTTTTAAATATTAAAATTGGGACTTTTAAATATCTGTCAGGGGCCCTTCACATTCTGAGTTCAAATGTATGGCTTATTAAATTAAACAATTGATAGAGTTAGCCAATGCACACCCAGCAATTCAAAATACTTAACCTGTAAAAACGACTTTTTAATAAAACAAGTTGATATCAAGAGTCACCATATTTCACCTCCTTAACTGCTCACGCTTAGTGAAGATGTCAGCTTTGTTGGTGAAAATATTTATGCTTTATCCTATAGTTATAAGTTACATACTAATAGTCAGTTTGATTTAACAAGAAGCCAAACTATGCAAGAGAGTCTGGGCAAATGAGCAAGGCGACAATTTTACCAATTGCTTTCACTCAGTGTCTTTGTTTTCACTCAGCATCGACATATGCACAGCTTCAAAGGATGTCACTGGACAGTGATCCGGAGAGAAAATGCTGGTGGATTCCAACCCCATCCCTCCATGCCACTTCCTAACCAGGACGGAATTGTATTGTGTCGGTACTACCCTAGATCAGAACATCAAACTGAACACAGACTAAGAATTGAGCTTCAGATCTTCCTGGTCTTCGTGATCCACTACCACACCAATGTGGTGTATTCATTCACAGCTTTTCAATAATATACCCTATTGCTTGGCTGTCTGAGAGAAACGCAACCTGAAATGTTATAAAACAGTAAAATTGTGGCCTGTATTCAATATAGACCTCCGTAATCCATATTAAGGATGAATATTTGTTCTGGCGGGAACTTTCTAATCTAAAAACAGTTGTGTTTCCACTTTGGATTGCTTTTAAGTTGATTTTCATAAGGATTTTTCAGTAGCCCTTCAGCTGAACTTAGTACGCATGATAAAATACTTTGGCTGTCACTACCAAATTATACTGAGCAATAAAGAAGAAAAATAGATAGGAAAGTTGTTGAAGAGTGTGAATTGTTCTAAAAGCTTATCTTTACTTGTCACAATTAGAAACTTCAGTTTTCTACAAGGTTGGCAACTACCTAGACATGTACATTGTTTTTCAATTTGACCACGGACTTCAGAATGTTGTGCTCCACACAAGATGACAGCTGGAAGAGTCCAAAATTTGCTGCTGATTAAGGAACACTATGTGTGCGAGACTAACTCATGTCTCAGCTGCATCTCCAATCATTTCAAAAAGGCTGCCCTGTATACCAATAACAAAGCTTCACTCTCCCAGACAATGTTATCTCCTGGGAGCTTGCCCTCACATTGAGAAATTCAAAAGCACATATAGCAAACAGTTGCCAGACCTGGGTTGTTGAAGCATGCATTACGTATGGGCAAGGCTTGGCTTGTCTTGCCTGTTGGCACCATAATACAAGTTAAATCCAAATAAATGAGATGCTGAGAGCAGCTATATGAATATCGGCGCTGCTTTGTGTATGTTAGCAGGAGATGGGCATCTGTTCATTTTTTAGGAAAGCAGTATTTGTTCAAACCAAATTCACAAGCTTGTGCATATTCTTCAGCATTTTCCTACCCTCAGAATCCATTCTCTCTGCTCAGTCCCAAATATTTGTCTGTTGTTCACACTTAAGCTTTCACTGTATATGAGAAAACCCTAAATACTATTTTCATAATTCAATTAATTTTAGGTTGTCTATATTGCCTTTAACCCTGAGGATTCCTTTGATGTTGCTTTTATACCTTTTTGATGTCACAGATTTACTGTTGTTCACCTTTCCAAATCGATTTAATTACTTCCCCCTTGTCTTACAAGTGTCCTCTGTTCATTAAGGATTGGAAGGCAGTCATTTACTTTACAGATAGTGGTACAAAATAAGCTTGAATATTTCACAGAATCACAGTGCAGAAGAGTCCCTTCGGCCCATCGAATCTGCACCGACACATGAAAAACACCTGACCTACCTACCTAATCCCATTTATCAGCACTTGACCCATAGCCTTGAATATTATGATGTGCCAAATGCTCATCCAGGTACTTTATAAAGGATGTGAGGCAACCCGCCTCCACCACCCTCCCAGGCAGTCACCACTCTCTGGGTAAAAATGTCTTTCCTCACATCCCCCCTAAACCTCCTGCCCCTCACCTTGAACTTAGGTCCCCTCGTGACTGACCCTTCAACTAAGGGGAACAGCTGCTCCCTATCCACCCTGTCCATGCCCCTCATAATCTTGTACACCTCGATCAGGTCGCCCCTCAGTCTTCTCTGCTCCAACCAAAACAACCCAAGTCTATCCAACCTCTCTTTATAATTTAAATGTTTCATCCCAGGCAACATCCTGGTGAATCTCCTCTGCACCCCCTCCAGTGCAATCACATCCTTCCTATATGTGGCGACCAGAACTGCACACAGTACTCCAGCTGTGGCCTCACCAAGGTTCTATACAACTCCAACATGACCTCCCTACTTTTGTAATCTATGCCTCGATTGATAAAGGCAAGTGTCCCATATGCCTTTTTCACCACCCCACTAACATGCCCCTCCGCCTTCAGAGATCTATGGACACACACGCCAAGGTCCCTTTGTTCCTCAGAACTTCCTAGTGTCATGCCGTTGATTGAATACTTCCTTGTCAAATTTTAACTTTTGGAATTCTTGTCAGTGGGTGAGTCTGGTCTCATACGAGAAACCTTAAGGCAGGATTTTATAGGTGGCAGTGTCGACTGTCCCGTCGTCGGAAAAGTTGTTGTAAAAATTGCCCCTATCCTAGTGGATATCACTTTGAGGAGTGTTAATTGGCTTGAGATGGGCTCCTGCCCCTATCTGGGCAGGGCAGGAAGTCCCACCTCTGAGACTGGCTGGTAACTCTTTGGTCCATGTAGTGCCATTGGGTCCGGTATGCACTGCTGAATTCTTTCGAGTTATCAACAGTCACAGATTGCAACTCTATCGAGTACAATCACAGTTCTTGGTTTCCGGGAGTGGGACACGAACCCACAACCCTCTGATTTAAAGGCGAGGGTGCTATGAACAAGATGATTGTTGGAGGTTCCTGGCAGGGTCAGGGTTGGAAGCTCCGGAGGAAGGGAATCAGGATGCATAGGCCAGAGGGGGGAGGAGGCACCCTGGTTAGGGCCTCCTTTTCCAATTGGAGGTCACGTGGGGGGAATCCCTCCTTTCCCACCTGTCGCTGACTTTTTCCCACTGCCCATTAAATCACAGCCAGGCCAGGGATAGACAGGTAGGCGGCAAGATAGGCACCCACGCAATTTGCGAACCCGCTGGTAGGAGACTGTAAAATTCTGCCCCAAGTTTCAGCACATGTCTGTCAATGAGCAGGCGTAACGATGACCTGCCCAAGCTTATTTCAGTTGAAATATTTAAAGGGATACTGCAAAGATGACAATTGAAGGATTGTCCAGATGTTTGAACAAAGAGAGAAGCCACAGCAATTGACTCCTACATAGTAAAGCTGCACCTCATTTCACAGATGCCTCCATTGAGATAGACTGGGCACATTTCAGGACCGAAAATGGTAGCCTTAGGCCCATACATGAGTTTGCGCTATAGAGCGAGCAATGATCTGACCAGGGTAGCAATTATCCTGCAGACTACCCGGATCAGATCATTGGTCACTGTATATCGTACATAAATGGGCCTAAGGCAGCTACTTTCCAGCCTGAAAAGTGCCCAGTCTACCTGAAATTGCCCTGGAAGAGTAAGGCATCGCAAAAACTTGAGCAATAGGTGAGATCTAGCCAGTTCACGCTGCTACTATGCAGGTGCAGCATGGGTAGTATTCACCACTAACAGGATGCTGCCATTAAGTCAAAAAGACGTTCTGCCTGCCACACAAATGAGCAATCTGAATTTCAGTGCTGGTGTGATGTCAGGTTTGTAGGATGTACATTCCAACTACTGGTGGATCTTATCAAACAACACATCTCCTCAGCTGTTCACAACAGGCAGAGTGCTGAACATACTCAACCAGCCTGTGCGTGTAAAACCCAAAACATACTGTCTAACGTCAGATTTGATTCCATGATTGGACAGCACTTACTGAACCAAGTGTGCTAAGAATTACACTCACAACCAATTTAAGATTAATAGTTGGGGTTGCAAGGTAGCTCACTTACGTTTGCTAGCAGCTACATATATTCATACACAGTGCTTTGTCCTCTGCAAACAGAAAGAACATGTCCTGGCGTTGTGTCTTTTTCAATTAAATAAAAGCATGGGAGACAGCTGTTCTCTGGTGCATTCCCCAATGGTAATGCCTCAACTAGAGTTGACTTGCTCTTTTTGGATTTAATTAGAAGCTTGGGTATAACAGTTCCCTGGTGCATTCTCCATGGCAATGCCTCGACCAGAGTCCACTTACCAATCAATCATTACCCTTTTTTCATGCAATATAAATTGTTAGTCTCTTTGAAATTTGGTATTCCCATGCCTATCCTGATGAATGCAAGATGAAAAACTTTGACAGTATGTCTCTTTGTTCAGCAATACTCAAGTTCTGTACTACCAAGCGATTATCACAATAATATATATTTTTTATAAAGTCCATTGTGTTATGCAGCATATGAACTGGATTCTTAATAACTCAATGGAGTGGTGATTAATTTCAGAAATGGATGTGTTGGGTGGGGATGTGGAAGAGAAAATAAAATCCATAGGGAAGCAATGAACAGAGGAAAGACCTGTTTAAGACATCATTGCTTCCTCAATGTATTAGCTAATGTTTGTGGAGTTATCATATGATCAGTCTCTAGAAAATGCAATGAAAAAGCTAGGAAACCTGAAGTGTTTATCAGTTACATGTCATCTACAGAAATGGAGAAGGAAAAATATCAAGCACTTACACAAATGATAAGGAAATATTTTTCTTCATTCAGCTATTTATAGTATGATAGCACTTGCAATTTCTTGCTGATATCACATTCCATTCTGGTGTGGTTTGACTGCAGTTTCACAGCACAAGGTAACATTGATGTTTTTGGAGACAGTATGCAAAATAAAACTGTTCTGAGTTTTCCCATTCACTGTCCAGTTACAATTATTTTTAATTGGATAATCTAGTTTGTTTAGTTCTCTTAATATGTTCCTTTGTGGGGTAAAAGGATGCCTTGCCATCCTTTGGGCTGGGAAATGGTACATGCCATGGAGTGTTCTGAAAGACAGGGGTGGAGAGGGGGAATAATGTACCAAATTGGGGAAGTACTAATATTTATAAAATGTTCTGCTACTACCTGACAGCGACCTGCTCAAACACAGAGTACTGATTTCAGCAAGCCACTGCTAACACATGTTACAGGGAACATGCACTTTGGAAAGTAGGTGGTATCAAGCAGTGTCAGTAGCTTTCAACAATCAAGCTACTTCCAATGCTAAACTACAAAACAGCAGCTCAGGTGAACTTCTGCATCATGTTCTCCAATTTTGGTTATTCTTTAAATGATAACAACATACCAATGGAATTTTTAGTACCATGCTTAAAAATGTAATTCTTCTTGGCACTCAAAAGTCTAAACAGAATAATCAAAGGAAAAGTTATATGTAAAGGTAACACAAGCTGCTTTCAGGTATCAGAGTTACACGCTAACTGGGCATTGATTTGGTACCTTATTTATGTTCAGACTAGCAGCTGAAATTCGACTCTGAAAACTTAAGAGGTATCACAGCCTGCTGCTGAAGCTACCTTGCTAACATTGCAGTTTGGGTTTACAGGTTAGGTTTGGCAGCTAGAGTGAAAGTGTGTGAAGCAACTGAGCAGGACACTGGCATATCTGCAACTGAAAATAAAGCTTGCCCTTTTTGAACTCTGTTTCATAAGGATTACATAAAGATTCTGAGTCAGTTCCTTGGAAGTTCAGTGAAAATTGTTGACATGTTAAGGAACAGCACTTATTTCTGTTGCTGCTGAAAATTGGACTATAAAGTATTCCAGAATTTATAATTTTTGTAACTTTCCATTTAAAGTATTTGGAATAAAGAAACCCAATTAGCAAAAAATTATTCATTTATTTCATAATTAACTCCATTAACCCTACAACCAATGTCTGCGCTCATCCATTTCTGGCTTCTTGCGCATCCCGATTTTAATTGCTCCACTATTGGTCATCTTGCATTCAGTTGTAAAGGCCCAAAACTCTTGCATCTGTTCTGATGACGCTACCTTCAAAAACAGCTCCTCTGACATGTCCTCCTTCTTCCTTAACCGAGGTTTTCCATCCACGGTCGTTGACAGGGCCCTCAACCGTGTCCGGCCCATATCCCGCGCATCCTCCCTCACGCCTTCTCCTCCTTCCCAGAAACATGATAGGGTCCCCCTTGTCCTCACTTATCACCCCACCAGCCTCCGCATTCAAAGGATCATCCTCCGCCATTTCCGCCAACTCCAGCATGATGCCACCACCAAACACATCTTCCCTTCACCCCCCCCTGACGGCATTCCGTAGGGATCGTTCCCTCCGGGACACCCTGGTCCACTCCTCCATCACCCCCTACTCCTCAACCCCCACTTATGGCACCTCCCCATGCCCACGCAGAAGATGCAACACCTGCCCCTTCACTTCCTCTCTCCTCACCGTCCAAGGGCCCAAACACTCCTTTCAAGTGAAGCAGCATTTCACTTGCCTTTCCCCTAACTTAGTCTACTGCATTCGTTGCTCCCAATGCGGTCTCCTCTACATTGGAGAGACCAAACGCAAACTGGGCAACCGTTTTGCGGAACACCTGCGGTCTGTCCGCAAGAAAGACCCAAACCTCCCTGTCGCTGGCCATTTTAACACTCCACCCTGTTCTCTTGCCCACATGTCTGTCCTTGGCTTGCTGCATTGTTCCAGTGAAGCCCAACGCAAACTGGAGGAACAGCACCTCATCTTCCGACTAGGCACTTTACAGCCTTCCGGGCTGAATATTGAATTCAACAACTTTAGATCTTAAACTCCCCCTCCCCCCATCCCCACCCCGTTTCTTCCCCCCACCCCCCCTTTTTTTTTCAATAATTTATATAGATTCTTCTTTCCCCACCTATTTCCATTATTTTTAAATCTAAACTAAAACCTTGTTAGTCTTTCCACCCCACCCCCACTAGAGCTGTACTTTGAATATCCTGTCTTCCATTCTTAATTAGCACTTTTCTCAGACAAATGTCACCACCTTCGACACCTCTTTGACCCTTTTGTCTGTGACATCTTTTGATTATCTGCTCATCTCCACAATCACCACACCCTCAATGTCTATCTCTCCCTCCCCCCCCCACCCACCTTAAACCAATTTATATTTCTCCCTTCTTCTAACTATGCTTCAGTTCTGCCGAAGGGCCATGAAGGCTCGAAACGTTAACTGATTTCTTCTCCGCCGATGCTGCCAGACCTGCTGAGTTTTTCCAGGTAATTCTGTTTTTGTTTTGGATTTCCAGCATCCGCAGTAGCTTTTAGCTTTTTGTTTTTATCTTGAATTCTCTTCCTCAACTTGTCTGCCTTTCTCTTCTCCTTCATGACATTCCTTTAAACCATCTTCTTTGACCAAGCTTTTGGCCACCTCTACTAATATTTCCTTCCATGGCTTGGTGTCAAACTTAGTTTGATAATGCGCCTGTGAAAGATCTTGGGATGTTTTATTATGTTAAATGCACTATACAAGTGCAAAAAATTGTTATGTGAACCAAATGTTTGATGCTTTATAAAAAATTCTATCGGTAGGATTTTGGCCTTGGCCGGGGAGGGCAGGGGCAGTCGGGAAGTTGCCCGCCCCCCGCGATTGGCTCCGCACTGCGATTTCACTCGGGCGGGCCAATTAAGGCCCACCCTTCGTGGATCACGAGTGGCAGTGCTGAACGCTGCCTGTGCAGGTAGGTGGAGGAGGGAGAGGCAGGCCTAGCAGCATGTGTGAGAAGGGGCGTTTCAGTCTCCCTGAGGCACATAGCTGCCTCAGGGAGATTGAAGCACTGTTTAAAAAAAAATGAAGAGAATACAAAACAAATTTAATAAAACATGTCCCCTCATGTGACTCTGTCACATGAGCTGGGACATGTTTTTAATTCAAAGATAAAGTTTTTGTTTAACGTTTATTTGCTATAGGAAACCTCATGCCATTCATGGACCCTTTAGAGGTTGTCATTTTGTTTATGATGGGTTCAGGACAGAAAGTGTTCAAATCTTTTAAAATAATTTACTGTTCTTTGCAAATAATACATTGATCTCCAAGCAAGCTGAATTACTTAAGAGGACAAAGTTAAGTGGGAGGGTGGGGGGAATAAAATTAATGTGAAATGAATTTATTTGACAGTAGGTTATTCATTGTGCTCACTTAAGTGAACTACGCAGACTGCAGTGAGGGTCCATTGACACCCTACTCTCCAAACTCCACCAACTCTTCTCACACCTTTCATACCAAGAGCAGTCCCTACACTACAGACCGCCTCTTAGTAAAGGACGATGCTGTGAAATATTGCAATTCCAAAACTAAACGGGCAGATAGGTTAGTTGTTGAAAAACTACTTCTACTGCGATTAATTTTTAAAAATTCATTCACGGGATGTGGGCTTCGCTGGCTGGGCCAGCATTCATTACTCATCCCTAGTTGCCCTTGAGAAGGTGGTGGAAATATGATTATTTGTTTCATCTGAAGTTCGTGAGAAACTATAGATGGGAAGAAACGATATTTAGGGACACCATCACACTGTCATGTGTTACAGCGTTTCAGTTCAGGTGCTGTATGTTTATATTGAAGGTATAAACTGGTGGGACACATATAGGGTGCGCACAATCTAACACTGCATTATATCATTACTGCTTTTAATAGTAATGACCTATGCTACACATATATTAGATGATACTTGTAATCAGATGCCAACAATGGGCGTTATCATTTTACTAGGACCTTTATGTGATTGGTGAATTTATTGGTGAATCTTGAAATGGGGGAGAAAAAATAACATGATTGAGGGGAAGATCAGGGGCCTGGAATCAGAAGAAGTGCCACTGCCCTTGATCTCTCTCTCTCTCCCTGGTCCTGATAGCAAGTAGTTAGAAATCTGAGACTTTTAGATTAACCTCCATTTCCTGGACACTACAGGGGTTGCCTATCATTAATTTTTATCCATTTTTTGTGCCCAAATAACTATTTTGTGAGTTGTTCACATACATACCCAAAAGTAATCATTTCTTAATATAATGCCAGAGCTATAGAACTCATGGGATATCATTAGCTGGTCTGTTTGTTGATTCTGTCAATCTTCAAATTTTGAAAACAAAAAAGAAAATTAAAATATCACCTTCCATCATCAGCCATAGCTTATCCGTCCATAGAAAATCAATGTTTCTCCTTGAAAAAGATGGAACAGGAGAGTGGTAAAGGACGGACAAGGATCCTGCAAAATCCTGTGGATCACGGGTCACATTTCACCTCTTCCCAACCTTTCAACCAAGGGTGCCAAGGCAAGCATGTTTTGGACGGTTTCTACAAGATAACCCCATTCAAATCAAACTTGAATCACATGATGCATCTGGATAGTTATTAAAAACATAAAAATAGATAATCTTCATAATGAAATCAAGTCGCTTTTAATTTGATCCATAAACCTGCAAACATGCATTAACAACAAAACTAAAATTTTGCTTCAACACAATACAGTACTGCACCCTGCAGTCAGTGATAACTACCAGAAAATACACAGTGCAGAAATAATGTACCGGGTGATACTTATCATGGAAAAATACTACTGGAAAAATACAGCTGAAAGATCATTCATCAGTCAGACTAATGACTCAACTCCTTTATAAAACTATATATTTGTGTAAATCTTTTGCCTGTTGTCCGACAAGACACTCCTATTTAACCCATCCGATTTCCAGGTAATAGGTCTGACATGAAAGGCAGCATCTGCCTTCCCCTCATTTAACGTGGACTAGAAATAATAAATCTATAATTAACAATTGCAGCTTGCAATAAAGTAAAAGTGGTTGCTGTACTTCATGAACCTGCTGTAACATAGTATATTTCTGATGATCTGAGGTATGACCCATTACTATCTGGCTCCAAATAGGAGAATATCTTTCAAATTCAGCATTCTGCTGTATAGTGTTTGTTTTGAATAAATCTTGTAGTTTTCAACTGTTCTGTGTTTGATTATGTGAGTCTGTTTACTATTGATGCTCACTATGCATGATTAGTTAAGTTGGGTGTGGACTCAGAGAAAAGTAAACAAACTGTAAAAGTTGCTGGAGCATGGAGCTGACATTTTAAAGCACTGTGAAAAAACCTGTTACATAAATAGAAATTGGTGTCATATCTGCATAACTACAGGATATAAAACATACAACAAACATAACAGACAATCTTGCAGCTACTGCTACAAAAACTCTTCTCACTGGCAATGGAGACTGTTTCTTAAATGTAACTAAGATTCAGGTCAATAGAATGAGCAGCATCAGGCTCTCAGTGGCAAGCAGTTCATGGACAGCAGCCTTGGTGAAGGAAGCGCATTGACTCCTGGCATCTAACTGTCTAAGGGTGCTTCAGTCAGAAAAGCTCTATTGCATCGGTTGTGAAGGTTAGGGAGTAATTCTCGCGTTCCAACGAATACTCCTATAAATTAATGAATAACTTGGTGAAGGAGAATTGAAGGTTCGCCTGGACCAATCTCAAACCAGTCAGACCCCAGGCCCTCACTAGGCCTTGGATCAAACCCTGTGCCAGCTCTCCACTGGTCCAACCTGGCACTGTACTTCGACCTCCAGCCAGCGAGGCTTTGGCTTTCAGACAGGCATCCCTAGGCTCAGACCACTGCTAGCTACAATCTCAAACTTACCTGGTTCAGATCCAGACCTCTGCTCCACCTACCATGAAATCCATTTTTAAAAAGTTGCATTTATATAGTATTTTTCATGACCACTGCACCTCTCAAAACACTTTATGGTCAATGAAATGTTTTAGAAGTGTAGTGACTGTTGCAATGTAGGAAACACAGCTGCCAATTTGCGCACAGCAAACTCCCACAAACAGCAATGTGAAAACACTTTAATTCTGGATGTCAATCAGAAGTCTCTCCTGCACATGTGAGCAAATGTCCCGCATTGCATCTGCCCACACGTGCGCAGCTTTTCTGATCCATTACATTATCAGAAAGTGCCCTTCTGTCAAGTACTTGATGCCAGTAATGCTGTGAACATGTGCAAATCGGCAGCCAGGCCGATGTGGTGTTGTCACCACACAGCGGCAACTGCGCGGTGATGTCACTGGATACTCATCAGTGGGATTTTTGAAACTTTCAAGCTGGAAGTTAAACCAGAAAGTCACTTAAGGTTTTAAATTCATCTTTAAAAGGGGAAATTGTTTCAGATGTGAGTATTTGAACATACATCTCCCACATTTATTAATCTACTGTTTATTGTGCTAAATTAAAAATCAGAATTTTCTATCTGAGAGAGGTTCCATTGCTCTAGATGCTTAGTATGTTCCTTTGCTGTGGATCTGAATCCATGTCCATTCATCACTCTGCTTCATCTCTTCCATCTCTAATCGCCTCACTGCCACTATCTAAGTTCCTTTGACTCTAATTATGCGTGTATTTAGTATTTTAATGTTGCTTCTACCAGGTCTAAATGAGGCTTCTACTGCTTCCCCCATCTCCTGCCCAAATGCTGCTGGCTTACCAGCTTTATCTTCTCACAGTGTGCATCACGGTCAGGAACAAATTTTCCTGCACTATAGTCCATCTCTCTTAAATTTGTGGAGCTTATACTGACCACCAAATTCTGCACCATTTTTATTCATTTGTCGCTTCCCTTGTGATCTATTTGCTGATGTCTATGATTGACATATACACGACTAGAAATGAGGCTCTTCTGAGGGTTTGAGGAGCCTGGGTCTAAACTTGAATGCAGAGCCTCTGAGATTTTAATCTCTAGATTGTTCACGAACTTCCCACTTTATTTGCCAGGTACATTGTCATAAGCTGCAAGGCCATCATGACGTTGAAATTCACTGTGATCAAGAACAGGCTGTGTGTCAATTCGCAACAGTTTGTACATGCCAGTCTGCTTCTATGGCAGGAGACGGAAACTCAACCGGAATGAAATGCATACGGTAGAAGAATTGGTTAAGATGCAGGTCAGGAACAAGCAGCTGAAGGATTATATTCAGTGGACATTCAAAAAGGCTGTAAGCCTGAGTAATATCAGAAATATCAGCAAAGCCTTTGACAAGGTCCCACATGGCAGACTTGTAAAGAAGGCAAATGCACATGGGATTCAGGGTAATTTGATAAGGTGGATTCAAAATTGGCTTAGTTGTAGGAGGCAGAGGGTGATGACAGAAGGATGCTTTAGTGACTGGAAGCCAATGTCCAGTGGCGTACCACAGGGATCTGTGCTCAGTCCCCTATTATTTGTCATTTATATAAATGACATAGATGACTATGTGGGGGGTAGGATTAGTAAGTTTGCGGATGACACAAAGATCGGCCAGGTGGCTAACAGTGAGGTTGAGTGTCTTGGGCTACAGGAGGACATAGACAGGATGGTCAAATGGGCAGATAAGTGGCAGATGGAATTTAACCCTGAAAAGTGTGAGGTGATACACTTTGGAAGGAGTAATTTGACAAGGAAGTATTCAATGAATGGCATGGCACTAGGAAGTTCTGAGGAACAAAGAGACCTTGGCGTGTGTGTCCATTGATCTCTGAAGGCGGAGGGGCACGTTAGTGGGGTGGTGAAAAAGGCATATGGGACACTTGCCTTTATCAATTGAGGCATAGATTACAAAAGTGGGGAGGTCATGTTGGAGTTGTATAGAACCTTGGTGAGGCCACAGCTGGAGTAGTGTGTGCAGTTCTGGTCGCCACATTATAGGAAGGATGTGATTGCACTGGAGGGGGTGCAGGGGAGATTCACCAGGATGTTGCCTGGGATGAAACATTTAAGTTATGAAGAGAGGTCGGATAGACTTGGGTTGTTTTCGTTGGAGCAGAGAAGACTGAGGGGCGACCTGATCGAGGTGTACAAGATTATGAGGGGCATGGGCAGGGTGGATAGGGAGCAGCTGTTCCCCTTAGTTGAAGGGTCAGTCACAAGGGGGCATAAGTTCAAGGTGAGGGGCAGGAGGTTTAGGGGGGATGTGAGGAAAAATTTTTTTACCCAGAGGGTGGTGACGGTCTGGAATGCACTGCCTGGGAGGGTGGTGGAGGCGGGTTGCCTCACATCCTTTATAAAGTACCTAGATGAGCACTTGGCACGTCATAACATTCAAGGCTATGGGCCAAGTGCTGGTAAATGGGATTAGGTAGGTAGGTCAGGTGTTTTTCACGTGTCGGTGCAGACTCGATGGGCCGAAGGGCCTCTTCTGCACTGTGATTCTGTGATACTCTGGAAGAGATCAAAGAGAACAGGGCGATGGTGCATACAGGCCCACAAGCAACATCCAGTTTGTTACATTCATAGCACTGACAACTAAGTTACATTTGGAGACCTTTCCTGAATTGTTGCTTATGGATGGGATGTACAAAATCAACAAAGACGGCTATCCTCTGTATCAGTTGGTAGTTTAGGACCAACCTCGACAGGGGCAGGGCTGGGTTGTATGTCATGGTAAGGAATGAGATGACCAAGATGCTGGGTAGATTGTGGGTGTGGGTGATGGGATGCTGGGTAGATTATGGGTGTGGGTGATGGGATGCTGGGTAGATTATGGGTGTGGGTGATGGGATGCTAGGTAGATTGTGGGTGTGGGTGATGGGATGCTGGGTAGATTGTGGGTGTGGATGATGGGATGCTGGGTAGATTATGGGTGTGGGTGATGGGATGCTGGGTAGATTGTGGGTGTGGGTGATGGGATGCTGGGTAGATTATGGGTGTGGGTGATGGGATGCTGGGTAGATTATGGGTGTGGATGATGGGATGCTGGGTAGATTGTGGGTGTGGATGATGGGATGCTGGGTAGATTGTGGGTGTGGATGATGGGATGCTGGGTAGATTGTGGGTGTGGGTGATGGGATGCTGGGTAGATTGTGGGTGTGGATGATGGGATGCTGGGTAGATTATGGGTGTGGATGATGGGATGCTGGGTAGATTATGGGTGTGGATGATAGGATGCTGGGTAGATTATGGGTGTGGATGATAGGATGCTGGGTAGATTATGGGTGTGGGTGATGGGATGCTGGGTAGATTATGGGTGTGGATGATGGGATGCTGGGTAGATTGTGGGTGTGGGTGATGGGATGCTGGGTAGATTATGGGTGTGGATGATGGGATGCTGGGTAGATTATGGGTGTGGATGATGGGATGCTGGGTAGATTGTGGGTGTGGGTGATGGGATGCTGGGTAGATTGTGGGTGTGGGTGATGGGATGCTGGGTAGATTGTGGGTGTGGGTGATGGGATGCTGGGTAGATTGTGGGTGTGGGTGATGGGATGCTGGGTAGATTATGGGTGTGGATGATGGGATGCTGGGTAGATTATGGGTGTGGATGGTGGGATGCTGCATAAACCAGGTGAAGATGACAATTTTGAATAAAGATGCTATGGAGATGCCTTTAAGAAGCATCTCACAGCTGTTGCAGTGCCTCTGGCCAATGTCACGTTTTGCAGAGCAAGAGGACATCAGCTTCACATCATCAACCTAACAGGTCTAATAAGCACATGGACCATAACTACGCTGCCATAACACTGCTCCACTTCTTTTACCTGAAGACTCTTCTCAGTGCCCTGTCACACTGGGAGAGCCAGACACCTCACGGACCACAACAATGAAAGAAAACAACGCCGCTTGCACACAAACACCTGCCTCCTCGTGGAATCCCACTCCCAAAACATAGAACCTCCTGAGCTCTGCGGTTGTTAGCTGGTGCCTGTCAAATGGCGAGGACAGCTGAAGGAATCAAACGTTTGGGGAAAATTCAGTATGAAAAAGCAATGCACGAAAAGGAGAGAAAAAGACAGAAAAGACAGTGTAGCTTGTGTCATTAGTGAGTTATCCAACCATCGGAGCACAGAACCCATCATTTCTCGGGTGGAGTGTGAATGTGAATCTCTCACTGGTTCCACCTTTACTCCTTCTCTTCTGGAAGGAACATCCAAACATTCCAGTGTGAATGTTATGCATCTAGTCAATGTCATGATTGTGCCATGATGAACAGTATTTCTCTTGGCCCACTTCTCTATGTCTCTTCCCTCCTTTAAGATGTTTAGCAAGCCTGCCTCTCTGACTAAGCTGGGCATTATATGCCATACTGTTACCTTTTGTGACACGGTGTGAAATTTGCCTTCTGACCTTCCGGTTAAGCACCTTGGGACATTTCATTGCATAAAGGCGCTATGTAAATTCAAGCTGCTTTGTTGTTATTGGAATCCAGCTGTATCATGAAAGACAGTAAAATAATTTTGATACTCAATTGTGTTGTGGCGGTTCTGCTAACCAAACCTACTTTTCTCCCATGGTGTGCAGCATCATCGCAATCCATTCCACTCTCTGGGTTATGTTGTGCTGGAATAGAGATGCGGGTGCCTCGTTTCTAACCCCACTCTCTCACACCCATCAAGGGGCACTGGGCTGAAGATTAAGGCCTTGCATGCTTTTTGTCACCAATGTATCTTCACCACTTTTCTCCCTCAGCCTCTGTGCCGAACAACTTCTCATCTACAGTGATTTCAACTTCCATCTCAAATCATCATGCTTCCCCTTCTCTGCTTTCACTGACCTCTTATGTTCCCTTAATCTCTTCCTAACCCAAGTTCTCGTTTGGCTGGGAAGGGCTGCACTCACTGGTATCCAATCTTGTCTATCAAAATGCAGCCAGAGTATCACTCACAATGGCTTCTCTTCCCACTCCCGGATCGTAACCTCTGTTGCACCCCAACAATCTACCTTTGGCCCACTCTAACTTCTCACCTACATGCAGCCCTAAGAAAATGATGTAATTAATAGAGCAGGGGTAGGCCATTCGGTCCCTCAAGCCTGCCCTATCATTCAGTAAGATTGTGGCTGATCTGACTGTTGCCTTTACTCCACTTTCCTGCTTGGCCCCATAACCCTAGACTCCCCTACGGTTCAAAAATCTGTCTAACTCAGCCTTGAATATATTCGATGATGCAGCCTCCACTCCTTGCTGAGGAACAGAATTCCAAACACTAATGACTCTCTGGGAGAAGAAATTCCTCTTCATCTCCGATTTAAATGGGATACCTCTAATTTAACACTGTGCTCCCTAGTTCTAATTCCCTCATGACAGGAAACATCCTCTCAACATCTACCCTGTCAAGCCCCCTCAGAATCTTATATGTTTCAATAAGATGACCTCTTATTCTTCTAAACTCCAATGAGTACATGTCCAGCCTTTCCTCATAAGACAATCCCAGGGATCAGCTTAGTAAACCTTCTCTGAACTACTTCCAGAGCAAGTATGTCCCTCCTTAAGTAAGATGACCAAAACTGTACACAGTACTCCAGGTGTGGTTTCACCAATGCCCTGTGCAGCTGTAGCAAGACTTCCCTATTTTTATACACTGTCCCCCTTGCAATAAGGGCCAACATTCCATTTGCCTTCTCAATTATTTGTTGTATCTGCATGCTGACTTTTTGTGATTCAATGACATCACCCAAAAGCAGTGTTAATGTTCACACTTCTCCTGACCCCACCACAGTTTCTGAATTATCAGACTACTGGAAAGAGTCCCTGTGAACTCCATCCCCTCATGATTAACCCTCACCATCACTAAACCCACTGACAAGGGCAGCACTATTGCTTTTCCCAAGCAAGCTTCTACCCTTTCAGAGATGAAAAGCCAACTGTCGGTCACCACCTCCTTCTCCGTCACCCCAAATTATGACCCTGCCCTTAGGCATCAAGCCATCATTTCTCAGATCATCACTGACTTCATCATTCCTTTCTATCTTGACTTTTTTCCCCTTGTCCTGTCTTTTCTGACCTAGATTCACGACTTCTCCAACATCTCATTCTCCCAGTTTCTCCATGTTACCTCTCACACCAGTGGTACTGATATGTCTTCCTTTTTCCTCAATTGAGGATTTCCCTCCAGGATTTACAAGGCCCTCCACCTTATCCATCCCATTTCTGACCCTCACCCCATCTCCTCCCAGAACTATGACGGGGTTCTCCCTATCTTCCCTTTCCAGGCTACTGCTCTCCACGTTCAACATATCCTCCACCATTTCTGTCAGCGCAATGCTACCACCAAGTGCATCTCCCCATCCCTTTTCAGTGTTATGAGGGGACCACTCGCTCTACGATAGCCTGACCGACTTTATCATCATCTCCAACACCCATTCCATTTCCCATGGCTCCTACCCATGTTCCTTATAAGGATATCCAAAATCTAAATTGATCCCAGCTGTTGACAATTCAGCTCGATCCAAATATCACCTATCAAGTGTAGACTCAGAGTACCTAAATTGCTGTCAAACTGAGATCCCATGCCAGGTATCTAACTGGGAAACAGTGCATGGACCTGTTCAACCATTGCTGGAATTGCAGGTAATCTTAGGTCACTCTTAACAGTTGTGGCATTTCTAAATGGAACAATGCTGAGACAATTGCAACCCAACTTTGGTACATTTTCATTTTTCAGACGTAGGCGTCAATGTTCATCCCTAGTAACCATAAGACATAGGAGCAGAAGTAGGCCATTCAGCCCATCGAGTCTGCTCTGCTATTCAATGAGATCATGGCTGATCAATACACTTTCCTGCCTTTTTCCCATAACCAGAAAGGATGGTAGTGAATTGCCTTCTTAAAGCAATTTAATACAACTGAGTGACTTCCTATATCACCTCAGAGTTAAAAGTCAACCATGCTGATGTGGGATTGGAGTCACATTTAGACCAGACCAGGAGGTTTCCTTCCCTAAAGGACATTAATGGCACCAGTTGGGCTTTTACAACAATTCGACATCTTCACTGTTATTGATGCCAGCTTTTTATTTCTAGATTTTTAAGAAAACTGAATTCAAATTCTAAATCCGCAGTTTGAATTGAACTTCTCTTCACTACATTATTAATCAAGGCCTCTGAATTACAAGTTCAGTCATATAACCCCTATGCTACCATACCACTAACATCTCCCTTCATTGTAGCTGTAGCTGGGCAACATGCAAATTTGTTAAGCACCGCTTATTTTGCCCTCTTAGGTACAATAATTTTACGCCAATTTCTATGGACGAATTTTAACTTTTGAGAAGACACTGGAGGCTGAATTTTTTGGATTGAACAGATTGAGACATGTGGTAATAATATAGTGTGATAGGGTCTGGGGGTTTCTACAGTAAAGTTTACAGCAACCTTCGAACAGAGTTCATTAAATGAGAGATACGCCTCATTATCTCTCACCTGCCAGAAGTTTGTTCCCAATTTTGGCAATCCTGATCTAATGTTGCAGGAATGCTGAAATGTGGTATGGCACCTGAGGCTAGTAGAATAGGTGGCCAAACTAATGCCCTAAGCCCTGGAACTCTGTTGCATTGCTTGTTGGTCCTCTTTGAATTTTGAGAGGCAGAAACAAGATAAAGAGTTGTTGACAGCACTCTAGCCTTTCCGATGGATAAATCCTAAATCAGAATCCCTAGATGGTGTCAACATCTTGAAATTGATGCAATCAAATGGAATTTGTATTTAAACCTTTATTTTAATATGGCCTCTATGGCTCCATGGCAGATAGATCCCTGTGATGGCCAGGAAAACCAAACACTTAAGGCACCAGTTAGTGGAAAATGAATCCCTTCCAAACTAACATACCAAATTTTCCACAGGGCATGCAACATCTGTAAGCACAGTGTGTGCTATATAGTTATATAAAAACCCAACTGCTTGAACATTGCTGTTGTCAAATTGGCATGTCCACCTTTTGCCAACCATGATGCCAATAAGGGCAGGCCCATCAAGGGTTGTCCTCCCCTCTCAGTTCTTTGAGCTCCTTGGCACAAGCCCTGTGAGGGCTTTGTGAAGACCCATGTCATCCCAGGTTTCTATTCCTGACAATAAACACTCCCTCCTGCACTCTTCCCTCTGCTCTAATCATTTTCACCTCAAACACCAAATTTGAAGTGCTCACAAATTTCTCTGTCTCAAAGATCGACACCAACTTCTCAGCTGCTTCCTCCCCCTAAATCTTGTACTTCCCTCATACATTTGTCCTAACCCTATATTAATCTATAGCTTGTTCACCAACCATCATTGACATTATATCTACCATGCATCTGGTTCAAAATTCTTGTCTTTTCACCTCACATCTCTGTAACTCTGAAACATTGTTCAGCCCCATGCTCCTGCCTGCAAAACCTCTTCCTCTTCATTCCTGTTTTGGCTGCAGAGCCTTCAGCCTGCCTTGTCCAGAAAACTCTTCCTAAGCCTCTCTATTATTTCTCTCTCTCTTTTCCTTCATAAGCCTCGTCAAAACCTACCTCTTTGATCTGATTTTTGGATTTTTGGCTTATTCACTTCTGTGAAAAGCCTTGGAATGCTTTATGGTGCTATAAGTGCTATATAATTGTTAAATTGCTGTAAACATCTGTTGTAGCATACAGTACAAAATATATGCATTTACATTTTCATGCAAATATATCTAGTAATTAGTACGATTTTATGGAAAATGGTGGTTTTGGTTGAATACTATCTGCAGACATGAGAGCACAGAACATGCAACTCTCTCATCTATTGTTGCACACAAGCTGTAAGCTAGATGATTAGCAGGTGCTGCAGTGACACATTAATGCCTTTATAATCTTGCTATTTGTGCCATCCAGTAGAAAACATCTTAATTGGAAACCGTAGGTGCTTGTTCATCAAGTTTGTGCCCTATTGTATAAATTTGTTCACTTTGTTCAAAAAGTGTTTCTCAAATCAGGGGTTCAATCAATGAATAACTGTCGCACACACAGCAATTTAATTCATAAAAAAATTAAAAAACAGCTGCTATGCAGTACACCTCAACAATTCCAAAGGAGTCAAGAGAACAAAACTTTATTGATGCTGATTTGCTATTTGTGGTGCATGCTTTCCAGCAAAAGTACAAGGCACAGTACAGACTGAAAGCCCTTGACTGCACTCATCCATAGCCTAATCATTAGGCTTTTAAGATTCAAGGCTCTCTTTTGATCCGTTATGCTGAGCATCTACTTGTTACTTTAAGTGCAAAAGCACGGACCGGCCTCATTCTGCTGTTTTTGGCCTGTTAGGTCCTGCAGTTAATGGGATGGCAGATGGTCTGAAGAACACACATTCACCCCCACCAGGCAAGCATGAGCAACTTCCATGCAAGATCCTTCACAGCAAAGAGTCTGATTGCACTAAGAAGCAATGTGGCACATACACGCAAGCATATGTGGTGCAGCCACACCTAGTTAGTTTTAAACGCCCACAACATTCCATTAGCCTTTTATACTTGCACATTCCATCAGTCAAACTTCCCTCCTGGCTACTCATGCCATGCAATCAACCTTGAAACACTCTGTGATCCAAAAAATGAGTGACTGTTAGGGCAACAGCTGCAGAATAGACGAATGACAACCACAAACTGATAAATGCTTCCTTTCATAAAATATCATAATTCCACCTGCAATCTGCCTTGTACAAACTCTAATTACTCAGCCCCTTTGTTACACTACATTAGGTGGTAGGGGTTAGATAAACATTGTTTATTTCTCTTAGCTTAAGCTGCATGAAACCTGGGTATATATTTAAACCAAGCATCTGCACTATTATTTCGAAAGCAGACTACTGAAAAGTTGGTTAAAAGGCAAGAACTGTCTACTTGTGATCAACAAATTGGCCAGAAATTAAAGCAGCACGAAATGGCAATAAGCTCCAGAATCTTGGCATTTTAGTTTTTTCATACAGAAAATGCTGCAAATGCACAGCAAGTCGATCATTGAAAGAAAAAAATCACTATTACGTGTGAGAATCCCCATCAAAAGGGTGCCAACTAACTTACTGTGTATTTCCACCATTTTCTGCTTTTTTACCTGAGATTGCTAGATTATTTGTTCTTTTTTTAACCTCGACATATTTTTTTCTATACAGGTGGGGTAATGTTTCAGAAGATCTCAACAGAGAATATATTTTCAGCATGTGCCAGTTGAAAATATGTTTTAGTTTCAATACTTGGGATGCAATCACAGGCTTTTTCTGATTAAATCTGGAATCAGCAATAAAAAAGTGCACTTACAAGGATATTTGCATCATCTCAACTGCTGCAAAGGTCAAACTATGGCCATGTTAAGTCTATTGAGTACTGTGCTGCCTTCTAAATTTGGCATATTTAAGACAGCATTGTGGTCTGCATGGAAAAATGGATGGGTGCGCAGTAAAAATGATCTACAAAACATCAAAAGAAATCTCAGAATACTCAATTATCTTACATAGTAAAAACAAAATTTGATTTATTCAATCAACCATTAGCAAGTACAGACAGAATTGCAGAATGTGAGCTCAAAGCATGTTAAAAATACTGCACATTAAAAACCAGAATTTAACTACCGACTGACTCTCTCTTTCCCTGGTGACTGTGAGGTTGAACCAGACTGTTCGTAACCTTGGTGTTGTATTTAACACAAAGATGAGCTCCTGACTGTAGTATCTGTAGTATCACTATGACCACCTATTTCCACCTCCATTACATCGCTTGGCTCTAATCTCGCTTCAGCTCATCAGCTGCTGAAACCCTCATCCGTATCTTTGTTACCTCTACACTTGGCTATTCCAACATAAGGTACATCTGGTTGACTCCCATTTCTCATTCTTCGTAAACTTAAGCTCATCCAAAATTCTGCTGCCCAGATCCTAACTTTCACCAAGTTCACTCCACCCCTGTGCTTGCTGACATCGAGCTTAGGAGGAGTAGGCTTTCGGCCCTTCAAGCCTGCTCTGCCATTCAGTAAGATCATGGCTGATTTGATTCTGGTTTCAACTCCACTTTCCTGTATGCCCCTATAACCCTTGACTCCCTTGTCTATCAAAAATCTATCGAACTTAGCCTTGAATAAATTCAATGACCCAGCCTCCACTGCTTTTTGGGGAAGAGAATTCCACAGACTAACACTCCTCAGAGAAAAATATTCTCCTCATCTCAGTCTTAAAAGGGAAACCTCTTATTTTTAAACCGTGTCCCTTAGTTCTAGTCTTCCCCGCAAGAAGAAACGTCCTCCCAATATTCACCCTATTAAGTCCCCTCAGGATTGTGTGTGTTTCAATAAAGACATCCCTCATTCTCCTAAACCCCAATGGATGCAGGCTCAACCTTTCCTCATAAGATAACCCCACTTGTCGGAGGAATCAGTCCAGTGAACCATATCTGAACTGTAAAGCAGTTACATCCTTTTTCAAATGAGACCAAAACTGTACACAGTACTCCAGATGTGGTCTCACCAAGGCCCTATATAGTTGCAGTTAGACTTCCCTACTTTTATATTCCATTCCCCTCGCAATAAACACCAACATTCCATTTGCCTTCCTAATCACTTGCTGTACCTGCATAATAACTTTTTGTGATTGATGCACCAGGACACCCAGAGCCCTTTATACCACTGAGTTCTGTAATCTCTCACCATTTAAACAGTATACTGTTTTTCTATTCTTCCTGCCAAAGTGGGCAAATCCACTTTTCCCAGATTATACTCCATCTGCCAAAATTCTGCCCACTCATTTAACAAATCTTTTTCCCTTTGCAGACTCATATCCTCCTTTTGACAACTTACTTTCCTACTTATCATGGGGTCCTCAGCAAATTTAGCTACCACGCGTTCGGTCCCTTCATCCAAGTCATTGATATCGATTGTAAATAAAGCCCCAGCACTGATCCCTGTGGCGCTCCACTAGTTACAGCTTGCTAGCCCAAAAAAGACCGATTTATTCCTACTCTCTCCCTTCCTTTAGCTAACCAATCCTTTATCTATGCTAATATATTACCCTCTACACCATGAGCTCTTATTTTGTGTAGAAGCCTTTGATGTGGCACCTTATCAAATACCTTTTGGAAATCCAAGTACATCACATCTACAGCTTCCCCATTATCCATGTTGCTTGTTACTTTATCAAGAACTCTAAATTAGTCAAACACAATTTCCCTTTCACAAAACCATGTTGACGCTGCCTGTCCCCATTATGATTTTCTAAGTATCCTGTTATAACCTCCTTAATAATGAATTCTAGTAATTTCCCTGTGACAGATGTTAGGCATTTGCTGCCTTCTGTCATCCTCCTGAAATAAAGTTGGTACATTTGCTATTTTCCAATCTGCTGGGGCCCTTCCAGAATCCAAGAAATTTTGGAAGATTATAACCAATGTCTCCACTATCTCTGCAGCTACTTCTTTCAAGATCCTCATTTACCTATTCTTCAAAAATATATTTCTTCACATTTTTCTGCATTAAATTTTGCCTAGTCATATATGGCCTCTCTCATTGCTACCAAAATCACAGGACAACGTCTCACAGTCATCAACACAATTTGCGACACCTTACTACAGAGTTTTGGCAAGGCTACCCTTGGAGTACAGTGTGCAGTTTTGGTCTCCTTGTCTAAGGAAGGACATACTTGCGCTCAAGGAAGTGCAATGAAGGGCCACTAGACTGATTCCTGCGGTGAAGGAATTGTTCTATGAGGAGAGATTGAGCAGAGGAGGCTTGTTTTTTTCTGAGAATGAGAGATGGTCTAATTGAAGCACACAAAGTTCTTAAGGGAGAAAATGCTCCCCCTGGCTGGGAATCTAGAACATGGGGCAGAATTTTCTGCCTGTCGGGCGGGTGGGCTGAACCCAATCTCCGGCGGGTGGGGAGCCAATCCCTGCCAGAGAAGTGGGCCCTGTCGCCATTTTACATGGCCGGGCCAATTAAGGCCCGCCCAGTGTGACGTCCACCGGGAAGGGCTATGGGCTCCCTGTCCGGGCAGGGGGGATTCTCCAAAAGCGAGAGTGCGCTCTCTTGCACATGTGCACGAAAGAGCGCACATCTCCCTGAGGCTAAGTGCTGCCTCAGGGAGATCGCTGACACTTTTAAAAAGATGAAAAATAGAAAGAAAAAATCCTTAACATGTCCCCGTCATGTGACAATGTCACACGAGATGGGACATGATCATAAATTACACTAAAACTTAATTAAACTGTTTAAAACCCTACATGAAACCTCATCCCCGCCGCTGGTTGAGGTTTCATGTTTTTTCTATTTGCTGCCGGGGCTCCTGGCCTACCCGCTGACCTTAAGGTTGGATGGGCAGGTCCTTTAATTGTTTTAATGATCCTGTCAATGGCCTCAATTGGCCATTGACAGGTCGGCAGGCGCACAGCTGATTTTGCCTGACATCATCACGCGTCATTTACGTGTCGGCAAGTGGGCCCCGACCCCTGCTTGCCGATGGCAAAATTCAGCCCATAGGGTTACAGACTCAAAATAAGGAGTAGGTCATTTAGGACTGAGATGAAGTGAAATTTCTTCATTTGAATCTTTGGAATTCTCTATGAGCTGTGGATACTCAGGTGTTGAGTTCATTCAAAACAGAGCTTGATAGATTTTTGGGCATTAAGGGAAGTAAGGGATATGGGGATAGTGTAGAAAGTTGGGGTTGAGGTAGATCAGCCATGATCTTGTTGAATGACACAGCAGGCTCAAAGGGCGAAATGGTCTACTTCAGCTCCTACTTCATATATTCTTGGTGCTGAAACAAAGTTATAGTTCTCTCAATTCCTAACTCTAGATTATCTATATGTGTGGTAAGTAAACGCAATTCAAGCACAGACCTTTGTATAACACTAAAAGCATCTTTCCAGTCTGAGAAACTTCCTTTTACCTCCTTGCCTTTGATATTTGACCACTGAACATCTCTCTATCCATGTGGTCACATTTCCTCAATTCCATTTGCCAAAGCCTGTGCCTGAAGTATTTTATGTGCGGTACCTTATTGACTACTGCATTTCATTGATTTATCATGGGTTATTTCTTCAAATAATGATGTTGCTTTGGTGAAACATGACTTGCCATTTTGAAATCTACATTTTTTCATATGGCTTTCGATAATTGTTCCATAGCTACCTTTGGTGATTTTACAATTCCAAAATTGTATTCTGAAGTAAATTATTTGCTATCCGTTACAAGTTTGCCTTCGTGATCTACCATGATGTTGACTATCTTATTACTGCTAATAGACCTATAGAAAACTTGTTTATTGTCCTTTACATTTTTCACTAATTTTCTCTTGTGTCAGATAAACCCCAATATTTTCTTAGGACAATGTAGAGAGGGGTGGGGGTGGGAAGATTTTCCTATCGGGCATGAAAGCAGCCAAGGAGCAGGTGGAAGGTTAAGCAGGACATTGAAGTGTTGGGGGGGGGCGGGGAGCTGGAGTGTTGGGACAGCAAGAGATTGGGCTGAGATAAAATTGTATCCTTTAGTTTATATTGCCTCCCCTTATTTTTCCTACCAAAATGCATCACTTCAGACGTCTTTGCACTAAATTTCATCGACTTTCTTCTTTCTTCCTTTTTGCAGCTTTCCCATATATTCTTTATATTTGCCCTGGTTTTCAATGTTATTACCTATCCTTTAAGTGCTAAATTTTTCTTTAAGCTTTGATAACGAGTTGGGCCAGGATCAAGATTGGATGTTATGTCCCGTTGGTCCAAAAGCCTGGGCATACTCATAATATGGACTCAAACAGAATGGACCTGCATTCCAGCATGAGGCACTGCAGTTCAGAACAATGGGTTAGAAAAAAAGATGGGTAGTAATGGCCACAAAAATGTAACTTTTGCTAACGATTGTTGTGTCCACGTTAAATCAATAGCATTGAAATGAAGTTCACACTGTATCAAGGCCACTGAAGCAGAACATTTTACCCAAGGACGCTATGCAAAAGAGGTTTCCACAGGAACAGAAGGACCAGTTTCTGAACCATGTGTGAAGATGACAAGCACCTAATTAAGTAGCTTTGAATGTGAACCAATGTTTAACATTTCAGGAGGCAGCACTTGAGGTTTGGACGAGTTTGTTGGATTTCACAGCCATGTTGTACTTATTGTCACAAAATTTAGGTCATTATTGTTCATTGTTACGATATTTCTGTCAATGTTTAGACCATAAGACATAAGAGCAGAAATTAGGCCATTCGGCCCATCGAGTCTGCTTCGCCATTCAATCATGGCTAATACGTTTCTCAACCCCATTCTCCCGCCTTCTCCCCTTTGATCCCCTTACCAATCAAGAACCTATCTATCTCGGTCTTAAATACACTCAATGACCTGGCCTCCACAGCCTTCTGTGGCAATGAATTCCATAGATTCACCACTCTCTGGCTAAAGAAGTTTCTCCTCATCTCTGTTCTAAAAGGTCTTCCCTTTACTCTGAGGTTGTGCCCTCGGGTCCTAGTCTCTCCTACTAATGGAAACATCTTCCCCACATCCACTCTATCCAGGCCTTTCAGTATTCTGTAAGTTTCAATCAGATCCCCCTTCATCCTTCTAAACTCTATCAAGTATAGACCCAGAGTCCTCAAACGTTCCTCATATGTTAAGCCTTTCATTCCTGGGATCGTTCTCGTGAACCTCCTCTGGACCTTCTCCAGGGCTAGAACATCCTTCCTGAGGTACGGGGCCCAAAATTGCTCACAATATTTTAAATGTGGTCTGACCAGAGCCTTATAAAGCCTCAGCAGCACATCCCTGCTTTTATATTCTAGTCCTCTCAAAATAAATGCCAACATTGCATTTGCCTTCCTAACTACCGACTCAACCTGCAAGTTAACCTTAAGAGAATCCTGGACTAGGACTCCCAAGTCCCTTTGCACTCCAGATTTCTGAATTCTCTCCCCATTTAGAAAATAGTATATGCCTCTATTCTTCCTACCAAAGTGCATGACCTCACATTTCCCCACGTTGTATTCCATCTGCCACTTCTTTGCCCATTCTCCTAACCTGTCCAAATCCTTCTGCAGCCTCCCCACCTCCTCAATACTACCTGTCCCTCCACCTATCTTTGTATCATCTGCAAACTTAGCCAGAATGCCCTCAGTTCCTTCATCTAGATCATTAATGTATAAAGTGAAAAGTTGTGGCCTCAACACTGACCCCTGCGGAACTCCACTAGTCACCGGCCACCATCCTGAGAAGGACCCCCTTATCCCCACTCTCTGCCTCCTGCCAGACAGCCAATCTTCTATTCATGCTAGTACCTTGCCTCTAACACCATGGGCTCTTATCTTACTGAGCAGCCTCCTGTGCAGCACCTTGTCAAAGGCCTTCTGGAAGTCCAAGTAGATAACATCCATTGGCTCTCCTTTGTCTAATCTACTCGTTACCTCCTCAAAGAATTCTAACAGATTTGTCAGGCATGACCTCCCCTTGATGAAACCATGCTGACTTTGCCCTATTTTACCATGCACTTTCAAGTATTCTGAAATCTTTAATAATGGACTCTAAAATCTTACCAACGACCGAGGTCAGGCTAATCGGCCTGTAATTTCCCGTCTTTTGCCTCACTCCCTTCTTAAACAGGGGGGTTACATTAGTGATTTTCCAGTCCTCTGGGATCCTCCCTGACTCCAGTGATTCCTGAAAGATCACCACTAATGCCTCCACTATCTCTTCAGCTATCTCCTTCAGAACTCTGGGGTATAATCCATCTGGCCCAGGTGATTTATCCATCTTCAGACCTTTCAGTTTTCCTAGCACCTTCTCCTTGGTAATGGCCACCATACTCACCTCTGCCCCCCGCCGACTCTCTTGAACTTTGGGGATGTTACTCGTGTCTTCCACCGTGAAGACTGACGCAAAGTACCTATTCAGTTCCTCCGCCATTTCTTTGTTCCCCACTACTACTTCTCCAGCGTCATTTTCCAGCGGCCCAATGTCCACTTTTGCCTCTCTCTTACCCTTTATATATCTAAAAAAACTCTTGCAATCTTCTTTTATGTTACTAGCTAGTTTACCCTCATATTTAATCTTCTCCCTCCTTATTTCTTTTTTAGTTGGCCTCTGTTGGTCTTTGTAGGCTTCCCAATCCCCTGGTTTTCCACTGCTCTTCGCCGCATTGTATGCTTTCTCTTTAGCTTTTATGCTGTCCCTGACTTCCCTTGTCAGCCATGGTTGCCTCGTCCTCCCTTTAGTATGCTTCTTCTTCCTAGGGATGAATTTTTGCTGTGTCTCCCAAATTACTCCCAGAAACTCCTGCCATTGCTGTTCCACTGCCTTTCCTGCTAGGCTCATCTCCCAGTCAATTCTGGCCAGCTCCTCCCTCATGCCTCTGTGGTTGCCTTTATTCAACTGTAACACCGTTACATCTGATTCCAGCTTTTTCCTCTCAAATTGCAGGGTGAATTCTATCATATTATGGTCACTTCCTCCTAAGGGTTCCTTCACCTTAAGCTCCCTTATCAAATCTGCCTCATTACACATCACTAAATCTAGAATTGCCTGTTCCCTAGTGGGCTCCACCACAAGCTGCTCCAAAAAGCCATCTCATAGACATTCCACAAATTCCTTTTCTTGGGATCCACTACCAACCTGATTTTCCCAGTCTACCTGCATATTGAAATCCCCCATGATCACTGTAACCTTGCCTTTCTTACACACCTTTTCCATCTCCTGGTGTATCTTGTGCCCCACATCCTGACTACTGTTTGGAGGCCTGTACATAACTCCCATTATGGTTTTTTAACCTTTGCGGTTCCTCAACTCTACCCACACAGATTCTACATCACCTGACCCTACGTCATTTCTTGCTATTGATTTAATTTCATTTCTTACTAACAAAGCAACCCCACCCCCTCTGCCAACCTGCCTATCTTTTCGATAGGATGTATATCCTTGGATATTTAGCTCCCAGTCCTGATCCCCTTGCAGCCATGTCTCCGTGATGCCCACCACATCATACCTGCCAATTTCAATCTGCGCCACAAGCTCGTTTACCTTATTTCGTATACTGCGTGCATTCAGATACAACACCTTCAGTTTAATACATTGTGCTGCAAAATGCTGCCTAAGAAAGTGTTTTAATACATCTCAGTATTAAACATACACGATCATGTAATGCATTATTTTCTCTACAATTGACTGGTTGTATTAATACGCAGTTAATTTAGCATATTATAATCTATTCACAATGTTGACAGAAATTAGAGGATGATCAAGGTTATTAGTAATATAGTGGTTTATATTTAATTGACTATAAATAGATTTAACATTTCATTTACATCAGCATGCACTTCTTGACAACTTATTCCATCAAAAATTCCTACGTTCATATTTATAATGGAAACTCACAGAATGAGCATGTAATGGACAAATGATCTTTATAAGTATAATAGATAGAACATTTTGTTTAGAAGAGTAGGGAGGTGACATATTCTTTGGAAAATAATTGTCTAAATGGTAGAGTATATACATGTGTATCTGTACCCCTAGATTCCGAAGTCACAAACAGTAACAATGCAGGTTAATAAGACTATATAAAAAAACAAAGCACTGTGGTTCATTCCTAGGGGGATAGAATTGAAAGTTGGAAATTATGCTAAACTTGCACAGAGCCTATATTAGCCCACACTTGGGACTAGTGTGAAGGGTTCTGGTCTCCAAATTACTGAAAGGATATACAGGCACTGGGGAAGGTGCAGAATAATGTATAAGGATTAACTGAGAGGAAAGAATGAATAGACTGGGGTTCATTTGTCTAGATAAGAGAAGACTGAGGGGTGACCTGAAAGCTGTTTTTGGGATTATGAAAGAGTTTGACAGGGTAGAAATAAGGAAGATGTTTCTACTTGCTTGTGAGATCAGGCCTAGGGGACATAAATGTGGGATAGCTGCTAATAAATCCAATAGAGAATTCAGAAGCTGCTGCTTTACCTTGAGAAAATGGTTAGAATGTGGAACTTGTTAGAAGTAATTGAGGTGACTGGGATTTAAGGGGGAACTAGATAAGAACATGAGACAGGAAAGGAATAGAAGGACTTGTTGATTGTGTTAAGAAAAGGAGGCTGAGAGCTGGCTTATATGGAGCATAAACACTGTCAGAGATCATTTGGGCTGAAAAGCCTGCTTCTGTGATGTAAATAATTTATGATACTATATAAACTTGTCATTCTGTAACTACAATCTCCTCTGCTCCTGCCTTCAGTGCCACCAGAGAGGAATCCTCAAGTCTGGAAGCATTGTGTGGGATACCAGCATTTTCTAGCATGAAGTGCAGAGTCTGGAATTTGGCAGCACTGGCAAGGCGAAGGGTTTAGCTGGGAGGAGGGCACCTTGGGGTGCAGCAACATTGGAGAGGGAGGGGTTTTTGCAGTTTGACAGAAGCAAGTGGAGCTTACTGGGGCAGGGTAGCACTGAGAAGGGAGTAGTTCAGGTGAGTGGCACAGCTGAAGGACTGGGAACATCAAGGTATGCTCAGAAAGTGGCTGCAGTGATGTCACAGAATCAGAAATTGACTGCACAATTTAAAATGGTGCACGCAAACACATAAACATCCCACTGGAAAATTTGGTGAGGAACTCTTCTGATGGCAGCAAGGTGTAAGTTAATACTTGAGTCTCCAGCCAAGCACTTCAAATTAGCCTCAGGCTCCTGACCCGCCAGTTGAACTTTTTCAGAAAACAATTGCCAGGCTTTTCCAACAAGCAATTGTGAGTATACATCTGCATTTTATTGTGAACTGTATTCATTTACTTATGGGTTATGTCATAAATGTTGCTTTTACTGATATATTTTCACTTCACTTAAAATGCAAGATGGCAATTCAAACCAACTTCACAAAATTATTTTTAGAATTTGATAGAGCACTTCTTGTTACTTTCCTGTTTGGGATCTGTAACTTTGTAAATAAAAGAGGAATCTGATTGTTTAGATTTCTGCTCTTTGCTTTCCATTCTATTAACTAAGGGAATGAAACTGCTCATTTGTTCACAATAAGTCATTCAGGTATTTGGGAATTTAACAGATCATGCTTCATTTCAGCAAATCACTATTTCTTGCTTTGTAAAACAGTAATACCTTAAAGGTGTGATGCCTGATCGATACAAATTGTACACCTTGTACAAGGGTAAAATAAAACAAATGGGGGAGACAAGGGGCATACTTTTCCCTACAGTTTCCTGAACCCTGTCAAGCTCAAATCAGGGTCAGAAGCCCGCACTGTGTAGGAAAGAGTCATTCACTGTGATTTTCCCAAGAGTGGCCAATTAATGGCCAAAGGGTGGGTTTGCCGTTCAATTAAGGATGGCCGGTGGGGTCTCAAAGCTGAAGGGTGAATCAGAGGCCTCCCAGCTTGAAAGTGGCAGTAGTCTGCAATAGAAGGCAAATGGGAGAGAGGGCATTTCAAACAGAGGCTTCCATTTTCCAACTTCAGAGTCTAAATAAAAAATGGCTTTTTCAGCCAGGCCACTAGTGGGGTCAGCCCTCCACAGGACGGACCACGGATGCTGCTGCACAGGCAGGGAAGATCTCCAAGACTGCCTGGAGTACTGAGCTCCCTGAACTCCTGCCTTCAGGTGGTTAATCTGGCTTCCCCGCTGCCTCTGGGAACCTGGAGGCCGACTGGAAAATCCCAGCCTGCCTCTACTAACATGTCTTCAACTGGTTAAGGTGACTACCTGCTGCATGCAGCCTCCACCCTGCCTATGGGAAAATGGCTCATGGGTGGGATAGAGCCAGGGAACAGGCACATAGGCTGGCGGTGCTATTTTTGGTGCCTGCCTGCCCATGTTTCCAGCCCTGATGGGAGCCAAGGAATCTTTCGAGCTCATCAGAACAGGAGTCCTGTAATTAGCAAAATATTCTCCCATCCAAAAACATTAATTTATACAAAGATGGATATCACAGTTGATATTGGGATCTCATTATGTTGGAAGCATTGGTAAGAAACAAAAATTTAAATAAAGTAAATTAGTTGCACAACTCAGAATGCACTTAATAGTTCACCAGCCTTTATCATAGATGAGCAGTTGAAATTATTTTAGTTTAATACCAAAATTACATTCCAGGATCATAGTATTAAGAGAAGTTGAGTTGTTATAATTCTACTTTGTAGCAACTATAATTCACTACACAAAAAAAAATCTCATTACAATATTGCTGATTTTTAAATAAGTAGGGTATAATGGTTTGATCCAGTTGGGGTCTCATCCCTTCACTCTACACCCTTCTTGGGTCAATTGGAGTAACAGAAATGACACTGGCCCTATCTTATTCATCAATGCCCCATGGACTGAGTAGGTACTGTACAAGGTCAGGCAATAAAGTGCCAAGAAAAGTTGCAGCTCACTCAGTTGCGAACTAGTGACCTTGGCAGAGGTAACTACAGCACTGCTGAGTTTGGAGAGGAGGTAAATTAATATAGCAGGCTGTTGGTGGCATATGATAATATCAGCATATTTACCACCAATATCACCTGGTACCAAAGTATCCTGCTCGTTACCACACTCTGAACAAATTAGAAGTATTTTTAAAAGTTAAGCTTGTGTTAATTATTTTGACCATTTTTAAAGGAATGAAATACTTTGCCAATAAATAGTTAATAGAAATTGCTTTATATGTTAATGCTTCTTGCTCATTTTATTTATTTATTCACTCATTTTTCTGGATATGTTTCTGATTAATTTTCCCACCTCAGATTTAATTTTTCCCCCATTATTTTGGTTCCTTCTTGGTGAATGTACCTGACGCAGGTGAAAAGTTGAGCTTGCAGACTTATTTCCAATACTGTCTTTAAGTTGGTTACTAAGGGTGTGGCAAGTCCACCAACATGTAGCTTTGAAGGAGAATTTTAACCCTCCGTTTAGTGGAAAAGTAGGGCAGCAGTGAAAATGAAGCAACTCCATTTCCTGTTCTGTTTCTGCCAATTCTCCATTTTAACGACATGGTTTTGGCTGTGGTTGAAACTCACTGTGGATGCCTCATTAATAAGTGCAACTTAGGGTCCCACTGATATACATGGGGCCCTGACATCATTTTCATCAAATCCTTAGTGAAGGGCTTGAGTGGCTACCTTTTAGGCAAGGCTGCTGCAAAGCCAATAAGACCACAAAATAAGTGAAGAAAACTTCCCTTTGTGAGACCAGGAAGAACACAAGAGACTGGTTCTCCGCTGTTCTGGGAACCCCCCCACCCTCCCAGCTTCAAACCCCTTGGAACACTGCCCTTGGGTTATTTACCTTGCTGGCGGCAGCCTTCCCTGGATGTTAGTGGGTGGCCTCTTGGTCATCTACTGGTTGGGGGGCTGCTCCTTTCCGTCCACATCGGTGAGCAACTGACCTGCAGCACTCAGCTAAGGCCCGGCAGATAGAGTCTGCTGCGTCTCTGAAACAAACCCCAAGGCAAGAATACTGCCCGGTGTCAAAATCAACACCAACACCGTGTAATTACGTAGCACCTTTAATGTGGCAAAGCATCCCAAGGTGCTTTACAAGAGCGTAATCAGACAAAAAGCAGCCCTTCTCTTCCCTCAGTAGGATCTCTGCTTGCTTTCTCCTCAGAGCCATTGGAAATTCAGCTTTATATAGATTAGGCCTATGAGCTGTGGTTATGTGACACAGCATATCGATGACTTGTTAGACTTTTTAAATTAACTTACAGCTTGAAACGCAATGAGGCCTTGTCAAGTATCTCCTTTTGTCATATCTGTCTTACTAAATATCAGCTGAGGAACTGCGGTTTGAAACATTTATTCTACTGCTCCTGTTCAGGTGAAAGGGCCTGGCACTGGCAAAGTCTAATCTGTTCCATTATCTTTGCAAACCAATTAGGACCTCTGTAATTCAAAATGGTTTTCACAAGAACAATTGTAACAGTGAATATGAATGCTCAATATCAATGGGTACGAAATGGCACACTACCAAAAGATATATTTGATAAAACTTAACATTTATAACAAGATCCTTGTGTGAATAGAGTCAAAGAAGTGCTGCTGGCGCCAAACAGGATTTAACAGCTGCAGCTCTCTTCTTGCCCAGTCTGATTAAGTGGATTTTACTGCACTGATCACTGAACCACCCAAGCTCTATAATGACATGAACACGGTTGTTATCAATTCTTATTCCAAATAATGCTTTAGATTTCCTACAAACTGTCTACTCATCGCCTTTGTTGTTTGGAGTCTTTCTTCTTCACCCGTCGACATCTGCTATATGGTTTCAGATACTAAATTAAGCATGATGATGAATATTACAAAAACATGTCAATGTAGTATGAAACACATTTACCATCTTTGAAAACTCCTACACCTGTCATGCTCTTAGATAAGGTGCTAATATGCTAATGCAGTCCTTAGAGGGTTAATCAAAGTAGTCCATCAGCTTCAGCCGGGCTCCTCCTCCCTCTGGCTGCAGCAAGCAGACTGTCACATTCCTCATTTCTATCGGTGAGTTTTAAATTGCCCAGACAAACAAGCAGAACCAACGAGCTAGAAAAGGTCACACCTGGCGTGTGGTCGGCCTGCTCCCTGTGTCCAAAGCCCCACCCACAATTCTCCAGGTTTACGCCACTCTGTCTACTTGTCTTTTGTGTTTCCTTCCTCCCCCAGCTGTTCCATTCAGAAAGCCAGGCTCAGCAATCTGCCCTCCTGAAACTACTTATTAAGCCAAGCTGGCTCAAAAGACCGGCTCAGCACGTGCCACTTCTTATCTATCCAGTTTCAAAATCCAATTGCGTGGTGCTTAAAAAACAAAACATAAATGGACTTAACTCTCATTGGCTCCCCTGAAGCAATTCAAACAAAAGCATGAGTGACAAAGACATTCTCCAATATGGCAGGTGTTAGTGTCAGATTCAGCCTCAGGCACACAGGCAAAAGTATTAGCTTTCAGTTAAAGCTCAGACATGCAGAAACAGGGAAGTACCATTCGTACAGCAGTATTGTTAGCACAGCTACCTAGTCAGGTGTTAATTCCCAGCACCACTTGTTCCAAAGCGCATCATTTCTAATTAGGAGCTGCGATAAGGAATAGCAAAGCTACTTTTGCTAGCAGCATAGAGGACAAGCTTATTAGTAAAATGCAGTGAACAAAGTGGTGAGACGTAGTCATTGTGAGCAATGTAGTGACAGCCTTACCTTTAACAATAACTGTAATCAGGCCTTTAAATATTTAAATCTGAAGAAAGAGAAAGAAAAAGAGACAAAATACAAAATGAAGTGAATACAAACATAGCAGTTCTGATCAAAAAAACACTATGAATAATTTTGGGGCAATTAGACTTGGATTAGGGGCAAACAACATTCATTTGATTTAAATGTTGCTGTGTAAAATTGAGGAGCTTTATTAATGACTGCCAATAATTTCCACCAATAATTAAATCACTAATGTATAACTTCACAAACTCGCAAAACTAAAAGACATTATAGGAAAGAGTTTTAATTGGATGTAGCAAAATAATTTGGATTTTAAAATTCCTACCAGATACTCTCAATCATGAGAGGTGCTACTCTTTTTACAGTGGATTAACTCAGAACAAAGCACATCAACGTAAAATTATTTATTGTACGAGTCACATAAACTGGTAGGATCAACTCTAGATGACATACAGAGGGTCAGCTTTGCTCATTGTCTGGGTAACATTAGTTTCCTATTAGATATTTTCTGAAAAAGATGATTAAAAATCTAAATAAGGCTCTTAAAAATATTGCAGTAATGAATCACAGCTTATAAAAGGATATAAACAGCTGTATATACTTTGCAGCTGCTCCAAACTTGGGCAACTACGTATATAACTACATATCTAAAAACATTGTCGGAACTTTCAAAATAAAAACTGCCCTAAAATTTTGAGGCCCGGCCACATTTCCATCTTGTTGCAGAAAGATATTTCCGATGCTGGTTTTAAAAAAAAATGTCACATTGAAAACATATGAAAATAACACATGCGACTTCCAGGTAAACAATTAAACAGGGTACTGTGTTATGAAAAGAAAGTGATAATTAATAATACTTGTCAGTTGTAAGCCATCTTCCCTCTTGGGAATAGCAGTGGAGCACTGCTGTGTAATTTCACACACTCCAATCTGAGCAATTGTGAAGAGGGCTTTTGTAATGCCAGAGTATAATGATTTCTACTGTGCACTGTTAAAACTTCATAACAACAACAGTAATTAGGCATTTTAATCAACAACAGAGGGCTGTTTTTCTTTGCTGTTACTGCTCTCTGCTACATAAAATATAATGTTGAATCATTTGTTTTAGGTAGAACACATCAGTAACACCAGGACATTTGAAATGGGATTGGCTTTGTTTTATCCTATCTACAGCTTTCATGCATGCATTATGAATGAACCACAAATAATTGTAAAAACAAAACCTGAACAAGCTGCTATCTTGGTTAAGATGTAATGAAAAACAACGAACCATGGCACTCAGTGGTTTAGAATTAACCCTTCAGCAATGTATACCATTTGCTGGCCACTCACGATGGCCAAGTTTCTTGTCAGCAACTCAAATCGACTTATTTTACGATAAAATCATTACAATATTTGCATACATGTAGATTTGTTTCTTTATGATGAGCATAATGAAACCTCAAATTTTCATAAGGCACTGTTTAAAGAAAGCCACAAATTAAAACTAGTTCTCGCTAAATACCAGACCCATTTTAAACAAAACCTACTTGCTTTTATCTAAGATTATTAGAAAAAAAGAGTTTAATTCTTTTTCAGTTCCTTGCTTAAAGACTAAAATGTTGATTTAATAATTAAAATAATGCTGGATGTGGAAAGTTTCAGGTGACATGCTAAACTGAGACCCTGTTTACTTCCTCAGTAACTATTTGAAGTAACGCAGGGGTGTTCTCACATGTCATGCCCAAAACCTATTCTTCAACTCTCATTAAAGACAGATGATCTAACTATTTATTTTGTTTGCTTGAGAGACTTGCTTGAGAAAATATTGATTGGCATGTTTCTACACATTACAACAATGACAAACTACTCCAATCTGGCTAAAACACTTTGGGATGTTCTGAAGCTGTGATAGGTGCTATGCATAAATACAAGTTCTCTCTCTCTCTCGATACATCCTAGCCCAGTGATACTATCTCTCTAGATTACTGCTGTGATTAATGCGTTAGTGAGCCCACAATATCACTATACCATGTGGTGCCTGGGAATTGGGGTTAGGCTGTAGCTGAATGCAATGTGCATTGCTATTCTGTGCAGCTTGTCCAGACTCAATTGATGGAATAATAACCATATGAGCCATTACAGCCAATTCCACTACCATTAATCAAAGTGGAACCCAACAATTGTTTAGTATACCGGAAATTTCAATACAGGGTAATACACTTACACACTAATGCCGTATTATACTGGTTCCCCAAGGTGGACACTGGGTCGAACTAAAGTAGATTCTTCAGACCACCATTAACTGTAGGTCAGGAAGAATCTACATAGCAGTTTGAACTGTTCCATATAAATTGCAGCAACCTTGTTTACAAATGACAATACAAAACATACTATAATCCATGTGCTAATGGTCTAAATCATGTTATATTCTTGTGTTACTCCTAGCAACAGTTTTTGGCCAGCAGCGAGATGCCACAATCCTGCTTTCATGCAATACATTCAACAAGATTGACTTGATTATAGTGCCCTTGTGATTGTCAAACTTGCATTACAAAACTGGATTTCCTCAGAACACCATGTTCAAGAATGTTTGGCTAATTGCATTATCTGTAAGTAAATTCAAAATTAGCTTAAAATTCACTTTTAAGTCAACTGAAAAATGTAAATACAAAGATGACTTATCATAAAATGAGTTGTAGCTTTTCTAGTAGTGTAGTGCATAAATGCACCAGTTGGTGTGATATTGAGCCACACAGGACATGCAGGTTTCTGGTTTGAAAGTGGGCTGTGCTAAGCGGCCTATTCAGTCTCTAACGCTGAGCATGCTAAGCTACTCCTGATCACCAACCAGCAACTCTGCTGGAAGGGCTCATGTGGATGCCAGGTGAGGGCACATTTGGGCTCAGCTGTGATGCCTCTTTATGGTTCATCAGCCTACCAATAAACAATGTCCAGATTTTTATATGATGAAAGACTACTTGGATGAGCATGAGTCACCATTTCCAGAAAAGGAAAAGATAAAAGACTGAATACAAGAAATATCATTTTATATCTATATTAAATATCAAAAACAGAAGACAGAAAATCATTACATTCTCATCAGTTTCTGGAAAGAGATGTGGGAAAAATGCACTGGTTGTATTGAAGGAAATTCAGCATTTTCATAGGAAGTAGGATTTTCTTGTGTGAAGGTGATGTCAATGGGAGACCACAATCAACGAATGCAACCCTAATATGCCCCAATGTGCTGGCCAGGAATCAAAATTAGATATGTTACTGCCTGGCACTATAAGTCTGGACTGAATGAATAATAGCTTTCTCTACCAGATAACGTTACAAATGAAAAATTATTTAAGAATACTTTAAACCTGAACTAACCACGTAAAACTTAATTTCACTAAGTTAAACAAATCCCTGCAGTTTCAACCTAAATATTAGAGAGAAAATTAAGCAACCATAATTATTTGTGGAAGATTTCTACAGCAGTTACCAAAAACCAATTGGAAATGACTGTGCTGGAGGATGGAAGAAAGTAACTGCAGCAGAATTTTAGAAAATATCTCTCCTTAGGTATTCACCGGGGAGGCATTGCATCATTATTCTCCAGCTACAGTCTGGGCTATAGACTTTTCCATGACTAGTTCAGAGCTATTCCATGAAGAGCTAACAGGAGCCAAGATTCTACCTGTGTGAGCTGGATGAAGCAAGCGCCCTCGTGCCCAAGAGGAGGAATGCTTAAAACCCACTGTGGACAGTCATTTTAACAAAACTATGTGAAATTATTCAGAATGCGGAATGTTTTAAGGCAAGTTCTATGTAATTACTGTGTCACTTCAGATTGTTTGTAAACAGAGAGTTTACAAACAGAAAACAATATCTGCTGCTAGTTTCTCCCTCCACCCACACACATAGTAATGCAAAATAAATGATGGTTGAACAGGCATGTTCAGTTTTGCAGAACAATAAGTTATATTTTGATGGTAGATGGTTGAGATGTTAATAAAGCAAGTGTTTTAAAACTCTAAACAGAAGCAATGGGTGTTTTTATCTTTAAGATTTTTTATTGTTGGGTGGACAAGGATCTACTCCAATGGGGGTCATTTTAACCCAACCTGCCTGGCTGGAAACTTAAGTCAATGGGAACAGACTCAAACAGGGTCTAAAATGGGTGGCCAGTTCCATCCCATCAAATTCCCACTGGGTGGATTAGATTAAAATGACCAAACAGCTGTTTTTCCAATTGCATTACTGCACAGTGATAAGACCTGAGAGACAACCTGGTAATGGCAAACAGAGAAGGATATTTTTAAATGTATTTTCCCCAGCCAAATCAAGGGTGTTACTTTTAACTATAGAAACCAGTAAAACTAAATTATTAAAAGCTTAAATACTTTGTCAAGTTGCTGGAAGTAGCAGTTTCTGATGTACCCAGTAATGTTTTTCTAAGCATTGAGACCTGAAGCTGAAAAGAACAAGTCAAGTACGAAAACATGAATCCTTAACAAGTACAAGACATTTGTCCTGACAAACCAAAGATGATGTTGTTGTTTGGTTTGACTTAACCGTTCAGAAAAAGCTCATCCACTTGAGTGGAGGACACTATACATTCCACAGTCCATCCATCACAGTTGCACTGCAGTAGTAGACTGCAGGTGATAATGGGAGAAAAATAATTCAGAACAGTGCAGGAAGGAGGGAGTGCTGCATTGCTGGAGATGCCATCTTTCAGGTGAGCTGCTAAAAGGGCAGCGTCTATTGACAAATAATCCCATGGCACTTAGAGGGAGAGTATGGAAGTTTTCCTGAACAACAATTCTCCTCCACCAATACCATTAAAACAGATTAATTTGCCTTTAATTCATTGTTTTTGTCTCTTGGTATGTGCAAATTGGTTACCATATTACCACATTTGCCTATGTAATGATAGTGGCTATACTTTAAAAATGTAATGCATTGTCTATGAAGTGTTTTGGGATGTTCATAGGGAGTGATAGGTACTATATCTATGCAAATGTGTTCTTTTACACTTTATGGGAATCTGCACACAAGTGGGGCAGGTAAAGGGTGGGAACTTATGGCGGTCATGAGAACAGAGAGTAAAAAAAAGTCTCTGATTCTCCCACATTGGATCACTAGCCTGTCACATTGTTTGTAGAGGGCAAATGGATGATGAAGAAACATAGGCCCGGATCTTCCGGTCTCTGGGTTGTCAGAGACTGGACGTATGATCCAAGATGCATGTTAGGATCCAGTGAAATTGCCCAGGGAGACTGAACCTCCAATGGGCAATTCCCCTGCTTCCCGGGAGCCCCTGAAAAAACTCAGTCAGAGACTTCAGATAGTTCCAACTCACCTGGATAGTTACCCAGGAAACGTTAGACAGAAAAATCCTAGTCTAGCTCCTGGGTAACTTCAGAATCGAATCCCCAATCACATGCACTGACCATCCCACTACCCCCACCTCAACCCCCCCAATGATCCCTCCTGGACTGACATGATCTGACTAACCCCCACTACACGAGTAGCCTCCACCATTCAACTATGGTCCCAACCTGACCAGCCCCCAACTTGATAATCCCTCCCAACCCGACTACCCCCGACCCATCTACCCACTTACCCATCCCACCCACATGCTGCCTCACCCACCTGCAAACCTACCATGTTATCCACCTAATTCTACCACCTACCACTCTACCCAGGTACCCACTTACCTCGCCTACCCTCTCCATTCACTCATTCATCCACTTATCCATTCACTAACATTCATCCGTTAGTCATTCACTAATATACACACTGGACATTTAAACTTACCTTACATTAGCTAGTGCCTTCTCCAGTGATGCTCTTTGCTGTTCTCTGCGCGAGGTCCTGTGCAGAGTGTGTTTTTCTGGTAGCTGCATCGGAAGTTGGAACCTTTTCAACACGTGCAGGTAAGTGCGCAATTTTCTGTCTGGTCAGCATCGGACTGAGTGGCTCTGATGCTGATCGGAAGATTTGGGCCACAGGTTTTTTTTTTAATTTTTCAATATGACTTGTAACTGCGGACAAGGACTCTAAAGGTAACTCAAAACATGACTGTTTGTTTAATAATAGATAGCAACACAAAGTGATCCTAGGATGAATAGTCTTTTAAATTGACGACAACAGTTAAATGGGTCAGGGCATGCCGATCTCTTTGAGCAGCAGCGTCACCTTACATGGAACAGATGCACACCAATATGACAGAGATTAAATCAGCTTCGCCACAAGACAAGTAACAGCACAGGTTGTGCATAAAATGGCAATTTTGAGATCTGAGACTTTTCAGGTCCTCTACTTAAGGATGCTGGGTCTTTTGCATACTTCAAACTTTATATTGCAATGTCAAAGAAAGAACATGCTGTACAAAAACAAAGCTTCAATTTTCTTTCATTGCCTTAGCAACATCAGACACAAATAAAAGGTATTCAGATTACAGGACCAAAAAAAACAACCCTCTCTCAACACATTGCACTCTGGAGGCCAGTTGCTTTCTATAAAGAAATGCTACTGCAAATTGACATTTATTTGTCTCACTTAACTTAATTTGCTTTCATTTGAAAATCTACAGTGTGTTCTGCATGACCTCTTGAATAGGAATTTAACACCTGAGACTGTTAATTTTCTCTACTGTACCAGATTTAAGGATGAACAACACAGTGATGAAATAATCCAAACCCATTTTGAAATCAGTTCCCTTTGAGCCACTTTTTCCTGTAAGCCGCAGATTTCTTATAAAATTGCAGTTTTCATAATCACATCAGCCACTAAAGGGGCAAAAGATTTTATTTGAACCAATGTGGGCTGCATTCTGCAATTAATTTTAAGTAAAGTGAGCAAATATTTTCAGCTCCCAGCTAACAACTTGAAGATTATTAACCAACCAAAACTAACCAGATTATTTGATCATTTACGTGAGGTTTTAGGTGTTTTCTGTATTTAAATTGACTTCCACATTTGCCTGCAGACAACAGCTTGAAGTGCTTCAAGGCATCCTGTCAGGAGACACGAGCGTCATCTCTAGACTAGCACACACCTCCCACTAGCCAACTGAATAGTGACACTGGAAGTTTGGAAACAAACTGCCTGGCTGTCTGCAGGAGTTGTGCAACTTGTATAGGAAGGAATATTCATATACAATATTCAAAATTCACTAACAATTGTACTAAATAAGCAAGGGTTCCTTTCTTTACAAAACTTGCATTTGTCACCTCACTGAATAAAATGCCTTCATACTCATCATACTTCATTTACATATTCAAATTATGTTAACTTTTCCTTGAATGTTTCTTTCCTCCATTGTGCTTCACAGCAATTTATTTATTTGCTTATCAAGATGAAGGAAATGAATGTTGAGGAATGGAACACTATTTCCATTTTGGATACTGTGAAGATCAGAACTGCCAAATGCACCAAGCTCACTCCAACCTCATCAGAAGGATAGCCCCATGTTCACTCCTGTGAACTTCTTAATTTCTACTTGACTGCCATTGTTAGTTTAATACCATTTACGACGTCCACCATTAATTAAGTTGAAGGCACCAAATTTAATTAAACGAGAGAGGCTTTTAGCACCTCAGTTTGCCTTGGATTTGAACCAAAATCACAGAGGTAAAGGGACAATCTGATAAGTCAGAGACACCAGTGCCCATCTAGTCAACAAATGTACATTATGTTCTATGCAAATTGATTGAGTTCTTAGTCATTCACAAATTAAATTTAAAAGATATTTCGTTACATATTTACCCCACCAATGTTGTCTTTAGAAATCACATTCCTAGGAATATCATTATTCATTAGTGATTTGTAGACAGGCTTTGCATATACAAATCACATCAATGAAAATGTATTTTTTGGAACAAATCAAATAGCTTCCCTTTATGAAATTTGGAGTGTGCATCCACAATGCTATGGGGATAAAATAGTGAATTATACAAATTAAAGTGAATATTTCATTATGTAATTAGATGTAATTATATGTTACTTTATAAAACGTATGAGAGTATTATGGAGGATTACTAATAATATACTCTAATGGTTCTTAAAAATACCTGCAGCTTAGTGCTGAATAGTCTCGCATAGTAATTAAGCTCCAAACAGGTATTTTTACCCAAAGGTCTATGTGACCGAGTTCTGCAGTTACTGAGCAGCTGCTGACATGAAAATACATTTTCTTACTTCATTTTTAAAATGTGGGCAAAAGCCTTACTCTGTATTTTAAGTGTCAGACTCACTTCGAGCATAAATGGCAGTATGGGCTGAATGCCTTGTTTCTGTGCTGCAAATAGTTTATAACTTTGTACCAGTATGATAATAAATTTAGGCTTGTAATCAGACAGTAACCCCCAGAATTCACAGATGATCAGGTCAGGATAATCTCCTCCCAATCTTACTAACTCCTCTTCTGAAGTTTCTGACTATTGCTGAGCGTACTTTACTGACTCAACCCTTTGGTAACTGACTCAAATGATCATATGCAAGCTGGATCCTTCCCTCGCATAATAACCTCTTACCCATTCTCTAGTTAAGGATAACAATCAGGAGCAGAAAACCTGTATGATTTCCCTTCTCCAAACAAATGCTAAGTACTGCAGATGCTGGAAATCAGTAATAAAAACAATGCTGGAACTACTCAGCAGGTCAGGCATCATCTGTGGAGAGAGAACGAGAGTTAATGTTTCAGGTTGATCACTTTTCATCAGAACCATTCTGTGAAGACTGTCTTGCTCTGTGTGACTTAGCATTACACCAGTCAGGGTATTAAACCTGTATAAATTAGTTCCATTAAATAGTGGTTATGTTCCTGGACTAGTAGTCCAGATGCCCAGATGACTTCTATTCAAATTCAATGCTGGAGAATTTAAATCGAGTTAATGACCAAATCTGGAATTAAAAGGTAGTATAGCAATTGTGATCATGTAATTACCGGATTGTCAGTTCATCACTCAAAAGATTCTAGCTATAACCTCCAAAGCAGCACACCTGGTTTTTCCTTAAGTAATTCCAGTGTTTTCAGCATTTTTTAAATGCTACCCTGTAGTCTTTTCCATGTGGTTGGCTTTGTGGTTCTTTTCTTAAACCTGCTGCAGTGCTCAAATATCTCAGTGACTGAGGCAAGGTGTGGTCTGACCACAGCACACTACAGTGTGTGTGTGCTTGATTTCCTTCACTTGCACTGTTCTGCTTTCACTATATAGTTCAACATTCTACTTGCTTTGTTGATTGTTGCTCTGCATTGGTTGAACATCTTGAGTCTCAAGATAACTTTGGCTAGGAGCTCTTTTGAGCTGCATCCTTAGCCTTTTCAATACCATTCATAGAGTACATCCACTTTGTCTTCTGATGTGAAGCTTTTTGAAATTGTCCTTCATGGTTTTTTCTGACACTGTTCTGTCCAACCTACTTTATGTTTCATGAGCATCATTCTCACAATCAACAGTGCCTCTTAGTTTAGTATCAACACATATATCCAATTCTAATTATTGCCAGGAATTTTATATAGGCCTGGATTTTCCAGCCCTGCCAGTGGCAGGCATCACCGTGGCGGTGGGGGGGTGAGGGGGGCGGAGGGGGGAGACAGGAAAATTTGGAGAGCGGTTAACTTTTGGCCTCTCTCCAAATTTTCCCGTCCTGCCCGCAACGTTCCTGCCCGCGACGTTCCTGCCCCTGGCGGGGCTGGAAAATCTTGCCCATAGTAGTGGTTTTAACATCAATACTTGGGGCATCCAGTTTAGGATTACCACCCTGATGTAACTCCTTTAAAACATACCCACTTATTTCATACCCTTCAGCCAAATTACATCCGTTCTAGCTTTTTACCCCGAATCCTCATCTGCAGTATCTTATCCCGCATGTCGCTAATGTTCATGTATACACATACATTTATTACATGGGATTACATACGATCTATGGCACAGAAACAAGCCATTTGGTTCAACCAGTCCATGCCAGTGCTTATGCTCCATTTCAGTCTCCCTCTATCTTTCCTAACCCTATATTTCCAGCTTCCTCTTGTGCTTGTCTAACTTCCCCTTATAAATGTATCTATACTATTCACTTCAACCATTCCCTGTGGTAGTGATTTCCACATTCTCGCCATTCTTTCGGAAAAGAAGCTTCTTCTGAACTTCCTATTGGATTTCTTGGTAACTATCTTGTATTGATAGCTTTTGTTTTTATTCCTGCCCACAAAAGGAAACATTCTCTCTGTACCCACTCAATTTTATAATTTTAAATACTTCTATTAGGTCACTCCTCCACCTTTTTTTTTAAAGAGGAAAGAGATCCAACCTGTCAGTCCTTCTGTGATATGGATACCCATGTATTCCTGGTATTTTCCTTGTAAATCTTCTCTGCACCCTCTCCAGTGTCTCTATATTCTTCCATAATATGCCAACCAGAACTGCATATAGTACTCTCAACTGTGATCCAATCAAGGTTCGATAGAGGTTTAGCAAAACTTCCCTACTTTTCAAATCTGTCCCTCTAGAAATAAAGCCTTAGGTTTGCTTTTTTAAAATTACCTTGTGAACCAGGGGTGCAACTTTTAGTAGTTGGTGTATTTGTACTCAGAGATCCCTTTATTCCTCTACCCCAACTAGACTTGTACCTTCTAAGTAATAAATGACCTCCCCATTCTTTGTACCAAAATGTACTACCTCACACTTGTGCTGAACTTCATTTGCCAATTATTTTCTTATTCTGCAAGTTTATTAATGTCCTCCTGAGAATATTGACTATCCCCTCCAATTTGGTGTCATCCGCAAATTTAGAAATTATGTTTTGATTCCAAAGTCCAAATTCTGTAAGTAACTTATGAACAGCAGGGATCTCAGCACTGATCCTTACACAACACCACTTCCCACTCGGAATAACTACTCCAACTCTGCTTTTTGGCTTGAAGCCAGCTAGCAATCCATTCTGCCACTTGTTCCCTGACTCCACATTCTCTAGCCTTATTCATGAGTCTATTATGTAGCACTTTATCGAAGGCCTTTTGAAAACCCAGATAAATTACATCTATTCCATTACCATTATCTCTCTGTTACCTCCTCAAAATCTTCAATAAAGCTGTTCAAGCAAGATTTTCCCGTTAAAATCCATGCTGACAATTTATTATTATATTTTTGTTTCTAGATGTTCTTCTTTTCTCTCTAGTGGGGATTCATTATTTTTCCTACCACTGATGCTAAGCTGATTGGTCTATAACTCCTTGGAAATGTTACGTTCCCTTCTTACATATAGAAATTACATCAGCTATCCACCAGTGCTCTAACACTACACCAGTGAATGATTAAATACGTGTAGTAATGCCTCTACAATCCATCTGGACCAGGGTTTTTATCCTTTGTGAGTTTGTTTAGTTTTTCTTCAATACACATCTCGATTTATTTTAAATGCACTAAACTCATATACTCAATTCCCTAATTTTGTCTGCATATTTCTTCCTCCTTCTCCCTTCCACTATTAGATGGTCTGTGCATTTTATTTTACATTTGTGTAAAAGTGCAACTCTTGCTACTACTGATTCCGTATTATAATATTGTTATGTGTGTTCATTATTACTGTGACTGCACAGGAAATCTAAAATGCACCAGGCACCTGTCGATAGTTTCTAATCAAATTACTGGTGGATTTGGACTAATTTGTAGAATTTACCACATTATCCTCAACAAAGCCATGGATATGCCCTGCAGATTTCATAAAGCGAGGGCAATGGATTTAGAGTTACATGGTATTTTGTAATCAATGGTAAATGATGCCAGATTGTCGATATTAAATACTATTAAGTCCTTGTTTTGATCAGTCTAAATTAATTTATAGTAATATAAAGTATAGCAAAATGTTTTGATGAAAAATAAGACATCTGATCAAACAAAAATATTGTCACTTCCTTTGTATTCCCTCAAATTCAGTCCTGTTCTCAGTCCTTTGCCACCATTCATTGAGGCACAATTATCAACTCAGGCAATTTGAAATAAATTGAAATCTACTGTGACTAATTCCTTGTACCAAGAACTGCAAATAGATCAACCAACTAGTTAGAGCCATGTGCCACTATTAATCTTTGTTCAGTTCTCACCTCAAGAAGCAGCTACACTGTCAAAAATAGCTAATCCAAAACCTGATTAGGAAAAAATAGGTTAGGTAACTCAGCTCTTGCTCCAAACAATAAAAAAGATGAATTCAGTACTTTCAAAATAAAGACTTTCTCCAAATGAATTATATATAGGACTGCAGCAGGATATGGATCCTGGTGAAATCTAACTGGGGAATTGGTAGAGGGAAATAACTTGGCTCTGCATTGATAATGAAGGGGTCCATACCTAGGGTGGTAATCTAATATCCTTCCTTGTTCATTCCAACTACAAATAGAAGTAGACCAATGTAGTACAGGATTGTTCTTCCAAGGCAAAGGATTGTCCAGGACCAAGTGCTGCAGACTGACAAATTCCAAGGTCCAGAGTCATGTAGGGTGACCAGATTTTCAAAAGTCAAAACTGGGACACATTTAAAAGCCTTGGGGAGGTTGGCTCTGTGATGATTGACATCTTGGGTGACCAATGGCAGGGGTCGGAGGGAGGGGCAGTTGAAGGTAGGTGGTCATGTGATGACATCTCTCAGAATATGTCCAGCCCCCAGAGTTGGCAACCCTATTCAGGCACCCAATTATTGAAGTCAAAAGTTATGAACCACAGGTTTCTGTTTCAATGACATTTCTACCTCATTTTCTTAAAAAATTGAACCAAGATTTCACAGAATTACAGTGCAGAAGAGGCCCTTCGGCCCATCGAGTCTGCACCGACACAGGAGAAACACCTGACCTACCTACCTAATCCCATTTACCAACATTTGGCCCATAGCCTTGAATGTTATGACGTGCCAGGTGCTCATCCAGGTACTTTTTAAAGGATGTGAGGCAACCCGCCTCCACCACCCTCCCAGGCAGTGCATTCCAGATCATCACCACCCTCTGGGTAAAAATGTTTTTCCTCACATCCCCCCTAAACCTCCTGCCCCTCACCTTGAACTTATGCTCCCTTGTCACTGACCCTTCAACTAAGGGGAACAGCTGCTCCCTACACACCCTGTCCATACCCCTCATAATCTTGTACACCTCGATCAAGTCGCCCCTCAGTCTTCTCTGCTCCAACGAAAACAACCCAAGTCTATCCAACCTCTCCTCATAACTTAAATGTTTCATACCAGGAAACATCCTGGTGAATCTCCTCTGCACCCCCTCCAGTGCAATCACATCCTTCCTATAATGTGGTGACCAGAACTGCACACACTACTCCAGCTGTGGCCTCACCAAGGTTCTATACAACTCTAACATGACCTCCCTACTTTTGTATTCTATGCCTCAATTGATAAAGGCAAGTGTCCCGTATGCCTTTTTTACCACCCCACTAACATGCCCCTCCGCCTTCTGAGATCTATGGACACACACGCCAAGGTCTCTTTGTTCCTCAGAACTTCCTAGTACCATGCCATTCATTGAATACTTCCTTGTCAAATTACTCCTTCCAAAGTGTATCACCTCACACTTTTCAGGGTTAAATTCCATCTGCCACTTATCTGCCCATCTGACCATCCCGTCTATATCTTCCTGTAGCTTAAGACACTCAACCTCACTGTTAACCACCTGGCCAATCTTTGTGTCATTTGCAAACTTACTAATCCTACCCCCCACATAATCATCTATGTCGTTTATATAAATGACAAACAATAGGGGACCGAGCACAGGTCCCTGTGGTACGCCACTGGACACTGGCTTCCAGTCACTAAAGCATCCTTCTGTCATCACCCTCTGCCTCCTACAACTAAGCCAATTTTGAATCCACCTTATCAAATTACCATGTATTCCATGTGCATTTGCATTCTTTATAATTCTCCCATGTGGGACCTTTTCAAAGGCTTTGCTTGTTTCATTTGTCATAAGATCCCAGCCAGAATCCTCTATTCCAATCTAACTTTACTGTGAAATGCACAATTATTTTTATTTGCACACTGGGTTTTAACAATAGACATTTTTAGCTAGAAGCTGGATTTTAAACCAGCAAACGTACCTCAAACGTGGGAGAATTTGTTTGCACCCAGAGTCGCAAGCAAGAAAGTACGTGATCTTTCAATGAGAAGTATGTTGAACGTGCCAGATCAACTGAACTTGCCTGCCACCTTTCTCAGTGCTGATTGGTAGTTTATCGATGGGTTCTGTCCAACTAGCCCATCAAGTGCGACTTGTGGTTGGCGAACACCGCTGTCAATCTTTTGTCATCACTGAGAGGCTGATTCCTTCCTAGTTTCCAGGTGGTCATGGGGGTAATTTGTAAATTTAATTACCTCCTATAAGCCACCCCAGTAACCCCCATAAATCAGTACCTCCCCTGCAGGCCTCCTCCATGGAACCCCAATTGGCACGTTTTGATGGAATGGCCCATCAGGGCGCTGATAGGCAAACCAACCACGGCAGTGAAATACAGTCCCATGCTGAGGAAAATGTATTTTTCTGCCCATGTGGGAGCGACCGGCACATCAGCTTAACTGTTGGCAAGTACATGGCATTCCGATTCCCAGGGTGCAGCGTGAGGAGGTTTTCTTTTGGGTTGGCTGATAGTAAGTGGAACGTGAGGGGCAGGTTGAAGGGGAGGCGACTCAGGGGAGCAACCTGGAGAAAACTATTGGGACACCAAGACGTTTAGTGAAAAACTGGGACTGTCTCGTCAAAACCGGGAGGTCTGATCACCCTAGAACTACGTGCTGAGAGGTACACTACAGCTTGGGGCAGCTGCCACAGAAGATCAATGGGGAAAAGCCACAGTCTAATGCCTGCCTGCCATAGTATAGTGAGGGGCTGGAACCTGTGTAGAACCCCTTAGGCTATCTATTTGACAGAAAATGCATATTGTAAAAATTGCTTGTAATTGCCATTGTAGTGAGGCACCTCAGAGTGTCTCGTGTTGTGGAAAGAACTTGAACAGTAACTGCACTTTCTGTAATGTCCAATTTGAACAGTTATGGAATGTGCTTCTACAAATTTTATGAATAAAGAATATTTTTGCGAAAAAAATAGGAGTACCTGAGTGCTGAAATATTGACCCAAACTGTCACAACAAGAGAAGTGATTTTTGATACCAACATGCAAATTCTCAGCAAATGTCTTATATATATAGCCTCCCCTTAAATATAGGTCCAAGAGGTGGCCAGAGGATAAGACTAAAGATAAGATCTTCCCATGTGAAACCTCCGCATTAGAGTGTAACATAAAGAAATGCATTTTACCACTCTTTTCTTTCATGATGAATTTGTTTTTCACAATGCTTAATATTTTGGTCCTCTCTTCCAAGGTAAGGTACACATGAACCACACAATATTTCCTTTCAATAGGGGAGAAAAAAAATACTGTGGTAGATAAACTGTCAGCATGTTCATTCCGCAGGTTGCAACTTTTGGCAAAAATGGAAAAGAGGGTCTTAAAGCCTAACTAATTGCAGGCAAGATATGGCTGTTCTCTCAAAGGATGCAGTTCACAACCTTTTCATACCAAATTAAAGTCAAGAAAACTGAAGGCTTTGAACAAATCCATAGGTTCAAGTAGTTTTGACTGAAGTTTAATCGCAGTAAGATTCAGATTTCAGGTGGGAATAAAGAACAAAGACCTCAGAGTTGACTTTCTAGTTGTTATTTCCATAGGGCTTTCTAGATGCCAGGACTACATAGGGTATACAGCACAGAAACAGGCCACTCAGCCCACTACTCCATGCCAGTGTTTATGCTCCACATGGGCATTCTCCTATTTGTTCTCATCTAAATCTATCTCTCAAAAGCCTTTACAAAGGCAGCCCCCTCAAGAGTCGCACTGTCAGCTAAGATCTCTGCACCACTGTGTGATATGTGATGGTTAACTGAGTGCATATCTGTATGGGATTTAGAAATCTCCCAATTCTGAGAAAAAGGTCACAGAGCCAAGTCGCCCTCCGTCAGTAAGGGGTTTACAGTTATGCCAGTCTTTACCATAACACTGATTCAGCCAAAAAATATGGCAATGAGAGGAGGTGTTTGGAGAGATGGGAAAAACAATATTGAAACTTAATCTTCCAGGGGATGAAGAGTTTCTGGTCTTCTTTCATCTGCTGCATCAAATCAAACTTTAATACGATCCTGTTTCAGAATTTTTGACCATTTGTTCACAGGCAGGATTTTGAATCAAGTTTTATTTATGTTTCATTCTTAAAAAAAGTGAATTTTCACAGGTTTATAGAGCGACAGATTGCAGCACTGGATTCAAGGAGCTTGAATGGTTAGTGAGCCATTCATTGAAGTGGCATCCACAATGACCAGGAACATTAAGATATTCCTTTTCATGTCAGATGGTCAAGAAATGTTAAAACCTGCTGTGGTGAGGATGAATCTGTTCAGGTGGGCACAGCACGAGGAGTCTGTTGAGAATATTGGGAGAGGGACGTAGTTGGCTACATTGACAGGGTTGTTGGCAAAGCCTCATTGAGAAGGCGTTAAAGACATTACCTCTCTGCTTCTTGGGGTCAGCATTAACAAAGAAATAGAGACATGGAAGTTATCAGGTTTGAACAAAGGACTGTGAGGAACAGCTAATAGTTCAAAGCTGAAAACTAAAATTCAGGAGGTCCGCTTTTCCAGTTAGAAGTTGTCTGGAAAGAAAGGTGGTGACAAGGAGAAGTAAGTTCGTACATGGAAATGGGAGGGCACATAATTTATGATTTTTGAGGAAAGGAGTTGTGATAGAGTGAAGTAAGTGGAATTTGCTTTGTTATTTTGTATGTTCATTTGCTGTCTGAAAATAAAGCAATTAAATGATTCGTAATTTGCCTTATTTCACTAATGTTTTCAAATCATTTTGGCAAGCTGCATGTTGGGGCACATACAACAGATGTGGCATCCAATACAGATCACTAGGAGAATCTGATTGTTACACCCTGGGCTTTGCAATGGTATAATTAGATGCTGGGCACTACAGGCATACTCTTAAACATAAGTCGATTGCATCACTTACAAGAACTGTAATAGAACAATGGGATTTTAAAGAGGAGATGGTTTGGGTAGAGGCAAGATGCATGCCCATGAGGAGAAAAGGTAGGGCAACCAAAATCAAAGTTCCCTGGATGACGAAGGAGATAGCGCGCAAGATGGAACAGAAAAAGCCAGTATATGACAGGTCTCAGGTGATAATACAAGTTTTTTCCTAATTCTTTGATGGGATGTGGGCATCGCTGGCAAGGTCAGCATTTATTGCCCATCCCTAATTTCCTTTGAACAGAGTGGCTTACTGGGCCATATGAGAGGGTAGTTAAGAGTCGACCACTGCTGTGGGTCTGGAGTCACATGCAGGCCAGACCAGGTAAGGATGGCAGGTTTCCTTCCCTAAAGGAGATTAGTGAACCAGGTAGGTTTCCATAACAATTTCATGGTCACCATCACTGAGACTAGTTTTTCAATTCCAGATTTAATTAATTGAATTTAATTTCTACCAGCAGCAATGGTGGGATCTGAACCCACATCATTCTCTTCTCCAGAAAACAGTGGAGGCTGGGTCTTTAAATTTATTCAAGGCTGAGTTAGGTAGATTTTTGATAAACAAGGCAGTCAAGGTTTATGGGGGGCAGACAGGAAGGTGGAACTGAGACCACAACCAGATCAGCCATGATCAGATTGCATGGCAGAACAGGCTTGATGAGCCAAACCGCCTACTCATGTACCCAAGTCCTATGTTCCTATATTCCCCCAGAGCATTGCCTGGGTCTCTGGATTACTAGTCCAGTGAGATTAACAGTACACTGCCACTTCCCCATGAGTGATCCTCCTCCTCCTTCAGGTACCAGGCCCGAAGAGGGCATCGGCGACCATGGATTTCCATTGGGTTGCTCCATGATTATGCTTGGCTAAGTGCTGCAGTGGTTTTCCATTGCCTTCTGCGGCATGGGTAACCAGAAAATTCTCCCGCTCTTACTGCCTGTAATCAGGTGAAAGAATTATATACAGGCTGATAATCAACTTATCTGGTTACATTATGAACATACCTTCCATGGCTATCAAATCTTGAAGTGGGACTAGAACCCAGAGTTTCTGGCCTAGAGGTAGGGACACTACCACTGCACCACAAGACATCCTCCAGGAGTGATATCCAGGCTGAATAAAGAAAGTTCAGTTAGGAAGTGAAAAGGAAAATAACCAGGGCAATGAACATAAAAGGGAATGCAAAAGTCTTCTATAGACATATAAATAGTAGAAGAGTAATAAGAAGAAGGGTGGAACCAATTAGAGACCAATAAGAATACCTACATGTGGTGTCGAGGGCATGGCTGAGATACTAAATGAGTAACTTGCATCTGTCTTTATCAAGGAAGACGACACTGGCCCAAGTCTTAGTGAAAGAGGAGGTTGTTGGTATACTGGATGGGCTAAACATTGATCAAGAGGAAGTATTGGAAAGTCTGGTTGCACTTAAAAAGTGGAGACATCACCAGGCTCAGATGCACGCATCTGAGGTTACCTGAGGGAAATAAGAAATTATGGATGCACTGGCCATAATTTTCCAGTCCTCCTTAGATATGGGAATGGTGCATACTGGAGAATTACAAATATCACACGCTTGGATAAACCCAGAAATTACAGGTCAGTCAGTTTAAGCTCTCTGGAGGGGAAACCTTTAGAAACAATAATCACAGAATCGTTACGGCGCAGAATGCGGCCATTCAGCCCATTGTCTCTACACTGGATCTCCAAATGAGCATCATGACTGAGTGCCATTCTCCTGCTTTTTTCCCCGTACCTGTAATACAGGACAAAATCCATAGTCACTTGGACAAGGGCGAATTAAATAAGGAAAGCTGGCAGAGATTTACTGAAGGCAAATTCTGTTTAACTAATTTGATTGAGTTTTTTGATTATGTAACAGGAGGGGGTTGATTAGAGTAATGTGATTGATATGGTGTATATGGACTTCCAAAACGCATTCGATAAAGTGCCACATAATAGGCTTGTCAGCAAAGTTGAAGCCCATGAAATATAAAGGGCAGTGGCAGCATGGATACAAAATTGACTAAAGGACAGGAAAAATAGAGTAGTGGAGAATGGTTCTTTGTCCGATTAGGGGAAAGTATATATTGGGGTTATGAGGGATCAGTATGAGGACCACTGCTTTTCATCACATATTAATGACTTGGACTTGAGGGTATAGGGTATAATTTCAAAATTTGCAGATGACACAAAACTTGGAAGTGTGGTGAACACTGAGGAGCATGGAAATAGACTTGAAGAGGACACTGACACAGTGAACTGATGGCAGATGAAGTTTACCAAAGAGAAGTACAAAGTGGTACATTTTGGTAGGAAGTGTAAGGAAAGGCAAGAGAAGCTAAAGGGTACAATTCTAAAGGGGGTGCAGGAACAGAGAGACCTGGGGTTATATGTGCACAAATTGATGAAGGTGGCAGGGCAGGTTGACAAAAAGGTTAAAAAAGCAGCTGGAATCCTGGGCTTTTCAAATAAAGGCATGGAGTACAAAAGCAAGGAAGTTATAATGATACCTTATAAAACACTTGTTTGGCCACAGATGGAGTAGTATGTCCAATTCTGGGTACTGCACTTAAGGAAGAACATGAAGGCCTTAGAGAGAGTTCAGAAAAAAATTTCTAGAATGGTTCTAGGGAAGAGGGACTTCGGTTACATGGATAGATTGGAGAAGCTGGGGTTGTTCTACTTACAGTAGGGAAGGTTGGGAGGAGATTTGAAAGAGGTGTTCAAAATCATGAGGGGTTTAGACAGAATAGATAGAGAGAAATTTTTACCACTGGCAGAAAGGTCTAAAGCCAGAAGAAATCGATTTAAGGTGACTGGCAAAAGAAACAAAGGCAACACGAGGAAAAAATACCTGTACACCGCAAATGGTCGTGATCTGGAATGCACTTTCATTATGACGAAAGTGCTATATAAGTTGTTGTTGAAAGGGTGGTGGAGGTAGGTTCAACTGTGTTTTTTAAAAGAGAATTAGATAAGTACTTGAAAGGGAAAAAACAGTGTAGAGGTACAGGAGAAAGGGCAGAGAAGTGGAACTGGGTAAATTGCTCTTACAGAGAACCAGCATGATCTTCATGACCTGAATGGCCTCCATCTGTGCTGTAATCATTCTATGATTCTAACTTCCCTAACATATTATTTCCACTGTTTTTATACCCCTCCTCTGATTTTCCATGATTTCACATCATGAACCATTCTCAACCCAGAAGCTGGATGAAGGATCTCTCCAAAGGCCTCTGCCTATCCCAACCTTGCATCAATTGCTAGAAGTCAAAGAAACTGACTTGAGCTAACTCTCTTAAGGATTGCCCCTCCCTCCCTGCATTTCAAGTCTGACTGAGGCAAGCAACTCACCATTTGCCAGGCTGCAGGTAGCCATTAGCATTCCACTGTTCTGGGGCACTGTATAAGTTGTTACTGCTTAAAAGGTAATAGCCTCTCACCTCATTGATGATTCTGAAATGGTGCTGGTGCAGAACAAATGCTATGGCTGTGTAAATACAACAAGGTAGATAACATAGCACTGACAGCAACCAACAACTGCACGTGTGTAAGCTAAAATGTCACAATTCAAAACTTTATTTTCTGGCTGGGAATGATCTGGTGATCAGAAAGTTGCACTTTTGGTGAGAAGGGTAACTAGGCAACTGACTTACTCCCAGAAATTTCATGATTAAGCACCTCAGAAGATGCCAATGAAAATCTCCTCCTTAGTTCTGCCCTAGTGTCAGCCGATGTTTCAGTGCAATTTTATTCACCCTGCAGTGTTGCTGTTGAAGTCAGTGTTGTGAGGTGGTTGCAGTATTTGAAACGTGTGCGAACTTTAATCGCTACGATAAAAGGAAAATTACAAGGAGGCCCCAGATGTGCTGCTTTGTGATGTCGTACATGAGCACTAGCTTCATGCCTTTCAGATTCTCATTTTGCAGCCCAGTTCCTTGGTATCTTGTCCATGAAAGGAGAACACACAGTCCCGCCCCCTCTTAATCCAAATTTGTTAAGTTTCATGCTGTCCAGTTCACAGACTAACACAGTGGAAATATGGAGTGCTGGGGTGAGGAAGAAATAATTGCAGCTTAAAGAAAAAAAAATCAATTGTAATTGATAAAAATGTTCAGCAATTTCACCAGCATTACTCAAGTATGCTCTATTTGTTACAGTGCAGTGCAGTTACATATGAAATTAGGCAGACCATTTGAAATGAAACCGAGGCCAACATGTTTGGAAAAGGAGCAGAAACAGGACAGCTTTTATGTGTTTACCTCTATTCAAAGTAATTTTAAAAAATACAAAATTTGTCGGCGCAGGGTTTTGGATAATTTGGGAGCTGTCAGCACCTGTCATCTCCTCACAGGCAACCTTCCCATTTGAAGAAAAATAATAACGTGCAGTATGGATTTAAGAATTGTGAAGGGAGTGGGAGAGTGGAAAAAGGGATGGGGCAATCTGAATGCTGTGGGGTCGGGGTGGGGGGGGGAGAGAGCAGGCGGGTGGGGTTGGTGGGCTCACTCATACTCCCTCTGGCTCAAAGTAATATACCTTTTGCTGGCAGTCACTGAAGAATACAGATGTAAGGAACCTTACACTTGCTTTTGGCAACTCCTAGAGATGCTTGATAAATGGCCCAACTTCAAGTGTAAAATGGATGGAAAGAGATCTAATTTCTATCCACTGCTTTTAGATTGGCTGTCATTGAAAAGTTTCCTTCTAATAGTCTGCTTTAAGAATTGCCATATATTGTAATCGCCTATCAAGAATCTGTCAGTTAAAACAGAACCAGTTGGATAATTCTTCCTTCTGATTTTCTTTCCTCATCTCCTCTGCAGACACTAATTCTTGCTGGAGTACAATTTTATAGGTGCTTATTGTCCTTAAGGACCCGGCCACAATCAAACTTTATATTGAGCCTTGAATGTTTCAGGATGAAGAATTATCATAGCTTAATCTGATCCTGTTCTCTCCCTCTTGACAGCCCAAGCTATACAAAGAATCAACAGAAAGTGATCAGGAGCAATGAGCCATCAGGGAAATATACAATCTGGTTTTAATTAATGAAGGTGTATTCAGAATTTGTGACTAGCAATGAAGATTCAATGGAATACCACTGATTATATCTTGATCATGTTTTTGTTCAATTGGATGGTCCATTTTTTTTCTAAGTAAGGACAAAAGTGTCATACCATGTGAGTACAATGTTTGATTTGCTGAAATGAAGTTTGAAGGCCACAGAGACAAATGGTTATTAAGTAAACAAAGATCATGTCAATTAAAGCTCGACTGCTGGATGATGACAGAACTTTGCCGATTGTGCAGATGGATTTTGGTTTCATGTCAGCAGCATCCAGTTGTGCCTCTTTTTAAGTTTGCTTTGCATTTGCAACAAAGTACGATGCCTCCAGTATGAAGTCTGCATGTAGTGACACATTGCCTCGATTTTTATTTTTGGGGGTGTGGGTGTGGTGATGTGGGAAGGGTCTGAGGGAGCTTGGGTCCTGGGCATTGAAACCAGTAAGTTCAAGGACATGAAGGCTACACTGATATTAATGGCAGGGCTTCATTTCAATAAATATTTCCATAATTGTGCCCGACACCCAGTCAGCTTGGCTACCTGGCCAGCGAGTGAGTGTGGGAATCCATAGTGGGGCAACCCATGCTAATGGTATATGGCATTCAGTATGTGGAGGGGATTCCCTCAAATTGCAGGGTTTTTGTTCAATGAAAATTGTGGGGGGAATGCAGAGACTGGGGATTCCCAGAACATTATTGGGATTTTGGGGCTGGGGAGGCCCAAGGACTCATAGGGTGAGAACCCCTGGCCTGCAAACAGTTCAAAAACAAATAAAGTTTTCAAAATGATGTGAGCCTATTCTGGCCAGTCAGATCCTCCTGCCATGAAAGGCAACAAGCAGCACAGGATTCCCCCACGACATGAACACTGAATTATATTGTAGTACTGATAACATTAACATGCTGCAGTGTTAAGTATGCCTTGACCAGGGCCTACATTTCTACCATAGGATTTTAACCACTTGTCCGAACCTGCCAAGCAGAGGAAGTTAAAATTAAGGCCACTGTTTCACTATATTACAAATGCATCGATTGCATCATTTAATTTTTTGAGTGATCAAAATTTTGATACTGTTTTAACAAAATCTGAGTACATCTCACCAACAAAGGGGGGTTTGGGTGTGGGGGGAGTCCTGTGGGGGGGAGTCGGTCTGGGTCTGTGCAATAGTTACCCAAAAGTTAGAAGTGCTTTGAATCTTTCTAGCTTTTTCTGGTAACTATTGGTGTAACCCAGTCAGAACCATCTGAAGTTTGCGATTTAAATTGCCAACACCGGATAGCTCCCAGTGCAAGGCGATAGCCCGGGGAAGTTCTTACTTCTGGGCGATTGCTGTGCAAACCTTACTTGGGAACTTCTGAAGAGGACTCCTGCATCTCTGGGGTACATCCCCAATACGATGCCAAGAAGCTTGGAAGTTACAGCCCTAAAAGTCTTAAACCGTGAAATCTTGTCTATCGGTCACTTCCGTCCGTCACTGGGAAATTCATCTCTTTTCAAAGGTTTTCAGTCTTTACAGGGATCGCAACACTTTTCCAACTTGGAAAAATATTCATGAGTTTGTTACACAGAAAGGTTTTTAGCAATATTTTGGTTCAGAAGTAAGACTAATGACAGTGCCAGGGAAATGAGTGAATAACGGAATTGATATTGAATCAGTTTTAGATTCAGGACTGTGCGTATGGTTTTCCATTCATTCTCAGGATGTGGCTGTCACTGGCAAAGCCAGGGTTTTTTGCCCATTACTAGTTGCCCTGGAAAGTTAGTGGTGGGCACCTTCTTGAACTGCACTTTGTAACAGTTTGATAAAGCTGAGCGGCTTGCTTAGCGGCTTTAGAGGGCAGTTAAGGGTCAAGCACAAAGGTATGGGACTGGAGTCACACAAACCTGATTGGGTAATGACAGCAGGTTCCCTTCCCTAAACAACAACTTAGATAGCATTTTTAATATAATTAAACATCCCAAGGTCCTTCACAGGAGCATTATAAAACAAAATATGACACTGAGCCATATAAGGAGATATTAGATCAGATGACCAAAAGCTTGGTCAAAGAGGTAGGCTTTAAGGAACAGCTTCAAGGAGGAAAGTGAAATGGAGAGGTGGTGAGGTGTAGCGAGAGAATTCCAGGGCTTTTTTCTTGGGCAGCTTAAAGCACGGTCATCAATTGTGGAGTGATTAAAATTGGGAGTGGTCAAAAGGCCAGAATTGGATGAGTGCCTCATAAAGTTGTGGGGCTGGAGGAGATTATAGAGTTAGGGATGGGCATGGCTGTGGAGGGATTTGATAACAAGGATGAGAATTCTAAAGTCACTGATCTGGAGCCAATGCAGGTCAGCAAGCACAAGGGTGATACGTGAACAGGGCAGTTGTATCACAATCCAGCAATACCATAGACTATTGATAATTCACTTAATATTCAGTTTGAATAGCTCCTTAAAGCTAATTACCAGAAATGTCACCGCACTCACAGTTTAAATGAGAAAATACACACATAGAAAGAAATAGAAACAAAACCAAAGCTCCGAGTGTTATTCCTAAATTTTTTTCTATTGACTTTTTCAAAAAACGTTATGGCAGGACTCACTCTTTAACGTTCTCAAAGACATCAGGCCTTCCATTTTCTAATAACTGCCAAAGCTTCCTGAAACCAGAGCAACATGTCACTCTGCCAACTGTGTGAATAAGCTTGACAATGATTCATAAACCAAATCACCCTTCTGCTACAGCAGATTGAAAGCATACCAGCAACAGATTATCAACACATTTTACTGTGCATCAATAGTTCAGTCCTGGAATTAAAGGCATTATGTCATCCGGTTGCGAGGATCAAGTGTGATATTGGTAACCATTCACAACAGCCTAAGATGCTACCATAGTAACAGCATCAGCTCAGCAACTAAAAAATCTCAGTCGAAATTCATGTCTTGTGGGGCTGTTTTCTGATAAAAATTTGCTTGACAAGAAATTACTTCAGAAGAGTTTTTGAATTGTCTATTTTCAAAATGAAAGTTGCCTTCTTAAAACTCTTTCAAACAGAGATGTCCAATGTTTTAAAGCTAAGGATGAATATGTCAAAAGTAAATGGGCTGCACTAATTCTCCCTCCCCCACCACAACAGATGAATTGCTCACTGTTGGAGTTGCATTATTTGGTGGCTTAGACAAAAACTGGCCAAACTTGGCCAGTGAAGACAGACATGGTGTTGGCCGAAGCTAGGGGTGCAACACTCTTCCAACCACCGTTACTAAATTTAACCTCTATCACTTTTTGTTTTGTATAGAAATGCTGGTATCAATAAAGTCATTTAATTATTGTGTCACAAATAGTGAAATAGCATAGTTCTTGGGTTTTTCTGAATCTATGACAGTGTGATTTATTTTAGTTTATGAAGGTTGCATGGATACTGGCCAGTTGTTTCTCTTTACCTCTCCAGGCAGTAAGGAAATGATTATGTGCAATAATGTTGGCTCCCTTTGCTTCTGCCAGTGTCAGGAAGCTTATCTGCAAAAGCCTGCTGCTATTGACGACCGATACAAGCATGCAACTCTTATCTGCTCACAAAGCTACAAATGCACACTGACATTAGGGAACAGTGGAGTACAATGACGCATGGCTGATCTTATTAGTCAACATTTCACTTCAAAATGAATTTCTAAATGGGATGCACTGAATTTAATTTATTTTCTTGATTTCATGGCTTTAATGTAGGGCATTATTAACAAATATGTAAAGCTGAACAAGAGCAGATAATTACATAATACACTGGACTTAATTTAGACCTCAAGGCTGAAGCATTAAATGTCACAGAAAAAGGGCCAGGGTATGTATGTTCTTTGCTTGACAAGTGGAAGATGAAAACATGATGCCCCTATCATTTTCTTGTTATTGTTATGGCATTAGCAGCCACAGTGCTGCTTTAAGCTTCACTTTACTAATAAATATACTCCACCTTCGTTGTAAGATAGCCCTGGAAACCATGTACTTTGAGAATTATGATGAAGTGAGTGAAGTAAACATCCCATAAGGAAACAGTAAAGTAACACGAAAAGTTATGAAACCAGATCTCGTCACTGAGCCTTACAATCAGGTTGAATGCAGAAATATCGAGGGAAGGAATCAAACCAAATGACGGTGTGATTTATTCAGTTGTGTGTATGACTGCCAGCTCTTCTTGAATTTAGCTGCCAGTTATTCAAATCCTTAAAGACCTGCCAATTATTTTGGGGTAATTAGTGAGCTGTTCAAATAGCAAAAGTTGGTCAGGCCATTTAGTAAGAATATATAAAAGAACAAATATAATTGTTGGAGTTAATTATAGAATACATATCCTAACATTGGAGATTGCAAGCCACTTATTATATTCCTTCTTTTGATGATCTAACTTTGCCTAAAATCTACTGTAAAAATATACATTATATTACAGCTTTATTTATTTGTTTGTTCATCTATTGCTCATTGTTAGTTTTTCAGTTAAAACCTAAAATATGATCTGGTGTTGTTACATTCTGCTGGTTCTTGGAAGATGCAAGGAGCATCCTGTTGGTGCAGAGGGTTCATTAGGTGAAGAAGTCTAACAAATGTTTTCTGTAATTATCCTGGGTACGCTACTGAAACTTGCTTACATATCAGAATATAGTAAACTATGTCTGACCACAGTCCAAAGTGCATCAGCAAAAATATCTAAAGAGCTGAAAAGGCCCCAAAAAGTATCAATAATTTCAGGGATCATACAGAGAAACTGGAGATATCTCACCACTGGATGAAGTGGGAAATCCTAATGCCATGCAAAGTTGTAATGTTAAATATGCAAAATTTCAAAAGTATATTTGTAAAACTTCAGGGACTGAAATAGGCGATATGGAAATACAGAACAGAAGAGACTCATTGGCAGCTCTCTCTAACGGGAGTGCTCCACTTTAATCCATTTCCCTATTATTTTAGATTCTTTCTTTTCAAATATGTATCCAGTGATCTCTATCATTAGACTTATTTTGGGGCTGAATTTTATTGCGGGTTTCAGGTCCTGAACCAAATGGGGTCCTGTGCCCTCAATTGTGGGCAAAGAGATCAACATCCTGGGGGTCACCATTGACCAGAAACTGAACCGGACTAGCCTTATAAATACTGCGGCTACAAGAGCAAGTCAGAGGCTAAGAATCCTGTGGCGAGTAACTCGCCTCCTGACTCCCCAAAGTCTGTCCAACATCTACAAGGCACAAGCCAGGAGTTTGACTAGATACTTTCCACTTGCCTGGATGAGTGCAGCTCCAAGAAGCTCAACATCATCCAGCACTAAGCAGCCTGCTTGATTGGCACCGCATCCACAAACACTCATCCCTCCCACCACTGACGCTCAGTACCAGCAGTTGCCCTGTCAGTCTTTCCACCCCACCCCCACTAGAGCTGTACCTTGAGTGTCCTGCCATCCATTCTTAATTAGCACATTCTCTTAGATAATATCACCACTTTTTACACGTCTTTGTTCCTTTGTCTGTGACATCTTTTGATTATCTGCTCCTATCACTGCTTGCTTGTCCCTACAACCACCACCCCAGCAACTTCTCTCCACCACCCCCCCGACCCCCCCACCTTAAACCAGCTTATATTTCACCCCTCTCCTAACTATACTTCAGTTCTGTTGAAGGGTCATGAGGACTCGAAACGTCAACTCTTTTCTTCTCCGCCGATGCTGCCAGACCTGCTGAGTTTTTCCAGGTAATTCTGTTTTTGTTTAGGCTCCTTAACTTGCCAGCCCGATCGCACAGTCAGCAGCTCTGAAGCCTTGACATTGCACTGGGAGAGGCAAGTGCTGCTGAGACAAGTCAGGGGCCATGAAGGCGCTTCAGTATGGAGGCATCCACAGAGGCATAGGACTAAACTAAAAATTATGACAGTGAAGCCGTCAGGCCCCTTGGAGAGGAAGGAACACCACTGCGGGTGAACCATTTGGGCCAGGGGTACAGCCTTTCCTTTGAGTGGGCACTTTTTGGGGCATGGAGCCTGTCATGAAGCTATTAAGGTATATAATATTTTGGAAAATATTTTTCTTTTAAAATAGAGGTTTAGTCTGTGGGTGTTTCTTAATTGGATTAAAGCCAGCTAGTCTGGGTGCTTTGATGTGTAATAGTTTTAATATATAACAGAGTTAGTGCGCATTTGCATTTTTTGAATTGAGTATTCAAGAAGTGGGGTGAAAAATGGTGCCTATCTAGCAGATACCAAGCAATATGTTTATGACTAATAATATTCGTATTAGAAAGGGGTTTTATTGTTAGAGAGGTTTAGTTCAGAGGTTGTTGATACAATGAGAATTAACATTCAATGGGCTTTAGCAGTTTTCTGGTGTGCAGGGCAGAGGCAATGTGAGATTAAAAGGCAGCTGTAAGCCTCCAACTGGATCCACAGGAACCAAAGTGAAAAGAACCTCATTTTGAATTTGTAAGGTGAAAATGCTCTGCCTGGTGTTTGGTTAAGTCTATGGGTTGCTGTTGTCTTAATGGAGATTAGTTTGGGAATTTGTTAAAAGTTATGATAGTAGCAATTTGTAGCCATGTGTATAACCTGTGTAAATTAATAATATGTTTCATTTAGTTTAATGTAAGACCTAAGAACTGGTGGTCTGATTCCTGAGTAGCATCTCAAACATAACACTTAAAATTATAGTTGTTTAAAGTTTCCCTCTGGGGTTTTTAAATAACTCCGCTTTACCAACTGCATTGGTCATAACAGAGCCTCTGGATCCCTACCCTGACCTGCTGCAGGGAGGCCTGCCTCCAATGAGTTGACACCCTCCATGCACAGTAAAACACTGGCATGCTTGTAAAATTGTTCCTAAAAATTTGAATTGACTGCTCCCCTCTGTGCAGCAGGTGCCGAGTCCGTTTCCAGCCTGCGCCTGGGAATGTTCACCGGTAAGTGGGAATGCACTGGGGCACCATCCTGACGTTGCTCCCTATTTTCTTGGCCCTCTGCCTCCAAGCCTGCCATAACAGAGCCGGGAAAATTCAGACCCATTTCGGAATAGCCATCTGTGGTATTGAATATCCTGATTGTCCTGTGCAAATTGTTTTCTTAACTTTCTTGTTGCTCTTTCATTGATGATCATGACTCTACATCCCCTTGGTAATGATTCGGTCACCAGTCGAAGCAATCTTGCAATATTTTATCTCACCAAAATCTTTCATAACTGAACCTCCTCTATTCAGGTATTAAAAAAATCCCATTTTAAGACCTTTCTAACTATGACCCCTATTCCTTGTACCATTCTAGTGAAGCTTGCCAATATTGATTTCTTGTCTCCGATATTGTTCCTTTACAGGCATTCTGGCGTTTTGAACTGCATTTAATACTCCATCTGTGATCTAACCACTGTCTTGTACAATTCAACATCACTTTCTTGTTTTCTCCATGTCCCTGAATTTTATTTGCTTTTATTATGGACTTTCCTACATAAAAGTTCTATGTACCTGCACCATTACATCTCCCTGCTTCTCTTACCGTTTGGTGTATGCATCCTTTTGCTGTTCTTTTTCCTCCAAAATGTACTACTTCACACTTCTCTGCATTGAACTGTGTCTGCCTTCTGTTCCAACCTGTCTGTGCCCTTTCAGATTTTCCATCACAACAAGCCATGCACCTTAACTTGTTATCAATAAACTTCCCTTGTACCTATGTCCTAATCATTTATTAAAAGACCCTTGGGCGCCTTACAACTACAAGGAACATGTAATTGCTTTCTGTCCCTTGGTCATCTTCATCCATGTTGTTATATGCTGTTTAATATGAGTTGCCTTAATTTCTGAAACAAGTCTCTTAAATGGCACCTTAGCAAATATGTATTTAGCATGCATCATAATCCATCCTGCATCTGAATATCTTTCATAGCCATTCTGCTGTTTGATTGGCTGTTTTCTTGAACCAATTAATCTAGCTAAATCCCTCTTTCAGTGAACTGAAATTAGCTCATTTCCAGTCCAACATCTTTTTCTTTGACTTTCTTTTCTCTATTTTCAATTTGAATCAAATTATGTTATGGCCAGTATTTCCCAAATGTTCCCCGGCTTGTCCTGCTTCTTTTCACAGAGCTACATCTTGCATTGCATACTTTCCTGTTGTACATCTCTGAAGTCCTTGAATGTGTTGACGTCTCCAAAGTTTGTACCCATCTCTGCCAGAACTCCATGTTTGAATCCTTCCATTCAGGTTTCACCCTGGCCAGAGTCCCAAAATGGCTCTTAGCAAAGTTACAAATCCTTTGCGGCTGTAACAAAGGTAAACTATCCTTCCTTGTCCTTCTCAGCCTGTCTGCTGTTGATCAAACTATTCTCCTCCGACACATTTCCAAGGTCATCCCGCTGGGTGAAACTGAATTCGACTGATTCGATTATTAGCTATATAATCGAAGCCACAGAATCACCAAAAATGGTTTCTCTTCCAACTCCCACACTGTTATCTCTGGTGTCCCCCATGGATTGATCCTTGGCCCCCCAATATTTCTCATCTACACACTGCCCTTCAGTGACATCATCCAAAAACACATTAGTTTCAACATATAGGCTGACAACACCCAATTCCACCTCTCACGATCTCTCCACTCACTCTATCTTAGACTGCTTGTCTGACACCCAGTACTGGATGAGCAGAAATTTCCTCCAATTAAACATTTGGAAAACCCATCATCTTTGGTCTGGATGACAAACTCCACTCCCTAACTACCGACTCCATCCTCTCCCTAGCAAATGTCAGAGTCAGTTAGCAAGCTTGGCATCATATTTTACCCAGAAATGGGCTTGCAACCATATGACCATGTCACTACTAAGGCTGCTTTAATTCCACCTCTGTAATGTCACCTACCTCTGCCCATCTGCTGATGGAACCCTTATCCATGCCTTTGTTATCTCTAGACTGGATTCCAATGCATTCTTGGTTGGCCTCCCACATTGTACCTTCCATAAACTTGAGTCATCCAAAATTCTGCTGCCCATGTCCTAACTTGCATCAAATCACACCTATTCCCCCTGTACTCACTGAGCCATACTAAGTCCTGATTCAGTGTCGCCTCCAGTTTAAAAATTACTTCCTTGTAATCAAATCCCTCCATGGCCTCGCCCATCTTTATTTGCAATTTCCTCCAGCCCCACAACCCTCCAAGATTGCTGCACTCCTCTAATTCTGACCACTTGAGAATACCCCATTTTAATCGATCTAATAATGATAGCTTATCTTCAGCTGTGTTGGCCCTAATCTCTGAAATTCCCTCCCTAAACCTCTACTCCTCACTATCTTGTTACCCTCTTCAAAAACCTACCTTTGACCAAGCGTACCCTAATATCTCCTCATATGGCTCAATGTCATATTTCGGTTTACAATGCCCCTATGAAGTGCCTTAAGATGTTTCATTATGTTAATGGCACTATATAAACAAGAATTGTTGTTGGTGACATGCAACATGAGGAAACTGTCCTGAATGCATTCTAGAAATCTCATCTTTATTTGACCAAAAGCTAACTAACAATCCAAGATAAACTAGGATAAGACCAAGCCTAACTTTGTTACAAGTCCTTTACTATGGCAAATGCTCCTTAATTGCCTACAAGTGTCATGTTTGACTTCTTTTACATTATTTGCTTGTATATACAGTACTCCAAATGAAGTACCAGACTCCTTATTATTCTTTAACTCAGCCCAGACACAATGCACTTGGGCATCATCAATATAAAAAATCCTTTTGATGATGTGGAAACACTGCTTCTTATAAATATGAATGAGAAAAGCAATAAAAAAGCAGGTCCACATGGAGAAAACAGTGAACACCTATTTTTAAATGCACACAATTAGGTCAACTTTTTAAAATGGGTTTATGAGAAATTAAGGTATAAGAAGTTGTCATTACTCAATAAGGTTTAAGTTATTGTTTAAATAAACTTCAGTCTATATACAATGATACCCTATGAACTAAAATTGGATGCAATGCAAACAGTGAACAACAAGATGCTCTGAAAGATAATGATTTTTTTTTTTAGGAAGCTGGGTCAATAGAGGGCAAATATATTAATGTAGAAAAATGTAAATAGTCATGCCTGAATTTGGTGGATACCATACAGGAACTGTTGAAACCACCATCCAGGTTTTGCTGCACTGAAAAAATATTGGGACTGCATCAACAGAATAAAATACAAGTCAGAAGAAGTACTACATGAGAGGGCAGTTGGACCCTTTTAGTAGTGGCGCACAGTCATGATAACCACAATGATGGATTTTATTGCCTTTGAGAGGATGCAGCAAAAAGCAACAAAAGGATGATGGCAGAAGTCAGGAAATTATGGGGAAAGATCTGTCTTCCTATAAAACAGATTTCAAGGATGAATTTGATTCAGGCAAATTGTTTACAGTAATAAAGCTTTCAAAAGCTAAAGGAAATAATTTAAAGGCGGCAAACAGTGGATTAAAGTGGAATTTTAAAAAATTTGTTCTTGGGGATGTGAGCATCGCTGCCAAGGCCAGCATTTGTTGCTCATCCCTAGTCACCCTCGAGAAGGTGGTGGTGATCTGCGTTCTTAAACTGCTGCGGTTCATCTGGTGCAGTTACACCTACAGTGCTGTTAGGAAGGGCGTTCCAGGATTTTGACCAAGTGACAATGAAGGAACAGCAATATAGTTCCAAGTCAGGATGGTGTGGGGCTTGGAGAGAAACTTGCAGGTAGTGGAGTTCTCATGCATCTGCTGTCTTTGTCCTTCTAAGCGGTAGAGGTTGCGGTTTGGAAGGTGCTGTTGAAGGAGCCTTGGTGAGTTGCTGTAGTACATCTTGTAGATGGTACAGATTGCTGCCACTATGTGTTGATGGCACAGGGAGCAAATGTTTAAGGTGCTGGGATGCCATTCGAGCAAGCTGTTTGGCCTGTATTGTGTTGAGGTTCTTGAGTGTTGTTGGGAGTTGCTCATCCAAGCAAGTGGAGAGTGTTCCCTCACACTCATGACTTGTGCCTTGGTGGATAGGCTTTGGGGACTCAGATGGTGAGTTACTCACTGCAGTATTCCCAGCCTGTCCTGCTCTTGTAGCTAAAGTACTTATATGGCTAATCCCATTAAGTTTCTGGTCAATGGCAAACCCCAGGATATTGAATGTGGGGGATTCAGTGACAGTAGTGTCACTGAGATGGTTAGATTCTCTTTTGTTGGGGGTGGTCATTGCCTGGCACGAATGCTACTTGCCACTTATCGGCCCAAGCTTGAATGTTGTCAATTTCTTGCTGCATATGGACACGGACCACTTCAGTATCTGAGGAATCGCATGAGGAGTTGCAAATGGTATGGAACACAGCGAACATCCCCACTTCTGACCTTATGATTGAGGAAAAGTCATTGATGAAGCAGCTGAAGGTGGTTGCATCTTTGAAACAACCCTGAGGAACTCCTGCAGAAATGTCTTGGGGCTGAGATGACTGGCCTCCAATAATCACAGCCTTCTTTCTTTGTGCTGGGTATGACTCCTACCCGTGGAGAGTTTTTCCTCTGATTCTCATTGACATCAATTTTGCAAGGACTCCTTGATGCCGCACTTGGTCAAATGCTGCCTTGATGTTAAGGGCGATCATTCTCACTTCACCTCGAATGCAGCTCTTTTGTCTACATTTGAACCAAGGCTGTAATGAGGTCAAGAGCCGAATGGCCCTGGTAGAACACAAAGTGATGATTGGCAAGCAGTTTATTGCTGTCTAAGTGCCACTTGATAGCACCGATCAGGTGGTAATTGGCAGGATTGGATTGGTCCTGCTTTTTGTGGACAGGACATACCTGGATAATTTTCCACACTATCAGGTAGATGCCATTGTTGTACCTGTGGGGGATACCAGTGGACTGGGGCACGGCTAGTTCTGGAGCACGTCTTTGGTACTACTACCAGAATGTTATCAGGGCCCATTACCTAGGTTGTATCTAATGCCTTCAGCTATTTCTTGATATTATGTGGAATGAATCCAACTGGTTGAAGGCTAGCATCTGTGATGGTGGGGACTTCCTGAGAAGGCTGAGATGGATAATCCACTCGGCACTTCTGGTTGAAAGTGGTTGCAAATGCTTCAGCCTTGTCTTTTGCACTGATGTCCTGGGCTTTCCCATCATTGAGGATGGGGATAGTTGTGGAACTTTCTCCTCAGGTTAGTGGTTTAATTGACCACGGTCATTCATGACTGGATGTGGCAGGACTGCAGAGCTTTGATCTGATACATTGGTATTGGGATTGCTTAGCTCTGTCTGTGCCATGCTGCTTCTCCTGTTGTAGTTTCATCAGGTTGGTACCTCATTTTTAGGTATTCCTGCTGATGCTTCTGCCTTGCTATCCTGTACTCCTCATTGAATCAGGGCTGATTCACTGGTTTGAAGGTAATGATAGAGTGAGATATATATGCCAGGCCATGGGGTTACACATTGTGATTGAGTATAGTTCTGCTGCTGCTAATGGTCCATAATGCCTCATGGATGTCCAGTTTTGAGCTGTTGGATCTGTTCTTAATCTATCCCATTTTGCATAGTGGTAGTGTCAGACATCATGATGGAGGGACAGTGTGGTGATCACTCCTACCAATACTGTCATGGGCTGATGCATCTGCAACAGGTAGACTGGTGAGGACTAGGTCAGATAGATTTTTCCCTCTTGTTGGTTCTCTCACCACCTGCCGCAGGCCCAGTCTGGTAGATGTGTCATTCAGGACTTCCATGTGCTGTTCAATATGGAAAAGTATGATTCAGCTGAGGGAGGGTGGTAGATGATAATCAGGAGATTTCCTTGCCCAGCTGTTTGACCTGATACCATGAGACATCATGGGGTTTGCAGTCAATGCTGAGGATTCCTAGGGCAACTTCCTCCCGACTCAATATCACTTTGCCACCAACTCTGTTAGGTTTGTCCTGCTGGTGGGATGGGACATATGCAGAGATGGTGATGGAAGTGTCTGGGACATTGGCTGTAAGGTATAATTCCTTGAGTATAACCATGTCAGGCTGTTGCGTGACTAATCTCTGCTAATTTTGGCACAAGTCCCTCAATGTTAGTGAGGAGCACTTTGCAGGGTTGTCTGGGCTGGGTGTGCCAGTGTCATTAATGGTGCCTAGGTTGATGCCAGGTGGTTTAATTATTTTTTGACTTTCTGTAGCAGTTTGACCAAGTGACTGTCAGGGGACAGTTAGGAATCAACCACATTGTGTGGGTCCAGAGTCAGAAGGTGGTTAGACTAGATAAGGAGGGCAGATTTCCTTTCCTGAAGGATATTACAATGTAGTGTAATGTAATGCAATATAATGTAAACAGTAAACAAAAATTACAAGGAAATAACATAAGTAAATCACATAAATCATAAGAACATAAGAAATAGGAACAGGAGTAGACCATGCGGCCTCTCGAGCCTGTTCTGCCATTCAATAAAATCATGGTTGATCTGCTTGTGTTTCGAATTCCATATTACCATCTACCCCCGATAACCTTTGATTCCCTTGCCTAACAAGAATCTATCTACCTCTGCCTTAAAAATATTGTGACCCCGCCCCCACCGCCTTCTGAGGCAGAGAGTTCCAAAGTCGCACAGCCCTCAGAGAAAAAAATTCTCCTCATCTCTGTCGTAAAAGGGCGACCCTTAATTTTAAAACAGTGCCCCCTAGTTCTGGACTCACCCACAAGAGGAAACATCCTTTCCACATCCACCTTGTCAAGGCCGTTCAGGATCTTATACACTTCAATCAAGTTACCCCTCATTCTTCTGAACTCCAGTGGAAACAAGCCCAGCCTGTTCAACCTTTCCTCATAAGACAGCTCACCCATTCCTGGTATCAGTCTAGTAAACCTCCTCTGAACCACCTCCAAAGCACTCCCAATCATTCCAAGAAACAAGACACATTTCTTGTGGTCACCCCACAGTTTAAGGGTACGCAGGTAGAGAGAAAATGGGTGGCCAAGGAAGAAGTCAAGGAAGACCAGGCAGTTAGCACAGGAGTCTAAATACCGGTGAGGGTGATGGTTTCTCTGGGGTTTGCAGTCAGAGCCAAGACCACAGCATCATGCTTGCTTAGCTGTACAGAGGGGCAGGATGAAGATTGAGGAAGCAATAACGATCGGCGATTCGATGGTTAGGGGAACAGATAGGCATTTCTGCGACTGCAGAGGCGAATAGTCTGTTGTCATCCTGGTGCCAGGATTACTGAGCTGCTGGAGAGCACTCTGGAGTGGGATGGGGTGGGTGTTGGAGGCGCCAGGGGAAGGGAGGCAGGTGAAGAGCCAGCAGTCATGGTTCACACTCATACCACTGCCAAAAATAAGAGATTTTAGGGAGCTAGGAAAGAAATTAGCCAGCAGGACCTCAGAGGTAGCAATCTCTGGGTTATTCCTGGTGCCACATGTTAGTGGGTATAGAAATACAATAGAGCAAATGAAAGCATGGTTGGAGAGATAGTGCAGGAGGGGGAGCTTTAGATTAATGGGTTCTGGGGCAAGATGAACCTGTACAGGTCGATGAGATGCATCTCGACAAAGCTGGGACTAATGGGTTCAAATCCCATCACAGCAGATGGTGGGATCTGAATTCAATTTAAAAATTCTGTAATTATAAGTCTAATGATTTGTCCATTGTTGTAGAAACCCATCTGGTTCACTAAAGTCTTTTAGGGAAGGAAATCTGCCATCCTTACCTGGTCTGGCCTACATGTGACTTCAGACCCACAGCAATGTGGTTGACTCTTAAATGCCCTCTGAACAAGGGCAATTAGGGATGGGCAATAAATGCTGGCCTTGCCAGGGATGCTCACATTGCATGAAAGAATAAATTAAGAGGACACAGACAGGCTGGTGGTTTGTGCGGACATAGCAGATTAAATTTTAAGGCAGAGAAATGTGTAGTGATAGATTTTGGTAGGAAGTATGATGGAGGGGATGAAGCAGTATTGGGATCTGGGGGTATATGTGCACAAATTGCTGAAGGTGGCAGGGCAGGTTTAAGAAAGCAGTCAATGAAGCATATGGGAATCTTGGCTTTATAAATAGAAGCAGAGTACAAAAGCAAGGAAGTTATGGTGAACATTTATAAGACACTAGTTCGGCCTCAATTGGAACATTGTGCCCAATTCTGGATACCATACTTTAGGAAGGATGAGAAAGCATTGGAGAAGGTGCAGAAAAGATTTGTGAAAATGGTTCCAGGGATAGTGCACTTTAGTTGTGTGGACAGATTAGAAAAGCTGGCACTGTCCTCCTTTGAGAAGAGAACATTGAAATATTTGCTAGAGGTGTTCAAAGTCATGAGGGGCCTAGACAATGCAGATAGGGAGAAACTGGTGGGAGGGAACACAATTGCACTTTACAAAAGGAAATTGGATAATCATTTGAAGAGAAAATATTTGCAGGACTGCAGGAAAAAAACAGAAGGGGGACTGAATTGCTCTTGTAGAGAGCAGGCACAGACATGACAGGCAAACGGCCTCCTTCCACATTGTAACCTATGATTCTATGTTTCTCTTTCTGGACAAACAGGGGATTGAGGGACATGATGGGAAATTAGTGAAATCAGCCAAAAGCGTCAAACTTGTTGGGTCAACTTGCCCTTTTCTGTTCTTTGAATGTCTCTACTCCTAACAAAAATAAGAATGCAATGAAGTCAACAAGCTCATTCATGATGGAGGATACTTTTCTCTGCTGGTATACAACAACATAGATGACTTAAGAATCCATTTTGTAACATGGATAGTAATCTTTATAAACCATATCAAACAAGGTCAACATATAAATCAATGGGCAGATATTTCCATTGACCTGCCTGCCTCAAAACTTCAATATGAACAAAACTGAATACCACTTATAAAAACTTGTGTTATGTTATTTTACTTAACTGACAAACCTCTTACCACATCCATTTAAGGCTTGGTTATGATGTTTTGTGAAAAGAATTTGGTTGTTTGCAAGATACCATAATCTGTACAAAATTTAATTTGAAGACATGGATTCTAGAAAAGGCTGAAGTTTCTCTGAGGATGTATTTACATTTTTGCATGAAGTTTGCAGCAAATAAACCAGAAGATTAATGCAGCCTAATAGCCATTCATGACTACTTTCAGTTGATCTTACCTCTTTAGAACCAGTTGATGTAATTTATTTGGATTCTGGAGTATTAGTACTCAACCTTTACAAACAGCTGCAGCATCAACATGGAGCATCAGCAACTTCTGTGCCGCAGGATCCTTTTCCCTCAATTGAACACTAATTCCAGTAAGATCCTGCATAGCACATTCAATGCATAGCAAGTAATCTGCATCCTTCACTCAGTGTGAAGACATTATTCTGAGCAAGTTCATTAACCTAGCTGGATTGTAAGGTTAACCAGCTAACTGAGAGAAAAGGCTTGAAACTGGATAAAGGAACAGCTTTGATACAAAAAATTTAAATGAGCACCTTTATTCCTTTTGATATTCATTAGTTTATTATAAGGAAGAAAGATGGTCTTGAATTTGTAAGCATTTATCTGCAGAAAATGGGTATACATCTGTCACTGAAGTGCTCCATAAAATAAAAGAATAATGTCGACTTACCCATGTTACTGAGTGAGTAGCTTAGGGAGGGAGAGAAGACTTGAGCTGCAAAACCTTCAAACGTCATGATCTCTTTGTGTTGCTGAACTATTGCTTCGACATACTGAGCTCTTTCTTCATAACTGTATGACTAGTTAAAGAAATCACCATAGACATAGATAGGTAAACGTAGCAAAAGTCCTCTGCAAACGTAAAAATGCCTATTCAACACTTTTTAAACTGTCAAAAAGTGGTTTATGTTTATTACACAAAATTTGCTAGTTTTCTGCTGCAGATTATTTTGAAGTCGCTGATGTTTCATAATTTTCCTTAAATTCCAGGTGTCGTATGAGATCAATAATTCTAATAACTTGCACACTAAAAATTTTTGCCAGTGAACTCTGCAAATAACATGTACAGTTATTAGCTGTTATAGCTATTGGTAGTTTCTCCATGAGAACGTTTTTATATACTTAAATAGAACTTAATAATTCATTCCTGTTGAAGGAGCAAATTCCATAATAACATGACAGATGACCAAATAAAATTCAAAACTTTTAGATTGCAATCTACCTGCCATTGCACACTTACATGGAATTTAATGTTTAAAAAATTTACCAAAGTGAACATGGAAGTGGAACACCCAAGTTAAGTCAAACTCAAAGCTTTATTCTTGTTATTGTTCTATTTTATGTGGTCATTGTGTAAGCAGTGCAGTCCCTGGTACAGAAATCTTCTGTATCCCCCAGTCATTCATACTTACATTTTGAACAGAGCTTTCCCTGCAATGTGTTGTAAAACTTTGGATCAATCAAAACCATTTAAGAATACTTCAACATAAACACACTGGAGGACGTCACTGCACTGCTGCACAATATTCCATTTCAGCTGGGTCACAGTTAATGATCAGCACATGCCAGGCCTGCCACAAAATATTATTTAAGACCAGGAGCTACAGCAGCAAAATAAAACGCCATACAAGAAATACACTCTGTCAAGAATCTGATTACATTATCTGCCATAAAACACCACTAAATTGCTTTCCTATGACCAGAGTAAAACTTGGAACTGGCACAGTAATCAAAAACCAGTCACCAATAACTTAAAAGTGTGACAGGGTTCAACAACCTGCCAGCTGCCCTAATAGGACCCCTGCTTGTAGCTGCTTTTCATGATACACTGTGGAGAGCTTTTATTTTCTTCTTTGTGTAAAGTTTCCCCCTCTACAGAAGCAGTGGAAAATACAGTTATAAATCACAAACAAAACGCTGGCCCCTTGTAAAGCTTGATGTCATCTTCAATTCCCCCACAAAGTCAAACTGATATACCAATTGGAAGTACTCAAACCAAAATAGTAACACATAAAGGTGCAGCATAAACCACCCACCCCAGAAAAATGGGGAAATTAAGCTCAACCATTACTTTTAATTGACTTATTGCAGCTTTTCTGTAAAGTAAAATACAAGATCAATTTCTCTGTAAATGGAATTTTTTTTTGCATGGGTGGGATGGGGTGGGGTGGGTGGTGGGGAGGGCGCTTAGAACATTTAGGATATGTGTTTTTCAAAATATTACAGCTATGCAATGGAAGTTTATGAAAAACATTTTAAAATGAATGAACAAAAAAAGAAATTCATCTCAAATTATTTAAATAGTTGTGCAAGGTTGATCAGCATATAACGCAGTTTATAGCATTCTTTAAATTTTAAATTCTTTTATGTGCTCACTATTTAATGCTAGAATTGAAATATGGACCCGAGTTTATTTATTGCTGGCCTTTCTCTATGCAGACTCAAATTCTGATGACCCTAGTTAATGAATAGCCCGCTTAATTTGGTAAGAGCAGAGGCACACATTCTCTGTCAATTCTTTGGGGACCAACTGATGCCATTCACAAGTCATTAGAAGTCGTCTTTTTCTGAAATACATACAGGCTGTTGCTAGGCCTCTCTGCTCCATATTGCCACAGCAAGCCACTGGCCTAGTCAACAGCAGGCTGTTGGGCTGGTGTGTCCGTCTGGCGAACAGGCGCTTTGACACTAAGCTGGCACGTGCTGGCGCAGCAGGAGCAGGCCTGGGCGTGACAAATTGTTGAAAGAGCTGAGCTAAAGTTGAGGCCGGGAGCCACCTGAGCCTCAGGCCCTCTATGGGCCTGTCATCAGTTGCCAATTCATTGCTTGGCCAATAGTCTGTAGTCAGCTTCTGGGCTCAGTTTAAACAAGGCAAAAACAATATAAAGCCCTTTCAGGCGATGGCTAATAACACCCTGCTGTTTAATGAAAGGTCCTGCATAACTAACACATAAGCATACAATGCAGCACACAACTGCTAACAAAACACAGACATTCACTAAATAATGTATGCAAAGACAGTAAGACTAGGGCCTCCAAATTAACGTAGACCCAAATGATCCAGTACAATAGCCAGTTCACTTATGAAGGCAAGCAGGCAGTCAGTAATACAGACCGTGACAACATGCATCAAGTTTGGAAGGAAGCAGCAGGAATAATGATAGCTCACTGCACGTATTAGGATTTTACGCTATGTATACATTAACCCTTAAAGTGCTCAGTACACTATTTGTTATGTATGAACTTGAGTTTCTATTTATTTGCTAGCGTTAACAGTTTAGTTCACAACAATGGCAAAATACTAGCTAAGTTCAACATTCAGATTTGCAACAGATCTTATGTTTATCTGTGAAGCTGATAAAATAGGTTCAAACCATTCAGATGCAAATTAAGAAAAATAAATGAATTGTATCTAAATAATAGGTGGTTCAGCATTGAGATTTTGTTGTTTTCATTTGTTAATATTAGATGTTATAACTTCTTTGAATTTTATATAAAACTACAAACAAATGGGCTAGATATTTATCAGTCTTTTTTAAGTTCTGGAGAAACTTGTAGCAGAAGAGTTCTGTGGTTCAGTTTATTCGTGCTCCAGTATTGATTATCAGCATTAAATACAATTATCCTTTTTAAAAGAGACAGGTTATTTACAACTAGTTAACGTCTGCAATCAATGACCATAATTCAAGATGTTGTAAAACATTAGATTCTAAATGTGAAGAATGTTAAAGATTGGGTATGAGTTAACTATCTCTTTATACCTAATTGAATTACACAGAAACAACAATTATCAAATATTAGATGAAAAATTCCTTTACAATTCAAATAATTCCCTATGTTGCAGCTCATAAGCCAACACAGAAAGGAAAAGACACATCAAATCTTCATTGCCACAGCAACTGATGTCACTAAGAATGAGTCACTTTGAAGGTAAGTGCATTAGCAAAGACCATAAACACACAGCCATGCAAGAAGAGGCCACTTAATGAGAAATGCATCATAAACATTACTTCAGCAAAGAGAAAAAAAACAGTCAAACTGAGGAAGGCACTAGGAACAGTTTCTCTCCAGTCTCATTAAAAATTGAGCTCTCAAAATTGATGCAACACAATAAAACAAATCAGGAAAGCACAAAAGGCAAATAAAGCCATATGGTCCTCCATTATCATAAATGCAGATAATTTCTATGTGGCTGCTATTGAGATTATTTGACTAAATATTGACCAAGTAAAAACAGGCATGATTTCCGTAGATAGGATACACCTACGTAGCAAAATTGCTTGCAATGTAATTAACTAGAATAAAACAGCAAAATAATGCATCCTGAAATGTGGTCTTTTAAAGGGATGGATTTGCTTAGTTATGTGCCCCACACATTGAGAGCTAAACCTATGTAATGTTATCAAAGTATTGATACTTGTCTCTCCAAAAGAAATTATTCAGGCAAATAACTAAATGAAAATCTAACACAGTAACATTATTACTTATTCTACTTCCAATAATTCTGAATTATGCATTTCATATGGCTAACAAAATATTGTCTTTCATACAGACCTGAAGGTCCCAGGTTCAATTCTTGGTCTGTACTAAATTGTCACAGCTGAAGTGGCAGTAGGGCTGCTATAATTGGGCTAGGAAAATATTCAGGACTCATGATTGCTATTACCCAACAAAGGGCACCTGCATCTTGCTCTGTTCGAGATGTTATGTTGCAATGCATTAGCATACAACAATACTGAAAATGGTAAAGGCCAGAAAATGTCAAGTTTCCTTGGTCAAAAACCAAGGCTTTATTTTGTGAATAAACAGAAACTATCCTATTTCTATAGGAGCCATCCATATAAAAGATTTTGACCTATTATGGACCTTTTTCATTTCCTGAATGCTCAGCTGAATTTTATGTTTCATATTTGTTGTATTTCCTATCACACGATTAAAAGTAAATGCAGTAGTTTATTTACTCTGTAAAAACTGAAATCTGTGTTTAATGTGTGTCAATTCAAAAAAGGTTTGGCGAGATAGTGCAAGGCTCCATTCAATCTGGCAACCAATTAGTGCAAGTTAACTGTTGATCCTTGGGGACTGAGCCTTTGCTTCAGTAAAATATACATTCTGGATCATAAACTGAAAAAAATCTGCTTGTAGGACCCACGGTTAAACTATCAAAAGAGAAAATAGTTCTACAAAACTAATTCAAAACTTTATTAAGGATGGAGACTCAAAATGAAGGCACCTAGCATCTATGAAGCTACCTCTTAAAAGAGACTGACGCTTTCAAAAGAAGAGAATTAGGGGAAAAGGGGGAAACTAACAGTAAAAATAAATCTGCAAATGTCTAATTAAGACAAAGAACATAATCCTTTCCAAAGCATCAAATAATTGTAGCATTCTGAAAGACAATACAGAGTGCTCAAAAACATCAGCATTTTTAAATTCACCAAGAGATTTTAACCTATAATGATAGATCAGGAATCTGGAGATAAAAATAATGAAGAAATCCAATTGTAACGTGTTGTTCATTGGCACATTTCTTCAATGTTTCATTTTGCTATTAAGCATCAGAGTTGCAGAATGTAATTCAGACAAATTTGATGTGATTGAAAACATTTATATGTATTTTATATTCAAAAGATTTAATTGGGAAGAACCATGGAATAGTAGAATTTATGCATGTGATTAGTTCTGAAGTCTAAAGAGTTCCTGTATGAGCAGTTATGCCCTGGTTTCTAATTAATGAATAGCATATATTTTGCAGCGATGTCCTTCTATTGGGAATATGTTCATCTGTGCTGCCAGCGTGCATCTTTTGAATAGATGGTCACATAGTCATGTGACAAAGGCCAGTTTCCTGGATCAGGGAATTCCAAATGGAGAATGAAAAGGTAGAACAGAAACTCCTAAAAGGCAACTCTCAATTTGTGCACTAGCTGCTTTTACTAGACTTCCATAGATGAATCAACATGCAGGTCAGCATAACCTTTGAATACTGAATTTTCCAACTAACTTTAAAATATCCACTGATGCCTCATTTATTTACAAAATGGAATTGTTCAACATGCTTTGATCTACAATTGACAGTGTAGACTATATCAGGCAAGGATAGATTCTCGTCCTGTGATCACTGGAATGAACCGCCATTGAATTTACGATAAAGCCTAATTCGCCTTTTCACTTTCAGATTGAAAATAAACTTGCATCTGTTGAATTGAACCCATTATGTAATAATCACTATGCAAAGTTTTTAGCAGCCTACGAAGTAAATTTTAAGAAACTGAAACAGTATCATAATCCTCAAAGGTAATCAGGCAGTATACCATGGTAGGGAGGACAGGAGCTTTGATGAGGAAGTGGGGCAGGGCACTTACCTTTACTAAAACCATTTAGAAAGAAATTTGTAGAAGATGTCCTCATAGAAAGTGCTGCCAATTTCTTTTGCTTATTTTTGGAAAATGAAGTGTTTTCCTTACTGTAGGTATATTATGAAAATATATTTGTTCCCTCATATACCACAGTTGCACAAATTTCTATACATCTCAGAGGGTGAAGGAAGGAAGAAGCTCTTTAACTTTACATTGTTTATTAAGCACCAAGGAATGTATAAAACGTAATTAATGATACAAATTTTTTAATATAAAATACCTCTACAATTATCAAAAAGCTCAAATGCATATTTCAATTGGGACTTTTATTCAGAAACTGTCTCCAAATTTGAAAATGCAGTTCTTCCATAATTTTCACTTTCTCAATATTTTTGCTGCATATTTAGGAGTGCTAAAATAACTAATAAAAGAAATGTGCTTTTATTTTATTTCAAATTATGTAACTTAGGATACATTTTAAAAAATAAAGATTAAACAAGATCATAATTAAAGTGGGAAATTTATTTGCACACAAGTAACATGCTACATTTGCTAAATAAACAGGCATCTGCATTTAGTAACTGGAATTAAAGATCATAAGAAATTAGAATAAGAGTTGTTTTCATCTTGGAAAGTTCCTTCAGAAAAAGTTACATCACATCCTTTACCTAGTTTGTTTTATACAACAAAAATAGACAATAACTCTCACTGCCCTAACAACGTTTTTGTCTTGGCTTTTAAGGCAGCTGTAATTCTATTATTATACAGGAATGGACGAGGCAGGCTAACAAACAGGAAGTTCTGACAAATTCCGTGAAGCCTTGCTGTCAAAAATATATAAGAAATCTGACAGCGTCTGGCACAGGGTACATACTTGAAACTGTGGCTTGTTAGCTTATGAAGTCTCTACAGCTATTAGTTAAAGTTTTGATACAGCCTCTGGACTTGATGCCTAAAAGAGGTACAGACCTCTTAGGAAAAATGGCAACTTGCTAATACAGTTGAAAACCGTGGGTTAGATTTCTGCTCAAGTAATGTTGGCTCCCAGGCCTAACTTGAACTGACTTAGGTAGGAAGTTCTTTGAGAGCCACAAAACAGCTCTCTGGTCTTCCTGCCACTTTTGGGATTTTCCAATGGAACACAACTGTGATAAAATATATTTGCCAAATAGGTGCATCGTAATAGTGTGCAAATGACAAAATGCATCATTCAATGCATTTTACAGTACTTGCACAATGTAGTACTGGGTGGCAAGGACATCTAGTCACCTTTGACCTTCAACATTGCCTTATTTCAAAGGTCCAGAAAGACTGGAACTGATCACAATGCAACTGAATGTATGGGCTATGGAGCTTCATAAAAACAATCTCAGAAACATTACTCTGCACCTCCATTTGATGGATACCCATCAAGTGGAGGTGGGATGGGGGGGTGTGGGGGTGGCTGGTTACAAACATCAAGATATTCCTCAATGTAGCGTGGGAAGGATTACTGTATTTCTGTTCAGTATTTGTGGGGTGGGGGGAGTGGGGCAGTGGTGCTGGTAGATTGGAGGCTCCTTTCACATATCAGGAGGAGAGGGAGGCCAGGTGGAATGATGATGATCATCCTAATTTGATTCAATGATGACATATCCAGTGTGGGTTGTTTTTGCTTCAAGTGGTTAGTGCTTGTTCTCAAGGATCTCACACACACGCTGCTCAATGAAAGAGGAATGCAATGGGAGTAGGTGTCTGACCTTGATATTAATGCTTAATGAGTTTGCAGTCGGATCCCAGATTTCCTGCTCAAAGGTGGGGATTCACCGGAATACCTGCTTGATGGAAGTTGGGGGGAGGGGGGAAAGCAGGGGTGCTGTTTCACTCCAATCTCAGTACCCCAACTCACTTGGAGTGGCGGTGTGAGTTTTGATTTTCTCATTACCACATTACTGTTTGAGGGACCATGTGGTGCGACTGCTGCATTTTCTACAACAGTGACTATACTTTGGATTTTGGGGTATTCTGAGGACATGAAAGATGTTACTGAAATGCATCTTTTAAAAAAACATTCTGAAAGCTTACATGGTGCTTTCATTTCCTTTTGTGCTTTTCATTCTGGCTGTATGGGTGAGCAACATTTTGAATTTCATTATTTATTATACTCAAGTGAGGATTATCTTTTCTTTGCATCTTGTAAGAATCTGGTACCTGTTTTCTCTCCCCTCTCTGAAGCTTTTGTTATTTTCTCATGGGGACTAAATGAACTTACCTTTACTCATTTAAACCAAGATGCCCAACGTTTTCCAAGGCAAGGCTTGCTGCAGAGCCAGCCATTGAACCGAATTAGTAATTGCTTTAAGGTTTCACAGATTAGTTGACTCATGGTCACATCAGGTGGGATGCCACTTAAGTTGCAGAACGTTACTTTAATAACTTAATCTACAGGTGCAACGCCATTAGAATGTTGTAACCATACACCATTTTTAATTTACTAGTCAATCTACCATGGTGTTTCACAAGGGCAGTCAAAACATTTATGTCAAATAGATTGGCAGCTGAGATAACCAGGCCTTGATGAGGGGGAAGCAGAGACAGATTGAATCAGGAAGGAGTATGTGGAACAGGCAACAGAGGACAATGTAATTTCCCACCTATTTCCATTGTTTTTAAATGTATTTCCATCCATTGTTTTATCTCTACCTTTTATTCTTTTTTGATTCCTTCCCCCCACCCCACCCCCACTAGAGCTATCTGTACCTTGCTCATCCTGTTTTCTACCCTTAATTAACACATACCTTAGATAATATCACCACCTTCAACACCTCTTTGTTCTTTTGTCTGTGACATCTTTTGGTTATCTCCACCTATCACTGGCCCTCTATCCGGCTCTACTTGTCCCACCCCCCCCTTAAACCAGCTTATATTTCACCCCTTTTCTATTTTTCCTTAGTTCTGTTGAAGAGTCATGTGGACTCGAAACGTTAACTGTGTTCCTCTCCGCAGATGCTGCCAGACCTGCTGAGTTTTTCCAGATATTTTTGTTTTGGTTTTGGATTTCCAACATCCGCAGTTTTTTGCTTTTATATTGTAATGTAAAGGGCATGGCCTATTTCCTCACAGTGGGGGATGGAAGAGGAGATTTGTGGTAGAGAGAGTTTCACTTTTTTTGTTTGCTTACACTATATCAGCTCCTATAATTTAGTAATTTAATATGAAATGAATTTGAAACTGCTGTGAGGTCTTTGTGTTGCGAATGCACAAACATTCTTATCACTTGAAGATGCATCAGGCCAAACATTGAGGATAATTTAATTTCTAATCTTTTGCCAATGTAACAGAATACATTGTATAATTTATTATAATCTAATCTTCTTAGGATGTGTCTACATTCCCTAATTAATTCAGAGTGTATAATAAAATAGAACAATAGAGTCCAAAACCATATAAATAAGGGCTAAACAGAAGTGAATCAGGTCAACAAAAGAATAGTTAATAAGGAAGACTGGGACTTACATTTTAGAAGAGATCACTTAAATATCTAAGTCTCTGAAGATGGCTTCAAAAACATTCCATTAGGATCCTGGTTCATTGCATGATTGACTGTAGTGCTAGGTAGAGTCCTACAATGAATGCATGATTATCATGGCTATAATAAAGGCTTATTGCTACAGCATCATAATATTACTTGTTCAGCTGGATGAAAAAAGTGGTTTATAATTGCCACCTTTATGCTAATTCACCACTGTAAATTGGCTTTACTTGCCCTGCAACCTATTCATTAATTGGATCCAAACTGACTACAAATGTCAGCTGAATATGTGCTCTCCTGGTGGGCATATGCATCAGCTATAATATGAATTATAGCAAAGCCATCAAAAATAGTTAAAACACTCTTGTGCAGTACTCCTGATGGCTTAGCATAAGAGTGTAAATGGTCCGTGGGCAACATGCGGCCATTCTAGCCCAACAAGCTAGAGCAATTCAGTCCTTTCTGCTTTTACGTTTCTTATTCACTAATTTGCCTGATTGAAGTCTGCAGACCTTCTGTGGAAGGTTTATTCTTAGTATTGTTGCCTTACAGGTGGATAAATCTTAAATTTAAAAAACTCAAACCTGTTACCACCTGCTGCTTGTGATGTATGCAAATTAGTGATAATACTGATCTACATTTTATTTGGGACTCAACAAGGCTTCCATGTTATACACTGACTAGTTTCATACTGAGCCATGGAGGCCAGGACGCGTGAGCTTTCATCTCTACTCTGCGCTGAATTAGCTCATCTCAGCCAGATTGGCAAGAGGGGTACAACAATTGGTCTTGATGCCAAAATCATTTTTTTTTAAGTTAACCAACCTATTAAAGAACTCAAAAAATGTATATTTCATGATTAAGCTCTAAAAATGTTTATTTTCTCATTGGCTAAAATACGTTGTTAAAGCAACTACATTGTCGTCTCAGAAAGTCTCTATTTTTGTCTTAGGAATTAGCTATTCCATTGTCATCAATTATCTGTAGTTGACATACTTCAGTATTTCATTTTTAAACCTGGAATTCTAGGGGATTTCTAACCAGCCTAATGGCAATAAACAGAACACTTGAAAATGCAGAAGCATGCATTGTTTTATGCATCTGGTAAGAATGCCCCTCATTTTCTCTCTTGTTTTTTTTCCTGTTCCTTAGTGATTTTATACTCAATAAGAAATAAGGTAGAATGTTTTGGGTGAGGGGACAGGTCAACATTTCCAACATCACCCAAAGCATGAATATTGTTGCATTTGATTACTTAGAAATAAATAAAATAGAAAGTACCTTTTAAAAATTGAATAAAACGTTAATTTTTTTGAGGGGATTTTCCAGTAGAAGGATTTTTGCATTAACCATAACAAGGTATAAATATAACATAAACAAAAATAGCTAGAAAAACTCAGCAGGTCTGACAGCATCTGCGGAGAGGGACACAGTTAATGCTTCAAGTCTGAATGACTCTTCATCAGATGATGTTCCAGCTATTTTTGTTTTTGTTTCAGATTTCCAGTATCTGCAGTATTTTGCTTTTATATAAATGTAACAACATTGGGAAGTCTCAGTTGCTGGCTAGATATTTTGGTATCAATCCTTTACCAGCCTGGACTTCAGCAGCAGTCTTTTCCACTGCTCTGCTGCATTAAATGGCTGAGGCTTTGTATCTTGAAGATAGGGGTGAACTATGTACAGTGGGAAAACACCAGTAAAAATGCACATTAATGCAAACTGAGTCTAAATGGACAAAGTTTAACTATATTCAGTTATTTTTACATTGATAATTAAAACAGAACTGTACATTAGGTGCATAAAATCTGTCAACAATTTAAGCCTTTTATAACAGCATGGCACCATGTTAAGGCATCCTTTCTTTAAAGTAACAATCTGGGTAATGTGTATCATTTAATGAAATTTGATGAAATCTCCATTTAACAGTCTTTTCATATTGTAAAGTTCAGCTTCTCTAGTCTTTTCATAGCTCATCTTCATTACACTTGTGATCATAAGATATTTATAAAGTCATGTATTTAATTGGTTAAAACATTTTCAAACATCTGGAACTGTGAAAAATGCTTTAGAAATGCAAATCCTTTCCTTTTACATATAGGAGGAAGATGGACATTTGGCCCCTTTGGTTGGTAAGAAGATAAGAAATAGAAGCAGGCGTAGCCTCGGAGTGGGAAATGGTGGCGTAGTGGTAATGTCACCGGACTAGTAATCCAACAGCCCAGGCTAAACGCTCTGGGGACATGGGTTTAAATCCCATCACGACAGCTAGTGGAATTTAAATTCAATGAATAAAATCTGGAATTGAAAGCTAGTCTCATTGACGGTGGAATGATTGTCATAAAAACCCATCTGGTTCACTAATATCCTTTAGAGAAGAAATCTTCCATCCTTACCTGATCTAGCCTACTCCAGATGCACAGTAATGTGGCTGATTCTTAACTGCCCTCTGAAATGGCTTAGCAAGCCACTCAGTTCAAGGGCAATTAGGGATGGACAACAAATGCTTTGCTAGTTACACCCACATCCCTTGAAAGAATAAACAAAAAAAGCTGCTCTGCCAATCAAGATGATCATGGTTGATCCTCGACACCAATGCTGCTTTTCTGCTGACCCCCATATTCCTCGATTTCCTTACAGTTCAAAAACCTATCGATTTCAGTCTTGAATATACTCAATAACAAAGCATTCCCAGCCCTTTGTAGTAGGGGATTCCAAAGGCTTACAACCTTCTGAGTGAAGAAATTACTCCTCACCTCAGTCCTAAATGATTGACTCCTTATCCTGATGCTGTGCCCACTAAATTCCAGATTCCCCAGCCAGGGGAAATAACCTCTCAGCGTCTACCTCATCAAGCTCCTTCAGAATCTTATGTTTCAATGAAATCACCTTTTATTTTTCGAAACTCTGGTGAGTGCAAGTCATTCTATTCAATCTCTCTTGGACAGCCCTCTCATCCCAGGAATCAATCTAGTGAACATTTGCTGCAGACCCTCCAAGGCAAGATTATCCTTCCTTAGGTTCAGAGACCAAAACCGAATGCAGTACTCCAGATCTGGTCTCATCAAAGCCCTGTGCAGCTGCATCAAGGCTTCCCTGTTTTTGGACTCCAACCCCCTTGCAATAAGGGTTAACATGCTATTTGCCTTCCTAACTGCTTGCTGTATCTGCATTTTAACTGTGTGTTTCTTGTACTGTGCAAGGAACAAATCCATTTATAATGACCCTAAAGTTTCCATTCAACTGCATCATCCCATCATTTCTGTTCCTCCACTATATCGAGGAGTCCATTCAATATGTTCATTCTTTGCTCAGTGTGTGTGAAGACATTTCTCAATAGCACTCTAACATAAAGCTATCTATCTCTGGGCATATTGTTTCTGTTAGATTGTCTAGTATTTTATCACATTTATATCAAGGTTAACTTTGTCACTAGCTACTCTTCTCTGTATCTTCCCAAAATTTTTGTTTTCTGACAAAGGCTGAGCTAGTTCTTAAAGCATGGTCAAACCGGTACACTGTAACACCTCATCACCGGCTGTAGATTTGTATTCTAGTGTGTGGTTCTATTAACATTTTTAAAATTGCTTGGTTATATTGGGCTAGATTTTATGCAGCCTGTTGCAACAGGAAACAGTGTGGCTGTGCCCAATTAATTGTGGGAGAGGCCTTGCATCAGTCTCCTAGTAGCGACAAAACCTTCCGCGGTTAAGTCAGGGGGTGGAAGGGATTGAAGTGGGATTCCCGGCCAGTGGCAGTGGCATGTTAATTAGAGTCACTAATGAGCCAAGGTGCTCCATTATCCCGGAGTATGCTGCAATTTAGTGGTGACTCAGGGATTAAATAGAGGCTGCACGAGTCTCCAACGCCCTCAGAAGGCTGTCAGGTTTGTCAGTAGCTTCCCAGGGGTTAGGAGGTCCCTCGCTGCCAGGTACTCTGTGCCTTATCGAGGGACCCGGCACCAGGAAGTGGGGTGGCTTCTGAAAATCACGCCCCTGCCCTTGACACGGATTCCTCCTCCCCTCAGTCTCCCGCGAACCCCACCTGCCTTCACTCATCTGTGGCCCTGGGTCTCTCCATTATCCTGGGCCTGAGGTGGGTTCAGTGCTCCCAGCAGCCATTACCCCCACTGGCAGCAAGGACAAGTTGCCGGCCTCTGACTGGCCAGCAGCTCTCAGCGGGCAGGACTTGCATCGCAAAAGACCTCAATCACGGGGAAAGTCCAATGGCGACCAGTCACTTTATTCTGTTGGGCCTTCCCCAAGAAACTGACGGAGGTGCCAATTCTCTAACCAGTGGGTGCGACTTCCGTCAGTCTGACAAATTCTAGCATTGACATGTTGATTTCAATATTCACACAGTGACAAATTCCAGGTGTTTACCCACGTCTCTTTATGATAATTTAATTTCTTTTGTCATGTTCTTATAGCCCACATTTTTGAACCTATGTGCAAACCTCATGCTTATTGGTGTTAAATTTAATTTGTTCACCCTATTGCATAAATCATCTAAATCGATTTGAAAATCTTTAGCTGCACCATTTGTCTTTACAGTTCTTTCTTTTTGTCTGTCTTCAGCAAATCTGACAATTTTACAATTAGCTTTGATACTCAGGTCATTTAGGAAGATTAGGAACAGCAGGCATTTAGGCAGAACCTCTTTATCTCTGCCCAGCCACCTCCTCCCAGTCTGAAATTACAGCTCTTAATTACTCAGCTTTCTATTTTCTTCAACCAGATCCAATTTTTTTTATATGGTTCCCATCATTCTTAATCACTTCTTTTGTATAGCAAAAGTATTTTAATCTAGCCGTATTTACTGTCACAGGAATGAGAAAAAAGATACAAAGGGCTTTAAAAATAATTATGAAAACTGATCAAACTATAAACAAAGCAACACAGAAGCTCATAATCCCAGAGTAGGAGCAATACTAGCACCTGTCAAAATGCAGCATACTCAAAGTAATTTTGTTCCACAGCCAACAGTGAGCGAGTCTACTGTTTACGAAGGTCAATTAAGTACTGTGGTAGAGTAACACAAGGCAGACATTAAAGCAAAATACTGTGGATGCTGGAAATCTGAAATAAAAACAGAAAATGCTGGAAAAACTCAGCAGGTCTGGCAGCGTCTGTTTCTCTCTCCACCGATGCTGCCAGGCCTGCTGAGTTTTTCCAGCATTTTCTGTTTTTATTATAAAACAGACATAGTCGTCTGAATGATGAAGAAACACCTGTTAATTGCTTTTCTCCTTGTTTCATTGAAATCAGTACAAGTGCCCCTATTTTTAAGGGTAGCCAGTAGCTCTTGCACCAGTAAACCCTGATTACTATGTATCTCATTGGCTGGTGTCTTCACCTCTCAACCATTTTTCACAAACACACAAGACATAAAGCCATGAATCTGTGGGTAATTTGTTAACCTTATGGAATATCCAACATGAATTGAAGTTAATTCATCAACCAAAATGGATTTTTGTAATGAAAATTTTTTAAAAATATAGCCAGCACAGACATGATGGGCCAAATGGCCGCCTTCTGTGCTGTAACCTTATCATTCTATGACTCTTATGACTAGAAATCTAAACATCTGGGTGAAACATTATTCCTCTAGGAATCTGAAATATCAAATGTGTGTGCTCTGTTTTGACCAGGAGCACCTTTAATATGTTAGCAACGCCAGTGTACTCTAGTTGTGGCGTAAGATACATAAATAGTATAAATATCTGTATACACTACCATGCTGTGTGGTGTTTCCTTTGCAGATGTCAAGAGCTGCATCCCTGCAACTGCTAAGTGTCGTCCAAGGAAATCATTATGGGAATGACTAAAAATGTCTCAGATTTTAATTGGACCCGTACAAAATCAACTTGATGTAGAGTGCAGTAAAAAACACACATGCAGGATGCAACTTTCCTTATACCTTCTGTGCTGTCAGTGGATTTAACAATGCATTCATAACTATTTTATAATACTAATACCTCAGGAAATAACACAGCAACTACTTATTTATGAACATTAACATTAATCCTAGATATATTCAATTAAATGAGCTTATCTGCAATAATAGAACGGAGCTGGACTTATTTGACATAAATTTCTTTAATTAAACATGGTTTAGAAAAAGAGTGCTTTAAAATACACATTATTAGCATGAAAAGTAGCTTATACTGAGGTGACTATATTACTTCTGTTGGTTTATAATGATGAGCAGTGAATTTATTCACAGCTACTTTGACATTGGAACAAATTTCTCTACAATGTATGATTTCTTTCCTCCTGCCTCTCTTAATAATGTTTAAAGAAATTCCATTGTGGCAGGTCTGTGAATTGCAGCTTTATGAGGGTGAAAATGTGCAAAAAATTCATATCTCACCCAGTGTAATATAAAACATTTCTGAATACTGGATGCAATACACCATTTGCAACCATCCATATTTTTCAGACAGTGCTCGGGAGTAACTCTTATAAACTAGCTATCAGAATGTGCTTTGTACAGGGTTTTAGCTTTTTTTTAGTGCATGAGGTGCATAATGTTAGTTAACTGCTGCCTTGGCTGTAGATTTCAACCAGGTTATGCAAAATTGAAAAATGAAACTAACATACAAAGATATGTGCTCCATGGCTTTTTAAGTTTGTAATACTACAAATGTCAAAACAAGCATACCAATATATTTAAATGTATATTTGGATATTAATTGTTCATTCATATATCAATCATTTGTTTTGTGAATATGAATTAAAATCCTAAGTCATTATCCATACATGGCCATGATGTTCATTTCTGCTAAATGGTTGGTACAAATTTGGTGACCAACTCATTTTTGCCTGGATTATAATTAAAGCTGAAACTTAAACTTGAGCGCTTTCTGAACAAGACGCTTTACAACTATTATTTCCTCTATCATCTACAAAGTACAAGCAGCTAAAGGAATGATTTGGTTAAAATTCTTGAAGATTATTAACCACAAGCAAGCTAATAAAAAAAATTCTTATCAAAAAACTTTTTAACAATGTTGTCAACCAAATTAAATTTACGGCAGGGACTGATTGCAATGCTTCAACGATCCTTCAGCACAAAGGGTGAAGGACTCAATGTCTTGAACTGTATTGACTTCAGTTGTCTCTATGTATCTGTAAAATGTTAGCAGATAGTGTAGTACTACTTCTTATAGAAGTTCTTCTTTGTAAAGTGGAGCTGACCAACAAGCTGCTGTCAAAGGGTAGTGGGGTAGAACTACACATTTTTGCACACTTTTGGAAAATTACACTGCAGATTTACTTCTAGTGCTAATGAGAGACATTTGTTAACCATGTGTGAGACACAATTAATTTATTCTATGTTGCATCATTTTATACACTGCACACATTTGGTACATGGGGCATCAGCCACGTCACAATGCTCCTCTGTTCAAATAGCTAAAAAGCAATCTGTTTCACAATGAAAATCTACCTTTTGCTCAAATTAAACATACATTATTGTAATTACCGAGATGTGAAACGTCACTTGCATGGAAGATGTATAACTCATGAGTGAGGAGCAATCGCTAGCACACATTCATCTAATCCTAAATTACACCAATTCGCAAAGAGTAACTGCCAATTTTTTTTTAACACCTGTTTAATTTTACATTTCATGGCATTTTTCCTGCAACCAGGTATCTTCTCCCCTCAACAAGGTAACTGCTAACCAAAACCAAAGGGTTAACTTGCAGAATAAACCATGCCAGTGTGAAAGCATTAATAGGCATACCACAGATGCCCATATCCTGCATGGAATGTGTCCCTCCAAGTCATTAGAATGCTGTAAACATCTAATTAATTTCATCAGCTCACAAGCCCTAATGAAGTGTTAACAGCCATTGCAGTGGGAGAGTATGTTCAAGAGGCATATGGCGCTGTGTTCATGTATGGTAAAATAATCCAATTTCCTTTCTAAATCTTTGCCCAACAGGTATTCAATATTAGAGGCCTGTCTATCCATATGGATGTATTATCCTCTTTTCATTTAACTCCCACCTCAGATTCCCAGCACAAGATTCTAAAAATCATCCAAGAATATTCCTTGAATTCTGAAATTAAGCTGATTCATGCCATTAAAAAAACGTTGGTTCACAATTTGTATGTTTTTCCCCATTTTTAAATTCACTGATTATGGGGGTGATAAGCTGCATGGGGACGATAAATAAGGTACATTTATTTACAAAAGTAACCACATCAGCAATTAGGATGCTCTTCAATTATTAACCTATTACCCTCAATGTGCCTCGCTTTTCATAGGGAATCACATGACGAAAAGCGCATTTAAATTTCTTTAATTCCAAAAGTTTGGCTTTTTAAAAATACCGGACAACCAAGGTCGCAAATAGCAGGAGAAAAGATTAGGTAGTTCAGGAAGTAATGATTAGGTGATGTTAAACTTGCATTTTAAAAGCCTGAATGAATATGGAAAGAAAGGCAGAGGATGAGCAGTCCCATCGCTTTGAGATCTTGAGAAAAACTGGTTTAGGCTGCACACACGCACAAAAGGTTTTATAATGCAGTATCTGTTATAGTGCAAGATGGACTGGTTGATCACTATGGTGCATTGTGCTGAAGTAACTGAGCATGGCTTTAAAAAAAACTTTGATTAGAAGACTGATAGTATTATATAGTATTATAGCAAATAATATTATGGCAAATAGTATTCAGCTTATAAACCACGAAAAAGGCAAGTGGCCTGAACTTCACAGTCAGAGGTGAAGCAAGGACGCTTACCACTGACCTTGAAGAAAGTTTTGCTGAGAGATCTAGTGATCCCTCTGGTGCCATGTGCTGAATTGCAATGTTCTTTAATCGGAATTCTCAATGTGAAGCTGCAGTGATGGCACCAAATGTCCAAGCAGCCAATCACACACATTAAAGAATTTTCACAGTCAAGCAGGAAATAAAAAGCACTAAAATCAAATTACTTGTTAAAGGTTTTACAAAGAGCAAAGTAAAGATTGGGATATAAACCAGGCATGGAGGTCAAGCTGAAATATCATGAAAAAACTTTTAAACACATAGTTTAAAAAATCGAATAATTAATCTTAATAGTGATATTTAACAACACTTAAATAGAAAATTATTTTTTCAGGGTCAGATCTTATATTCAGCAAGAATCACTGGTTAAAACCCAGTTACACCCGATTGAACAAGGTGTAACTTTTTATAGAGTTTTCAACAGCAATGTGGGAGCAGAAAAGGGAAATTCTCACCACATCAACTGATTTCAATGATTGCGGGCTCTGGGTAAGTGTCTTTAGTGCAGTGAAACACTGACATCATGTTGTTAAAAACCCCCGGCCAAATCAAATGGTTAAAAAGACACTCGAGCAAAGGGTTATAAATTAGAAGGTTTTCTCTTATGAACTAAAAAGCATTACAATGCAGAACTAAATTTACTTCTTAGGAGACTTATTTTTTCTGCATTCTGACAGCCACAAACATTCCATCCCCTGGTTTTCACATTTCATTCCATTCTCTAAGTGCCCAAAAATCCATCAGTCTCAATCTCAAACGTACTCACTAAGGGCAGAATTTTACCCTTGGCGTGAGGGCGTGCACCCGACACACCCGATCGTTAAATAAAGCACGGTGATGTCGGCTGAGCGTGAGACGTCAAAGCGCACTCTCGCGATATTTCGCTAGGTGGGCACACGATGAAGATGGAGGTGCGCCCGCCATTAATTAGGTGGCCAGTTAAGGCCCTTGAGACACCAATTATCTCTGACTTTACATAGCCCATGCTATTTTCAGGCCGTCGCACGGGCAAAATGGGCAGGCCACAATTTGCAAAACCTCATCCGTGGGCGCGATAAGAGGGGTCAGTGGTCTTGACAAAGTGATTAGTGAGGAGGTTTGGATATCATGTATCATATGGATATCATCTGGATATATTGCTGATGCTTCATTCTGTGAACAGTGCAGCTTCATTTTGCTTCAGAGAACTTAGAGGCTTCAAGTTCAGGACTCAGTGCTGTCTTCCAGGCCTCCAGAGGATTCACACTGTGTGGGGCCATCCAGGTATCAGACAGCCTTCCCTTACCCTGATAATGGAGATTGTGGTCTCTGCTGGAGGCACCTCCGCTGAGGAGGAAGAGAGGGCCAGAAGGGGCAGGAGGCCAGGTGTCCTTATGCAGCCTCCAGGGGAGGGACCTGTGGGAGGAGAGGTGCAGGCACAAGGGGGGCAGGGCCAGCAGGAAGATCAAGGCAGGAGCTGCCAATCTCCTGCTGCCAGGGTTTACAGGCGGCGATGCAGCTACCTCACTATGTCTTAGGTGCAATGCTAAAGGAGGCTCCATCTCTCAAGGGAGACAGTGACCCGTCATCTGTCAGAGGATCGGCCCTGAGATCAGCTCTGACCGTGTGGGTGGACACCCCATTCTAGTGGCGCTGAAGGTCACAGTGGCCCTCAACTTCTATGCCTCCGGCTCTGCTTAGCCGTGCATTGGCTTTCATTCATCACCGTATGGATGAGGCCAGCTAGGCAGAGCGAGCCAGAGGCTTTGCAGTGATTGCTGCATTCCCCTGCATACAGGGTGCAATTGACTGCACTTGTGGCCATCAAGGCGCCAGTGGGTGAGCTGGGAGTCTTTGTCAGCAGGAAGGGCTTCCACTCCATGAACATGGAGATAGTATGTGACCACAGGATGCAGATTCTGCAAATGTGTGGAAGGCACCCAGGCAGCTCCCATGACGCTTACATCCTGAGACACTCCCAGGTGCCGGGGCTCTTCAGTGCTCCAGCCCGGCTGGATGGATGGCTGCTGGGTGACAAGGCTTAAAAAGTGGCTCATGACACCGCTCCGCCATCCAAGAACAGGAGCCACAGCCAAACAAGGGCTGTGGTAGAGAACACCATTGGTCTTCTCAAGATACGCTTCCAATGCCTGGGCCGTTCAGGGGGCGCACTCCAATACCCCCCAAATTGTGTCTTGGTGATAGTGGTTGCATGCTGCGCTCTCCACAATCTGGCACTGGAAAGGGGAGATGCAGTGGGAGATGATGATCTTGACGCAGCTGCACAGGCAACAGATGATGAGTCCAGTAGTGAGTCCAAGGACGAGCACATTCAAGAGAACGCTGAGGGCATAGACGCTGACCTGGGTAACCTCCAGGGAGGCAGGGACACCCAGGATGCTTTGATCCAACGCTCCTTCAGCTAGCCTACCAAATAAGAACCACCACCACCACCACATGCCAGGGCTGCAGGCTCCATATTCGATCCCTGACAGGACCAGTTGCCTGGTCAACAACATAAACTTTATTGCAATGGCACATAGTGTAAGCAGTCACATGTCCATCATAACATCAAGACTTGCCCTGCACCTACAGAACAAACGAAGCATCCAGAGGCCAGTTGCAAAAAATATCTCATTTGCTGCTGACTGACAAACATTGCAGAAATTAACATTGACCAGTGTTTTACATCACACCATTAAAACAAACTGAAAAATGGGGGAAACAAATATCACCCATGATTAGGCAGGGTTGTGTTTAAGGTGTTTTAAGTTTTCGTTTGCGGATGCTCTGTCTAGGTGCTCCCCTCTCACTGGCACTGGCATTGGAGACAGCCTGCTGACTCTGTTGTCTTGTTGGCCTTAATGACCTTGGCGGGTGTCCTCTTGCCCGTGGAGCCTGTGCTGGTCTCGCTTGGGGGGGAGCGGCCAGTACCATGGCTGGCATCTCCCCAGTTGCTGCAGCCTCATCAGATGCCACGCTCACTGGCAGAGGGGCGGAGGAGCTGCCGTCATCTGGAGCGTCCTGAAAGGAGCCTGCAGAGACGACAGGCAGCCTCGTGCACCAACGTGAGGTTGCTTTGGACCTCCCTGCTCACCATTGATGGACGATGCCCAATCCATCTCCCACACTGTGACCAGCTGAGGTCATTGTCGGTGTGAGGGCTTGCAGGTCCGAGCACATCCCCAGGGACTCCTGATTGAGTCAGCCCCCCCCCCCACCACCGCGGCTGCACCCCCCCTGCCCCCCCGGCGGCTGCACCCCCCCCCCACCGACTGCCCCCACCCCCCCGACTGCCCCCAACCCCGCGACTGCACCCCCCCTGACTGCCCCCACCCTGCGACTGCACCCCCCCTAACTGCCCCCACCCCCTGACTGCACCCCCAACTGCACCCCCCTAACTACCCCCATACCCCCCACTGCACCCCCCCTAACTGCCCCCGCCCCCGCGACTGCACCCCCCCTAACTGCCCCCGCGACCGCCCCCGCCCCCCCCGCCTGCCCCCGCGGCTGCACCGCATATTCACTTTTTGTGTTTTAAGTTCAAGGGCCTCCAAATTCCTCTGAATACCAACTTTTACGATCTCTTGCCTTTAAAAAAAAATCTGTTTTTCCATTTTTCCGAGTGAATTGGGTGATTTCACACTTCCCCACATCATACTCCATCTGTCACCTTTTCACCCAATTACTTAACTGGTCTTTTCCCCTTTATTGCCTCTTTGCACCTTGCTCACAACTTACATTTTCAGTTCACTTTGTAAAATTTATTACAAAAATACTACTTTCCGGGCAGGTAGTACTTCTAGTGTTATTTAAACAAGAGGTTAGCCAAGCAAACAGCAGCTGCAATGTCCTTCTCTAACAAAACGTAACTTTGTGCCAATGATGAAACTGAACACTCGTTGAAGAGTCATAAGGACTCGAAACGTTAACTGTGTTCCTCTCCGCAGATGCTGCCAGACCTGCTGAGTTTTTCCAAGTATTTTTATTTTTGTTGTGAAACTGAACAGTTAATTACAGTGAACGAAAATTATCTTACAAACCAAAGAGTGGCTCTGGTCATCAGATACATGAAAGTACCTTTGAGTATAACAAAAAAATTGAATGCAGTTGAAAAATATGATTGAATTCAATGATGGTTACAGTAGTTCATGAGTTTTCTCAAGGGTATCCATTCATATGATCAAGATTTTGCTGCAGTGTGTGCCTGTAATACTGTAGTTTTTCTATAACATAGAAAAGTCCATGCTAGCCACCCAGCATCAATATCAATCAGATCTCCACAAAAAACATAGAAAAGTTACAGCACAGGAAGCCATTCAGCCCATCTTGTTCATGCCAGCCCAAGGACACCCAGGCGCCCTTTCTAATCCCACCTTCCCGCACCCAGCCCATAGCCCTGCAGCTAACAGCGCTTAAGGTGCAGATCCAGGTACTTTTTAAAAGAGTTTAAAGTTTCTGCCTCTACCACCAACTTGGGCAGCGAATTCCAGACACACACTACCCTCTGCGTAAAAACGTTCTTCCTCATGTCCCCCCAACACCTTCTGCCACTTATCTTGAATCTATGTCCCCTGGTTCTAGAATTCTCCATCAAAGGAAACAATTTTATCCTGTCCATTCTATCTATTCCCCTCATAATTTTGTACACCTCAATCAAGTCACCTCTCAGCCTTCTTTGTTCTAAGGAAAATAACCCCAACCTATCCAATCTCTCCTTGTAGCTACACTTTTCTAACCCTGACAACATTCTTGTAAACCTCCTCTGCACTCTCTCCAGAGCTATTACGTCCTTCCTGTAATGTGGTGACCAGAACTGCACACAATACTGCAGTTGTGGCCTCACCAGTGTTTTATACAATTCCAACATTATATCCTTACTTTTATATTCTATACCTCTGCCAATGAAGGAGAGCATTCCATCTGCCTTCTTGACAACCTTGTCTACTTGACCTGCTGCCTTCAGGGACTTGTGTACTTGTACGCCAAGATCTCTCACTTCATCTACCCCTCTTAGTATATTCCCATTTATTGTGTAATCCCTGTAACTGTTTGACCTCCCTAAATGTATGACCTCACACTTCTCTATGTTAAAATCCATCTGCCACTTTACCGCCCACTCCACCAACCCATCTATATCGTTTTGGAGATTATGGCTATCCTCTATACTATCCACTACTCGGTCAATCTTTGTGTCTTCTGCAAATTTCCCAATCGTGCCCCCCACGTTCACATCCAAATTGTTAATATATAACACAAACAGCAAGGGTCCCAACACTGAGCCCTGTGGAACACCACTTGAGACAACTTTCCATTCGCAAGGGCATCCATCGACCATTACCCTTTGTTTCCTGTTACAAAGCCAACCTTTTATCCAGTTTGCCACATTATCCTGAATCCCATGGGCTTTTACTTTCCTGTCCAATCTGCCATGTGGGACCTTGTCAAATGCCTTGCTAAAATCCATGTACACAACATCCACTGCACTACCTTCATCAACCCTTCTTGTCACTTCCTCAAAGAATTCAATCAAATTTGTGAGGCAAGACCTTCCTTTAACAAATCCATGCTGACCATCCCTGACTAGTCCATGCCTTTCCACATGACAGTTAATCCTATCTCTCAGGATTGATTCTACTAATTTGCTCACCACCGATGTAAGACTAATTGGCCTATAATTGTTTGGCATTTCCTTTGGTCCCTTTTTAAACAATGGAACTACGTTTGCATTTCTCCAGTCCTCCGGTACCTCCCCTGTATCTAGTGAAGATTGGAAAATCATCCTCAGAGCATCTGCTATCTCCTCCCTGACTTCCTTCAGCAGCCTCGGAAACAATCCTTCTGGCCCTGGTGACTTATCAACTTTCAAGGATTTCAGCCCTTCGAGTACTTCCTCTCTCTTTATGACTATCCCGTCCAATATCTCGCTGTGTTCCTCCTGGACTACTATATCTACATCCTCCCTTTCCTTTGTAAACGCGGAGACAAAATATTCATTCAAAACCCTTCCCATAGCCTCTGCATCTACACACAAGTTTCCATCTTCATCTCTGATAGGTCCCACTGTTTCCTTAACTAACCTTTTAGCATTAATGTATTGGTAAAACATCTTTGGGTTATCTTTAACTTTACTTGCTAATCTTTTTTCATGCCCTCTCTTTGATTTCCTTATTTCCTTTGTATATCAATTATTTTTAATTTTCCTATCCTAAGTTCCTTTTCTCAGTTTTTTAGACTCTCTGTCTGCCTGACTTGAATCTTACAGTACAACCCCATTCCAAAGGTTTAGCTCTTATGTCTTTTCTTGGTCTCTCTAACCGACCAACCTGACCTTCCCCACTTCCCTACCCAACAAAATTTCTGTCCTTATCCACCTGGCCTCTCTGCAGTGGCCAGCTCCTAACCCCCAGCAAATAATGTCTTTGCTCTGATCAATTTGACTTTCCCCACCTCAAATTTCTCTCCACATAAATAATAAGTTTCTGTGACAATTTTAAGCCATGTTTTTATTGGAACAGAGGATCTCCTTATTATCAGAAAATGGCATGGTGACCTGGATGAGCTTTATTTTAAAGCAACAGAGCATTGCAACATTTAGTCAGCCTAATGTCAATGCTCAGTCACCTGGCCCCAAGAAACCACATAAGCTGGGTATGCAAATGTTGGCCCACAATGCATTTTGTGCAGTCAGTATGGGGTACATGGGCATGGTCCTCATTCATCATCACAAGTGGACTGGGGTACGGTTAAAGAATGTGATCTTTAACAAGTAACAATACCCATATATATTTTTTAAATTGTACCTTTCCATTTTTAGTCATCCAATTTACATATTGGAATAAAATGAGCTGTAAATCTCACAAACTATTGGCCCATGACAATCATAATCGTTAATGTATTGGCCTGGATTTTGCAGTCAGCAAGTAAAGTGACAACGTTTACCTCTGACCTCGAAGAAAGCTGCCTGCAAAGATCTAGCAAGCTCTGTGGTGTGGATTTCAACTTGCCCAAAGAACGTTTCATTTTGGTGTCAGCTAGCAGGAACTGTGGCGTCCACCAACAATGGTGCCATCAAGCAGGCTAAACATTGAAGAATTCTCACAGACAGCAAACCAGGAAACAGCAAGTGGGCTTATCATTCATTTCTTATACATTTATAGATATGAAAATAAAGATTGGGACATACTCATGGGATTATAAATAGTTGAAATACTAAAAAGCAAATTCCAATTTCTGAAATTTTTATCAAGGAATAGGGAAGCTTGACATTTCACAAATATAAAATTAGTGTTTTTTTAAGGTCAGAAAGGTTGTTGAAAAGTCATTATGAATTAGTATGTTGGTAAGAACCCAGTTATACTTCACTAAACAGCCTGTATTTTTTTCAAGAGTTTTCACAGTAAGAATGAGTAGCAATTCCCCCAAAACAGTGATTTCTGGATGATTTCCATTTGCAAAGACTTCAACAGTGCACCCTTTGGAGGAGAATCAGTGACAGCAACTTCTACATTTCTGCATTTTACTGCACACATGCAAACACTGGAAATTGCTGTCATTTTCACAGAGTAAATGGTGACAAAAGCCAGTGGTTTTGCTGTCATTACAACCCCGAAATCTGAGCCATTATCACTCTTCTGGTTGTGAAGGACATATACTTGTCGCAAAGTTGACATTTCGAGTCCTCATGACCCTTCAACAGGGTCATGAGGACTCGAAACGTCAACTGTGCTCTTCTCCGCCGATGCTGCCAGACCTGCTGAGTTTTTCCAGGTATTTCTGTTTTTGTTTTGGATTTCCAGCATCCGCAGTTTTTTGTTTTTATACTTGTCGCAACGCTTACTCTGCAGTCAGCCTCTTAGGTTTGCCCTGAACTTTACTGCTCAGCATTGTCCCAGGCAAAACCATCAAAGTCCGGTGCACTCTGCCACTTGTGGCCTCCCCATGCTCCAAGACAAAGAATGAGTTACAGAAAAGGAAAGATTATGACATAAGAAATCAGAGACAAAGAATAGGAGATAAAGTAAAATGAAATGAGACTTTGAGAGCCAGGGGTGGGGGCAGAAGAAAGTTAGTGAAACAGAGAGTGAGTGAACATTTGGAAGACAAGCTAGACAGAAAGAGACTCAGGTTTAGAGATGGAGGATAAACTGAGGCAGAATTACGCAGAAATGCACACCAGTTTAAAGAACAAGTCCACGAGCGCTTTTAAAGGAGATCAACAGGCTTTTAGAAGCTATGGATACTTTGAGGGAAAATATTCAATGTGACCTGGTGGGTTTGGAGGCTAAGTTATGGTGAAAAATGTCACATCGTATTAATTTTAAAAAGCTCTAAAGAAACAAAGGGACTAAGTAAGAGTTCTGCTAAAAATAAGGGCACTTGTGAACATTCAATTCCTTCACAAAACCCTCCAAAAAGTACATGCATAATGTAGTACTGATTTACAGTGCACACACTGAACTCATGATCTTTTGATATGCAAAATATTTACTGGTTCTTTATGCCATCCTTCACAAGCTTGATATGGATATTGAGGTATATGATTCATGTAACAGCTAGACTAATTAAATTGGATTACAAAAAGGCGTGGTAGTCAGGAAAATTATTCACAAAGAAAAAAGCTGTTGTTCTGTTTGTAAATGAGGCATAAGCAAATGGTTGAAGACGTATTATGATCTCTTTGAAGAAATATAGTGATCATTTAATCTAAGACATAAAAGAAATGAAAATATACTGCATATTTAAAGTTGAGATATTCAGGTTTCAACAAGCATTTGAAATTTACCCTTGGTACAACTAAATTGTAATACAGGTTCCATTCTTTGATGACAATTAATTCAAAATTCAGAAATATTTAAATATAGAATCATACAGCTTTCCTCACACCCAACGTGTACCAGTTTTAGTGCAAGGCGTGCATATACCTTCAGCAAAGTGAAAGCAATTTTATACATTACCTGCCTAATGGTATAGTGGACTGCACTGGCCTTTCATTTATAGGTCCTGGGTTTAAATCCAGGCAGATTGATGAGATAAAACTTATTTTTTGGTCTACTGGTATTAAATTATACTCCAAGAAATCACGTGAACAGTGACAGTCTAGTTTGTCATGGAATTGAGCCCATGCTACAAACCACCATCTTACTCAGAGCTCAGTGGACAGTTGGTGTTGTAAATAGGACATGTGATCTTGATGCAGCAATGGCCACATATGAAATTGACATAGAACATTGGAACTCTTATACAATATCCCACTGTACTTTTCCTCACCAAGGGATGCTTGACAGTGGATATCAAGTACCAAAAAAGAAAACCATTAAATTTCTCAGGACTTGCAACCTACAGCTTAAGCTTGCACATTTTAAAAAAAGTGCCGCTTTTCTAAAGCAATCACTTGTGTTTTTTTTGCAAAATATGTAACCATTTTGACAGACATTACACCTGAAAATGAGATCTCAAATGTCACATGTCAAGCCAGTCAAGCAAAAATTCAAATTTAGTTCAAACATCGTCTATCTGTTGCTAGCAAAGGTCTAATGGGCTAATAAAAAGTATTAATGAGGAATGGGTAGCCTGCAGAAAATCAAGCAATTAAATCTCATTGTTTTTCTCAAAGCTGCTACATACAAACCAGCAATACAAAGCTGCTTATTCACATTGCTTGTTTCCGAACACTATTTTTGCTGTCAAAATCCATTTTCAGTAAGGTTTATGTAGATAATTGAAAGTATCATTTTTAACAAATATATTCAAAATCATTAGATTTACCCAAATCCATTTAAATTAATGTTGCAAGTTTTGTGTACATCTGCACATCTGATGTTTTCAGTAGTTCATAGAATTTAATCTTCAAATTAAAATTCATGGTCAGTCATGTCATTTGGGATGAGGGAAGCATTTTGAGTCATGAAGAAGAAATTATAAGGTGTTTTCTCTGGGTCAGTGGCAGGTATCTACAACGCATTTTAGCACTTGCCTCAGCCATTGGAGCCTTAGTCAATCAGCCAGGCCGGAGCAACTCTGAATATTGCAACACTGGTAGCTGGAGACTCGATGGGGAAAAATTCTTTGGGCAATGCTATTTCAATGATAGCTTCAGCAAGAACTACAAATCCATGGTTGAAAGTAAGGCAGAAAAATTTAAACTTTTACAATTGTGTAAATAACTCGGAAAATGAGGAAAATTTTGAAGGAGGGCAATAAACAAAGAAAGTAAACAAGAAAGTATTTGCCTGTTAAAGTTCTTGAAATCCATGATGGAAGATGGAGCAATTTTTTTCAAAGTAAACACCTGGAGGTTTTGTGTAGATAAGGATAAATGATGGTCGGGATTTTCTAGCCCTGGCGCAGCAGCTCCTGCCGTGGTGGATGCAGTGAGTCATTCAAAACTCTTTTGACCTCGGTGGGACTGGAAGATCCCATCAGTGGGAGGAGCTGGAAGATTCCAGCCAATGTTACTTGCATGCAAAGCAAGCTTTGTAATGTGGTAGGCAAGCCAGGTTACAAATGTGTGGTAAGTTAAAGAAGACAACTTATGTGGGTCTTTTGATTTACTGTGAAACTGCTGAGTTTGCAGGGAACATTGACTGGGGAACATAAGCAGATATTAGATCAGGTGACCAAAAGTTGTGTCAAATTGGTAGGTTTTAACAGCATCTTAATGAAGCAAAAATGTGGAGCTGTTTAAGGAGGGAATTCCAACGCTTAGGGCCTAGACAGCGGAAGGCACGACCGACAATCGAGGGATGAAGAAAATCAGGGACAGAAAGAGGCCAGAACTGAAGAAAGCACAGATCTTGGAGGTTTGTAGGGCTGGAGGAGGTAACAGAAATAGGGAGGGATAAGGCCATGCAAGGTTTAGAATACAAGACGAGAAATTTAAATTTGAGGCTTTGCTGAACTGGGAGCCAATGTCGGTCAGTGAGCAAGGGCTGATGGCTAAATGAGAACTTGGTGTGAATCAGTTGCAGCAGAGCCACCAATTAGCTAAAGCTTATGGAGTGTGGAAAGTGTGAGGCTGGCCAGGAGAGCACTGGAATAGTTGAGTCTGGAGGCTACAAAAATATGGATGAGTATTTCAGTAACAGATTGGTAGAGGTATGGCAGGGGTGAGCATTATTATGGAGGTGAAGGTAGGTGGCATTGGTACTGGAGATGACATGGAATTGGAAACTCAGCCCAGGGTCAAATAGAATGCTGAGGTTCTGAACAGTCTGATTCAGCCTGAGTGGCTCTGGTGCTGATATTTAACTGGAAGAAATTTCAGTTCATCCATCATTGGATGTTAGACAAGAAGGGTGACAATTTAGACAATGAAAGGGTCCACTGGGTATTGTCAGGGTACATGTGGAGTAGATGAGAAATGGGGGTGAGCCTTGGGTGAACCCCAGAAGTAATGGCGAAGAAGCAGGAAGAGAGAAATATGAATGGAATTAGGTGAAGGCAGCCCCACTCAGCTGAACAGCCAAGGAGAGCTACTGGTGGAGGTTGAAGTGGGAAATTGTGTCAAAGACTGACAAGAAGCTGCAAGAATGAGAAGGGACTGTACACCAAACACAATCACATAGGTTGTCATCTGTGACTTCGATGAGAGCCGTTTTGGTGTTGTGGCAGCAGCAAAAACCAAGTTAGGGAGTTTCAAATACTGGAGTTGCACGAGAGATGGGTGGGGATTTGGGAGGCAATAACACGTTCAATGGCTAGATAAGAACATGAGGTAGGAGATGTGGCAAGAGTTTGCAGGAATAGAGGGGCAAGGGTGGCTTTTTGAGGAAGGAGGTGATAGCAGATTTTAAGTGGACAGGGCAGTAGCAGTACAGCGAAATTATTAACAATATCAACTAACATGGGGGCCAAGAAGGGGATTTGGGTGTCCAGCAGTTTAGTGGGAATAGGGTCAGCAGTTTAGTGGGAATAGGGTCAGCAGTTTAGTGGGAATAGGGTCAGCAGTTTAGTGGGAATAACGGACCACAAAAATTTAACATGATTCAAATAATGCCCAAGTGTGGCTTAGCGATGAGCTACTGATGTTCCTAATGTCCAGATCTCAGTTTTGTGCTTTAGCTCCATGCCTTAAAAGATATTCAAAAAAGTGCAAATATTAATTGAAAGGGAACTCCGACTTGTTCCTTGGAATGCGTGTTTTGTAAATGGTTGTGTTTAAAAAAAAACTTGCAAAGTACAAGATCTGCGTGTCAGAGTCAAATGGAGAAACCAACATCTTAAACTCTTTAAATTGGCTTGAATCATGAAGCACCAAAGACTTGAAGCTGAAGTGATAAAATATAAATTTGACATTTTTGACACCGATAACTTAAATTGTATCATAGAAATACATGGCAATATAGATAGGTGAAAACTATCTCAGCTGATCTTGTGGTGTGGGGCAGAGTAATGAAGTACTCAAACAGCCTCCTTTACACTTGTGTTTATACTTGAGGTTTTTGTAAAATCAGTGGATAAATTTGGTTTAAAATTTTACTCCATGCATAATAATCTTGAGATTTAATTTATCAGCCTTGGTCTGAATTTTGAAGACAATTCTTAGTTATATTATCCTCACACAACAATTTCTGTCATCCTATGGAGAAGATCATCATCAGAAATGATCCTTTCATGACTTCTCATCACTTATGGATCAGGTGAGCTGCTCCCACCCTGCTATACATGCACCTAATTCTTTTATCCCTTTATTGTTGCACACGTCAGAAAAAGTTTAAATAACCATTCACTGGCTCCTTTTAGCAATTTAACATTCAAAATGTTTATTCCACTTCAGTTCTACAGCGAACATTGCCCAGTTTTAATACTTTTTGTAAAGTTGTTCTGATGTTTTTTAATGCAATATCACCAATACTATCTTAGACTAACTGATATCTGTTTTGGATAAATGAACCAATGCCTACCAGAGTTACTTTGCTCTAGGCAGATAGGTAACTGAGCATTAGCAGGCAATATTTCAGGATAGTCTGAAGAGAACGTGCTTGTTGAATAATGTCACAAATCAACACAAAGGCAGGCCAAGGCAATCTGGGCCTCCAGGGTTCATAAAACCATCCACAGGGCTCATCATGTCCTTTCGGCTTCTTGGTGTGGCAACCCAAGAACAGCACCAGTGACACTGGTTTAGGCTGCCTGATCAGAGTGCCTAAAGCCCTCAGAAGCACCCAAGTAATTTTATTGCCTCTTGCAGAGGTCTTTGCTGCTTGAACTAATCATGCCAGGTTTGATTCAGTCATCAATGTAAACTGACTTTAACGTACAAACATTTAGCACGAGTCCATCTCCTGATATCAGTACACATCTCCAAAATTGGGTGAGGGGCCACTTCTGATGGTTTCCTAAAAGACTATTTAGTGAACTGTGCTTAGCCATTGAAAATTTGTTTCCATATATAGCTAGCTGTTTGTTCCCCATTGTAACTATGGCACCGTTTCTCTGACACCAAATTCAATACCAATAAAGTCTACAGAGATTTTACCTGATGTGCAGGGTCATTTGTTTATTGACTGGTCAGCTTAAGCCAACTTTCACACCTTAAATAAAAACAGAAAATGCTGGAAATGTAAAGTAGGGCCGTGAACATCTGAAAGCAGAAAATACAGAATTAGCACTTTAGTTGAAACTCCTCTTATGAGGAGTAAAGAATGGGGAAAAAGTTCACATTCTTTGAGGGACTTCAGGTAAAAAATTCAAGTCAGCAAATATCTTCCTGCATTGTGCTCATTAAAGAATTGGACCTTTGTGGGGGTATGATTACCAGAGTACCCTGTGTCACTCAAGACTCCTTTATTTACATAATGGTTATGTTTTCTGGTCAAAAATGTCCGACTTTGAAACATGCTCTTGTGTGTGAATCTGAAAATGATCTTCCAGGTTGCCAGGTTGCACAGCCGCTTCTAGTCTGGAAAGACAAACAGCTCCCCTAGCAGGAGTGCCCAACACTTTGACTCTTAAAGTGTGATTACAGTATTACCATGAATGCCATTTTTTTTTGTAATCAGATAAAAGAAATCATCAATGGAAATGTTAATATCGTTTAGCTTTCTCCTGACTTTTTTCCAAATTTTAGTGAGTATTCTTTTTTGTTTGTGATTGTCAAAGATGTTTTCAAGGTACTGGTTTAAATGAAGAGTTCACCTAAGAACTGAGAAGGCTATGGGGAGATTTGATAGAGGCGTTTAAAATCATGAGGCATTTTGATATAATAAATAAAGAGCAACGGTTCCAATGGTGGAAGAATCAAAAATCAGAGGGTATATAGATTCTAGGTGATGGTAAAGAATCAGAGGGGAGGTGAGAATTTTTTTTTATATATACACAACGAGCAATTAGGATTTTGAATGCACTGCCAAAGGCCCTCCATCTGTGCTGTATCATTCGACAATTACATGAGAAAAAATTTGATCACACCATTTTCCAATGCACTTGTGTCCATTCAGGGTTTGGCCCTATCTCTGCAGAGGAGGAATCCAAACAGCTGGATATAAGGAATCACAGAATCTTTCCAGTGCAGAAGCAGCCCATTCGGCCCATCGAGTTTGCACTGGCTCTATGAAAAAGCATTTCACCTAGTCCCAATCCCCTGACTTATCCCTGTAACCTTCTACATTTATTTCTTTTCAGGTAACAATCCAATTCTCTTTTGAATACCTCGATCGAACCTGCCTCCACCACCCTTTCAGGAGGTTCATTCCAGACTCCAACCAACTCTGGGTGAAAAAATTTCCTCACATCCCATTTACTCCTTTTGCCAGTTATTTTGAATCTGTGCCCTCTAGTTCTTGATGCTCTCTTGAGTGGGAACAGTTTCTCACTATTTACCCTGTCCATACCCTTCAGGATCTTGAATACCTCTATCAAGTCTCCTCTGAGCCTCCTTTTCTCCAAGGTAAAGGGCCCCAACCTCTCCAATCTATCCTCATAGCTACAGTTCTTTATCCCTGAAATCATTCTCGTGAATCTTCTCTGTAACCTCTCCAATGCCTTCACATCCTTCCTCAAGTATGGTGCCCAGAACTGGACGCAGTACTCCAGACGAGGCCTAAGTAGTGACTTATACAAGTTCAGCATGACCTCCTCACTCTTGTACTAAATACGATTGACAATATATCCAATCTTTGTATCATCTGCAAATTTTGAAATCATGCCCTGTACACCACAGTCTAGGTCATTAATATGTATCAGGAAGAGCAAGGGTCACAACCCTGGGGAACTCTACTACAAACCTTCCTCCAATCTGAAAAACAACCATTTATCACTACTCTCTGTTTCCTGTCACTCAGCCAATTTCTTATCCAAGTGCCGACTCTCCCTTTTATTCCACAAGCTAGAATTTTGCTCACAAATCTGTTGTGTGACACTGTATCAAATGCCTTTTGAAAATCCATATAGACCATATCAATAGTGTTTCCCTCATCAAACTTCTGTTACCTCTTCAAAAAATTCCAGCAAGTTAAACATGATTTTCCCTTAATGAATCCAAGTTGGTTTTCCTTAATTATCCTGCACTTGTCTAAGGACTATTGATTTTATCCTGAACTACAGTTTCCAGAGGTTTCTCTGCCAGAGGTCAAACTGACTGGTCTGTAATTGCCAGCTTTATCTTTGCACCGCTTTTTGAACAAGGGTGTAATATTCGCAATTCTTTAGTCCTCTGGCACCTCCCCTGTGTCTAAGACAGATTGGAAGATTATCACTAGTGCCTCTGTAATTTCCACTCACTTCCTCAGTACCCTTGGATGCAGCTCATCGCATTGAGTTTGGCTTTCCCCCAATTAATTATCCCTGCTCTGGATTGTGCCCTGTCCTTTTCCATGACCAACCTCAACCTTATGATACAATGATCACTGTCCCCAGAGGCTCTCCCACTGATATTTGATCCACTTGGGCCAACTCATTCCCCAGAACCAGGTCCAAAAGTACATGTCCTCTTGTTGGACCAGAAACATACTGCTGCAGAAAATGATCTTGAACACATTTCAAGAACTCTCGTGCTTCTTGTCCCTTTGTACCATTCCTATCCCAGTCTACATTTGGATAATTGATGTCCCCCAATATGATTACTCTATAATTCTTGCACCTCTCTGTGATTTCTTTACAAATTTGTTTCTCCACATCCCTTCCTCTAGTTGGTGGTCCATATACTACACCAATAAATGTTATTGCACCTTTTTCATTCCTTACCTCTAGAGCCAGAGAGATTCTGTCCTTGACCTCTCATGGAGCATTCTCTCTGTCCAGTAATGCCACCATCTTTAATCAATATTGCCATTCCACAGCCACCAGCCCCTCCTCCCCCAACTCCTTTCTTCCTTTCCTGTCTCTCCTAAACATTTTGTACCCAGGAATATTTAACGCCCAGTCCTGCCCTTCTTTGAGCCAGGTCTCTGTTACAGCAATATCATAATTCCATTTCTCAACCTGTGCCTATAGTTCACCAATCTTATTAACCACACTCCGTGCATTCACATAAATGCATATTAGCTCTGATTTAGGCTTTTTTACTTTCCCCCTTATTCTGACCCCATCTAATGACTTACACTACTGCCTACTCCAATTCTATCAAACTTTCCAAGTATTTTACCTACCTTGATACTACTCTCTGGTATACCCTCCCTCTCAGTTGATTATTCTCTACGTCCCACTTCCAGTTTTTCTCCTCTCCATTCTGGGTTTCCCCTCAGGCTCCCATCCCCCTGCCAATTTAGTTAAATCCTCCTCAACAGCACTAGCAAAACTCCCTGCGAGGACATTAGTCCCAGCCCCGTTGAGGTGTAACCCATCCTTCTTGTACAGGTCCCACCTGCCCCAGAACCAGTCCCAATGCCTCAGAAATATAAAGCCCTCCCTCCTACTCCATTTCTCCAGCTACATGTTGAACTGTTCAATCGTCCTATTCTTATGCTCACTAGCACATGACACTGGGAGTAATCCTGAGATTACTGCTCTGAGGTCCTACTTTCTAATTCCCTTCCTAACTCCCCAAAATCTGCTTTCAGGACCTCACCCCTTTTCCTACCGATGTCATTGGTCCTAATGTGGACCACGAGCTCTGTCTGCTCGTCCTCCCCCATAAGAATGTCCTGCAGCCGCCCTGTGACATTCTTGATCCTGGCACCAGGGAGGCAACATACCTACCTGGAGTCACATCTACGGCCACAGAGACACCTGTCTGCTGCCCTAACTATGGAATCCCCTAGTACTATAGCACTTCCAATCTTCCTCCCCCCTCCTGTGCAGCTGAGCCGCCTGTGGGGCCACAAACTTGGCTCTTGCTACAGTCCTCTGAGGAACCATCTCGCACACCAGTATCCAAAATGGAAAAGCGGTTAGAGGGCAAAATAGCCTCAGGGGATTCCTGCACTACTTACCTGTTTCTCTTAGATGCTCTGTCAGTCACCCATTCCTTCTCTGCCTATGTACTTCTTAGCTGTGGTATGACCACCTCTCTAAATGTGCTATCCACGTAATTTTCAGCCTTGTGGATGCACCACAGTGATTCCGTCCATCGCTCGAGCTCTGCAACTCGGAGCTCAAGTCCCTGCAGCTGGTGATACTTCCTGCAGATGTAGTCATTATGCCTGCACAACATCCCACATGGCCAAGCTTAACCAACATATCTTCAACTTTATATAAAGCTTTTACTACAATATTTATTTACTAATTTATTTGAAATATTTTAATTTAGAATAATTCATTTGTATACTTCAATTTATTGTGCTTATTAAATGCTAGCACCACCCACAAATACAACTAAAAGTTATCCGTTTCTTAATTACACAGCTATGTGTTTTAGGGCTCACACTCCTGACTGCCTCTCCACTCGTGCCGTTTTCAATCTTCAAGGTCTATTTTTTTATCTCTGACACACTTGACCAGTCCATCTACTCGTGTTTCTCTTCCAACATCCATCAGAACGCACCACGCACATTGATGGTATAAGTTCTGCCTTTCCCAATTTAGCTAGTACGTCTCTTGCAATGGCTTCTCCTCTCAGAAAGAAGAGGGCTCACACTTATACAGCACCTTTCACAATCTCAGAATGTCCCAAAGTACTTTACAGCCAATTAAGAATTGGTGAAGTGAGCTGTTTCAATGTAGGAAATGCAGTAGCCAAATTGCACTCAGCACAGTTCCACCAAAGACACTAAGCTAACCAACAAGATGATATTTTTATTTTCTATTAATTCACGAGATGTGGGCTTCACTGACTGGGCCAGCATTTATCGCCCTTCCCAATTGCCCTCGATAAGGTGATGGTGAGCTGCCTTCTTGAACTGTTGCAGTCCATGTGGTGTAGGTACACCCACAGTGCTGTTCAGGTTGGGGGTGCAGTTCCAGGATTTTGACCCAGCAACAGTGAAGGAGCGCTGATATATTTCCAAGTCAGGATGGTGAGTGACTTTGAGGGGAACTTCCAGGTGGTGGTGTTCCCATGTGTCTGTTGTCCTTGTCCTTCTAGATGGTAGTAGTCGTGTGTTTGGAAGGTGCTGTCTAAGGAGCCTAGGTGAATTCCTGCAGTGCACCTTGTTGATGGTACACACTGCTGCTACTGTGCGTCGGTGGTGGAGGGAGTGAATGTTTGTGGATGGGGTGCCAATCAAATGGGCTGCTCTGTCCTGGATGGTGTCAAGCTTAAGTGTCGTGGGAGCTGCACTCATCCAGGCAAGTGGGGAGTATTCCATAACATTCCTGACTTGTGCCTTGTACATGGTGGACAGGCTTTGGGGAGTCAGGAAGTGAATTACTCACCGCAGGATTCCTAGTCTCTGACTTGCCCTTGTAGCCACACTATTTATATGGCTAGTTCAGTTCTGTTTCTGGTCAATGGTAACCTCCAGGATGTTGATAGTGGGGGATTCAGTGATGGTAATGCCATTGAACGTCAAGCGGCGATGGTTGGATTCTCTCTTGTGGGAGATGGTCATTGCCTGACACTTGTGTGGCGCGAATGTTACTTGCCACTTGTCAGCCCAGGATATTGTACAGGTCGTGCTGCATTTGGACATGGACTGCTTCAGTATCTGAGTCGCGAATGGTGCTGAACATTGTGCAATCATCAGCGAACATCCCCACTTCTGACCTTATGATGGAAGGAAGGTCATTGATGAAGCAGCTGAAGATGGTTGGGCCTAGGACACTACCCTGAGGAACTCTTGCAGTGATGTCCTGGAACTGAGATGACTGACCTCCAACAACCACAACCATCTCCCTTTGTGCTAGGTATGACTCCAGCTTGTAGAGTATTCCACCGATTCCAATCGACTCCAGTTTTTCTCAGGCTTCTTGATGCCACACTTGGTCGAATGCGGCCTTGATGCCAAGGGCAGTCACTCTCATCTCACCTCGGGAGTTCAGCTTTTTTGTCCATGTTTGAACCAAGGCAGTAATGAGGTCAGGAGCTGAGTAGCCCTGGCAGAACCCAAACTGGGCATCAGTGAGCAGGTTATTGCTAAGCAAGTGCTGCTTGATAGCACTGTTGATGACCCCTTCCATTACTTTACTGATGATTGAGAGCAGACTGATGTGGCGGTAATTGGCTGGATCGGATTTGCCCTGGTTTTTGTGTACAGCACATACCTGGGCAATTTTCCACATAGCCGGGTAGATGCCAGTGTTGTAGCTGTACTGGAACAGCTTGGCTAGGGGTGCGGCAAGTTCTGGAGCACGAGTCTGCAGTACTATTGTCAGAATATTGTCAGGGCCCATAGCCTTTGCAGTCTCCAGTGCCTTCAGCTGTTTCTTGATATCACGTGGAGTGAATAGAATTGGCTGAAGACTGGCACCTGTGATGCTGGGGATCTCTGGAAGAGGCTGAGATGGTTCATCCACTCAGCACTTCTGGCTGAAGGCTATAGAAAATTCTTCAGCCTTATCTTTTGCACTGATGTGCTGGGCTCCCCCATCAATGAGGATGGGGATATTTGTGGAGCCACCTCCTCCAGTGAGTTGTTTAATTGTCCACCACCATTCACAACTGGATGTGGCAGAACTGCAGAGCTTAGATCTGATCCGTTGGTAACAGGATTGCTTAGCTCTGTTTATCATTTACTGCTTATGCTGTTTAGCACACAAGTAGTCCTGTGTTATAGCTTCACCAGGTTGACACCTCATTTTTAGGTAAGCCTGGTGCTGCTCCTGGCATGCCCTCCTGCACTCTTCATTGAACCAGGGTTGATCCCCTGGCTTGATGGTAATGGTAGAGTGGGGGATATCCCGGGCCATGAGGTTACAGATTGTGATTGGGTATAATTCTGCTGCTGCTGATAGCCCACAGCGCCTCATGGATGCCCAGTCTTGGATTGTCAGATCAGTTCGAAACCGATCCCATTTAGCACAGTGGTAGTGCCACACAACACGATGGAGAGTATCATCAATGTGAAGGCGGGACTTCGTCTCCACATCGACTGTGCGGTGGTCACTCCTACCGATATTGTCATGGACAGATACATCTGCAGCAAGCAGGTTGGTGAGGATAAGGTCAAGTACGATTTTCCTTCTTGTTGCCGCAGACCCAGTCTAGCAGCTATGTTGCTTAGGACTCAACCAGCTCGGTCAGTAGTGGTGTTACTAAGCCACTCTTGCTGGTGGACATTGAACTCCCCCACCCAGGGTACATTCTGCGCTCTTGCCACCTTCGGTGCTTCCTTCAAGTGGTGTTCAACATGGAGGAGCACTGATTCATCAGCTGAAGAAAGACGGTACGTGGTAATCAGCAGGAGGTTTCCTTGCCCATGTTTGACCTGATACCATGAGACTCCATGGGGTCCGGAGTCGATGTTGAGGACTCCCAGGGCAACTCCCTCCTGACTGTATACCACTGTGCCGCCACCTCTGCTGGGTCTGTCCTTCCGGTGGGACAGGACATACCCAGGGATGGTGATGGTGGAGTCTGGGATATTACTGTAAGGTATGATTCCATGAGGAAGACTATGTCAGACTGTTGCTTGACTAGTCTGCCATTCGGCCCTTCGAGCCTGCTCCACCATTCATTCATGGCTGATCATCCAACTCAATTGCCTGCTCCTGCTTTCTCCCCATTCCCTTTGATCCCTTTCGCCCCGAGAGCTATATCTAACTCCTTCTTGAAAATATACAATGTTTTGGCCTCAACTACTTTCTGTACAGTAAGCTCTCACACAGCTCTCCCACTTTTGGCACTAGCCCCCAGATGTTAGTAAGGAGGACTTTGCAGGGTCGATAGGGCTCAGCTTGCTGTTGTCGTTTCCAATACCGGGTGGTCCATCCAGTTTCATTCCTTTTTTGAGACTTTGTAGCAGTTTGATATAACTGTGGCTTGCTAGGCCATTTCAAAGGGCATTTAAGAGTCAACCACATTGCCGTGGGTCTGGAGTCACATGTAGACCAGACCAGGTGAGGACGGAAGGTTTCCTTCTCCAGGGCAAGGAAAAGGTCTTGGTTGGGGGATGAGTTTTGATTAAGATTCTGGAAAAACCACCTGCTCTTCTTTGAATATGATCATGAGATCTTTTCTATGCATCTGAGAGGGCAGACGGCACCTTGGTTTAATATTCCATATGAAAGGTGGTACCTCCCACAGTGCAGCACTCTTTCAGTACTGCACCAAAGTTTCAGGCTCGATTGTGTACTCAAGTCTCTAGAATGGGATTTGAACACATGATGTTCTGATTCAGGGGCGAGAGTGCTACCACTGAGCCATGGCTGACATCTAATGCCACATCTACGTAGTGCTGGGAAAAAGGAATAGGACTGAGCTAATGGACAATACTTTAAATACATCACTATAGTAGTGCTGTGGAGTTGTTTGGGGGGAAAAAGAACTAATCAGGAAACTCATAGTTCTGTATTTTATGTCTCAAGGTGCATGTCTCAAGATGTTTGAAGTTGACAGCGGTAAGTTTATAAAGTCAAATACTTGACAAAACAACTATTAGAAAAGTTTTGAAAAAAGTAACACCACATTTAAGATTTAAAAAATCACAGGAGAGTGGAAACTTTTTGTTGAGTTGGTGGTAATGCATGCAACTGTTGCATATGATAGGATGGAAAAGACAAAAGGAAATAAGTTTCCAGGACATGCTATACACAGAAGTTGGGGATTCCCATGATCAAAGCAACCCATGTGGTAACAGACTGTTAAAGATACTGGATACTGCAAAGGCTATGGGCCCTGACAATATTCTGGCAATAGCACTAAAGGCTGGTGCTCCAGAGCTTGCCATTCTGTTTCAATTCAGCGACAACACTGACATCTACCCGACAAAGTGGAAAATTGCCCAGCTAAGAACAGGACAAATCCAAACCAGCCAATTACCGCCCAGTCTACCCTCGATCAGTACAGTGATGGAAGGGGTGATCAACAGTGCATCACTTGTTTAGCAATAGCCTGCTCATGATGCTCAGTTTGGGTTCTGTCAGGGTCACTCAGCTTCTGACCTCATTACATCCTTGGTTCAAAAGTGGACAAAAGAGTTGAACTCCAGAGGTGAGGCAAGAGTGACTGCCCTTGATATCAAGGCCACATTTGACTTAGTGTGGCATCAAAGAGTCCTAGCAAAGCTGGAGTTGATGTGAATCCAGGGAAAACTCTCCACTGGTTGGAGTCATATCTAGCACAAAGGAAGATGGTTGTGGTTGCTGGAGGTCAATCATCCCAGTTCCATCACTGCAGGAGTTTCTCAGGGTGGCCCAACCATCTTCAGCTGCTTCATCAATGAACTTTCTTCCATCAGAAGGTTTGAAGTGGGGATGTTCACTGATGATTGCACAATGTTCAGCACCATTCATGACTCCTTAGACACTGAAGCAGTCCATGTCCAAATGCAACAAGACTCCAAAGAGAGAGAATCTAACCTTGACATTCAATAGCATTACCATCGCTGAATCCCCCACTATCAACATCCTGGGGGCTACCATTGACTAGAAACTGAACTGGGCTAGCCATATAAATACTGTGCCCACAAGAGCAGGTCAGAGGTTATGCATTCTGTGGCGAGTAACTCACCTCCTGACTCTGCAAAGCCTGTCCACCATCTACAATGCACAAGTTAGGAGTGTGACGGAATACTCTCCACATGCCTGGAGCAGTGTAGCTCCAACAACACTTAAGGAGCTTGATACCATTCAGGACAAAGCAACCCGCTTGATTGGCACCCCTTCCACAAACATTCATTCCCTCCACCACCGATGAACAGCGGCAGCAGTGTGTACAAGATGCACTGCACAAACTCACCAGGGCTCCTAAGGCAGCACCTTCCAAACCCATGACCAATGCCATCTAGACAGGCAAGGGCAGCAGATACATGGGAACACCACCACCTGGAAGTTCCTGTCCAAGCCACTCACCATCCTGAGTTGGAAATGTATCACCGCTCCTTTACTGTTGCTGGGTCAAAATCCCAGAACTCCCTCCCTAACAGCACTGTATCTACAGCACAGAGACTGCAGCAATTCAAGGAGGCAACTCATCACCACCTCCTCAAGGGCAATTAAGGATGGGCAATAAATGCTGGACTAGCCAGCGACACCCACATCACATTAATGAATAAAAAAGTTTCCCAGTGGGTTCCCCTTCCTCCCCCCAGCAGTTGAATGATGGCCTATTAATTTGTATGACTATCTTCAATAAATGAGAAATAATGTATAGCAGCAGCTTGAGACTTGAGTGAGACTTTTCAATTTACCAAAAGGGCTAATATTAAATTTGTATACCTTACTTACATTATTTTAAAGATTTGTTAACGTAACAAAGTTGATACCGTGTAACTTAATTAGAATTTAGAATATGTACGTCATTCTTGTTTACAAATAAGCCAATTTTCAGAATTTGAGAAACTACTAGAGATCAAAGTTTTTCATGCTTCCACTGAATTCAAAAGTTGTTCTCAACAACTGCTTCAAATCCAGTTCACTTTTTTATAAAAAACAATTGTTTCACTCCGCAATTGGTGAAGCATATACTGTCAGTAGAGTTCAGGTACCTGCAAGCTATCTTCACAAGGAGAGCAGGTGCTGATTGGCAATTGTCAAGCATGTGCAAAAAGGACTTGTTGTCACGCACAGCCTTCATGTAAAGCTCATTCCACTGGAAAGATCAGGGTTGAAAGCACTTGCTTCTTTCCAGCTATTACAAGAAACAAATCCCTAGGTTGGCTTTCCGCTGAGATCAGTGTAACAATGTAACTGTCCCATTTTATCAGTGTATGTAGAGGTGCCGATGGTCATTTGTCTAATTATTTGGCATGTTCTGTGAACAAATCATGCATCAGGGGAAACAAACTAGGAAAAAGGCCACATGGAACCATGCAACGCAACTCCCCACACGCATTATTACAGTTTTTAATCTTAGTTAAATTGCTGATGAGATATACCTAGTCCCAATATTTAATGAGCTTTCTCTCCCAAGCCTTTGGCAACAGGGTGACTGTAGTTTAATTGAACCTCTGGGATTTTTTTTGTCATATAAGCCAGTTCAGAGTCCCTCAGATAGCACAACCAAGTGTCTGATAATCAGTACATAAATTTAATGTTGTGTTTTCTTTGAAAATAGACCTAATGTAATTAATTTGTACTGAAGCAGATATCAGATTGTAAAGATGCTCCTGTATATACTTTTAACATGTCTTCTATTAACTGATTTGAAAAAGGATTCTTCTGGTTTTTTTGTGCCAAAAAGTTCAATCATTCATTACCTTGTTCATGTACCATAGTGAGGAAATGTACCTAATCAGAGTAAACGGTTTCTTTACACTACCATGGCAGAAACTGATGAGAGCCCACCTGTGTCAAATGCAATTAATGCCATGGTAATATTACAAATACAAAATCAAAGACATCAGATTAGTTCAGTAAAACAACAAAATAAACCATGTATGCTCTAAACATAGGAAGGCTAATTCAATTCTTTTTAGACAGAGCATTTGTCCTTACTTATAACCACATCCTAACATTATCAATCAGTGGCACTACAATGCCTGCAGTTAAGCGCTAATGGATCCAATCCCTCTCTATTACCTGATGCAACCACAAATCCAGAAAAATGTGTCTAGTTCATCTTAGCATCTGCCTGTAACGTTCCTACAGGCAGGTTTATTCACAAGGCATGCGTTAATTCAAAGTTACTGCAGTTTCAGAAACTGCCAAACCCTCTAGGCTTTCCAGTTTCAAAAGGTGTCCACGATGGCTTCTAATACTACTCAATACTTTAATAATGCCCTTTGCTAAAACATTTTTACTGGTGGCTCAAAACGTGAGACTAGCATCTTGAAAAAAATAAAACTTGTCTTGCTCATGATTAAACATGTTTCTACACAATCTGTTGTTGCTTTCTATGTAATTAAATACAGTTATTCAGCTAAATTTGCAAACAGATTGACCAACATCTGTGCCACGTACGCATTACTGTTTGATAACATCCTCTAAATTCAAAGCTGCTGCAGTCATGACATGCAAACATCTGTAATATCCATCACTTGACATAAAGATCACTTCATTAGCATTAATGTAGAATGTTCTACACAAGTATAAGTGGCAGTAAAATAGACATTACTGAAGTTCAAGATTCATGGGAATATTGCTACCAAATATTACTCACAAATTACTATGTATTACTTTAAAATTTAGGGAAAGGATTTTGTCACAGCAATGTTTTGCTATCTCACAAACACATTAATCTGCACTGATGTCATGGTCACATTTTTCAAATACTCAAAGACTTAATATTTTACAAGTGATTCCTTCAAAATATATTTAAACTGTTGAGTGTATTCTTGAGTTTTCTTCTCTCTTCTATCACCTCCCTCCAAATTGAACAAAACAATTTGGGAGCCCACTTTTTCTGCCTGAGGTTACTCATGTGTTTCACATGTGTTTATAAATGTCAGAAGCCTCTGTTCCTCCTCCATGATAAAATCCTAACCTACTGCAAAGACCCTGAAATCCATATCAACTGTATTAACTGGGTTCTAAAAGGATTAAAAAAATCTCAACTTCATGGGTACCACAAACTGTCTGATAAAATTGTACCTCCCAAATCCACTTACTTATGTCTTCAAGTACAAGTCATAAACATCTTTTAGCCATTGTGAAATTTATAGCATTCCTTTGTCTCTCTTATAAAACATACATGAAGAGGTTGTATAAACTCAATCCATTAAAATGCACACAAAACAGTGCCAAAACAGACTAACAATTAAACATAAACTATAATGGCATATCGCTTCTGTATAAGGTTTGTAAGATATAAAGAAAAAAAGTTCACATTTTATGATGTAGGAAGAGTGAGGATATCATTATTAGCTTGTGCATTCCCTTTATTACCTTCCAGCCCATATCACACTCCCTCAGTCATGTAGTAGTGAAAATAAGCAAATAAATGATATGCATCTAATAGAAAACTATAGAGGCTAAAAGATTAAAAGGCAACACTTATGCTGATGTTCACAACTTGGTTGAGCTTTGCTCTTCTGTTTAATGATGTCACCAGAACTGCTCAACTGAATTACTGGCAGCCATCTGTTCTAAATTATTAATTTAAAAAAAAGCTCCAGTTATATTATAAAAGAGTAGCTCTGCTACTTTATGCAACATTCCAGTGCAGAGTACTAATTCTATTTGATGCTGTTTTAAGGAAGCTATAATTGAATTTCAATGCCTAAACAAGAAATTTGTGAAAGTTGAGTAGTGTTCATTTAAAATAAAAGTCATCCTTTTCCAGTCTCAGGATCATTGAGTAGTCTGCCAGATTTCATATTATTCTTCTACATTGCAAAACTAGGTTGTGTGTTGTGATACAGTAGGACAATTAGCTCTAATGGGTTTTGAAGATTTTGTAAGAAGCATTATCAAACTAAAATCTCAATGATAAAATGCACAAAGCTGCACCTGAAATAGAGATCTTTCAATAAATTTCAGTACTATGAATCATCAGTTAAGGAGTAGTGGAAAAGAACATAATAAAGTTTGTTTTGTAATCAGCATCGCAATTATGTAGCACCTGGAAAGAGCTGATAACACAGCAGATCTAAAATCAGCACCATGAACAGCAGCTCCTTTGATAAATGCCTCACAACAGAACTGCCGCTAGAAATCAACTTAGGTAACAGCAGCTGGAGGTAGTTGTTGCTGTGGAGACGAGGAACTTGGGACTGCTAACGATGCAAAAGCTGCCATAAGGGAAATGTAAGAAGAGTGAAACAAAGACACAGATTCATTCTAGATTACTGAAATCTGAAGAAAAGTATTTTAAACATTAAACAAGTTTATTTTTTGAATAACTTATAAATGAAATTCTCCATTAAACAATGTATAATTTTGAGAGTTTTCTGTTCAATGGTATTTAATCTTTTGAGAACATTAGTACATGTACACTACATCTAAACATAATGGAAACTGCTGATCTTGTTCAGTGAGCTATTAAATGAGGCAGATTCTGAGTTTCTTCCAATTACAGCTGTGTTTTGCAATATTTAGCATTATAATTAACAAAGTTATTTTGAAAATAAGGAACATTAAAAATATTTTCCCCACCTCAAAGTAAAAACATTTAGTTATCCAGAAAATGAAACTTATTCATTGATGCATTGCATTTCAACAGTCATAGTCTACTTGTTTTAGATTTGGATGGTACTAAAATCTAAATGTCAAAGTGCCAAACCCAAGCTCCAAAACTCAAGGGATGTTTTCCTTGTACAAAGGAATAGCTCCAACTACAGTTGTAGTTAATTGATAACATTGTTGCTGGGCATTTTGTTCCAAAGTACCAGTCAGGAAAACAATTTTTTTTTCACTTAACCAGACTCCCTTCCAAAGAAAAATTAAGCTGTAGGAATGTCTACTTCTGCAATTTAACTGGAGCAATAGCTCTGGCAGGGAAATGAAACTTCAGACTTTGTCATAACAGCTCACATGGTAAAGTAAATTCATATTGACAATTAAACTCAAGTTTCAAAACACAAAACGAAACAAAGCCATTTCCAAGCCACACCATACTAAATGACAAATTTATTGGGAGCACTATCAAATAAAATTTGAGACCAAGTCACATAAGGAGATACTAGGGCAAAAACATATCAGAGATAAGTTTTATAAAGTGTCTTAAAAGAAAGGTGCAGAGGTTACAGGAGGGAATTCCAAAACTTTGGCTCTAAGCAGCTGAAGGCATGATCATCAAGTGAAGAAAATCAGGGATGTAGAAGAGGTCAGAATTGGAGGAACACAGAGATCTCAGAAAGTTGCAGGGCTGATGGAGGTAAGGAGAGGCACGGCTATGGAGGGATTTACAAACAAGGGTGGGGCGTATCCACCAGACTGAGCCTGCAGTGAGAGAATAAACATGTGGGAAAAACTGACTCAACCTCATCCACACCAATTTACCTGTCACAGGTGCGTCTGTCCATGGCTGCATTGTGTTTACAGGTTCTGTGCCATGGTCAAAGTCCCATGTTCATACTGAGGACATCCTCCACTGTGTTGTTTGGCACTGCCACCATGCTAATTGGATAGGTTCAGAACAGATATAGCAGCTCTAAACTGGGCACCCATGAGGTATTGTACATCATTAGCAGCAGAATTGTATTCAACCATAAGCTGTCAGCTCATGGGCCACTATATTCCTCACTCTACCATTACTATTAAACCAGGGGGCACCTGTGGTTCAATGAGAAGCATAGGAAAGCATGCCAGCAGCAGCACCATGCACACCTAAAAATAGGATGCCAATGTGATGAAGCTACAAAGGACTATATGCATGCTAGGCAGTGGAAGCAGCATGCTATGGACAGAACTACTAAGCAATCCCCCAACTAACAAATCAGATCAAAGCTCTGCAGTGCTCCCACATCCAGTTATGAATAGTGGTGTACAATTAAACAATTAACTGGAGGAGGTGGTTCTAGAAACATTCTCATCCTCATCAATGGGGGGGCCCTGCATATTAGTGCAAAAGACAAGGCAACTATCTTCAGTCAGAAGTGCCAAATGGATTACATATCTCGGCCTCCTCTCACGGTCCCAACATTTCAGGTGCTGGTTTTCAGTCAGGTTCTTTCACTCCACATGATATCAGGAAGTAGCTGAATGCAGCAGGCACAGCAAAGTCTACGGGCCCTGAAAATATCCCAGTTGTAGTACTGAAGACTTGTGCTCCAGAACTAGTCGTGCCCCTAGCCAAGCTGTTCCAGTATAGTTACAAGACTGGCACCTATCTGACAATGTGGAAAATTGACCAGGTATGGCCGGACCACAAAAAGCAGGACAAATCCAATCCCGGCCATCAGTCTACTCTCAATCAATAGCAATGTAATGGAAGGTGTTGTCAACATTGCTATCAAGCTGCACTTTCTCAGTATAACCTGCTCACTGTTGTTCGGTTTGGGTTTGACTACAGCCACTTGGCTCCAGACCTCATTTCTGCCTTGGTCCAAACATGGGCAAATGAGCTCAACTGAAGAGGTGAGGCAGCACTTGACCAAATGTGGCATCAAGGAGCCCCAGCAAATTTAAGTAAATGGGAATCAGGAGGAAAACTCTCCATTGGTTTGAGTCATATTTCACACAAAAGATGATGGTTTTGTTTGTTGGAGGCCAATCATCTCAGCCCCAGGACATCACTGCTGGAGTTGCTCAGGGTTTTATCCTAAGCCCAAGCATCTTCCACTGTTTCAACAATACCTTCCCTCCAACATAAGGTCAGAAGAGAGGATGTTCACTGATGACCGCACGTTGTTCAGTTCCTCCTCACAACTCCTCAGATGCTGAAGCAGTCCTTCCCCACATGCAGCAAGAGCTGGATGACATCCAGGTTTGGCGTGTTAAGTGGCAAGTACTATTTGTGCCACTCCATTGCCAGGCAATGAGATAGGAGAGAATCTAACCACCTCCCCATGATATTCAATGGCATTACCATCGCTAAATCCCCCACAAATATCATCCTGGGGAGCTTTGCCAATGACCAGAAACTTAACCCAGCTAGTCATAGAAATACAAGAGCAAGTCAGAGGCCGAGAATTCTGTGGAGAGTAATTCACCTCCTGACTTACCAAAGCTGTCCACCACCTACAAAGCATAAATCAGGAGTGCGAGGGTATTCTTTCCATTTTCCTGGGTGGTGCAGCTGCAGCAAAACTCAAGAAGCTTGACACCATCCAGGACAAAACAGTCCACTTGATCAGCACCAAAACCCAGCACCTTAAATATTTACTCCCTCCACCACCAGTGCATAGAGGCAGCAATGTGTACCAGCTACAAGATGCACTGCAGAAGTCCGTTGAGACTCCTTTGACAGCAACATCCAAACCCTCGATGTCTACCACTGAGAAGAATAAGGCAATAGATACATGGGAACGTCACCGCCAGCCAGCTCCCTTTCCAACTCATGCACCATCCGGAATTATATCGCTGTTCCTTCACTGTTGCTGGGTCAAAATCATGGAACTCCCTCCCTAACAGCACTGTGAGAGTATCTACACCACACAGACTGCAGTGAATCAAGGTGGCAGCTCACCATCACCTTCTCAAGGGCAATTAGGGATTGGCAATAAATGCTGGCCTTGCCAACAATTCTCACATTCTATGAATTAATATTTAAAAAATGAAAATCATGTGTTTTATCTATCTAAATATTAGTGTCCTGGACATTGGTAACCCCTTCAGGATGACGTTTGTGGGGGATTTAGCGATGGTAATGCCATTGAATATCAAGGGAAGGTGGTTTGATTCTCTCCTGTCTCATTGCCTGGCAATGGTGTGGCACACCAAACCTGGATATCGTCCAGCCCTTGCTGCATGTGGCCAAGGACTGCTTCAGCATCTGAGGAATTGTGAGGAGGAACTGAAAAATGTGCAGTCATCAGTGAGCATCCTCTCTTCTGACCTTATGATGGAGGGAAGATATATGCTAGGTGATGCTTCTTGAGACAATTGAAACATAAAAAATCTTGAACAGAATAATGGAGTACAAGGTTGACTTATTTCGCAGGCCAAACAACATAAGCTGGTGTAAAACAAAAGCAAAACACTGAGGATGCTGGAAATCTGAAATAAAAATAGATGCTGGAAATACTCAGCAGGACTGGCAGCACCTGTGAGAGAAAAAGAGTGTTAGCATTTCTGAACTGTTGTGATGAAAAGATCATCAACCTGAAACCTTAGCTCTGTTTCTCCCTCCAGGTAAACTGCTGTATTCAGTGAAGAGTGGTTCACTAATCCTTTTTTGTTATAAAGAAAAGCTAATAAGGTAGAAGAAAGAAGACAAATTCAGAACATTCTGACACTCATTTTTTTAGAATTTGATTCAAGTCACACATCAGAAATCTCTCAAGAATGAAAGGTCACATTTTCAAATTATTTTCCTTAAACCTGGTATTGTGAGGTGCTCCTTTACTGATATCTCACTATGGATAGTACCCAATCCAGGAATGCTTTAAGATAAGTTGAAATTAAAGGTAGATTGCACATCGGTGGGTTAAAGTGATGAATGTAGGAGCAACCACACAAAATGCTTCCCCTTAGTATTTCAGAAGTTCAAAGTAAAGGAAACCATCAAGTTCTTGGTAAGCAGCCATTATGTAGTTCAATGTCTCCAACAGCTTCAGCTTTCATTAGAAGATTAAGAGTCTTGCTCTGAATTAAGTATTTGCCATATTTCACCTACACAAGATGAACAAGTCTTGGATCAAGTTGGGCTGCAATTGTATCCCATTGTGGACAGCTGCCTACAATATTGTCAGGGCATACAAATCCATAATGGTTACTTAGGACATCCTGTGGAACAGTAATCTAGCAATGAGCATTGATGGAAGGAGGAAATCAGTGAGAAGAAAAGGTTGGGTAGGGTCTTGATTCCTTTATATATTTGTTTTCTGGGTACATATGATGTAGAAAAGTGAGGCTTGATCAAAGGTCTTAAGCATATATTTTCACTCATTCTTAATATTCTTGCAGCTAGGACAGTCTTTCAGTTAAGGAGAAAGGACTGCAGTACATACAACGCACAGCACTGTAAAAGGGTATTTGCACCAAATGGTCCATGCCAATGTTTATACTTCAAATAAGCCTCATTCCACATCGCCTCTTCGCACTACTGCTTTCTCCTTCAAGTATACATCAAGCCCCCCCTTAAATATGTCAATGCTGCTTGTTTGAACCACTCCAGCAGGCAGAGAGTTTCACATTCTCACCACTCTGTAAAGGAACATCTCCTCAGCTTTTTTGATCTATAGCTATCTTATATTTATGCCCCCTCATTCTGGATTCATCCACAAGTGGGAACAGCTTCCCCATGTCCACTCCAGCAAATCATTCCATAATTTTGAAGACTTCTATCAAGTCTCCATTTCGCCTTCTGTTTGCCAGAAATAAATCCCAGTCCGCTCAATCTTTTGGGGTAGTGGCATTCTCTTAATCCTGGTAGCATCCTTGTAAATCTTTTCTGTACTTTCTCCAGTGCTTCAATTTCCGTCAATTTTTACAGTAATGGCTTTTTTTTCTAGTTGGTGGTGGTATCCAGCACATGCAATTAGTCTAGAGCAAGACTGACACTTGGGAAAATCATGTAGTCACTAGTCTGAATGGCATAGGCTACAGTCCGACTGTCCAATTTGGAACAAGTGGTTGGCATGCTAAAACTAGTAAATAAGTTTGGAAAAGCTCAAAACTTCAAAATAACTTTCGCTGTATAAATCTAAAATTTAGGAGAGGATTTGAGCAATTTTTCAAACAGGAAAAGATAAATACCCATTAACATTTTCTGCTGTGAAAGACAATTGAGGCCTACTGTATATTAAAAATAGACAAAATTTTTCTTGTAGTTAAATGGCAGAAAATCACTGTTTAAGACACACTTTACTTGAATTATCAGTGTCCTTCATGATTTCTTCCGTGAAATAACAAGAGCATATTAATATGCGAAACTTGAAGGGGAGATGCTGATAACTGTATCTTTAATAAATTCCAAAAAGCAGCTACGTTAATAGATTTTTTCCCTCTAAATGCAGGATAGCTATCTAACTCTGGACACTACAGAGTAAATTTAAAGGGGATTTACTCATCATAAAATATTGACCATATTCTGTGGGGAAAAACAAAATCTGTACTTATTCTTTAAACTTTGGTGAAAGATCATTGCAATCACACTCAGCTGGACAAGGGAAAAAAGTAACAAGTGTGTAACATTTTTTAACCCTGAGCATGGTATAGATAAAAGTTTGATATCAAAATTTAGAGGTAAAAAGTCAGTTAGCATTTTTTTAAATTACAGTGCAAAACTAAGTTATGTGCACATGAAAACATTGACTTTACCTTATGGTTCCATATCACAGGAGCCTAATTAAACGTCACAGAGAGAGAGAGAATTCTAACCAAAATTAAGAGGTTGCAAAGTTACTCAACACTTTAATTTTCATGAAATCATGTTTGTTCATTTTTAAATTTTAAAATTAAGAGGAATCCTTTCACAATCAGAAGTTTGGCTCATAAATTAAGATATTTGGATATTGTGTTCAACACAAACAAGGAAACAAGCAAAAGCTATCGGCTATAAAGCATCTTTATGCACAATCATCCAGAGTTTTCAGATTATTCAGTAAAGAGGCCTGCTTCCTTTATTATATACAAGTAGCAGTGATATGAGTGTCGGAGGGTTGCAATAATTAGCAGATGGGATCTACAATCAATTTCACATAAATTGCTCAATCAGGGATATTTTGGGTAAAACACCAGGACATCGTTGCCTCATGCTGAAACCAGAAACACCTACAGTATATGAAAAATGTACAAGTAACACAAGATTCACCTGAACTGAGCACAGTGGCACACACAAACAAAATAAGAATGACTCAATGAAAGAAAGGCAACTTGCACATTTGCAACAGCCTTCTAATCCTTGCCCCAAGCCATACTGTGCAGTCAGCCTGTCTATTACAAGGCAACAATTAGGCGGCCTGAGCAGAACACCTGGTACTCACAATCCTGAGCCTTCTGTGGCAGCTGACTGCGAACAACTCCCTGCAAGTGGTTGTGCCTCTCAACACTTGCTTGCCAGTCTAGGGTATATAAAGACCATTTTTCCCCTAGCGCTGCTACTTTGAAAGCCATTCATCTTTTATAATTAAACAAAATCCTTTTTTTTTGCTCGTCTCAAAATTTAAAAATCCAATGCCTCCATGCAATTGCACTCAAAATCGTGTGTTCAAATCTTTTTAATTAACTGAGTACCAAATGTCCTTCAGCATCTTTGGAACAATTTTTTTTTTAAATTATAATTTTGTCTACATCTGAATGTTATAAAATGAAATTAAAGAAATTGTTACAAGTCATAAAATATTAGATCATATTGTTGAAGGTCCACTTTCAACTTTGATGAAAAAGTAGTCACAAACTACAACTCTACAACTGCTTTGGATCATCAGGTTAAAAAGTCAGCGATAATGTAATATGGCTGTTTATGCCAAGATATTTCACTGGTTTTTTCAAAACATATCATGACATTGTTATCTCAAGCTACAGAATTCTAATTTCTATTATTCTTTAGTTTTTATACACAAAGAGTGCACAACGCTGCTGCAGACATTTTCAGTGCTATGCTGCTTGTACTTTTTACTATGATTATAAATAATTTCTCTTTTTACTCTGCCCTTCCCCATTCATTTTTCAAAATGAGGTTAAGCAAAATGTCATTTTATCACACCTACTACAAGATGTGACTCAAAGTGCGATGAAAATATACCCATATGCAGCTAGTATTCTTCTACAACTCAAAACAATAGGCTGCGTTTGTGAATGAAAAAATGAGAAAGGGAAGAAAGCATTAGCACATCAAAGCCCGCCTTCCTCTAAGGATAAAAAAAATGCATGATGCCCACTTTAATCTTTTTGAAAATCTAGGCACAGATTGAGCCGAAATGCATTTTTCACATGAATGCTAATACTTCTTAAGAGAGCCTTTCTATTGCAGCAGGCAGGGAATGTGATATAGACCAAACACATTATTGTGGCCTTTGAACTGTTTAAAATTGTATCAAAGTGAAAATGATAAATAATTAACTGCTGCTGTATCTCAGCACACAATGGTTTCAGACACATTCTTTTGAGTAGGCTCCACATTAAAAAATCTAGGAACTGAGAGAACGTGGGATTTTGGTAATTAACACAGATGCATGACTACCCAAAAAAGCACAAATCGTTATGTAGAGAAAAGCCGGCGTGCAAAACCTATGTCGTACTCTGAAAACAGACTGCTAGAGGCAGTGTGATAGATGTGTAAAAGTTCATTAATTAAACTGTTCTTCTGAAACAGATGGAACTGGCTAGCTGGACTCTAATTACTCGTAGCAGGAGCAGAGGCTTGCAGTTCTTAATGAGTTCAATAAAACAGCTAATTGCACATCAATCACAATTAAAAGAACCCTGCAAGACGAGTTGAGTCATCCTGCAACAGGTCAGGAAATCTGATAAGAGACCAACAGGCATAGCAAAGCATAATAAAGATGCTTATGCACAGAAATCTATACTGTAAAATAAATCTAAGTAATTAAATCTGCAATATATTAGTAAAATATCACCGCTTTCAATTCTTATTGAATTAATGCTTTTCCATCAGAAAGGATTGCTGAAGAGCTGAAACCATGACAGCATTCACAGAAATATTAATCTGAGCTCAAGCAATCAGAATCTAACAAAAAATGCATTCAACATTCAACAGCAGAAAGCAAAGCAATGACTCTAATCACTTGCAAAGGTTACAAAACAGGAGGCTTCATACTAAAAACAAAGTTAAATGTTCCTTTCTATAAATTATAAACATTGTTTAAATAAATGGGAATTTGTGAGGCTTGCAGAAGTATTCCAGTTAAAAGGATTATTTTTATTAGGTTGCCAGAAAGTGATTATCAATTCAGGAAAAAAATAATATAGCAACAACCTCTGCTTCGAAATGGTTAGGGGCCTTCGTCCAGTATATTGAAAAAAAACTGCACATTCTAGTCAGCTGCAGTCCACTGGGACATTATATTTGCCATACTGCCTAAAGAGGACACAAACTTAAAGGGCTGCAAGCAGTTCTTATTAGTAATCAAATGAGTCAAATTTCATGTCAGTGATTGAAGAATACTTTTGCATTTTGTATGAAGCTAGACACCATATGCCATGCGGAGACTCTATTACTTTATTCTGTGCTATCACTACGAGCCAGACATATTGGTAATCCCAATGGAAACACTGTCTCCTCTCGGAGGTGAAGAGCAAGATCTTGGGGATCTGCGTACATTAGATATTGTAACAATCTGCAGGAACAGCTGGTCAGCTAGTAGGGAGCATCACAGAAATGGGTTTAAAATGATAAATTGACTGCTTGGACCAGTATAAACATAGAATGTGAAACGAACCCTAAACAATATTAACTTTCTAAACTTCAAAGCCATACTAGACCCAAATGAAGCAAAATATGCAAAGTGACACATATCTAAGGGGGTAAAATGCATTTTAACACTACTTGGGGCAAAAATTTTCATGCTTTCAAGATCAGGTCAAGTATTTAAATAGACTGTCTTATGCAAACTAATGTAATATGTATTCCAAATGGCACCACCATTGTTGAGGTTGTGACAGACCTGTGATTGCTGGTGGTCTACAGAGTCTCATTCAGGTGAAACTGGATTCAATTAAAATTTACTCACTTAAATTCAAACAGAAATTTGGTGCCTATCTAAACTAAGAAGAATTTCTAGTAAAACTAAACAGTCAATAGTGCCTGTATTTTGTCAGGGAAAAAAAATCCAATTTGAATATAATGCATGCTTATATGGAGTACAAGTTTGTCATATAACCAAATACACAAATCAGTTGTACAAGTTGTCTGGAGCTGCACCTTGAATGTTGCTGGCTCTTAATGGAGGATATCTACGGCATTTAAAAAAAATCCATCTTTATGAGAGAATGTTACATGTGTGCAAATAACATAACAGAGTGAGAGAGACTAGCAGGAGCATAAAAGAGTGGCTACTGCAGCGAGAGGCAGAACATAGTGATACCAGCGGGGAGCATGAAAGAGCAACCAGGTATGGGTTGGAAAATAATCTTAGTACGATGCCAGAGAGAAGTAGATAAATGATTGGATGGTGGCTATTTTTCCTCTTCTTTCTCCAAACTGGGAAATTTAAAAATTTTAATCGGGTGACTAGAACAGGAAGTGTATTAATAAAAGTATAAGAACAGAGCAGGACTAGAGGCATTAATTTACTGGGGCAGAAGGTTTACCTTGTACAGGGAGAGATAAATATCGTACTAAATTTATAGTTTAACATTAAACTACTTAATATAATGACAAATAATTATTGAGTGCTATTTCTAAACTTGAAACCTAATTAGTTAAATAAAACACAATAAAGGTACAGGACAGTTGATATGTTGCAGCTATAGCTTGTGGACATCTGTGTGACCACATCTGCAGCAAGTGTCTGCAGTTTGAGGAAATTCAGCTTGGAGTTGAAGAGCTGGAGAGCAAGCTTTGGACACTGTGATGCATCAGGGAGGGGGAAAGTTACCTGGACACTTTGTTCTAGGAGGCAGTCACGCCCTTTACGTTAGGTACTTCAGATTTGGTCTGTGGTCAGGGACAGGGGATGTCACTGCAAGCATGGTAGATATGGGGATCCAGAAGGTAGCAATGAAGGAGCCTCAGCCCTTGCACTCGTCCAGCAGGTTCAATGTTCTTGCAGCTTGTGTGGACAAGAGGACTGCAGGGAGGATGAACAAACTGACCATGGCCCGGGTGGGGGGATGGGGGTGGCATTTAAGTTGGGAGAATTAAAAGGTATGAAGTAGTATGGGACAGTCTAGTTAGGGTGGATAGATACTGTTCTCTACAGCCAAGAGCATGAGTCCCAAAGGCTGTGTTTCCTGCCCAGTGCCAGGGTTAAGGAGCCATGGCACCGGGCATGACTGGAGAGGAACTTAGAGTGAGAGGGGAAGGATACAGGACGATATAGATGGGCTGGTAAGATGGACAGAACAGTGGCAAATAGTATTTAATTCCGAGAAGTGTGAGGTGATGCATTTTGGGAGGACTAACACAGCAAGGGAATACACAATGAATGGTAGGACCCTAGGAAGTACAGATTTTCAGAGGGACCTTGGAGTACATGTCCATAGATCCCTGAAGGCAGCAGCACAAGTAGATAAGGTGGTTAAGAACACATATGGGATACTTGCGTTTATTGGCCGAGGCATACAATATAAGAGCAGGGAGGTTATGTTGGAGCTGTATAAAACACTAGTTAGGCCACATCTGGAGTACTGTGTGCAGTTCTGGTCGCCACACTATAGGAAGGATGTGAGAGGGTGCAGAGGAGATTCACCAGGATGTTACCTGGGCTGGAGCATTTCAGCTATGAAGAGAGGCTGGATAGGCTAGGGCTGTTTTCCTTAGAACAGAGAAGGCTGAGGGATGACCTGATAGAGGTATACAAAATTATGAGGGGCATAGGTAGGGTAGATAGGAAGAAACTTTTCCCCTTAGCGGAGGTGTCAATAACCAAGGGGCACAGATTTAAGTTAAGGGGCAGGAGGTTTAGAGGGGATTGGAGGAAAATGTTTTTCACCCAGAGGGTGGTTGGAATCTGGAACACACTGCCTGAGGGGGTGGTAGAGGCAGGAACACTCACAACATTTAAGAAGTATTTTGATGAGCACTTGAAACACCATAGCATACAGGGCTACAGGCCAAGTGCTGGGAAATGGGATTAGAACGGGTGAGTGCTTGATGGCCGGCGTGGGCACGATGGGCCTGTTTCTGTGCTGTATAGCTCTATGACTCTATGATACAGTTGTCGTGGTCCATGTGGGTACCAATGACGTGGTCGGGCTAGGATAGAAGCTCTGCTAAGGGAGTATGAGCAGCTGGGTGCTAAATAAAAAAGGCAGAACCACAAAGGTAATAATCTCTAAATTAGCAGCTGAGCCATGAGAAAATTGGCATGGAGTAAATGAGATCAGAGAGTTCAATGAGTGATTCAATGACTGGTGTGGGTGAAGTGGGTTTCAATTCCTGGGGCACTGGTACCAGCACTGGGGAAAGAAGAGGGCTGTACCATAGGGACAGTCTGAATCATGCTGGGACCAGTGCCCTGGTGAATCATATAACTTGAGCCGTAGAGAGGGCTTTAAGCCAAATAGTGGTGAGGGGAAAAAGGGGAGGGTTCAAGTGAGGGGAGATTTGGAAACTTAAAGAGAAAGGACAAGGCAATAATGCAGGGTAGGTAGCAATGTAGGTAATGATAACCAGAGTGTGACAGGAAGACACAGTGTGCAAATGTAAGAATGCACCAGCAAATAGGGTCAAGTAGGAAAAAATGGCCAGAAGACAAAATTAAAAGCTTTATATCTGAATGTTCACAGCATTCATAACAAGATGGATGAATTCACAGCACAAATAGAAATAAATGAGTATGATATAATAGCCATTACAGGACCATGGTTAGAAGGTACCAAGGCTGGGACCTAAATATTCAAGGGCATTTGACACTTTGGAAGGAGAGGAGGAAAGGAAAAAGAGGCAGGATAGTTCTGCTAATAAAGGATGAGATTAGTTCAGTAATGAGAAATGATCTTGGTTTGAAAATCAAGATGTAGAATCAGTTTGGGTGGAGATAAGAAATAGTAAAAGGAAGTCACTGGTGAGGGTAGTTTATGGGCCCCCTAACATTAGCTACACTGTAGGAGTGAGTATAAATCAAAAAATTATGGGGGCTTGTATGAAGGGTGCTGCAAGAATCATGGGCAATTTTACTCTTCATATCGATGGATGAACCAAACTGGGAAAGGTAGCCTGGAGGATGAGTTTATAAGAGTGTATTCCGGTCAGTTTCTTAGAACAATATGCTCTGCAACCAACCAGGGAGCAGGTTATATATATATTTTTCTTTATTCTTTCATGGGAAGTGCACTGCTGGTAAGGCCAGCATTTGTTGCCCTTGAACTGAGTGGCTTGCTAGGGCCATTTCAGAGGGCAGTTAAGGGTCAACCACATTGCTGTTTGTCTGGAATCACATGTAGGCCAGATTGGGTAAGAATATTGGGTAAGAATAGCAGATTTCCTTCTCTAAAGGGCATTAGTGAACCAGTTGGGTTTTTCCAACAATTGATGATTGCTGTCATGGTCACCATGACTGAGAAACTAGACTAAAAAATAATAGTGAAAATTAGATTGGAGAGAAAGCTAGCAGGAAATATAAAAACAGACAGTAAATGGATCTACAAGTTTATAAAAAGGAATAGAGTAACTAAAGTGAGCATTGGCCCGTTAAAGGATGAGACTGTGGAATTAATAATGGGAAACAAGGAAATGGCAGATTTTAAACAAGTATTTTGTATCTGTCTTCACAGTAAATGACACATAAATCATCCCAAGAATTTTAGAAAATCAACAAGCAAAGCAGGAGGATGAACTTAAAATAATCATGGTAACTAGAGAAAAAGTGCTGGAAAAACTAATTGGACCAAAGGCTGACAAGTCCCCTGGACCCCATGGTCCATATCCTAGGGTCTCAAATGAATTGACAGCAGAGATGGTGGATGCGTTGGTGATCTTCTTCCAAAATTCCTTACATTCTGGAAAGGTCCAGTGGATTGGAAAACTGCAAATGTAACACCTCTATTCAAGGAAGGAGGGAGACAGAAGGTAGGATATTTAGAAAAATCATAATACAACCAGGCAGAGTCTACATGGTTTTGCGAAACGGAAACCGTGCTTACATTTACTAGTCCTTTGAGGATGCAACCAACAGGGTGGATAACGGGGAACAAGTAGATGTAGTGTATTTGATTTCTAAATGGCATTCAATAAGGTGCCACATAAAAAGTTATTAAACAAGATAAGAACTCATGGTGTCAGGGTAACATATTAACCTTGATTAAGGGTTGACTAACTAACAGGAAAGAGAGAACACATACGAACATAGGAGCAGGAAATTGGCCATTCAGCCCCTCAAGCCTGCTCCACCATTTGATAAGGTCATGGCTGATCTGATGGTGGCCTCAACTCCACTTTCCTACCTACCCCCTATACCCTTTGACTCCCTTGTTAGTCAAGAATCTAATTCTGCCTTAAAAATATTCAATGATACTGCTTCTACCACTCTCTGAGGAAAAGAATTCCACAGGCTCATGACCCTCAGAGAGAAACAAATACCCCCCTCATCTCCATCTTAAACGGGAGATCCCTTATTATCCTTATTAGGGGATGTCCCCGAGTTCTAATATCTCCCACAAGGGGAAACACCCTTTCAGCATCCACCCTGTCAAACCCCCTTGGGATCTTATGCATTTCAATAAGATCACCTCTCATTCTTCTTAACTCCAATGGATATAGGCCCAACCTGTCCAACCCCTTGAACCTTCTCTGAACTGCTTCTAAAGCATTTATATCCTTTCTTAAATAAAGAGACCAAAACTGTATACAGTAGTCTAGATATGGTCTCACCAATTCCCTATACAACTGTAGCAAAATATCCCTACTTATAAATTCCATTCTCCTTGCAATAACTGACAACATTCCATTTTGCCTTCCTAATCACTTGCTGTACCTACATACTAACTTCTTGTGATTCATGTACCAGGACACCAAGCTCACTCTGCACCTCAGAGTTCTGCTATATCACTCCATTTAAATATACTGCTTTTCTATTCTTCGTGTCAAGATGGGCAAGTTCACATTTTCCCACATTATACTCCATCTGCCAAATTTTAGTCCACTCACTTAACCTATCTATTTCCCTTTGTAGACCATGTCTTCTTGTCAACTTATGTTCCTACCTATCTTTGTGTCATCAGCAAATTTAGCAACCATACATTTGGTCCCTTCATCCAAGTATTCGATATAAATTGTAAACAGTTGAGGCCCCAGCACAGATCCCTGTGGCATTCCACCCGTTAGATCTTGCCAACCCGAAAATGACCCATTTACCCCTACTCTCCGTTTCCTGTTAGCTAACCAATCCTCTATCCATGCTAATATGTTGCCCGCTACACCATGAGCTCTTATTTTGTGCAGTACCCTTTGATGTGGAACCAGACCAGGGATAAAAGAGTCACTTTAAACTTGGCAAACTAACTCGTGAAGTGTGATCCTTCAGCCTCCCACCACAAAATAATATTCTTCCCATTGTCTTGTGAGGAAAGGTTGAGCAGGTTAGGTCAATACTCATTGGAGTTTAGAAAAATGTGATCTTATTGAACCATATAAGATTCTGAGGTGTCTTGATAGGGTAGATGCTGAAAGGATATTTCCCCTGGTGGGTAATCTAGAACCAGGGGGCATAGTTTAAAAAATAAGAGGTCTCCCATTTAAGAGCAGTGGAGGCTGGGTCATTGAATATATTCAAGGCTGAGTTAGACAAATTTTTGATTAACAAGGGAGTCAAGGGTTTATGGCGAGCAGGCAGGAAAGTGGAGTTAAGGCCACAATCAGATCATCCATGATCTTACTGAATGGCAGAGCAGTCTTGAGGGGCCGATTGGCCTACTCCTGCTCCTATTTATGTTCTTATTGTTTTCCAATTCTTATGGATATGCCTCAGGTGCAAATGCATTAGCAAAACCAGCAATCTCTGGGTCAAAGTTATTTTTGGCTTGCGAAAGCATCTGTACTGTTGAAATGCCACAAAAAATGTTACAGAACGTACAATAAATGTTAGCAAATGTGCAATGGAAATAAGTTGAGGTTGGTCTACTGAATATGGTTGCTATCTTACAAGAATCAGCAAAACTGAAGAATGCTATTAAAAGTGATCTGCATTGTATCACTTAAGGGCAATAATTTCTGTATTCAATATCCTATTGAGGCCCAAAGTGTGGTTAAAAAATAACATTTAGTTGTTACTTTGTCAGTTGTACAAGTTTGTTTTAGCCACAAGCACAGAGGGATCTTTAATATCTTCTCAGTTTATTTGCAGCAGCTTTCATATCTCCATGGCAGATTGTATCTACTAACTGAAATGTATTAAAGTTAAAAATTCAGGCTGGTCAGTCGTACATAAAATGGTTTGTTAAAGTTACTTAATAATTATAGCTCTGAACTTTTTCACTCCAGCAAAAATATAATCTTACCAATGTCAAAAACAGCTTACTAACCTTTAGCTATGGAGACTCTGGTGTTTTCATAGAATTACATGGAATACTGGCCGAATTTTTCAATTGTAAAGGGGGCAAAAATGTCAGTGTTTGCTATCATTACAACTTTAAAACTACAGCGATTTCTGGCAATCTGCACAAGTGCAGATTAAAGGTGAAAATCCAGAAGTTGCCATCTGTCAGTGATTCCTTCCACAGGACATGTTTTGTTGAACTTCCTGCAGATTAAAATCTTTAGAATTCAATGTGAATTAATGTGAAATTCACTTTTATGTTATTAGTCTCACTCTAAAAACCTTTGAAAAGATACCCTTTGTTGAATGAGAAGTAACTGGTTTTTCAAATGACATACTAACTTCATAATTACTACTGAACAACCTCTCCAGCCCTGCAAAACTAATTTTGCAATTGTAGCATGTAAAATTTCTCCATGATGATAAAAATTCCATAGGTTCTTAATATCTTTTTAAAAACAAATTATGATAGTTCAGCTTCTACCTTAATCCTATGTGAACGTCCCAATTTTTATTTTGGTTTCTGTAAAATGGTTAAAAAGTGATGGATAAGCAATATATTTTATATCCTGATTTGCTGCTTGCTGTCCATGAAATTCTTCAAATTGCTTCACTGCCCAGTCTGCTTGATGACATCCTTCGCATTTCGTGCCAGAATCAAACAATAGGGAAAGGTGAAATTCGCCCCACAGAGATCGCTAGGTCTTTGTGGGCCGCTTTCTTTAAGGACAGCGGGCAATGCCTTCACTTTGCGGCTGACTGCTAAATCCAGACTTTAGAATTTGCAGAACAAGCTATTTGTTCCAAATGGTCTATGCTCCACACAAGCCTCCTCCAGCCTATCAGCATATCCCTTCAGTTTCCTCCTGAAGTACCAATTTTAAAACAAGCTTGAACATACAGTGCCAATAAAAACAGAACATTAAGTTAACAGAATTCACGTAATGCATGGTTGGAGGATACTTTGGTGTTTAACAGACCTAGCATGCACAAATGAATAAGTTATGTAAATTAGATATTACTGAATAACAGACTAACAAATCTGCTTAATGGTGTACACCTCAACATTAGCGGTATTAAAATGAAAATGCCACAAGCTTTAATTAAACTTCCTTGATGATGCTTAACTCACAATGGTCGGCTGAAATAGCAACAAGAGTTACATGTGCATTTTTATCCTCTCACCTCCTAAATATAAAAGATTACAAACTATTAACATTTCTGCATGAGTAATTTTTAAAATATCAAGAATAAATTCCAGTGTTATGTAATAAACAAGTTGGGCATTAACTCCATAATGTCCAAAAATACACAGTAAAAACAAGGTGTTACAGGAAAGCAGAGATAGTGCTACAATGCTGAACATGTGAAACTGTCCTTTGGTTAATACTGAGAAATACAAAACCAGTTGCAAATGCAATGAGATTCCAACAGAATAAAAATATATTATCTATCAGGTAGGGTAGTCTTCAATCTTTGAATGGAAGGACTCTCCTGCCACAAGAATTAAAACAAAGTTACTATCAGCAGCTAATGCACAATGAAGACCCCTTCAACATGTTTGGAGAATTAGAATGGCATCCATTCGATCATTGGTCATGTTAAACAAAAAGCACACCACTCTTGGTTGCAGTCATTCTGTCGTAACAGAAGTGAGCCAACCACTAAGTTGAAAGCATTTTTGAATAACACTAGTATTAATATGCAACTTCCAACAAAAGAGACAGTAAGGTGTCTGTGAGTGGTATGTGAAAGGCGCTGACATTTCAAAAGTGAAAATGACCTGCGTTCATTCACATTTTTATATGTATTCTATCAATTGAGTCTTCCAGGATAAATAGCCACTTTAGCCACAGCCAGAAGGCTTAGAACTTAAAAACAAAAAACTACTGCGGATGCTGGAAATCCAAAACAAAAACAGAATTACCTGGAAAAACTCAGCAGGTCTGGCAACATCGGCGGAGAAGAATAGAGTCGACGTTTCGAGTCCTCATGACCCTTCAGCAGAACTGAGTATAGTTAGGAGAGGGGTGAAATATAAGCTGGTTTAAGGTGGGGGGAGAGAAGTTGGGGGGGGTGTGGTTGTAGGGACAGGCAAGCAGTGATAGGAGCAGATAATCAAAAGATGTCACAGACAAAGGAACAAAGAGGTGTTGAAGGTGGTGATATTATCTAAACGAATGTGCTAATTAAGAACGGATGGCAGGACACTCAAGGTACAGCTCTAGTGGGGGTGGGGTGGAAAGACTGACAGGGCATTAAAGGTATAGATTTAGAAATAATGGAAATAGATGGGAAAAGAAAAATCTATATAAATTATTGGAAAAAACAAAAGGGAGGGGGAAGAAATGGAAAGGGAGTGGGGATGGAGGAAGGAGATCAAGATCTAAAGTTGTTGAATTCAATATTCAGTCCGGAAGGCTGTAAAGTGCCTAGTCGGAAGATGAGGTGCTGTTCCTCCAGTTTGCATTGGGCTTCACTGGAACAATGCAGCAAGCCAAGGACAGACATGTGGGCAAGAGAGCAGGGTGGAGTGTTAAAATGGCAAGCGACAGGGAGGTTTGGGTCTTTCTTGCAGACAGACCGCAGGTGTTCTGCAAAGCGGTCGCCCAGTTTACGTTTGGCATCTCCCGCGCATCCACCCTCACGCCTTCTCCTCCTTCCCAGAAACATGATAGGGTCCCCCTTGTCCTCACTTATCACCCCACCAACCTCCGCATTCAAAGGATCATCCTCCGCCATTTCCGCCAACTCCAGCATGATGCCACCACCAAACACATCTTCCCTTCACCCCACCCTGGCGGCATTCCGTACGGATCATTCCCTCTGGGACACCCTGGTCCACTCCTCCATCACCCCCTACTCCTCAACTCCCACCTATGGCACCTCCCCATGCCCACGCAAAAGATGCAACACCTGCCCCTTCACTTCCTCTCTCCTCACCGTCCAAGAGCCCAAACACTCCTTTCAAGTGAAGCAGCATTTCACTTGCATTTCCCCTAACTTAGTCTACTGCATTCGTTGCTCCCAACGCGGTCTCCTCTACATTGGAAAGACCAAACGTAAACTGGGCGACTGCTTTGCAGAACACCTGCGGTCTGTCCGCAAGAAAGACCCAAACCTCCCTGTCGCTTGCCATTTTAACACTCCACCCTGCTCTCTTGCCCACATGTCTGTCCTTGGCTTGCTGCATTGTTCCAGTGAAGCCCAACGCAAACTGGAGGAACAGCACCTCATCTTCCGACTAGGCATTTTACAGCCTTCCGGACTGAATATTGAATTCAACAACTTTAGATCTTGATCTCCTTCCTCCATCCCCACTCCCTTTCCATTTCTTCCCCCTCCCTTTTGTTTTTTCCAATAATTTATATAGATTTTTCTTTTCCCACCTATTTCCATTATTTCTAAATCTATACCTTTAATGCCCTGTCAGTCTTTCCACCCCACCCCCACTAGAGCTGTACCTTGAGTGTCCTGCCATCCGTTCTTAATTAGCACATTCATTTAGATAATATCACCACCTTCAACACCGCTTTGTTCCTTTGTCTGTGACATCTTTTGATTATCTGCTCCTATCACTGCTTGCTTGTCCCTACAACCACACCCCCAACTTCTCTCCCCCCACCCCCCCACCTTAAACCAGCTTATATTTCACCCCTCTCCTAATATTACTCAGTTCTGTTGAAGGGTCATGAGGACTCGAAACGTCAACTCTTTTCTTCTCCGCCGATGCTGCCAGGCTTAGAACTTGTTCTTTAGTTGCTCTCCCAACATGAGAGAATACAATCCCGGTCTTTGCAGAGTGTAAAAGCACGTTTTGGTAAGGACAGTGTCCCAGAGTCATTAGGAACTTCTTGCTAAGAAATATCAGGTACCACAGAGTACAGCTTGGATTCAAGTTTACCAAAAAATCTTGCACCTGAAATCTGAAGCAGGCTGCATGCAACAACATGGCTCTCATGCTATCAATTCAACTCAATGGAACACACAAAGCTCTGAATTTGAAAGTCCTTTCGATGAAAGGGAAAGTGGTGTTGAGGTAGATCAGCCGTGATTTATTGAATGGCAAAGGAGGTTCGAGAGGCCATATGGTCTACTCCTGGTCCTATTTATGTTCTTATGAAACATGTGTATGCCTCAAATACAGTCCATTAACAACTTAAGTGTTAGATGTTATCACCCTCTAGCAGGCTACAAGCCTGTGGGAGCCCTCCCACAGAAATCAGACGAATTAAGGGTGGAGCTCAAGATGAAGTGGAGTCCAAGTTAAGGCAATCTAACTACAAAATTACTGATTCCTTGGCAGAGGTGCTCAAAGTCATAGTGAACAAGGCAGGACAGAAATTAAGCATCTTGGTCTGGTTTTGGCTTGGCTTTGGGTTCCTGTAATTAAGCCGCAATGCAATACAATGTTGCAAGGTCTACTAATTAGTTAGGTCTCTGAGAAGGTACATTAAGTGAGGACCCAAGTCATACAATTCAAACATGAATAACGGCGATTTGTTCAGCTTTTTGCATGGTTGCTAACTCCTTTTAATTTTAGCTGACATGTTATTCAAATCCAAGAAATTCTAGCAACTTTTGGGGAGGTCTTAATTAATTTGGCATGCCAACATCAGTGTTGTAATTTTATAATTTTTATTATTTTATAATTATTTATAATTTAATTTTATAAATGTTATAATTTTACACATTTACTTCCATACAAAACACATATCACATACAGTATATAAATAAGTAAAGCTTATCTATTGTTTCAATATTTTTGTTTAGCAGTTAAGACCTACAACTGGACCTGTTAGTCTTACGCTGAAAGTAAGGACAATGGTGTTAAGGCACAGGACAGGGCTAATAATGCCATTAAATTGGGTGGAGCTGAGGATGGATATTCCCTGTACCAAAGTTCCCATTTCCTCAGCCTCACAAGGCCTTGTATAAACTGAAGGCTGGTTTGCTTAGTTTAAAAAAAAGGTGTTTCCTGAAGGGTGTAAGTTGCCCATCAGAGGGGTCCAGACCAGGATAATGAAGAGTCCTGAACAGATTTTTAAGTTGGGCTCTCCATGCAGGTTTTTCAGGGGTCTGTGGCGTGGAACAACTGACACCCCTTGGACCAGGATACTCACACTGGAAATTCCCCTTGTAGTACAAACGTCCGCTGACTCAGTGAAACTTGTACCCTCCTCCTAACCCAACATAATTCAATAGGGTCAGTTCTGAGAATGTAGCTTGTACAAATTTGTAGCATCAAATCTTTTTGTTGCGGTTTCAGCCACTTACCTACAACTAAGAGATGGTGGGATAGTAAATAAAAAATGGAAATTACACAGGATGATTATTGTGATACTTATTTTAGCAATAATGTTTTGTTGTGTGGCCTCAGCCAATCTTTGATTAATGATCTGCCTTAAAGGAAATATCGGTGTGGTACTTGTACCAGCACACTGCTGTCCTTGCTGCAGTAAAGTTAGTCCTCAAAGTAGGACTAAATGACAATCCCGATTCCCCTAAAATAATCCAAATTGCAAAACTAATAATCAGGTCCAGGGTTATGTAAGCCTTGCAATTGTGACATGTAAGGCAGAATGATGATGTGTGCACATCTCCTGCTAAATTTTGATAAGAAAATAATTGGTCATTTTATTTTTCCCCTCTTGAAATTCAGAAGGCAGTTTATTCTGATTTTATATTCGTTCATGGGATGTGGGCGTCACTGGCTAGGCCAGCATTTATTGCCCAGCCCCAACTGCCCTTGAGAAGGTGGTGGTGAGCCGCCTTCTTGAACCGCTGCAGTCCCTTCTCGAACCGCTACAGTCCACGTGGTGTAAGTGCACCCACAGTGCTTTTGGCTTGAAGGGGAACTTCCAGATGGTGGTGTTCCCATGTGTCAGCTGCCTTTGTCCTTCTAGATGGTAGTGGTCATGGGTTTGGAAGGTGCCATCGAAGGAGGCTTGATGAGTTCCTGCAGTGCATCTTGTAGATGGTAGACACTACTGCCACTGAGCGTTGGTGGTAGATGGGGAGCCAATCAAGCAGTCTGCCCAAACTGCCTCAAAAAAAAAACCCTGGGAAATTATTAGCTAAATTGGTAAAAACTGATAACTCTCTCTATTCCATTGCACCTTAAAAGTTTGCTTGGCTTCTTTACTGCCAGAAAACACACTCACTCCACACGTGAGGTGCAATTGACTGCCCTTGACATTAGGCAGCATTGACTGAGTATGGCATCAAGATGCTCTAGCAAAACTGGAGTCAATGGGAATTAGGGGAAAACTCTCCACTGGTTGAAGTAATGCATAGCACAAAGGAAGATGAAACAAAAACAGAAAATGCTGGAAAAACTCAGCTGCAACAGTATTTAAGAGTCTTGACACCATCCAGGACAAAGCAACCTGCTTGATTGTTTCTGGAAGGGGTGTCATTCACTCCCTCCACCACCGATGCACAGTGGCAGCAGTGTGCACCATCTACAAGATGCACTGCAGGGGCTCACCAAGACTCCTTAGACTGCACCTTCCAAATCCACAACTGCTAACATCTGGAAGGACAAGGGCAGCAGACAGATGGGAACACCGCCACCCGCATGTTCCCCTCCAAGCCAGTCACCATCCTGACTTGGAAATGTGTCACTGTTCTTTCATTGTCGCTGGGTCAAAATCCTGGAACTCCCTCCCTAACAGCACTGAGTGTACCTACACCACATGGATTGCAACAGTTCAAGAAGGCAGCTCATTACCACCTTCTCAAGGGCAATTAAGGATGGGTAATAATGCTGGCCCAGCCAGCGACACCCACATCCCATGAATGAAAAAAAAAACTACACTAACTCAACACCCCTGACCTCTCATGTGAGACGTCTGGTACTTTGTATTTGTGTACATATATACATGTACAGTTCCAGCCTGAATCAATCCAAATTTCTATGTTTGGTCCACTTGTTCCCGTTATTTGCTCCTCCAGTTTTATGCAGCTTCACTTTTATTGCCGATTACAAATCATTTATGTACAATAAATATAACAATGGTCCAAGCACTGACAGTTCTGCATTTTTCCAAGTAGCACACATGTTAAGCAGTGCTGAGGTAAGATAGGACAGTAGAGTTTTGGTGGACAGAATGGCCTTCTTAGTCTTGGACTCGTTTAATTTGTTTTTAAAAATTAATTGTAAGAACATAGAGCATAATGGTGTAAGACATTTACCTTTTAATTTAGGTAAATGATCTTCAATCCAATCCAGACATCACTTTTTTTTGGCTTTACGATATACTGATTAGAAAGGCCAAAAATACATCAGGCATATAAAGTTGTGGCTGTTAAAAACCATCAAAGAGGATTCAATGCAAATATAATTACGGCTTTTTTCTTAAAACAGACATAAAATCAATAATCTAATTAATTTTACACTAATTTTCAAAATTCGATTTATATTTCCTGATATGCATTTATTAAAAATAAACTAAAAAAGGATTTATTGTATGCAATGCATCCTCATTGGATACTTAATCTCAAGTCAGCATGTTCATTCACTTCTACTACACATAAACAATCATTTTATTTCAGCAAATTCAGTACTTCCAACTGTCCTTTTTACTACCTAACAAATTTCAGTGTTTTTCATACTGAAAAGTTATATTTAAATTCAACATTAACATCTCAAACATTTTCATTTTATATATTGAAAATTTATATTATTTCAAAGTCGCAGAGGCATCTCTCTGTGCCAGTATTGGTAGGTCTGACCATCTCTCAGTTCTTGTTGAGACCCAAGTCTAGTCCTCACATGGAGGACACCCTCCATCCTGTCAGGTGGCACCACTACTGTGTTTAGTGGGGTAGTTTAAGAACGGATCAAAACAGGGATCAATGAGGCCAATTGGGCCATTAGCTGCAGCATAATTGTATTCTACTACAATATGTAACCTCATTCCTCACTCCTCCAAAATCAGATTACCAATCTTGGTTTACTGAAAATAAGGTGCAAACCTAGTGAAGTTATAACAGGACCACATGCATGCTCAACAGCAGAAGCAGCATGCTAAGGACAGAACTAAGCAATCCCACAACCATGTGAAAACTCTGCAGCTCTGTCACATATAATCGTGAATGGTGGTGTTAACTAATAGGAGAAGCAGTCTCCATGAATATGATGGCAGATATCAGCATCTAAGTGTAAAAGACCCAGCTGAGGCCTTTGCAACCACCTTCAGCCAAGTGTGGTGTCTTTTTTGACTTCCTCTTGATGGCAGTCATCAGCCAATTCGACTCATTCCACATTATAAGAAGAAACAGCTGAGTGTACTGTCACAGGAAAGGCCCTGTCAACATCCTAACTGCAGGGCTGAAGATGTGCTCCAACACAATTGAGTTAAGTTGTTCCACTGCAGTTACGACACTGGCATCAAACAGGCAGTGTGAAAAACTGTCTAGATAAGTTCTATCCATAAAACTAGGATATCAGCCATCAGCCTACTCTCCTGGTGAGAAAAGTGATGGAAGGAATCATCAAAAGTGCTATCAAGTAGCACTTACTCACTATTAAGCTGCTCACCCATGCTGAATTGGGGTTTTGCCAGAGCTATTCATTACATCCTTAGTCCAGTCATGGATATATGGCCAGAATTCCAGAAGTGAAGCAAGGCTGACTGTCCTTGACATCAAGGCAGCATTCAGCTAAGTGTGGCACCCAGTAAAACTAAGGACCTATGCACCTAAGTAGTTCGAGAAAGGATGAAGTCAATGGGGGCCAAAGGGAAAACTTTCCAGCAGATGGAGTCATACCCAGTAGAAAGGAAGATGGTTGAGGTTATTAGAAGCTGATCATCTCAGCCCAGGACATCATTATAGGAGTTCCTTAGGGCAACATCCTGGATCCAACAATTTTCAGCTGTTTCACTGATCTTCCCTCCATCATAAGTAAAAGGTTATGATCTCTGTCGATGAATGCAGTGTTCAATTTCATCTTCAGTGCCTCAGATGATACAGCAGTTCATGCTTACATACAACGAGACTTCGATAACATTCATTTTGGGTTGATAAGTGGCTATTAACATTTGCACTATACAAGTGCCAGCCAATGACCATCTCCAACAAGAAAAAGTCTTGGCATCCCCTGTTGGCATTCAATGGCAGTACTATTACTGCATCCCCCATCATTAACATCTTTGATATCGCCATTGACGAGAGATTTACCTGACCAACCACATTAATACCATGGCTACTACAGCAGGTCTTCTGTGGTAAATGGCTCACCACCTGGCTCCCCAAAGCCTCTCCATCACCTACCAGATGAAAGCCAGAAGTGCGAGAGAAAATACTTGCCTGGATGTGTGGAGCTGTAACAACACTCAAGAAGCTCAACGTCACCCATGACAAAACAATCCACTTGATTGGAATCCCACCCAACACCTTAAACATGCAGGTCCTCCACCACCAGTATGATTGCATTATGTCCTATCTAAAGGATGCACTGCAACAACTCGCTAAGGCTTCTTCAGCTGTACTTCCCAGACCTGTCGCTTCCACCATCTAGGAGGCAGCAGATGCTTGGAAGCACTATCACCTTTAAGTTCCCCTCTAAGTTGCATACCATCCCATCACAGAGATACACCATATTTCTTCATCGTTGCTTGGTCAAAACCTTGGTACTCTCTAACTGACAGCATTGCAGGAGCACCTTCACTACTTGGACTCCAACGGTTGAAAAAGGCCCAACGGCACCTTCTCAAGGGAAACTAGTGTTGGACAATAAATGCTGGCATTGCCAGTGAAGTCCATAACCTGAGAATGCATTTAACAAAAATACTACAGGGCCTTGAAGCACAGCTATTGCTTTGTTCTACATAAAACAGAAATTATAAAGAGGAGCAAATGAAGGAATAAATGATCTAATTTAAATCATGAGTACAAAATTCACAAGATAAAATTTTCTAGAGGTAGTAAGACGATTTACATTGATTGTGCATCATTGAAGGCAGACGTGGAGCTGCCACTTGCATTTCCTTTATGAAGTAGGTGAACCCTGTGCCCCCTATGGTACCCCCAAGACTCAACTTACTATCAATTCCAAATGTTGAGGTTGGAGACAAAAAAGAAACCTCTCCTTCTGCTGGACCTCCAGTGGAGGACCGGCTGCACAGAACAGCATGATAAAGCACTGAAGAACAGAAAACAGCACAGACCATGAGTCTTCACTGGAACACTGCTCTTCTGGAGACCAAAGTAAAACTGCTTGCAGTGTCATTAGATGATATCACAGTAAAGGTTATTAAATTTCATTTTTAGACAGTGCGATGAATATATTCGATTAAGTGAGAATTGAAGGATATCAAGTGGATGATCAAGCACTTGGTCAGAAAAGGCAATATCGCTGAAAGATACCAAAGTTGCATTGAAGATCTAGAATTGAGTAAGAAAAAACAGCCCATTTTACACACATACATATCAATATCAAGAACTAAACTTCTATTATTTAAATGCAAATGATTATCTATTTTCCAAACCATATTACTATTCTAAAGGCAGTTTAAATACTATATAAATTAGGAGAATCAAATATTCAATGCTAGTTATCATTAGGGAGTTACAACAAACCACGTCAAGTACCAACATCACAGCCAACACAAAGTTGTGTACATAATGGTATCATTTGGAAGAATGAAGACTGCTAATATGATAGGAGTGCACTCAGTCAACACAGGCACATTTACACGTTTTGATTATCTTTATGAAGTATCACTTTCAATGTCTTTGTCAGTGTAAGAAATGCAAAATGTTAGCAAGTAAAGTCCAACACAGGATGATGCTTTCATATTAAAGCTCTCCTATAGGATTCAAATTATCATAACATTTAATTTAACATAACTGAATATTCTAATCATTTATTTTATTATTGGGAATATAAACCACATAACAAGAATCAACTAAACAACTTTTTTTAAATGGACATGAGAAATAAATAATGCTATGCAAGGCTTTTAAAACACAAGCACACTTGAATTACATTAAATGGAGATAGAAAAGTTCAAGATCCATACATAAATACACAAATGTAGTACATAAGGTCTTTTTTAAAAGGATCAAGAGAATGCAATAATTCAGGGTCATTTAAATGTTGCTCAAAATATTGAAAAAATTCCTATTGTAGGTTCATTGTTTATGCATGTGTTATGGACCACTAATAATTGATACTGATTTGAATTTTGGTTCTGCTTCAGATGGTCCAGTGTATGGGGGAAAATAGGCAGTATAATTATGAAATAACATATTACTCAAGTCAAAATGTTATGCTCCACTAAAGGAACAGAAGAATCTGTGGAACTGCATCATGGCAATTTGAATAAATAAAAAGCTCAAGCCACAGAAATTGGACAGTAGTTGCGTCTCACCATAAAAAACTTGGATGTTCGAGAGAATCCCAAGCATTGAAGAGTGAGTCAAAGAAAGTTATCTGATGTCAATCAGAAGATGCATCCTGCAGAGTCTATAAATTAGTTGAGCATGACCTGAAAGGAGATGCTTAACAAAACAGGCAGAATATACAGAAAAAGTCTGCTTTCAGGCAACAATACAAAGTGACAGATGAAAAGATGTACAAACAGCTTTAACAGCCAGGCATGATGCTTAGAAAGCAGGCTGAGGTTCACTAGCAGCTAAGGGGGAAAGTCAAGAATACAGGAATTAAAATGTAAAAACTAAGAAATTCCCAGAATTTTGAAAGTAAAATGTTAGCATGAGTTGCTTTAATCTTCAATTTTTTAAAAAAAGCAATTATCTTACTTTGGATTGTAATTAACCTTAAATCTCCAAAAACATGGAAATTTTGGTGATTAGAAACAAAAATGATCATTTGTATCTTTACATTTATTCTTATATCTTTGCATCAATTTCTCCTGCAAATTATTTCATCTCTCCAGCTGTCAAGTGGTTTAAATTATTTATAGATAACTTTCAGCTTCTATTATCAGAGCTCGTTAACTTTGTTTTTCTACTTCATCCCTTAAAGAGTTTTCAACACTTGCTTTCTTTGGTTTTCTGGAATTCCTACAACTCCTCTCATTATACAACTTTTTCACTAATCTGTTCAATTTAATCAAATCTTTAAAAAGTTTTATTCTTCAGATTGTGTAATTGAATCCTTGTTTACTGCCCCCACCCTCTGTTTTTATTAAAAGGTGGTATATAAAATGTTTGCTTTTTTGACTACTAGTTATTTGGCTATATAAAGCAGTATTCCGTTTTCTATTTGTAAATTGCTTCAAATTCTCAGCATTTGAGGTAGCTGAGTGGAAATTGAAAGGAAGGCCAAGGATAGATAATATTATGGAAAGAAAGGTAATTTTTGCAATGTACTGTATCAATCAAAAGCAATGAAAAAAAAACTCTTCAACAACATATACAACATTATTCTGCAGAAACCAAAACTCCCTGCATGTTTTAATGCCAGCAATATGAAAGCCACGCTCTTCAAGTTTGTGCCACTAGCTTTGACTCTATTGACCTACCTGGCTGTCACTTCAGATTAGACTTGTAGGTGTGAAACTTCAGCATGCTCTTGACTGAAACTGAACTTCCTCCTTTATGTCCATTTCATCACCAAGACCACTTGCCTGCCTCTGCCATTACTTTTCCCTCACTACTATCAAAATCCTACTCCATGCCTTCAGCAACTTGAGGTCAACAGGATTTAGTGTAAGGACACAGGCAGCAGAGCTTTGGATGACCTAAAGTTTATAGAGGGTAGAATGGAGGAGGCCAACTAGCAGTACATTGGAACAGTCAAGTCTAGAAGGTACAAAAAAGGTGTAAAGAGGGTTTCACCGCAGATAAGCTGAGGTAGGGGTGAAGTCTGGCAACATTAGAGGTGGAAACAGACAGTCTAGGTGATGACATGGGATATGAGACAGGCAGCTCATCAAGGCGTCACATATGGCAAACAGTCTGGTTCCACCTCAGATAGTTTCCAGGAAGGGGGATGGAGTTGGTAGTTAGGGAATTGAGTTTGAAGAAAGACATTCGGCTGGGTTTTTGCTACTGAGACAGGTTAGCTCTTCTGTTAAAAGTGCACCCGATTTGCACAATTTTTGCTCCTCGGAGAGGGGTTGTGGATGCAGATGGAGTTGGGCCCACGGCCCCTGGCTGCAGACCATAGGGGGTCACAGGGGTGGGCGAGTGCTGAGGGCTGGTTAGGTCTGTCTTGGTTCCCTGGGATTTTGTCCCAGTTGTTTCAGAAGCTGCTCGGGCCCTTTAGCCCTCACATCCTCACACCCCTAATTATGCACCATAGGCCCTCCATGCCAAATCATGCCCCCCACCCACCCCCTCCATGGCCCTTCATACTGCCCATAGCACCTCCGTAGCTACTCAACTAGTATCCAGTATGGTCAGACCTCAGGAGCCATATGGAGATGAAAAAAATAAACTTCTAATAATCTAATACAGCTTTCACTCCTACACACTTCGTAGTGAAACAACTCACATTCCAGAAATCTATTCAAAGCTCTTAAATCTCCTCAATCAGTTAATCTTTCATAAAAATAACCAAACTTCTAGTCAGACCCCATAACAAAAAGCTAATCCTTTAATAGTCTCTTTAAACTGTCAAACTGTGAACTCAGAACACTGAGATAATTGTAGATTTTGAAATTCAGCCAAGCATTTAAATGGCATGACAGCCTTTGGGAAAAATGGCATCAAATAACTATTGAAAGCCATATGCTTTTTTTCCGAACCTGATGATGGCTTTTAAATCAAAGCTATCCAGCAGAGGTTCTTTATAAACTCTCAGTGACAGCTTTGGCCAGTTTTTTTTTTAAGTTTAAAGAGCAGGATATTTAAAAATAAACGTCACATTAGAACATTTATACAGACTTTATCCATCTTTTACATCTGCTCCATCAATTCATGACTCCCACTCTGCAGGTTAAGGTACTTGGACCAGCCAAAAGAGGTCTGTTTGAGCTCAGCAGTGAGTTCAAACGGTCTTACTGAGTTTGGGTTTCCTTCCTTCATTAATCACACCCCACCTCCCTTTCCCTACCGGCAAAATTGGATCTGTTGGAAATGGGGGCAGAACGTCTGCATCCAGGTCCTGCCCACCATTTGTAGAGGTCGGTGGAGTGTTCCAAACTCTGAAAATCCGGCCCACTGGCTTCAGTGTTCCCAATGTATTGTGGTGAGGTGGAGCCTGGTGTCATCAGTACACCTGTGAAAGCTAACGCTGTGCTTTCAGATGAGGTAGCATGTAGATGAGAAGAGGAGGGGACCAAAGATATTTCCCTGCGGTAGGGGGGGCACCAGAGACAACTGTGCGGGAGTGGGAAGAGAAGCCATTACAAGTGATACTCTGATTTTGATTAAACAGATAAGAATGGAACCAGGGTTACAGTACTTTACTTTCACTTTCAAACTTTGCTGGCTCCCCATGTCCTACTAAATTTCCTTCAATATCCTTCTCCTTATTATCAAAATTCTCCTTGGCCCCACCACAATTTACCTTACATTACTGTACATCATTTGCTTTCCATTCCGATACTGGACTCCTTGTTCAATGCTCACTCTCATTCACCATAACACATTACAATCCTACCCTTTGGAACTTGATCCGTACATCCCTCCACCTGGTCATCTTTTTATATTCTTCCACCTCTCAAAATCTCAACACTATCTTTGTGTCTTTGATGCCTTGCGTGTTTCATCTTGTGTTCCTCCTGTTCTGCACACCGATTTTTTTCCACCTCAGTGGCAGCTAGGCAGGTTGATAAAGTCAAGGCCAGAAGCACATATGTACTGTTGCAAACCAAACAGGATGGCCTGTTTTGCCAATGTTTAGATTCAGTATTCCCAAACAAAGGGAGGTGAGGAAAATGAGCAAAGTTTTCCCATAATTGCAATTTTAAAAATTATTTTCATGGAATTTAGGCATTATTGGCAAGGGCAGCATTTGTTGCCCATCCCTAATTGCGCTCAAGAAGGTGGTGGTGAACCGCTGCAGTCCATATGGTGCAGGTACACCCATAATGTTACTGGGAAGGGGGATTCAGGAATTTGATCCCGTGACAGTGAAGGAAGGGCAATATAGTTCCAAGTCAGGACGGTTTGTGTATTGAAGGGGAACTTGCAGGTGGTGCCCATGCGTTTGCTGCCCTTGTCCTTCTTGGTGGTAGAGTAGTGGGTTTGGAAAGTGCTGTCCAAGGGGTCTTGATGAGTTTCTGCAGTGCATCTTGTATAAAAGTACACATTGCTACTCTGTGCGTCGATGGTGGAGGGAGTGAATGTTTAAATTGGTAGATGGGATGCTGATTAAGTGGGCTACTTTGTCCTGAATGGTGTCGTGCTTCTTGAGTGTTGTTGGAATTGCACACATCTAGGCAGGTGGAGAGTATTCCATTATGCTTCTGACTTGTGCCTTGTAGATGGTGGACAGGCTTTGGGAGTCAGGAGGTGAGTTGCTTGCCTCAGAATTCCCAATCTCTGACGTACTCTTGTAGCCACAGTATTTAAATGGCTAGTCCAGTTGTTTCTGGTCAATGGTAACCCCCAGGGTGTTGACAGTGGAGAATTCAGTGATGGTAACGTCCAATTTGATGCCATGGGAAGGTGGTTAGATTCTCACTTGTGAGAGACAGTCATTGCCTGGCACTCGTGTGGCACGAATGTTACTTGCACTTATGATTGCAATCGTGAATGTTGTTCAGGTCTTGTTGTATATTGGCTCAAACTAATTTTGTATCTGAGGGTAGGGAAACAGAGTTAACGTTTTAAGTCCGTATGAGTCTTCTTCAGAGCTGAGCTCTGTCAGCTCTGAAGTAGTAATATGGATTTGAAACATTAACTGTTTCTCTATTCTCAGATGCTGTCAGACCTGCTGAGTTTTCCCAGCATTTTCTGATTTTATTTCAGATTTCCAGCATCAGCAGTATTTTACATTTATCTGTATCTGAGTTGTGAATGGTACTGATCATTGCATATTCATCAGCGAACAAGTCCCACTTCTGACCTTATGATTGAAAGAAGGTCATTGATGATGCAGCTGATGAGGGCTGGGCCTAGGACTATTCTGTAACACCTTTCAAACTGAAGGCCAATGCACAGTAACAACGCATAAGCCGAATTTCTGTCAGGTCCACAATCTCAGACTCATCCAGGCTGCCCGTGAAGGTAAAAATGTTCTGAGGGAGAAAGTCAGAGGTAGGTTGCAGAAATTAGCTCCTAGTGAACAAGATAAAAGTGTGATCACTATGAAAGAAGGGTGAAGCTGTTCAGATTGCTGCTTTGATAAGACAATGTTTGGTGTAGCAGCTGGCTTGGAGGATACCTAAGGTCTGCGGCTATGCCCAGGAGGAACTTAAGCACAGAAAACTGCAAGGGAATTGGTGTCAAATGGCCTGAAGAATCAAAGTGGCACGTGATAGAGGCAAGGCAAGTCAAGTTTTGTCAGATGTGGAAAAACGACAGAAGTTGAAGTAGGGAATAAGGAGCTCAAGCCCAGATTTCAACTCTCTGTGTTGTAACTTCACATAAACAAACTCATGAGGCAAAGTGATCTATTTTGTGAAGTAGCCTGAATGTATTCAATTCAAGTAGAAGCATTCTTCACAAAGATAAAAGTCAATATGAATTCTTTTGATTAGCAGCACACTAACATACTGTGCAGTTCAATGGATTCTGGTTCTCACTTTGCTACAAGAGCCTACATGGCACTTTCTACCATCATCATAGAGCAGCATTAATATTGAAGCTGTGACAGAAACAGCAGTTCTGCTTCTTGTTCTCATTTATCAAAGGGCTTCAAAAAGAGGCGCATAATGTTTAAAAAAGGAACGAAATACAAGGAACACCAGTGATAACTAGCAAATGCACACATTGTATCATGATTCATTCCTGGGCTAAAAATACGATATAGGATCAAAATCCACAAAAGCTGAAATAACTGCCTTCATAAACCCATATAAGGCCACCTAAAAGCTCTGCCTTGCGTGACTTATTACAGTGAAGAACAGATTAAAGATATTGATTCCTGCCTGGAGATAGGACTCGGTAGGAGGACAGGGGTAAGCAGCACAAGCAGCTTGCTAAACTATTGATCCTCCTTGACAGCAAACCAGTACTTCAAAAATGAAGGTCAGCACATTTTTATAAAAGTAATACTGGCTGCTGGATTGCTCGCTGGGGTGTACTCTGATAAGTGTGACTTGCCCCAACTCCAGTCTAAAAATCTACAAGCCATCATGTAATTATTGCTTTACAATGCTTGACATTGTACGTGTGTATGGCAAGTTAAATCTTCAACCTCTCACTGGGCAAGTAACAGGTGGTGACCAGAGATGGCACTATTAGTCAAAACTGATTCTTCTGCTTTCAGCAATGAGTTGCAATGTCACAGAAACTGTATGAGGTATAATGTTTATATTTGATCAGTTTCATACTTTTTTGTGCAAAGGTGTTTGTAGTGTAATTGTTTCAGTCAACATCATTTTTCACACTAGTAAAATAGCATTCTGATGATTTGTACAGAACACAGGGCTTTTAAAACTCTGCTTCCTACTTGCAAATTTGAAATTAAATTTCTTTACAAACTGGTCAGCATACAGCCGAGTGTAATAACCAGCATGCAAATGTAACCAGCATATCAGTGTAAACTTTTGGAGCTTGAGGAAAATAAGAACATATACCCTTATATCATTTATGTTTTGAAAATTAAATTTTGAAATGATCAAATTATAATTTATGTGGATTAAGCTGAGCATTTTTAAGAAAGTGAAATTGCAAAAGCATTTCTGTTCGTTGTTAACACATTCTGATGTCATATAAAGCATTCAAAGATACACAAAATAAGCTGAAATAAAAAAGGCTTGATACAAACCAAAATAGTGACTTTGGGTTATTAAGTGCGTATTTATATCTGTTTGGAATTGCTGTCAATGTGGGAAAATTGCATTCTCTGGTCCATTGTATGGAGTCGGGCCTATGCTAATAAGTTAAGTGGAGCTTAAGTAGATGTTACTCTGGAACTGTGCAAATGATTGCAGATATTTGTGCATCACCATGGCCAGAATTTGAGAGAGCGAGTCATGTTTTAGAGTAAAACCTTACTAATAAAAAAGGCTCAAATCCACTCTTATGTCATAGTTGCACTGAAACTTTCCAGGAAATTCCCAGTCGTTGGGTGAATATCAATATTTGTCGAAGCAAATTTTAACACTTGTCATGAAGCTATGCCCCTTTATTTTTAAAAAGATGAATTTTCAACTTTCAACTGACAGGAACTTTTGCAATTTGAGCTGAGTCACAGCAAAACTGCTTAAAATGCAGGCCACATTCCGAGGTGAAGGTGAGAAACAAACAAATCATCCTCGGTGGGGTGGGGGTGGGGGGGTGTGTGACGAGAGAGACATTTCCTATAACCCAGCCCAGACACCCATCGAAACGCATAGCTGTCTAAGGAATGAACAGTAAAAATGCAAAGTATTGGATATTGAAACAATGGCTGCCACACACAGACACACCCAAAACCTCTTGGAAATACATGACGGGTGAAGTATTTCAAGGCAAGGATGCTCAGCCACTAGAGAGAGACTGCAAGTGACTCAGGCAGTGCTGAGAGCTGCCCTCTCTCTCTTTTGAAACAAGCGTGTCACCCAGTTCGAGAAACCAACTCTACCACAAGCCTACCAACGAACCGAGATCTCATAATAATTGCAACATCTTCTACATTTGATCACATCCAAGAACCCGGCTAACCTAAATCAGCTGTAGTGTTTAAAATCTATGCTTCAAGAACAATCAAAGGACACTTAACCATGTAACCATGAGATTTTTAGGGAGGTGACGGCTCTACTGCAAGTTCATCCCAAACTTCCGCACTGTAGCTGCCCACTGACAGAGCTACTCCAGAAAAAAGCAAAAGTAGCACGGACCAAGAAATGCCAGGCAGCTTTCAAGAAGCTGAAAGCCATTTTAATAAATGAACCAATGCTAGCAGATCCAGACTTTAGCCAAGCATTTAAAGTAGCCATTGATGCTAGTGACCTCGGGGTAGGGGCTGTCCTCCTTCAGGAAGGTGAATCAGGAATAGACAGACCACTTGGATACTTCTCCAAAAAAACTGAACAAACATCAGAAACTGTATTCCACAGTAGATAAAGAAACCCCAGGTTTATTACTGCCTCTCAAACACTTGCCATAAATGGATAAAGAGAGGTCACAGTCTAAACCGACCACAACATTTTGACCTTTGTAGAGAAATTCAAAACTCAGAATGTAACGCTATTCTGTGGGAGTTTGTTTTGCCAACCATGATACCTAAAAATCACCCATATTGCAGGGAGATCGAATGTGGTTGTGGATGCTCTGTCCGGAACTTAGACCCAGTTAGAATGAATGGGGTAATCCAGACCAGGGCTAAGAGAGTGAATATGGTGAACGCACTTTTTTTGTTGTTTTGTGTTTTTATACTTTATAACGAAATGAGAATGAATCTCATTTCATTTTTTGTGATAGGGAGTGTCATGAGGCTATGCCTCTTTATTTTTGAAAATACAATTTTTCAACTCTCTACTGTACATAGCTTCCTAGTAAATCTGTATATAATCTTATCTTCAAATAGAGAACCCACATTATTGTTTCACAAATCCTTGTGTATGATTGGTAGGTTGACATCAAACACAAGAACGTAACAAGGATAAGCATCCTTGCCATGGTGGAACAACTAGCTCAGAAGCCTCATGGCCTTGCCTCAGGTAGTGACAGACATTTGAAGGTTGCTGGAACAAGACTGTTGATTGTATATTAATTGTGTTTAATTCTTTACCAGTGCTGGGCATTAACTGGGAATTCATTTGTGTGCCTAAGTACATACATGTGATGTGCATCTCTGCACCAAGTGACAAGTGAATGCTGATTAAATAAAACTAAGAGTGGAAAGACGATTTTGGGTTCCAAGGTCAACAGGCTTTCTGGGCTGTAGCACAGCTGATTGTAAATTGTTGGAAAGAGGGGTTAGGCATTGCTGCTGCTGCCTGGAACCAGGGGCCTGGGGCCCAAAGGAGAGGAAAGAGAAAGTCTGCCTGCAAGGGAGGACTGGTGTGTTGCTGACTCCCCGTATTGGGAGGGGGAGAGGAGGAGGAGGAGGAGGAAGCCACAACCAGTAGAAATAAGATCTGCTCTGAGGAGAGAGAGAGAGAGAGAAATAACAACAAAACTTAAATCAAGAGGTGAGTGCTTGCTGCACTTTTCTGCTAAGGACTGTTCCTGCAGGATGTGGGGAAGAACGAAGACAGACTGGGAGGTTGTGAGGTAGGTTGTGTGCGCGCTGCTGCAAATTACCTAGGCTGTGTATGTTAATAAACCCCACCCTCCCTCCTTGCCTAGCTCAGGGCAACTGGAGCTGCCAGGGTGAAGATTTTCTTTAACCTCATTGTTAAAACCTGGTGGAGGACTGTGTTTGGATAGTTCTGGCTGTCCTACAAACATCTCCTCCCCCTACCAGGAAAGCCACCAGAGACTTTGACAATCTACAAAGTGCACTCCTGCATCAACCACCCTTTAACCTTCCTTTTTCTGTCTCTCTAACTTTGAGGAGATCATTTTGACCTGCAGTCCCCTCAGCAATTGCTATTGTTATCCACAGGCTGTTTAGAAGGGAGGAGCCCACTTTTCCATCTGATTCTAGGGATGGGCATGTTTTCATTTTCCCTTGGTGCACTTCTGTGCAGCCCAAGCATGTCATCAAACTGGGGACTTGGGGTGGATGTACCTTGCTAAACTCCAATGGCAACTCCATCTTTGCCAATGGCAGGGTCTGCGAGGACCTACGTGGGGGTGGCTGCCTCTCCTACTCCCCCTGCTCCTATAGCCCCTTCACCATTCATGCTAACCACCAAAAAGCATGGGGTGAAGAGCTACATTAATTCTAACATGACGATCGAGGCATGAGAGGCCGGGGCTGCGTTTGTTGGCCCCGCAGCCATCGTCATCGCCTCACAAATGTATGGGAAGGCTGTGTTCTTACTGAAGACCAATTGGGTGGTACACCTGGCCCTCTAGGTGGGTCATGTAGGGAGGTGGGGCATGTTTGAAAGGACTGTCCTGCCTCCTCGGCAGCACAAACCACCCTGGCAGCTGAGGATGGCACTGCAACACCACCCCCCACTTCACCATCCGAACCCTTGGGCGTGTAGTCAGCATCAAGCACGGCTAAAGCTGTGGGTGTGGAGTCTGCGTGGCAAAAAGCCAAGAACATCGAAGCGAGCCCCCTAGACAATGCAAACTGACCTGCGAGCAAACCAGCATGCGTTCCAGTGCCCATGAGCAAACCCATATGTCCCTGTGCCTGCGAGTAGCTTAGGTTGCGATTCTCCCGAGTGCACCCGAGTCTGGGGTCGTGCCCGCTTTGTGGGACTTGTAAATCCTAAGGCCAGGCTCAGGGCCGGACACCTCATCTGACATAGAAGTCTCCTTCCCTCCAAATCCCTCAAGGAAAAGGTGCCACTCCTCATGCACGAGGGGAAGAATTGTCCTTCCATGGAGGAGTCGTCAGTATCTCAAGTGGATCCTACACCCAATCCCACTACCACAGACTCTTGACAGGGCCTGCTCCTGCCTGGGGCTGGGGTGTGGGACAGAGACACAGAACAGAGAGTTAAACGGCTGGTGTGGTTGCTGCTTCCCCCGTTATCTTGTGGATTCTCTGGAGAGCCATGTTAGGTCTACCAGGCTGGTGTGTTTTAGTTGAAACTAAGCCCCTCAAAAACATTACCCGTGTAAAAGCTGACCCATTAAAACTTTAGTGCCTAAAAGATTGGTCTCAAAAATTCAACTTTTACATGAGTATATAGAGTAGTTTTAAAAAAATGTTTTCATGGGATGTGGATGTCGCTGGCTAGGTCAGCATTTGTTGTCAAGCCCTAATTGTCCTTGAGAAGGTGGTGGGGTGTCGCCTTCTTGAACAGCTCCAGTTCATTTGGTGTAGGTACACCCAGTGTTGTTAGGGAGTTCCAGGATTTTGACCCAGTGAGAGTGAAGGAATGGTGATATAATTCCAAGTTAGGATGGTGTGTGGCTTGGAGGGGAACTTGACTTCTGTTTGGTTTTTATTATGGGTAGGAAGGAGAGGACAGGGAAAAAATGAAGCTTACGAGAAGGTCCCCTTCAAACCCATCTAAGAGATGTCTAAGGTTTTGCATTGCTTCTTACGAGTTCAGGAACTCTTGAAACTGCTAGATAACAAAAATCATTTCTTGCAATTTCATGAACATGTCTAAAAAAATTCAAAAGACTTAATAAAGGCTAATGATTGCTCAGAGATTACAATTTCTTTTCACAAGACATTTCTAATTCCTAGCAATGAACATAAAAGAACTAACGTATGTTTTATACGTATTCCTATATGTAGAGGATCACACATCATGTGTGTCAGCATCAAAACATTTGAAAACTCTCATTTTTTTTTCTGACCTCCAAAAGCTGGGATGACTTGGATTATTATTCACTGGGATGGGGGATGTGAATGTAAGTTATGTACATTTTTTTTTGAGAAATTTGTACAAGGTCATTTTTCACCGGCAGGCCAAAATATTTGGAGAAGGCTTTGTTAAATGATTACTAGTTTGTGTATTAATTCAAATTTCATGACATTAGGAAAATACCATCAACTTAACTTAAGTGAACAGATTAGCATTTTAAAAAGCCAATGTTAGAAAAATGTTGGCGTGGTTACTAAAACAGGAGACATTTTCACTAAAATTCAGATGAAAATATTATCCCAAATTAACTTTTTCCTAAGCTCACATTAGCCACACTTTGTAAAAACATGCTCAAGAATGTGAAATGCTATTATTCTTTTACATGCTTCCTGTAGCTGAAGGGACAGATAATCTACTGTCCAACCTTCACCAATACTTGGTTTCTGCTGACCGACTTGCAGTTGAACAGCAACCAAGTAATAATGATTCATGTGATTTCTTCTGTCCTCAACCTATATGTGGACAGGCTCCTCACATTTAGCCCAGCAGCTTACCTCACTAAAATGTGTGAATCAAATCTGTCTCTTTCCATTCCTTGACAACATTTGGCCCATCAAAGCACTGCACTATCGCATTCAGTACTCTCAGCATGAACACACAACAGAATTTACTGAGTCCCTTCCTCTCTTATTTTCCCCCTTCAAAGTTTGTATAGATAATTATATTTGCAGCCAGTTCATGTATGTGCTGTACAACTTTTTCTTCTCTGGTGTAATCCTCTACTGCAAGTTGATGGTAGTAAATACATGTTTGTTGTGCAGGAAATTCAACATTAAAAGCACACAGCAAATAAGAACATGCAAATTTATGACAAGTAGATTATTCAGTTAATAGGAAATGATTATTCATATGGAAACAGTATTTGTGTTCTGGTTCTTCTGTAGAACTGGCTGCAGAATTCAGTGCTTTCTGATGGCCAGTGCCAAATGTTGCACCTGCTTTCCTATGATAATAGTTCAGATGCTTGAGTTCTGCCACTGGGGATCCAACCTCAAGCCTTTGGTTCAGGAACAAAAGCAGGCGCATTCCCTGTTGGACCTTGCTCTTGGATGGCAGTGCACAATAAATGCCGCTCAGCAGACTGTGACAGCATGTGGTTGCACTTGTGTCTGCTGTGGGACCTGTAGCGGGAATTTCCAAATGCTATCGTCTCCACAGCAGCTTCATTCTAATTTATATCTTTATATTGTGCTCAGAAGGAACCACTAACATAAAATTCAAGAGAAATCTAATTAGATCAGATAAATATAGAATGATAACAGATGTTTCAGTTTTAATAGTTTATATGTAAAACATGCCATAGTAAAGCAGCTGAACAGACTGACAATTTAAAAAGAACTTAAGAGTAACAATCTCACTACTAATAATTCAAATGACATGCCACTTGTAAATCCTTTTTTATACAGCCTGTGTTAATTACTAAACCATGTTGTACAACAAAATCAAACAAGTGAAAAAACAATTCCAGATATCCCCTAACAGTAAAGAAGAACATTATGCCTTCACTTAAAGGTTGGCTAGAACAGATTTTTTGCAGGAGCCTTCACTGATGTTTTGAACTATTTTGCCGCTTTCAATAATTATGTCAAATGTATTGTATGCAGCATCTTTTTTTTTCAAAACAACCTTCTGTTCTAAGTAGACGCATTCCATTTGTTTTAGTTCATAAAGTACTGAATTAAACAGAACTTAATGCTGAACAGGAGCAAAATCAATACTAGGACTAGTGCTTTAAGGGTTACAAATTGACTAAAATATTTCTCCCCACCCCAAGATACAAGGAATTACCATTTTAAAATTACAAACTTTATAACTGTTGTCCTCAGGAAAATAACTGGTTTTAATTATTGTCATAAATGCAACTGATCAGTGGTAGAATGGGTACAATAGTGCTTGCACTCTTACACTGCTATTATAATCTTGGCAGAAGAGGTTTTTAAAGCTTTGTGTACTTCTAGGTGACCACAAAATGCAAAAGGTTTAGTATAAAATGCTTGACCATACATCAGTGAGGTTTGCAATGTACCTGTAGTTTGCACTGAAAGACACAATCTTGCATAAGTAGCTATATGATTGAGTTACAGTCTAAATACCAGTGAATAGCCAATTAAAAATGTTCTAATTTAAAGGCACACACCCACACACATAACTTATTAGGCCTATTTCTATCAATCAAATTTAAACAATTGGAAAAAGAAAAGCAGAAAACCAGGTCTGCTCTTCACAATTCACTGAAATGAAATTTCACTGGAATAAAAACACATGTATGCATAATGTGAAGCTATATCTTCTGCCTGATGCAATATTAAAAAAAGTATTTAAGCTTCACTGCAACAAGTTCCTTCCTTTTCTATTTGACTCAAAAGCATTGTGGTGCTAATTATTACACTGATTAGTTGGGACTTATTTCCCAAAGACTCATTGTATTTGAACAAACAAAATCTTTTCCAAAGCATCAATTTCGTGTTACCATCATTATGATTACAGAGAAGCTAAAACAATGAAGATTCAACATAAAGGAAGTAACTTATACATACTTATTTACATTGTATATTTGAGAACTACTAAATAGCTACCATAGCGGAATTTCTTTTACAAGAAAATTATATTTACTATAGATTTGCAAAATTGATTTGGCTATTGCAAACTTAGATCTGCATCGTCCACTTAATATACTTTACAAATGCAACCTTCTGGTGTTATGCTTGATTAAAAACAAAAACAGATCTATATCCCCATAATTTTAACAATGGTCGACACTGTCTTTTTGACCAAATGACTGCAAAGCACACCCTAGGCTAAACAAAGAGCAACGAACCTTTAGGTTGCTGTGGTAACACATCCTCTGATATTGTCCTCCACTCAGCTGGAGTATTCACTGCTAGTAGGCATTGTGCCTTATCAGATTTCTTCTGCAACCTGCTGGCTGCACAGTGCAATCTTTTTCCTCCCACCTCTCTCCAATTGAGATGCAAATTAATCTCCTCTGCTGATTAAATTCTCCTTAATCTGACTGTCAAGTGCAGATGTAATCGGAGTTTACAGTTCTAGCAATAAAAGCTGTCAGAATGAGGGAGTGTTTTATTCACAGACGGATTATGAAAAGGGCAAGGTATACCGTACAGAATTTGTTTACTGAACTCAACTAATCTACAAGTAACGCAACATGTCAAAAACTGCCCTATGAGTGTACTGTACAGGGGTTATTTAATTCTCTGTGCTTAAATTCTTCCTTTGGATTTTTTGATAGGCAGACTATGTGTAACACAGTCCTTCATACAGTGCATTGCATTACACAGTAAATAAAGTAGTCAGTAGATGTTCAAGAGTATCTCTGGTGTAATGAAATGATTCTTAAGAGTTCCACTACTGAAACAGTATCAAAATGGCCCATTATTCTTTCCACTAACTATTTCAGTTCAATAACTCTAATTTATTATTGGGAACTGAGTTTCAGTCAAACCCAGGAACGTACACGTTGCCCTCAGTAAATATATTAGCTTCAACCATGTATTTCTTTTCACTTTCAGTCATTACCCACACACCAGTGCAAGTTCTGAGAGCATCAACAAGTAGTTTTTCAAATTATATTAGCAGAGACCCGTAAAACATTTGTGGTGCAATTATCTTTATTGCAACGGTATTTTTTTAAGACCCCATCCCATGTCATTCCATTCTTCCCATGCCATAACCATCCCATTCTTTCATCCCTCTCAGATCATTCCCATTCCATTCCCCATCCCACAACTTCTTCCTAAGCCATCCTCTATCCATCCCTCCCATCTTCACTGCATACCTCCCACACCAGGCCATTCCCCACTCCATGCTATCTGCAGCCCCACCATTCTCCCCCACCCCAAAACTGACCCCATCCTTCTCATCATGCCATTCCCACCCCTCCCAATCCCTCACCACCTAATCACTTTAGTCAGGGTAACTTCATTGTTGGGTTACCTTCCGACCCACAAAACATTTGCGTTGAAATTAGTACCTTTATTGTAACAGTATTTCTGTCCTTTTTTAGTACCTTTATTGTAACAGTCATTCCGCCCTTCCCATGCCACACCCATCCCATTTCTTACATCCCCTCATATCATCCCATCCCTTCTTCCCATTCTATCCTGATCCCATATTCTATACCTTCTTTGCGCCTCCCCATGTTATCCTCCCTCCCTCCCATGCTGTCCCAAACCCCTCCCCACTCTTGTAGAGTGCTTTATGTTTGGTGATCTTGTTCTGCACCTGTGGGGTGTCATTGTGTTAATTAGATACACTATACCCTCTCCAGTCCGAAATTCTTAGGACCAAGTCATTTCTGGATTTTGGAATCTTCTGGATTATAGAATAACATTAGAATATCTAACCACAAGTGTGTAAACCAGAAAGCGCTGTAGATATAAACATTTACTTGATACATAGGATAGTGATAAAACATTATAAAGCAGTAATAAAAATTGTTTTACTTATCCAAAGACTGTATATTCCATGTTTCTGCTCCCAAAGTACCGTATTAAAATAACGCTGATGACATCGAGGGTCTGTTCAAACAATTTCTGGACAAGTGATGTTTGCGAACAATAGGTTTCTGGACTGGAGATGTTACGATATATTTTAAAACTTTACTGTGACATTTGGATACTGAATGTACCCAGGCACTGCCCACCAAATAAATGCACCATCAAACACAATGCTTAAGTTGACCAATCAAAACAGTCCAGACAGACAAAAACTGGGACAAGAACAGAAAATGCTGGAAAAACCCAGCAGGCCAAACAGCATCTGTGGAGAGAAAGACAGAGTTAACATTTCAAGTCTGTATGAGTCTTCTTCAGAGGCGAGTCATACGGACTTAATTCTGTCTTTCTCCACACAGATACTGTCAGATTAGCTGAGTTTTTCCAGCATTTTCTCTTTGTTTCAGATTTCCAGCACCCGCAGTATTTTGCTTTTAGACAAAAACTGGGTATCGTTATAGATTTGGTTGCATTTTCAGAACATTCATAAATGTATGATAGTGTTGCTGAACTCTGTGATATGTGATTGATACAGACCTGGTGCCACCTCCAAACAGGATATAGAAAACCTTTTCTATTAGTCAATTTTATAATATAAACAGCAATTTTATAATTGGCTTTATCATAACCAAAACATAAATGATCAGCAAAGGGGCAAACAATCGAATAAAGTAAAACAATGATACCTTAATATCTAAGATTTGAATAGTCAACAGGATGATGCCAGAATCAGTGTAAGAAATGTGATGTTCAAATTACTGAATGATTTAAGACTAATTTGATTGGTTGACATAGAATAAAGAATGAATAAGTAGCCACATGTCAGTGGCCATCATTCCAACGGGAATGTCATTATTTGACCAACAAAGTGAACTAAATAAAATTTGTGGAAATAAACAAAGCTTTCATGAAGAGCATACTGCATCAGAAGGAAAAGGATACAAGCTCTGGTAGAGGGGTATGAGCGACTTCACAGCTCGACTGGCATTGATGCCTGTGGCACGGACGAGACTTGGCAGAAGTTTTTCATTCACAATGGCTCCGTCAAAGAGAGGACCAAAAAATGGGACCTGAAACATATGGAGTCCCTTAACAGTTAAAACACTGTACACAGTTAAATGCTCATACTTACATCAAGAAATTTAAGTTCATTACTGACTGCAACACACAATTTCTAACATTCATCAGACTTGTATTCTGCGAGAGTACACAAAAGCAAGCACAAATCAGGAAAAGACAAATTGCCTCATCAAGCCAATTCATTCTATGTATGTTACCTAGGTCATGCTAGAACATTGATAATATTTAAAATAAGAATATATAATATGTATAACAGCAGAGATTTAGACCGTTAAATGTATGAGACTTAACTTGCAGTGCAAACGCCTGTTGCTGTTTTTAGGAAGGTTAGTTTTGTGGTGTAATTAACATATTTAAATAGGGCTTTGAGCAGGGAAAGGGTGGCAAGAGTTGGCAGCTCCCTGTTATGTACTCTTCTCCAGTATTCTTCGAGTCAGGAGCATTGTCCCAGCCACTGATGTCTTTGGCCTCCCCTCTGCCAATCATGGCCTCTCTCTCTCTCTCTCTATACACCCCCCACCATCACCTCAGATGTCAACCCTTCCCCGATCCTGTCGCTATGTCCAAATTCAGCAATGCCCCCAACCCACCATTGTGATGCTCAAACTTCCCCTACTGTCTCAATGTCTGACCAGCAACTCCCTCCCCATTGCCACCCTCAAGAAAGGAATTTAGAAAAGATCGAGTACTGGTTGAGACTCCAGGCTCTAAAGGTTGGATTTTATGCTTCCGTGCCAATAGGTTTGAAGGCGGGGGAAGGGCTTGTAAAATCCAGCAGGGGGCCTTCCTGCTGCCTAACTGTCCACTCCCAACCAGTCTGAAATTTTACATAGGGTGGGGGAGGCATCAGATGGCGTGCCAGCCCATTGGCCATTTAAGGGCCTCATCCTGCCACCACTGGTATTTTACCTGCACCAGGGGTAGTCCCACACCATGTAAGAAGCCTGGCAGTTTTAGTTGGTATCGGGTGGTTGTGGGGTGACCTCCTCTGAGCGCCCCCTGGGCCCATTGGCGGTACCTTCTCCTCCACCCAAAGTCATTCTCTCTTTAACCCTCCCCCTGGCTTCTTGAACCCAGCTCCCCATCCCTCTACCCCCAAAATTAACTGGGCTCCACGGCATGGTGTCCCAGTAGTGGCCACCACACCAGCAGGCACTGCTGGGACTGCAAAGCTGCCAGTCACCTGATTGGCCAGCAACTTTCTAAGCTGGCATTTCTCCTGAGAAAGGGGTGGAAGTCTCATCTTAAAGCAATTAATGCTGCTCCCAGTGTTAAATTGCTGCAGGATAGCCACCAGGGTTGTGGATGCACCCCTGCACCCCCGCAACCCATGTATAAGTTCACCTGCAGCCAAAAACGTAAGTGAACCCTGTAATTCTTGCAACAGGATATGATACAGCATAAGTCTATAATGTACATGAACTCAGTTATAAACATGGCTTAATAACTTTTTGAAAACATTATGCTCACAAATTTAGTTGGATATAAGAATAAAAGAATAGTATGGAAAATCAAATGCGAAATATAGCCGAGGTTGATGACCCCAGTATTTAGCAACTTGCGTTTCAACAGCACAGTTAATGTGGTAAAGCATTCCCAGGCATTTCACAGGAACATTACCAAAGGTTGACACCAAGTCAGATAAAGAAGCATTAAGACAGGTGACCAACAGCTCAAAGAGGTAGGCTTTTTTTAAAGGAGGTTTCAATCTCACTCTTAGCTCCTGAAACTCAGCCTTCAGGACCTCATCCCTTTTTCTGCCAATGTCATTGGTGCTGATATGGACCACGACCTGATTGTTCACCCTCTCCTGTCAGAATATCCTGGAGCTGCTCAGTGACATCGTTGACCAGAAAGGCAACATACCATCCTAGCTACAGAATCGCCTGTCTGTTCCCTTCACTACTGAATCCCCTACCACTATTGCTCTCCCACTCTTCTTCCTCCCCCACCCTTACAGCTGAGCCAGCCTGGTGCCATGGACTTGGCTCTACATGTACTCACCAGTACTTAGAACAGGTCATTAAGCAGTTTTCATTTAGGAAGTGATGACCGGGATCCATTCCTATTCTGGATGTTGATCCTAGAGCTCCAAATAGAGTAATTCTTATTTGGCCTTCAGTACTCCAGTTTCTGCCGAAATCTTCCCCATCTCCCCAAAACCTTGATAGGTCCCCATGATCCCATCAAAATAGTGGATGTTCACTTGGGGGAAAGAGACCAGCAGACTCATATTATTATAATTAAGCAAAAAGCTTAGTGATAATTTCCTGGTTACAGGAACACATGATCAGTAGTAGGTCATTCAACCCCTCAAAGCCTGTTCAGCCATGATCTAATTCATTGATGGATCTGCATCTTAACTCTATCTGCCTGCCTTGGTTCCATAATCCTTAATCCCCTTGTCAAACAAAAATCCCAGTTTTGAAATTTTCATTTCACTGACCTAGCCTCAGCAGTTTTTTTTTGTGGGGGAGGAGTTCCAGATTTCCACTACCAATAGTCGTTTGGTAGTACAGAACTTGAGTACTCCTGGAGAAAAGGGACATTTTTGTTCAAGCTTTCGTTTTGCACTCATCAGGACAATTTGCAAAGAACACCAAATGTAAAGGGAACAACAATTTATACTGTATGAGAAGAGGATGCTCAGTGGTTGGCAAGTTGACTCTGATTGGTACAGGTGTTTTCATGGAGAATGCACCAGTTGATGATGACTGACAGTTCACTTCCAAGCATTGTTTGAAATTCAAACCAGGCAGCTTGCATATATGTTTCCTTGTTCCTTTTTTCAACAATTTCCACTACCTTTTGTGTGAAGAAATACTTTGACATGTTGTACATAAACAAAAGGTGGGAATGAATGATACTCCATTATTGATTATATTTAAGGCTGGGATAGATACAATTTTTAGTCTTTCAGGGAATGAAGGAATATGAGCAGCGGGCAGGAAAGTGGAGTTGAAGCCTAAGATTAGCCATGATTCTACTGAATAGTGGAACAGGCTCAACAGGCCATGTGGTCTACTACTGCTCCTATCTCATGTGTTCTTGTGTGATATAATACCTGAATGGTCTGGCTCTAATTTTATGCCCCCTTGTTCTGGATTCCTCCACCAGAAAAAATAATTTCATCTACCCTCAATTTCTTTTATCACCTTAAAACACCTGAGTTAGATAACCCCTTAATTGTCAATGCTTAAGTGAACACAAGCCTAGTTTATGCAAACAGCTCTCATTATTTAACCCTTTGCACCCAACTATCATTCTGGTCAATCAATGCTACAACCAAGGCTAATATATCCTTGCTGATGTGCGAAGCCCACAGCTGAATACAGTACTCTTAAATGGGGTCTAACAAGAACTCTCTAACAAGATAAATTTCTACCCTTTTGCATTCAGTCCCTTTGAGATAAAGGGCAACATTCCATTAGCCTTTTAATGATTTCTGTACTGAACCCCTAAATCATTTTCCTCACTTCTTGTCATTTAGAAAATACTCTGATCTACCTTTCTTCAGTACAAAGTGGAAGACCTCACTTTATTTCGAATGCCATCTGCCATTGTTCTCCCTACTTACTAATCTGCCATGTCCTTTCGCAACTTTTAATTCCCATCTCCACTATCTACTGTGCCACCTAAATTGGTGTCATTAGCAAACTTGGATATATGGGTTCCCTGTTCCTTCATTCATTTATAAGTAGCGTGAAAAACTGAGCCCCCCGTACAGGTGCCCGGAGAACACCAATAGGCACACCCTGCGAGTTGGGAGAGATTACCCATTATCCCTACCCTCTGTCTCAAACCTCTCAACTCATTCCCTACCCGCTCCTGGTCTCAATTTTGTTAAGTCTCTTATGTGAATCCTTTTTGAATGTCTTCCAGGAGTCCATATAAATAACACCCATAGACAGTTCCTTATTTATTACATTTGTTACCTCCTCAAAAAATTCAACTAGGCTTGTTAGACATGACTTACCCATTACAAATCAATGTTGGCTCTTTGTGCTCAGTTCAAATCTGCCTAAGCGTTCAGCCACTCTGCCCCTAAAAATAGATTATCATAATTTGTCCACAACAGATACTAGTCTTAATCATTTCTCAGTTTATCCCTTTTATCTTTCTTATAATGTAGTGACTGCAATTTTCAATCCAAGGGGCAATTCTTGAAATAGGCGAGCTTTGAAAGGTATGACTAGAGTATTAGAATTTCCTTGCCTACTTCTTTTAATAGCCTGGGATGGTACCCATTAGAACATGGAGATTTGTCTAGCTTTATTTCCTTTGTTACCTTTAGGCTTGACTATTCCAATGCATTCTTAGCTGGTCTCCCATATTTTACCCTCTGTACACTTGAGAGAATCCAAAATGCTGTTGCCTGTGTCCTAACTTGCATCAAGTCCCATTCACTTATTACCCCTGTGATCACTGACCTACACTGGCTCCTGGTCAAGCAAGCCATGATTTTAAAATTCTCATCCTGGTTTTCAAATCCCTCCATGGCCTCATCCCACCCTATCTCTGTGATCTCCTCCAGCCCCACAACCCTCAGATACCTGAGCCCATCAAATTCTGGCCTGTACAGCATTCCCAATTTTAATTTCCCCACCAATGGCAGCCATGCCTTCAGCTGCCGAGATATTACACTCTAGAACTCCACCTTTACATTTCTCCACCTCCCTACCTTGCTTTCTTCCTTCAAGACATTTCTTAAAATCTAGCTCTTTGACCCAGCTTTTTGTCATCTGACCTAATATTCCCATACATGGCCCAGCGTCATATTTTGTTTTATAAGGCTCTTGTGAAATGCCTTGGGACTTTTTTTATATGATAAAAGTGTTATTTTTTAGTCTCTTTTTTTCTTCAACACCTTTTCTTAAGTTTAAGTTCCTCCTCTGCCACTTTATCCTCCTCATTTACAATGAAGGCCAGTACAAAGTAAGTATTTAGCAAGATTTTCAATTGCAATATCACTTGCTTTTGTTTTTAAGGACCTCATTTGACCCTTAGCCACACTCTTCCTCTGAATACACTTGTAAAAAACCTTCATTATTGTCCATTATATCCTTCACAATTTTTTCTCATCTTTCCTTTTCCATTTCATATTATATCTTTGTTTCATTTTACTGTTCTTTGTAACTGAAAAAGTTTTGTCTTTCAATTTTATAATATTGCTCGCTGGTTGTTGAAAATATTCCATCTTTGTCAGCTGGATCGAAGTACAAGTCTCCTCTCTGGAGTGAATGGAAAGCCTAAGGGTGTTTCCTGATTACCTGGTCAGAACTTGAAGGCCATACTGGTCGAGTCATATCGCCCGGGCTTGACTCTGCAAGGAGCTGAACTTCACTGGAATATCAAACCAGTTTCACAAAGTGCTCGGTTGGGTCTGTTAAGCACTTTTCAAACAGAGATGCTTTGAAAGTCCAAATGCTCCTGTCTGTGCTCTCAATGTGTTAAAAAGTTTAACAGCTGGGAAGGGGGCTCTGCAAGTCTGTAAACTCTCTCCTGGGTGGAAGAATTCCAATCTGATTTGGGCAATACAAATGAGATATTGTCTGATACTGGAACGACTGATTTCAGAATGGTAGCTGCAGTATAAATGCACCCTTAGTCTCACTGGTTTTGAAACAAATGGTTTTGTGTTCATGTCATAATTTTGCATTGTTTTTCTTTATTTTCTTCAATCCCTGCTATATTCCAACATGAGAACACTATGCTATTTTAACTGAAATTTCCTGGCATACAAGCAACAATATAGCAGATGCGCCGTCACGGTTGGCATAAAGAAAAAGAAAAATAGCAGATAAAGTGATAAGAGTTAAAAATATAAAAGTGATAAGAGTACCTATGCCGTTGGAAAAATCTGTTAGGTACATTTTACTACACAAAGAAGAGTGCAGATTTTCCCACATGCATCACTGACTCTAAAATCAATTTAGGACTAAGAGAGGAAACAAAGTGAGAGAGGAATACAGTATTTTCCAAAAAGTAGCAACTGCTGCAACAGTTGTTTTGTTTGACTTAACTAATATAAAACTCTAGCGGAAAAAATCTATATGATGCAGAGAGGCCACCAACTATTATCAGTATTTCAAACCACAAATTTTTCCATCTGGGCCTGGACTTACTGAACAAATAAATGCCACCTATTATTCTTCTGTTGTGCAATTACTACCGGATGACTGCGACAGTCATTGAATAAGCAGACAAAAGAAATAAAAAAAACTCTTGCACCCAGGGAATTCCTCTAATTAGAGTTGGGAGCAAATTTCAACAGGAATTCAGTTTTGTTCAACATCTGCATCTGACAGCTGTCTTTCCAAGCAGCTCTTGTCAATATAATTCTAGCGGGTTGTGACCAGAATATCCTGACTGAAGCAAGTAAATTTTGATCAAATGAACACACGTGTCTAAAATAAAACAATTGCAGCTTGCAAATGTCTATTCCACATTTTCTACCAAGCAGTTTCACAGGATCTTTTGATTCATAACATTTAATTCATAAATTATAAGGTAGTCTCTGAGGTTACAGCTTATTCTCAGACTTCCTTATGAATACATTACCATGTGGCATCAACAGAACTATAGCAAAAGAGAATAGAGGGACAACTCCCTCCATTTGATATTACAGAATGGAACAAAACCAACTCCATACACACACCTATTCCCTTCCCTTGTACAAGAAATTGCATGCTGTTTTTGTTGAGAATAGATTTGAACCCAGATCTTGTGTGTCACACAATGGCAATCCTCCCTGCCAATTGTAGACAACAATATTGCTCCTGGTCAATGGTTATTTTGTGATACGTTTCATCATGTTAATAATGTATATGAGCTATAAAATGTAGAAAATTATCATAAAACATTTCAAAAGTCAAATTTTGAATCAACTATGAAAATCACTCTAATACAACTGATTATTTTAACAAATGATATTTTGTGACCAAAATAGAAACTATCTTAAGGACTGAATATCGTAACTTTATTCTCAGAAATACAGATTTTTTTCCTTAAGAGATTGCTATCTGAGCAGCAACAACTTGCAGTTGCTCACTTGTGGTCCTATTTTTGTAAGAAGAACTGAAAGGGGCATATGTAATAGTGATAACTCATTTGCAGGTTTAGACACACAAATTTGATATCAGCATTTGATCTACAAATCTGGCAATATTGGCCAAATAGGACTGTGGAAGCGTTAAACTGGTTACCAAATGGGTGAGAATTAATTTCACTTGACTAACTGAAAGCTAAATGGAACTGTGTCCCGGGGAACCCATGGTATGTCCCTAGTGATATTTTTAGTGCACTGAGCCTGTAAAACATTCTTGGTCCTATTCTACAGGCAGCTTTTGCTGTCATTGTTTTTAGCATCCTCCATACATCTGTGACGCGTGGAGACTATTTGTATTGACAGACTTTCTATTCTTCTTGAGTAAGGCCTTATTTGAGGCAGGATCGTGTTGCAGTTCATGATAATTGCATCACTTAATTAACGAAGACAAAAAAAATGTGCAAATCAGTGCACGGTTGCCAAGCACCGAAAGAGGACAAAAAAAGGCAGACATTTGTAACAAAAGTGAAAGCAATTTGATCAGAAAATTCTTCTATGATGTTAACATGCTCAATTTTAAAAAGACATTTCAGTTTAACATTTGTCCACGCATCATGCCTCATGTGTCAACAAACATCAGTTATACAAATAAGCAGCATGCTTGAAAGCTTGTCCACAACTATGTCTGTTTCCATGGATTCTGTAACCTGATAAAGGAAATCATTTGATTAAGAAATGCAATTTAAATGGCAGAGTCCATAAGAAGCACAATATGCATCATTCCTAACCAGTCTCTTCCTTTCAGCTTGGTGTCCACCTGGGATAAATCTCAGCACTTAGGCTGTAAAGATGCTTGTGAAAAGTTACTACAGGGTAAAGTTTTTTTGCCTTTTTTGGGGAGCACAAAGACACATTTTGACTCCAGTCTGCACATCTTATGATGTCCTCTATACCAGTGTTCAGGTCTTACTTTGAGTAACCCACTGAAGAAAGAGAATATCTCTCTCTCAAAATCAAAGCGTGACAAGGTTTTCAAATTGGTCATATTAGATTATTGAAATCCTGTTTATTTAGTTAAGCTAATTTAAAGGGACATTGTTGAGGACAGAATGCTATTGCCTGCTTTGGAAATGGGCTCTCATTCTTCATATAGAATTCAAATCTAGATCCACTTCCTGTAAGTGACTATTCTGCCATACCGTCCCTCGGAAAGTACGTTGGACTGATTCAAAAGATTCAGGTATTGTGGCACTGAAACAGAGACCGACAATCTCTTAAATGTTACTCTTTGTGTTCTACCTTACCAGCATGTCATTATCAGGTCTGTTGGTGACCATAAACTTCTCTAAGTAATTTTCAGTCTCTATTTAGATAAATATGCATGCATTTCTAATAGTAAGATATGCCCTAAAGGGGTAATTTTGATCAGCACCAACTGAAATTGCATGCCGTTTGCTACCAGATATCAAGGTAAAATTATATATTATAACTGTCTTGAGTTATTCAACTCAAATTCTTGCCAAAGAGAGAATTTTATTCTTGTGGTTCATACGTCAGGAGACTCAATAATGTGCAATGGGCATTGGCATGCAGAAGTCTCCACTTTTGATGCCTGGAGCAACGGGCTAATTATGCAAACTTGGATTAATTACGCAGTGTCCTGACCCAGCTGCAGTTCTATTATTACATGCCTTGTGCAGAGAACTTGATTGAGGTTAAGAATCGATCAATTTTTCAGTGCCTGGATGTCTGCATGACAGTTCTACACAGTTTTTGAGGGCAAAAAGAAATGATTATGCCATTATCAACTTGGTTCCAGAGGAACAGATCTTGGGTAAGCCTCATATTTCCTGATGTCTTCACCAGTTTTCTACAGTGGATGTGGGGAGAGCAATAGTTTAAAGCCAACTCTGCACGCTATCTGGCCTTGACCACACAATTTATTGTTGCTTCAGGCTTTCTGGATTGCTCAAGCTGCTGGAACATCAATTTTTTGGATCTCCAAAAGAATTTGGCAGGACTTGCATGATGCAAAATGCACTAAAATGCAGCAGAGGCTTAGTTGTGGCCATCTGTCACATGAGTTGATGCAGATTTTGAAGCCAGAAATTGGTACACATTAGGAAAGCATAGAAAATATGATTTATAATTATGAATACAACATGGAAAATAATTCTTGAGCCCCAACAATCTTTATGATGGTATTGCTAGAGAAATGGCATCTCCCTCTTTTGGGTGGAATAAAATGCAATGCAGATGAATGGAAGGAGAAAATGAAGAAGATGCACCGAATGGAAATATTTAATTGAAAGAAATAAAAACAAATGATGTTGGATGAAAATCTGTTCAAGGCAAACATATTTCTAATCATTTAATGAATGCAACTTATTTTTTAAAAAACCCACTTCCCACAAAGCTTACAATGAAATAAAGAGCTTCAATATCTGGAAGCAAAAATTCTCACCATCTTTTTTTTAATTGGAATCCATATTATGCCTGCAGACCCATTCCCAAAAACTGGTCCAATGCCTCTTGTTATAATGTTTGGTCCATTACAGAACAAATAATGTAGAGTGTATAGATTAAGAGTTATGGGTCTCCATTATTCTCAAGGATGAAATGATTTAGTGAGAGGATTCTATTCAGTTAAATAATTCTGCATCTGTTAATTTACTATCCACTATTTCAATGGCCTGTGTTGGTCCCTGGATTTATAGTGCCTCCATAGGAGGGAGGCAGTGGCACAGTGGTAATGTCACTAGACTAGTAATCCAGACACCCAAACTAATGCTCTGGGGATACAGGTTCAAATCCATGGAATATAAATTCAATTAATAAAATTGAGAATTGAAAACCAGTCTCAGTAATAGTGACCATGAAATTATTGACTGTTGTAAAAACCCAATTGGTTCACTAATGTTCCGCAGGGAAGGAAATCTACCATCCTTACCTGGACTGGCCTACATATATGACTCCAGATCCACAGCAAAAACAGAAACAGAAATATCTGGAAAAGCTCGGCAGGTCTGGCAGCATCGGCAGAGAAGAGCACAGTTGACGTTTCGAGTCCTCATGACCCTTCAACAGAACTGTTGAAGGGTCATGAGGACTCGAAAAGTCAACTGTGCTCTTTTCCACCGATGCTGCCAGACCTGCCGAGCTTTTCCAGATATTTCTGTTTCTGTTTTTGTTTTGGATTTCCAGCATCCGCAGTTTTTTGCTTTTATCCAGATCCACAGCAATGTGGTTGACTCTTAATGCCCTCTGAAATGGCCCAGCAAGCCACTCAGTTCAAGGGCAATTAGGGATGGGCAACAAATGCTGGCCTTGCCTGCGACACCCACATCCCATGAAAGAATTTTTAAAAAGCCCTAATGTGGCTCCACAATTGAACAGAATTAGAGTGAAATTTATTTGGTGCTACAGTAGCTGTGTCTTCATCTGCTCCTGCCCGAAGCACTGCAATGCCATCTCTAAACCTCTCTGCTTGTCTCACCTCCTTTAACACTCCTTAAAACCTCTCTCTTTGACCAAACTTCTTGTAACATTTCCTTCTCTGGCTTAGTGTCAATTTTTGTCTGATTATTCTCGTGTGGAGCATCTTGGGATGTTTTACCTCGTTAGAGCTGCTACATAAACGCAAGTTGTTCTACATGCTAAGTCACCAAACTAATATCATTTTTGCCTAATCCCAAGATTGTTCCATATCTAAATATTTATGCCTATAATCAAGTGCAAGAATATTTATCATGATTTCCTTTTCAAAATCTAAATATTTATGTCTATATTCAAATACAATATTTATCACAATTTCCATTTGAAAATTATCAAACCTAGTACTCTAAGTCACTCAACTTTTAATCATCTTCAATTCCTCTAACATTACTGTGTCTGCATTCAGTCTTAAATACTTTCAAGAAAATCTTTAATCTCTTTTTCAGTGATTCATTAAACTTTGAATCTAATATCCAAATATTATTGAATGTCTACTGTCTGCTTATTTCAACAACATTCAAGCAGACGCGGTGATATCTATTGGGTATGACTTGATAACATCATCGACTCCATCCCAGCATCTCAGTAATTGCTCTCAATATCCCGTGTGACACCAATATTACATTTATGAAAATAGGATTTGCATATTGAGGAGAAGGATATATGTTCTCTCAGAACAGAATGTAAGACCAACCAGGAATTTCTTAATCTTATTTCTTCATACCACACAATACTGCACATTACCATATACAATAGAAAATAAAAACAGAAAATGCTGGAAAAACTCAGCAGGTCTGGCAGCATCTGTGAAAAGAGAAACAGAATTAACCTTTCAAGTCCTTATGACTCCTCTTTAGAGCTTTTATTTTAGTGTTGCACATTACATAAGAGGTATAAACAATGGTATAAGAAATGAACGTTCCTGCTATGAGACTGGTAGATGGTTGAGAGATTTTTTTTTAAAGCAATGCACTGTGCACTGGCACATCTTGCTGAATCTTGTTTGTCCAGCTAAGCAGATTATTTTAGCAATGAAACAAAGCTGCTAAATTATATGGAATTAATAACAGCATAGTGGCAAAGCAAAAGTGGTCAATGGATCAAATCTATCATCTGATAATTCTATACACCTCTGCCAATGACTGAGGTAGTGATGGCAGTAAGTAGCTGAACAATACAAACAAGGAGGGCCCCGGTTTTGCTTACTGTTGTATATTGAGTTAGCTGAACTCGGTTGGAGAAAGTGCAAGGAAGTCACAGCTATCCTTATTGCAAAATAATCCAAAGTTCCTGCTCTGATTGGTATTACTTCTGCTGGAAGTGCAAATGTGGACATCAAATGGATACAAGACTGTGTTCAGCTGCGACGTTCCCATGGCTGAATCGATTGTTTGCTTTTGGTGTCTTGGGTCACTGATGAAGAACTGTGCCTTGAACAAGCACTGAGGGTACCTGACACTTGTACCTTAACTCAGCCTTCAATAAAAAAGACCAGACATAGTGGTAGATTGTGCTTCAGAAGGTTAGCAGATGGTAAATTGTTTGTTTTTGTGTGGAGATACGGTATTGGAGTTTCATTTTGCTTTTTGCATTGCAGCGGTAATACCTCTTGTTGTGAAGAGGTTAAATGAAGTAAAATAAAATTATTTTGCTTTCCTCTGAGGTTTGAGAAGCATCTTAAGGATCCATTGAAAAGCACCAACAAGACGACATGATGTCAACACAGTTAGTGAATAACTGAATGCATAAAGTAAAGGAGGAAGCGTATGTAAATTGAAGATTCAGCATTACTGTGTTATTGTCATTGTTCCAACATTATCAAAAAGGTTAGATTGTACCAATTTTTCCAGAGGTGCATTTTAGCACCATTGATATAGACAGAATCTATAGCAATGACTCTTCAGTTATGGAAGAAGAGAAATGGCACTATGTGGAATGGTCACGTGTCGTTTGCTCATGCCAGTTGAAAATAAAATTCCGATATCACTGGGTAGCTGCATTAAATTGCTAATGGCCATCTAGTTATAACTGCAACAAAAACAAAAATACCTGGAAAAACTCAGCAGGTCTGACAGCATCTGTGGAGAGGAACACAGTTAACGGACTCAAAATGTCAACTGTATCCCTCTCCGCAGGTGCTGTCAGACCTGCTGAGTTTTTCCAGGTATTTTTGTTTTTGTTCTAGATTTCCAGCATCCGCAGTATTTTGCTTTTATCTTAGTTATAACCGCAGGAAGTTTTAAGTGTAAAAGTTAATTGGTTGGTCACAAGTGCTTGTAGAACTTATGATTTGAGTGAACCTTATGAAACAAATGGATCATTTTATAGGATCGCGTGAACTTTTGTGAAGTGCCAAATGATTCTTGATTAATATAGAAAAATGCCCTAAGTACTCAGGGAGGAACAAACATTGAAACTAGGGGCATGAGTAGGCCATACGGCCCTTCAAGCCTGCTCCACCATTCAATATGATCATGGTTGATCCTCTATCTCAACACCATATTCCTGCTTTCTCTCCATACCAATTGATGCCCCTAATATCCAAAAAATTATCAATTTCTTTCTTGGATACACTCAGTGACCCACAGATTCTGTGGTAGAGAATTCCACAGGATGATCACCTTCAGTGATGAAATTTTTCCTCATCTCAGTCCTAAATGGCCTGCCCCGTATCCTGAGGCTGTGGCCCCTGGTTCTAGACTCCCCAACCAGGGGAAACATCCTCCCTGCATCCAGTCTGTCTAGGCCTGTAAAAAGTTTACACATTTCAATCAGATCCCCTCTCATTCTTCTAAACTCAAGTGACTACAGGCCCAGTCGAACCAATCCCTCCTCATAGGACAGTCCTACCATCCCCGGTATCAGCTTGGTGAACCTTCACTGCACTCCCTCTATGGCAAGTATATCCTTTCTTAGGTAGGGAGACCAGAACTGCACACAATACTCCAGGTGTGGTCTCACCAAGGCCCTGTGTATCTGCAGTAAGACATCCTTACTTCTGGACTCAAATCCTCTTGCAATGAAGGCCAACATACCATTTGCCTTCCTAATTGTTTGCTGCACCTGCCTGTTTACTTTCATTGGCTGGTGTACAAGGACACCTAGGTCCCTTTGTACATCCACATTTCCCAATATATCACCATTTAAATAATGCTCTGCCTTTCTGTTTTTCACACCGAAGCGTATAACTTCACATTTATCCACGTTATACTGCATCTGCTATGTGTTTGCCCACATGCAAAACTTGTCTAAATCATCCTGAAGTCTCCTTGCATCCTCCTCACAGCCCCGCCCAGTTTTGTGGCGTCAACAAACTTGGAAATATTGCATTTGGTTTCCTCATCCAAGTCATTTATATATATTGTGAATAGCTGATCCTTGCGATGCACCACTAGTTACCGCCTGCCATCCAGAAAAAGACCCATTTATTCCCACTCTCTGTTTCCGGTCTGTCAACCAATTCTGGATCCATGCTAGTATATTACCCCCGATCCTATATGCTTTAATTTTGCCCACTAGCCTCTTATGTGGAACCTTATCAAAAGCCTTCTTGAAATCCAAATACACCATATTTACTGGTTCTCCCTTATCTATTCTACTAGTTACGTCCTCAAAAAACTCCAGTAGATTAGTTAAGCATGATTTCCCTTTCATAAACCCAATGCTGACTTTGTCTAATCCCGTTAATGCTTTCCAAGTGTTCTGTTACCACGTCTTTTATAATAGGTTTTGGCATTTTCCTCACTACTGATGTTAGGCTAATTGGTCTATTTTCTCTCCCTCCTTTTTTAAATAGTGGAGTTACATTTGCCACCCTCCAATCTGTAGGAACTGCTCCAGTGTCTATAGAATTTTGGAAGATGACCACCAATGCATCCAATATTTCCAGGGCCACTTCCATTAGTACTCTTGGATGTAGATTATCAGGCCCGGGGGACTTTTCAGCCTTCAACCCCATTAATTTCTCTAGCACCATTTTTTTTTTACTGATACTGATTTTCTTCAATTCCTCCCTCTCACTAGACCCTTGGTTCCCTAACATTTCTGGGAAATTATTTGCGTCCTTTTTTGTGAAGACAGAACCAAAATATGTGTTCAATTCTTTTGCCATTTCTTTGTTCCCCATTATAATTTTCCCTGTTTCTGATTGTAAGGGACCTACATTTGTCTGTGCTAATCTTTTCCTCTTCACATATTTATAGAAGCTTTTGCAGTCAGTTTTTATGTTCCCTGCACGTTTACTCTCATACTCCATTTTCCCCTTGGTCAATCTTTTTGTCCACTTCTGCCGAATTCTAAACTGCTCCCAATCCTCAGGCTTGCTGCTTTTTCTGGCATTTTTTTATGTCTCCTCTTTGGATCTAATACTATCCCTAATTTCTTTTTTAATCCATGGTTGAGCCACCTTTCCTGACAGGAATGAATAATTTTTGTAATTCATGCATACATTCCTTAAATATTAGCCATTACCTATCCACCGTCAACCCTTTTAGTAAGGCTCCCCAATCCATCACTGCCAACTCGCGCCTCATACCCTTATAGTTCCCTTCATTTAGGTTCAGGACCCTAGTTTCAGATTCAACTTCATCACACTCCATATTGATGGACAATTCCATCATTTTATGGTCGCTGTTCCCCAAGGGAACAACAAGATTGTTAATTAATCCTTTCTCATTGCACAATACCCAATCTAGGATAGCCTGCTCTCTAGTTGGTTCCTCAGTGTATTGGTTTAAAAAACCATAACGTACACACTCCAGGAAATTCTCCTCCACAGTATTATTGCTAGTTTGGTTTGTCCGATCTCTATGTAGATTAAAGTTACCCATGATTACAGTTGTACCCTTATTGCATGGATCTCTAATTTCCTGTTTAATGCCTTCCCTTACATCTCTGTTATTGTTTGGGGGCCTATAGACAACCCCCGCCAACGTTTTCTGCCCCTTGGTTTTCTTATCTCCACCCAAACAGATTCCAACTCATGATTTTCCAAGCCAATATCCTTCCTCACTCCTGCACTGAATTCCTCCTTTACTAACAATACCCCACCTCATTTCCCTATTTGTCTGTCCTTCCGAAATATTGAATACCCCTGGATGTTCAGTTCCCATCCTTGATCACCCTGCAGCCATGCCTCCATAATTGCGACTATATCATAACCGTTTATATCTATTTGCGCTGTTAATTCATCTACCATATTGCGAATACTCCGCGCATTAAGATACAATGCCTTTAGACTTGTCTTTTTAACCTTGTTAGTCATCTTAGCTTTATTTTGCACTATGACCCCATTTGTTTCTCACCCTTGTTTTTTTTGCCTTCCACTTTTGCTTGTTACTTTTCTGTCTTTCGTTTCTATCCTTGTTTCCCCCTCCTCTGTCTTCCTGCTGAGGTTCCTATTCCCCTGCCATTCTAGTTTAAACCCACCCCGACAGCACTAGCAAACACCCCCCCAAGGACATTGGTCCCGGTCCTGCCCAGATGCAACCTGTCCTGTTTGTACTGGCCCCACCTTCCCCAGAACCGGTCTCAATGTCCCATATACAGAATTAGGAGAAATAACTGAAATCTTAGTTGAAGGGATGGATTTTAAGAAGACTTAAAGGCAGAGAGAGAAAGAGAGCTGGCTGGATTTAGGAAAGTAGTTTGGGAGAGCAGGGATAGGGCCAAGACCCTAAAGGATCTGCCATCAACTTTGAAGTGCAGGAGCAAAAGGCTGTGGTCAAAAGACTTGATTGTACAGGTTATGTGGGCGAATCAATGGAGGCAATTGTAGATGAGTAAACATATTTTAAATTCAGTGCATTGGGGAACGGAGAGCCAGTGCCACATAGCGAGGACAGAAGTGATGGGCAGGCAGGGTGTGGGCAGCTGATTTTTAAGTGAGTTGGAATTACAGAAGATGAATGTCAGGAAGAAAACAAATAAACAATGGTAAAAAATAGGTCTAGAGGTGACAAGACATTAAGGGTGGTGAAGGTGATGTTGGGATAGAGGTGAGCAATGTTGCAGTCTTGGTGATGGATCGAAACTGAAATTTGAAGATCAGCTCCTGCTCAAATCGGATGCTAAGGTTGTATTCAGTTTACTTCAGCCTGGGTGAGCAACTGAAAAGATAATAGAAATTTTGGCAGGGGCCTAAACTGATGGCTTCAGTTTCTTGGAATGCAGTGGAGCCAAATTCTGGCTCATCCACAACTGACTGTCAAGATAAGCAGTTTGACATTATAAAAGGTGTTGAGTGAAGTGGTGGAGAGGCAGAGCTGTGCACCTTCAGCACACATATCAAGGGTGACCCTATGCCAAAAGATGTGATCAGCAAGTGTTGGCACATGAAAAATAGCCAACAGCATAAGGCCAAGCGTATATCCTTGAGGAACTATGCACGGCTGAAGAAACAGTTGGAGCTGCACTGTCTGCATTGGGAAAGGTAGAAATGGAACCACAAAAAGGCAGTCTCATTGAACTCGGCCATGGACAAAAGGCAGTGACAGTGCTTAGAGGGACCAGAAAATTTAAGGAAATTAAGGATGAACAATGTACAACAATTGGAGCCACACAGATTGGTTGAGAAATAGTTAAGAAATCTAATTTATGCAAAATTGTACCTTATATTGTTTTCATGTTTAGCTGTGCAGCTATAATCATCAAGTTAAAAAAAAATCTATAACTGTTATATAAAATAGCCTTGGACAGTTTTAAATCTTAAAAGCAATTCCATTGGAATGAGAGGTTGGGAGATATAAAAGTGGGGCATCTAAAGGATTGAGCTCAACTGGCTGTGTATTTTCTGGACTGCATTTTATGTAATCCCAAAAGCGGGCATGAATATGTTGAATATATTGGTTCATTCAAGCATCAGTAAAACCTTCAGGTGTTTGACTGCAAGTTGAACTCATTCTTGGCATGTAGCACAGGAATGCAACATTTATCTATAATATTACAAAATGCACATTCCCAAACTTGGCTTTGACTTGGTGTTGTGAACAGGGCAGAAAGCAGGCTGATGGTTTCAGATGGGGAATGGTGGGAGACAGGAGCATGAAGCTGCAAGCCAATGATTCAAGGACTTTAGAGAGGAACAAGAGATTAAAGATGGGGCGGTAGTTGGAGAGAAAGTCAGCTCAAGGATGAGCTTTTTGTGAAAGGCTTAATGGTGCCAGTTAAGAAAGGAAGGAGGAAGACAATGCCTAAGCAAAGGGAGCAAGTAACCATGCCAGAAAGCCTAAGAGCTAGAAAAGGTATTTGAGTGATCAGGAGGGTATTGAAAAAGCAGGTGGTCATCAAACTGCAGAGAATAGGGAAGTGATGAATTTTAAAATTCTCACCCTTAAGACATTTCTTAAAACCCATCTCTTTGACCAAGCTTTTAGTCATCTGTCCTAGTATCTCCTTAAGGGGCTCGGTGCCAAATTTTGTTTGATAAGGCTCCTGTGAAGCGCCTTGGGTTATGTATTACTACATTAAACATGAATGCAAATAGTTGTTGTTGAAGAGAAAGAACAGAGTGAGAAGATGGGAGGGAGAAGCTGCACAGCTAGGGGCCTTTGGGAGCTAGGGCCAGAGAGTGGTCAGGAGCTTGTATGGAGAAGTAGGAAGCTGTAGCTGAGGGGGTTGCATAAATGGTCTCAATATTAAAGCTATCTGTGTTATTCCAAATAAGCACTGGAGTTTGTTGAAAAGGAAAGAATTTGTGCATTGCTGCCTTTCCAGTATGATGGCAAATCAACTTGCACAAAGTAGGTGTGGGCCCATATGTATGACCTCACCCTCTGTTCCCCCAGTTCCTAATGAGCTGTCTGCCCTTTCAGAGCAATTCTTTCTTTTATGAGGTTTGAACATTCTGATTCCAGCTGTCTCTGCTGTTCCATTTTTCTCAGTAGTTGTGAATTCCTCAGCTGCACTTGCCAAAGTAGAATAATTATAATTGTTGTAGACCTACTTAACTAGTAGTGCATCATTGTGCAGGTACTTTGTTCTGGGTTCCTGCAAGTACAGAATCATGTAATAGTACAGTACAGATGCAGGCCATTCAGCTTCGAGTTTACGCTGGCCTTTTACAAAACCAATGCAGTTAATCCCAATCCCATGCACTTTCTCCATATCCCTGCCATTTTTTTTCTTTCAAGTACTTATCTGTTACGGACAGGAGGGGCATTAATTTAAACAGCCCCGATTTCTCCTCACTACCTGTTCATAAACAGAAATGTGTTTTTGATTTCCAATTTTCCCCCTTTACAAGTGATGGTGTAGTTTCCCCCAGCCCTTCAGTTTGGAGTTATCCAATTTTCTATTAATAACCCCACAGCAAACACGAGGTAAGGTAAAATAAGAGAGCTGGTTTACTTTACACACAAAACGTGGGAAGGGGTTTTGCAACATCCGCCTCTTTTTATACTCATACAATAGGAGAGGGATAAGGGAAAGAAAGATACAGGGCAAGACTACAATAAAAATAAGAGTTACGGTTTCACGTGAGTCCAGAGTCCAGAATCAAAAGTCCAATGGCGTATTCCTTCTGAGGTTAGCAGGTTGGAACTGTTGCAGGGAAATCCATCTTTCCAGAAGCAAGGACTTCCCCGGTGGAAGAAGGCACATAGAGATGAATTGGTCTTATAGGCCCAGATAGAAGAGTTCTGATGCTCCAGTAGCTCAGAGTATAGATTAAGGCTAGGCAATTTACCTGGACAGAGCTCTTTCTGCTGCTACCTGTTTGATGGTAAAACGGCAGATTGCCTGGGTTCAGTTCCACATGGCAATATTACAGGTTCCAGCAGCTTGGGGAATGTCATGTGACATGCCTCCCACTACTTCTCCTGAGTTTTGGACAAAGGATTTATTTTTCCAGGTCTGGAATTTTGAGTGTTAATAGAGGAGTCGGGGTCCCTTTTGTTCTTGCAAACATACTGTCTTCATTGGCCAGCGCCCTGCCTTAGAAATGTAAGGGGTGTTGGTACATTTCTTAGGAATTGGATTTTCTGCAGTCATAGGGAGCATTATCGCCTCTTTAAAGATAATGAGGTCCCTGCTGATTTCTGAAGGCTAGAAATTCCTCTAGTACCAGTCATGGCTAGTCAAGCATGACAGAGTCTTTGTCCATTTTTAAAATAAAACAACAATTTTATAAAGTGGCTAGGTTGATGTAGATACATATTTTCCTTCCTGTCTTCTGGATGGGACATATCCAATTCCCTTTTGAAGGCTATTATTGAATCTGTATCCATAATGTTAATGCATTTCAGATCCTAACAGTGTTGCACAATTAAAATTTTCCTCATGTTGCCTCTTTTGCCAATCATCTTAAATCTGTGCTCTCTCATTAGTAAACCTCCAGCTATTGAAGATAGAGCACATCAAGCATATTTCAATGTGTTTAAAAACACAAAAGCTTTTACTCCCATTTAATCAATGAAGAACTTTATGCAGAATCTTGTGCCCTCCCCCATGGCGGATGGGGCATTTAATTGGGCAGAAGAACAGTGGGAGGGAACCATCTTCCCACCTCTACCCCGATTAAGTCCATGGTGGAACAACCAAGTGTTAGGCCTGCTGGCCCTGGTACCAATTGAGGCCCTTAAGTGGTCAATTAATGCCCCTCTTAAGGGCTTCATCCCAGCGCCGCCAGTATTAACCCAATGATGGGGAGGTGAATCATTGAATGAGGGATACCCCTGGGAGCCAAAGGCAATGATCGAGGGATCCAGCATCGGGAGTTGGGGGGTTGGGTGGGGGTGGGGAGGTCTGGCTGAAAGCCACCCCTTGCCCATGCTGATGGCCCCCCTCAACCCCTGCAACCGCCTTCATGCCATCACTCACACATGCCTAGGTCTTTCCTTGATGCTGGGCCTTGGCTTGATGTAGAGCCAACAGCTGCCACCAATTCCCTGGTGACACTTCTGCATACCCAAGCTGCCAGCCTCTGGTTGGCCAGCAGCTCTTGTTGGGGTACCCAATGGCCCTCAATCCTGGGAGAAGGCCTGCCACTGGCCTGTTAAGTGCCTGATTGGCACAAGATGCCAGCAGGCCTTCTTGAAGCTTCAGGGTCTCACCGGCTATACAGCCAGCAGGCGAGACCCGTCACCACCACAAGATTCACTCTTCATCTTGCTGTTTATGTCAACACTTATGAAACTCTTTCGAGTTACCAACAGTCACAAATTGCAACTCTTTCGAGTACAATCACAGTTCTTGGTTTCCGGGAGTGGGACATGAACCCACAACCCTCTGATTCAAAGGCGAGGGTGCTATGAACTGAGCCACAGCTGACACCTCCCTTATGAAGGGGAATTAAGAAAGTAATCCATGCCAGGCTTTGCTTGCCTTTATATTTTATACTTGTACACTCTAGCATTGCAGTGAATATTCTGTACTCCTAGTTCAATTTAATTTGTATATAAACATTAATTATTACTCTGTCTGAATGTAAATTTGCTATTTCTGATCTATGATAAATGTGAGGTAAAATTACATTTATCTGTAGCAGCATAGACTGAACACTGAAAATAGGATAATTTTGATGTTTTGGATGCATGCAAATTTAGTGTAAAGATTACTGAAGAGTCACAGCTTCCAAATCAAAGGGGGCACAGTGCACTGCTACGAAGTGTTGTGAAGTTTTCAAAAGAGAGATGGATATATAAAGTTCTGAAATTATAACACAACTATTGATGGTGGCGAATCTCTTCTGAATGGAATGCTAAGATAATCTTAGAAAATAGAGACTATAGTTATGAGCAGAGTTGGAAGAAATCAAGCCTATTTTAATTCCAACAAAAATTAGAGAGTAGGTCTGATAAAGGGGTTCAAAGCTTTTTCCCAATTTACCTAAGTATTTTGATTGGTTTGAGAGTCAGTAAATGGAAGGCATGAATCCAAGTTTATCATTCAGAGAATAAAGGGAAGGTTAGAATTTTTTTTAAAAACATGGGACATCAAGTATCCTAGCGGAAACTATGGTGAAAGCAGCACTCATAACAGTTTTGAAAGCTAAGTAGACAAATACATGGACAAGAAAAATGTAATGCAGTTTGAGGAAAAAGGAGAATGGGACTAAGTGGAAAGCTCTGTCAGAGAGCTGGTACAGGTGCAATGGGCCGAAAGGCCTCTTTCTATGGTAAAAAATTGTAATCCTCCAAGAACAGTAGCTTTTGATTCCTTGCCAGCTCTTATTTTATGCAGCAGTGCACCCCATCAAACTTTACTTTTACTTACAAATTAATCAGGAAACTTCCTGCCAGAACAGCACTGCCTGGTGATTTAAGAGGGACTAAAAGAACCACATTGTACAATATACTGCAGCTTTCAATAAATCAGTGAATTTATACTTACTTCTGGCTTCTTTAAAATTTGAATGTAGAACATGCAATTTTTCATTGGATAGATGATGATTAAGACATCGCCGAAATCCGTAGGAATGATGCCCCTGCGGTAGTCCCTTGTGTGCTCAGACCAGATGATGTGAACTTCGTCATTTCCCAGGTGACGGAGCTGTAATGGTAAATTGGTTCTTGATTAATTGTAGTGCAGTGATCAGTGCTTTATTACGAGGTCAACATCCATAAATTTAATTAATTTGCCTCAAAGGTTATAATTTTCATAATATTAAAAGGTGAAAACCTCTTCCAATTAGTTTGAAATTTTTAGTTTGATATGTTTGTAAAGAATGACAAATTCTACATTATTTATAAGAATGTTTACAGATCAATTTGCATGGCTGGAATGCATTTTATATTCTTAATTACTGTACATTGTAATTAAACTTGAGATGGTTACACTCAGAGCATTCAATGGTGCAAATGGTATTTTGATAGTATTCACCTGACATGAGGTATTTAAATGTGAAAACAAAATATTATGATTATAGGACACAGAACAGAAATATGATATTCCTGGACAACTGCAGTAGTTTGTATATTAGAAATGAAAACAAGTTAAATTCAGCTTTAATGCACTATTTCATACTTGCTTTGTTTAGAAATCAATCTCACTTTGAATCAAAAAATTAATGTTTTTAATATTCCTTTTTAGGAGACAATGTCTGGTCTCACTTGTGATTGCTTTAACTTGATTACTGTATGGCTAGGAGCACCCAGACAAGATGGAATACACATATTATCTGGATCAGGTCTGTGGTTCAAAATATATAGCGTGATATGGAGTTATTATTCTTCATTTATGTCTTATTATACGTGGAGAACATGCATGGTTATAGATAAGCCATTGAAAATGAAAGCTCTCACACTTTAAGAATGCCAGACACAAGATGGCCTGCAACAAAGAAACCAAGCTGTTTCATCTGGCAATTAATCAGTTAAGGGATGGTAGATGAGCAGGTAGCTATTCATGCGTTTTCTGTCCAGAAAAACCGATTTGTTTGAAAACTTGATTACTGGACTGTGAGGAGACAGAGCTAATTGGCTAGGACTGCTGAATCGACAGGCGGCAATAGTGATTTCAGCCAACGTATCTGGTGCTGGTATTGACCGACTTTCCAATGGTTAGAGCCCACCTGATAAAAGAAATATATACTGGAGCCTTTTCACAGTTCAGTAGTTATTCTTTTTGCTGCACAGGTGGAGATTAACGGAGAACTCAGAATTTGTTCTTATGAAGAAAATTTGCATCACACTCAAGTCCAGAGTAAAAGCATAATTGGGGAGCTGTGCCAGAAATTTTCTTTACTCCTTTACAACAGGTTCTGTAAGTTAAATGAGTAACAATGTGATTTATTCATCTGCTGTCATTTGCCTTTCGCTTCTGCTAATTTAATTTCTCAATAAACCCGGTTTGTAATTGTAGCCTGAAAGTGTTATTTGGCTGTCAGCCGGAGAGAATTAGTGCAAATGACAGTAACTCTGTGGTCCACAATCCCAGATTACTTTGCGCATAAGGTCAAAAATATTTGGACTGCACCTAATTAGCAATTTAACATAGCAACCCAGTGGTGCCTGGATTTTATTTTCATCTGATGTGAAATCATACTTTATTATACAAATCCTCAAAAAACCTGCACTGACCTCCAGCCCTTCTAGAAACGTGCAAAATCTGGTGCTGGCAGCAAGCTTATTTCCAGTAGCAACAGAATAACATTGGCAGTATAATGACTATATTGCACAAGTGTGTGGATGCTGATTTAATCATGATACTCAACACATCATTCAACCATTTTGTTTCTTTCCCTTCCATTATTTAATCGTTCCATTACGGAATAAGGCGATACATGCTTAGGTATAGATCCACAAGCAGCAGCCTTCTGGCATCTAGTGGCTTTTCATAATGCATGAGTATCCATGTGTTATTCAACTACAGAGTGACTATAGCCACCGTACCACTTTATTATCCAGACCACACTTATGTACTTCCAGCAAATAAGTATTGGACGATTATTGAGCACAAGAACTTTGCAAAATATTTTTTCCTCCTAGTCTAGGGAAGCTCAAAATAACAGCATCAAAACCACTGCTTCACTGAGATCAGCTATTCAGTCTTAATTTCTTACTCTCAATAAAGAAAGTAGATGTGGGGCTTTAGCTATGTTTTAATTTTGCATCATTACCCTTATGCTGACCTTACTTAAAAAAAATCCTAATCCTCCTTTGTGAATAATAATCTATGACACTAACAGTCAACACCAAGAAACACTTGATTCTAAGAAAACAACAGAGTCCTTGGTTAATTAGACGTGTGCCACACAACCCATTTACTCATATGAATTGTGGCTGTAGTTATTTTGCAGGCTGAGAGTCAGGCAGCGAGCACACCACTGATGACACTGGTCAAGGCACTGCGCCCAACAGCCTGACCTCCCTCATGCTAATTGCATTATAAAGCCAGCTGGCTTAAGAATGGAGTCGTCAATTTGATTGAAAAATTCCTGCTGTCAAGTAGGCATGGTGGCCCTGTTACTCAGTGACTCTGAAGCCTGACCACCCCCTTTGTTTGTGCTACAGTGTGCTCTTCCTCAAAAACTGAGTTTTATTTGTAAATTAACCAAGAAACTTCCTTGAAGAATAGCACTGCCTGTAGACTGATAATGTGTGCCTTTCATTCCACTCCACTCTTACTGTAACCCTGCCAATTTGTTTTCCTGCTCCAGTCCTGCCTCAGGCTAAAACAGCCTTGTAAGACATAAGTGCAATTACAGTTCGTGGAGCCAAATGAATTGTACAAATCCAATACCACAGCTCTGTCACAGCTTGCAACCCCTGTTGCTGCTAAAAATCCAATCTAACAAAGCTAACAAATTTCCACTATAAGAGCACAGGGTTCAGCATGGGGTTGGAGGCACACAAGAAAAATGAGAGCTTACTACGACTAAACATTTTTTGATCAGCTAAATCGTCTCAGCAGTTTTTGCAGCTCATTTTTTTAAACCATTTACTGTGATTTGATGAGATAGAGTCAGAGGACTGTAGCATGCTGATGCACAAATTGATTTTCATTTTAGTATATGCTCTGATCAAAAGTTTACGATAATGATGCCAGATGTTGCAGTACCGCGGGATGGTAAGACCCACATCTTTCTTAAGGCAATTTAGTAAAGCCTTTGTGACTGACTACTCATTTGAAGCTTTGGATTCAATTACATTTATTCAGACAATTTACAGAAATGAATTTCTACTGAACCTCGCTGTATAAAAACACTTGTACTTTATTATTTACTGGCCCTTTGAAAACCTATTCAAATACTACCACCTAAAAATACAATTCATCGCTAAAGTCAGCATTTCTGGGTTAAAATTCAGCAATGTGGTCACCATTCACACACGTCTGAGATCCTTCCCAAACACATGGCAATACCTTTTAAATTCAATTCCAGCAAGCTAAACTCCCAAGTTACTTCTGTCTTTTTCTTCAAAAAACATAATCATAATAGAATTTCGAAAAATGTTTTTCTTTTGAATTATGCTATTGAGAAAGAAGTGTGCCTTTATAATTCACCTTTACAAGAGAAATTACAAAACGATGCAATGGCAATAGGAATAAAATGACCCCCTAAAATGAGCAATTACAAAAAATTGTTCTATCACAACTTCAATGAGATACAATGCCAACACAGTGGCCAATCATGTGCCCCTTTCACACTTCAGAAGCAGACTGGTTATCTTCAGGTAGGATTTCAATAGGTGTGGCTCTCTGGGCTAGGAGATACGGGCTAGGAACTAGGAAGCACCATTTTGAGTGGGGCAGGAGAGGTTAGATTGAGAAAGGAACTGTCATTTTCTAAGTAGGTCACGTAGCCAGCATGTGTCAAAGGTCAGTTTTTCTTCAAAAGCACCAGCTTGTTGCTCATAGTAATTATGGGGCTTCAGATATAATAATTCTAAATATTGAAATTTTTGCTTTTTGACTAGATGCTGTATGAGGAGTGAGGAAGTGAAGCAAATCCTGTACAATAATATTTTCTTACAAAATATATTTTCAAACATACTGCCACACTCTAAAAGAATACTTGGAACAGAACTAAGAAAACAAATGACATGTGCTACATAAATACTTATTTTGTACTGCACATCTCCCTTTCAAATCTGCTGTCAGAGTTCTCATTACAAATCTTCAGTTCTTGCAAACCCACTCTCATCTCTAAACTCCCTTTCCTCTCTGAAATCCTTGAAAGTATTGTTGCCTCCCACAGTTGTGTCCATCTTTCCTGCTACTTCCTGTTTGAATCTCTCCAATTTGGTTTCTGCCTGTCAGAGACCAAAATGGCCCTAATCAAAAGTTACTTCTCTCCTTTGTCATAAAGCGCAATGGGCCTGCTTTGGCTTAGTTCCAACTCTTACCAATCAAATTGTTGCCAGAGTATCTCTAGTAATGGCTCCTTTTCCTACACTTTGTCCCCTCCTCTTTCTCATTTGTATGTTGCCCCTTGGTGATATCATCTGCAAACATGTGAAGCAGAAACACCAACATAGACCAGTCGTGCCAAAGGAACTGTTTTTGTGCTGTAAATTCTATATTTCCATAGGTACAATAGATGAAGTCCACTCCCCCAGCTTTTCCCTGCAACATGGCAAAATTTTCCTTTCCAGATAATAATCCAATTCCCTTTTGGAGGCCTCAATTTACCCTGACTCCATCACAGTTTCAGGCTGCGTGAAAAAGTTTTTCCTCATGTCGTCATTGCTTCTTTTGCCAAGTACCTTCTGGTTCTTGATCCTTTCACCAATGGAAAGGGTTTCTCCCAATCTATTCTGTAAATACGCCTCATGATTTTGAATACCTCTATCAAATCTCCATTCAACCATCTCTTGCCCAAGGAGAACAGTCTCAACTTCTCCAATCTTTCTGCATAACTGAAGTACCTCATCCCTGGAACCATTTTCGTGAATCTTTTCTGCACCCCCTCGAACGCCATCACATCCATCCGAAAGTGTGGTGCCCAGAAACGGAAGCAACGCTCCAGTTGAGGTTGAAGCAGTGTTTGAAACAAGTTTAACATAGCTTCCTTGCTTTTGTACTCTATGCCCCTATTGATAAAACCAGGATGCCATATACTTGATTAACTGCTCTCTCAACCTATCCTGCCACCTTCAATGATTTGTGCACATATGCATCCAGGTCCCTCTGCTCCGGCATCCACTTCAGAATTGTACACTTTATTTTATATTGTCTCTCTGCGATCTTCCTACCAAAATGAATCACTTCACACTTCTCGTCATTGAATATCATCTGCCATTTGTCTGTCTACCAACATGAACGTGTCCTCTTGAAGTTCTACACTATCCTCCTCAAGGTTCATAATACTTCAAAGTTTCACATCATCTGCAAATGATGAAATTGTGCCCTGTATATCAAGATCTAGGTCATTCATATATATCAGCAAGAGCAGGGGCCCTAACACCAATCCTTTGGGAAACCTTCCTCCTGCCCACAAAACAACCGCTCACAATGACTCTGTTTTCAGTCACTCAGCCAATTTCGTATCCATGTTGCTACTGTCCCTTTTATTTCATGAGCTCTACCTTTGCTCACTTTATCAAATACCTTTTGCAAGTCCATGTACACCAGAGGGGCTGGTCAGCTCAGTTGACTAGATGACTAGCATGTGCTACAGAATAACACCAAAAGCACAGATTCGATTCCCATCCTGATGGAGGTAGACTTGGGACTTACCCCCTCACCCTGCCCGAGTGGAAAGCAATGACAAACTGCCACTAACAAAAACTGCCAAGACGACAGCTCAGGATGAAACATCAATAGACAATGAGCCAACTACCTGTTTTCAGCTACAGCACATATACTACGCCATACCATGTATACCACACGAACAGCATTACCCTTATCAATCCTCTCTAACCTCATCAAAAAATTCAAGCAAGTTAGTTAAACATGATTTGCCCTTAAAAAAATCCATGCTGGCTTTCCTTAACCCACATTCGCCCAAGTAACTATTAATTTTAGTATAAAAGCAAAATACTGCGGATCCTGGAAATCTGAAAAAAAAACAGAAAATGCTGGAAAAATTCAGCATGTCTAGCAGCATCTGTGGAGAGAGAAACAGAGCTAACGTTTCAAGTCCGTATGATCCTTTTTCAGAGCTGACTGTTAATTTTGTTCTGAATAATCATTTCTAAAAACTTCCCCACCACCAAGTTTAAACTGACTGGCCTTTAGTTGCTGGGTTTATCTTTACACCCATTTTTGAACAAGGGTGTAACAGTTACAATTCTCCAGTCCTCTAGAACCACCCGACTCTAAAGAAGATTGGGAAATTATGACCAGTGTCTCTGTAATTTCCACTCTCACTTCCCTCAATATCCTTGGAAGCATTTCATCCAGTCTTGGGTGCCTGACCAACTGTTAAGTGCAGACAGACTATCCAATACCACCTCCTTATCCATTTTAAACCCTTCACATGTCTAAACTACCTCCTCTTACACCATGATCTAGACATGGTAAAGACAGATGCAAAGTATTAATTTAATACCTCAACCATGCCCCCTGCTTTCATGCACATATTCCCTTTTTGGTCCCCAAGTAGCCTCACTCCTCCTCTTACCACTCTTTTACTATTTATATGTCTAAACAAGACTTTTGGATTCCCTTTTATGTTGGCTGCAAGTTTCTTCTGATATAGTCTCTTTACTTCTCTCATTTGCTTTTTCAATTCCCCTCTGAACCTTCTATATTCAGCCTAGATCTCAACTATATTATCCACCTGACATCTGTCATAAACACACACTGATTTATCTTAATTTTTTTCGCCATCCAGGAACTCTGGATTTGTTTGCCCTACCTTTTCCCTTCATGTGAATATACCTTGTTTGTACCTGAATTCTCTCTTCTTTAAAGGCAGCCCATTATTCAGTTACAGTTTTGCCTGCTTACCTTTGATTCAAATTGAACTGGACCAGATCCATTCTTAACCCATCGAAGGTGGCTTTTCTCCAGTTACTTATTCTTACTCTTGATTGCTCCTTATCCTTTTCCATAGCCAGCCGAAACATTATGATACAATGATCGCTGTCCCCTAAATGTTCCCCTACTGACACTTGATCCACTTGGCCACCTTATTCCCAAGAACCAAGTCCAGCAATGTCACCTTTCTCACTGGACTTGAAACATGCTGCTGTGGAAAATTCTCCTAAACACACTCTGGGAATTTGTGTCCCTCTCTGCCCTTTAAATTACTACTACCTCAGTCTATATTCAGATAATTGAAGTCCCATTATAATTACTCTATAATTCTTGCACCTCTTTATGACTTTCTTGCAAATTTGTTCCTCTACACCTTTCCCACTAGTTGGTAGGCTACACCAAGCAATATAATTGCACCTTTTGTTGTTCCTTAACTCTAGCCAAATAGATTATGTCCTTGATCACTCTTAGACATTCTCTCTCTCCAGCACTACAATGTTCTCTTTAATCAATACTGCCTCTCCTCCTTGCCCCATCTTTCCTGAACACCTTGTATTCAGGAATATTTAGTACCCAGTCCTCCCCTTCCTTGAGCCAGGTTTCTATTATTGTCACAACATTGTATTTCCCCCAGATGTGCGTCAACAACTCTAATTTAGACTTTATTACTGTCCCCTTCAGCTGAACCTACCTGATACTTTACTATTTTCTATTCTAGTACCGTCTCTCTCAATATTCTTTGTACCTTGGTATCCTTTTCTAGTATTAACTTCTGAAAAGGACTAATGTGCAGGGCTAAGGGAAGAAAGCAGGGGGAGTGGCACAGGGTAAATTCCTCCTCCAGGGTGCCAGCGCAGATGCAACTGGCTGAATCCTTCTGTTTGTAACAATTCTGTGACCTGCTCGATCCTCCCATTTCTATACTCACGCGTGTAGTACCGGAAGTACTCCGGAGGTCACTACTTTTGAGGTCCTGCTTACTTATTTCCTATCTAGCTCCCTAAATTTTGACTGCAGGACCACATTCACCTTTCTATTTCGTTGGTGCTGAAGTGGTTCACACCACTGGCTGTTCACGCTCCAACCACCCCCCACCCCCAGCCCCTTCAGGGTGTTTTTCAGCTGTTCAGTGACCTTAACTCTAGCACTAGGGAGGCAACGTACCATTTTGGACTCATATCTGCGGCTGCAGTAATGCCTGTCTGTTCCTCTAACTATTGAATATCTAATCACTATTGCTCTTCAAGTCTTCTTCTTGCCATCCTCCCCCATACAGCTGAGTCAACAATGGTTCATGGACATGGCTTGGGCTGCACTCCAGATGAAGCATAACTTTCATCAGAACTGAATACTGATTGGAGAGTGACTTTCAGTAAGGGGGCGCCTACACTATATGCCTATTTCTTCTTAACTGCCTGGTTGTGATCCATTCACTCTCCTCCTTCATACTCTTAAGTTGTGGGGTGGCCACATCTATCAATGTGCTATCCACAAAGCTCTCAACCTCTTGGATGTGCTGCAGTGACATCAGCTGCTGCTTAAGCTCCGTAACCCGGAATTCGAACTGCTGCAGCTGACAACACCTCCTGCACATATGGTTATCCAGGACACAGGAAATGTCCTGGAGTTACCACATGAAACAGGATGTGCACTCCAAAGGTCAGAGTTGCTCTGCTATCCATATATTTATTAGTTAATAAAACTTACTATTTAAAGAAAGTACTCACCAGCTACTCACTTCTCTTACTATAATTGTTATGAATGGAGTAAAAGCAATATTATCATTAAGAGGATTAGTGGGACTTTGTAAAGCTCATGACACATGTAGCATTCTGGGCATTATACTGAATTGCTATTAATGCAACTGAGGCTGAAGCACATTATGAAGCTAGTTTTTAGAAATTGTGAAATGCGTTGAAACCCATGCCGTGAGTTGCAGGTCAATCAAATAAGTGGTTGAAGAACTCAATGGCTGAACTCTTCCTTCAGATTTTCCAGAGCAAGCTAATTTTATGGTGGAAACAATGTAAACCTGAATTGCCAAATCTTTTGAAAGCACTGATTGGAAAAAACAGGCCAAGCATAAGCCTGCCTATAGTGGGTTTTAGATTTGGACTGTCCAGCAGACATGTTGCTGCATCCAGCCAAATTAAAGCTGGAATTGTAAGGAGAGGTGGTTATTGCCAGAACTTATGAAAAGTGTGTTTTATTTGTCAACAAATTTATGTGCTTCTGACACAGATGAATCAATACATTTCCCATTCACTATTAAGTTTAATGAAAGTGGCAATATGGCAGTAGGTGCAGAGCTACAAGCTTTATATGACTCTTCTTTTGAGTCTTCAAGGTAGTTTGTTCAACAATTTAAAGGTCTGAGTTTAAGAAAGCCTCAGGTTAGATTTCTAGTTGCTAAGGCAGATTGCTTGACACCCCCGTTGATGAGATAAGGCAACTTCTTAATGGAAACAATTGAAGATGACAGATTGAAACTAATTCTAAAAGAGGAAATACTTGAATTTGAGAGTTGTGTTATGAGAGAAATATTCAGACAAGATTGCTCCCCTTTGTCTGACTTCTATGTTCAGATAATCTCCTTTGTGCTACTCTTCAACACAAAATCGAAGTACAGATCTGCTCTGACTTAAGCTCACATTTAAGAATCGATATTTTCATTCACAACTAAATACTTATCAGGTTTCAAGAAACTAGTGAGAAACAAAGCATGTGAAGTCTTATTGATTCATGTGACTGATTGCATTTTGTACAAAACGAGTTGATTTTTGTTGTTACAAGGAATATCACTGGCTTGTAACACTGCTGTTTTTATTATTTAACAGAAATTATTGAATTTTGTTCAATGCGCAATGCTATTAAATAATACATGAATAGCTTGAGAATTAATAGATATATGCAAAATAAATGTTACATACTGGAGCCTAAAATTAGGAAAAGAGGAACAACGACTGGATGCTGAGATGGACGTGTGGAGTAACGAAAAAGGACAAAAACAGGAACCAATACATCAGGCAGTCAGAGAAGATTGTGGGAGCATTGAAGAAATTAATGAGAAGCAAGCAGAAGAGGAAGGCCTAAAACCAGATAGAAAGGTGCAGTGGAGAGAGACTTAAACCCAATGGGGCTGGATAAGGAATGGGTAACTGACAGGAGAAGGTGGAGAAGGGTGAACAACCCCAAGAAAAATGGGAAAAACCAAAAGATGACGTTGAATGGAGCCTAAAATAGCTGTATAAAATGCCTACTATGTATTCAAACAATTCCGATTTTTCCTCTTTCTGGAGCCTCGCAATTAGTTACTTTCTTTGTGGAGCTACTCAATAACTCAACCATAAGAGAAATGAGCTGAATCTCTCTGTAATGTAAAGGTGCATGATGCAGCAGGACACCAACTGAAAGTCAACTATCTCCTATAAGAAAAAGATTACTGTACTTTAAAAACTTTATAGTTGCTAAAGGCATGGGAACATAAGAAATAAAAGCAGAAATAGACCAAACAGTCTCAAGCCTGCTCCTTCATTCAATATCACGGCTAATCCCGGACTTCAATTCCATTTGTGCTCTGATCCCCATATCCCTCCATACTCCTAGAGTCCAAAATTCTAACCACCTCAGCTTTGAATATACTCAATGACTGAGCATCCACAACTCTCTGGAATAGAGAATTGCAATGAATCGCAACCTTCACAGTGATGAAAATTCTCATCTCAATTTCAAATGACTCTTCTCTAGTTCCGTCTCTCCAGCCAGAGGAGTATCTACCCAGCCAAGCCTTTGAAGATCCTTGTATGTTTCAATGAGATCACCTCTCATTCTTCTAAATTCCAGAGAATATCAGCCCATTCTTCTCAATCTCTCCTCATAGAACAACGCTCACATCAAGAAACCAACCTAGTGTAATTTTGCTGCACCACCTCCAAGGCAAGTATATCCTTTCTTACATAGTAAGACCAAAACTGCACACAGTATTCAAGGTGATACAGGGTCACCAAATACCAAGAAAGTTTAGCAAGACTTTGTTACTCTTATACGCCAACCCTTTGCATTAAAGGCCAACACTCCATTTGTCTTAATTGCTTGCTGTATCTGCATGCTAACTTTGTGTTTCTTCTTTGAGGACACCCAAATCCCCAAACACCATTTAAAAGTTTCACCCTATTTAAAAACATATTGTCATTTTCCTACTAAAATGTATAACCTCACGTTTCCCCACATGTATACTCCATTTACCACCTTATTGTCCACTTGCTTAATCTGTTCACATTCAATAGGGGTCGGGTCCTTTCCACAGCTTACTGTCCCACCTAGCTTAGAATCAACAGCAAACTTGGGATATATTACTCCCGGCCTGTTCATCTAAGTCAATATTATAGGTATTATATGTAAATAGTTGAGGCTCTAGCAGTGCTTCTTGTTGGACCCCACTAGTCACAGCCTGTCTACTTGAAAATTCCCCATTTACCCCTGCTCTCTGCTTTCTGTGCACTAACTAATCATCTATCCCTGTTACTATATTACTCTCTCAACTCCAATACCCTTATCCTGGGTAATATTGCGCTGCATTTCCTGTTGGTCAATTTTCTTTTAAACAAAATTTGATCCAGATTTTTGGTACAGTAAAGAAAGGATTGAAAAAAAATGGTACATGAAATTGGAAAACATGTTTGTTTAAACATTTTAGCAGAGTCATGGTATACATTGGGCTGAATTAAAGTAAACGCAACACTAAGTTTCCACTCAATAAGTAATATAGCCTGGCCCGTCTATGGTAAGATGCTCATTTTCATTGAGATTATGGGGAAAGGGATAGAAGGGAAAAGTACCGCATTATATTGTTAGCCCTACTGGGATTACAGCATTTCAGTTTATTTCCAAGTATATTTGTGCATAGCAAAAGTAATCATCAGAATAGTAACCACTAATTAATCACAACTTAACCAGCTTAGTACATTGCGCTGTTCAGTGTACTCTCTACACTGGGGAGGATGACCGCAGATTAGGTGAATGTTATATGAACATTTGCGTTCAGATTGGGCTCTGTGTCATTTGGCTGCCAGCCAACCCTCAGCCCACCCTTTGAGTTTCCAAGCACACGTGGAGGTCTTCACAGAGGATTTAGTCTCTTGCAAACTACTTGGAGTCAACACGGTCATCTGAAATAATGCACCGTCCTAGACAAAAAGACGCTCACCCACACTTACCAACCGCTGTTCCCTGAGAGCGTTGGACTCCTAGCTGAAGAGGAACTTACAGGGTCTGGAGGGGCTGGGACGGTCAACTGCTCCAGACCACTGCCCTCAACCACTGATCATGGGCTCCAGGGGATTTCTGTGTCTCTGGGCTAGCTCTTCCGGGAAAGGAGGAATACTTCATTCGTCCCTGCAGAGAACCTCTCACACCAAGAGGAGCCTGGTTTCTTCAGTATCCTGCCACTTCTGATTAGTGTAAAGGAGCTAGGCAGAGCCAGCGATGTTGGACGGTTCCGAATATCATATGGAACGGGGCGGGAGACTCAGCTGAAAACTTAATTGCTTACGTAAGGAGTTCAGAGTTCTCATATTTCTTAAAAAAATTCTAATTCTTGATATCTCAGAATTGGAAAATCAACACAACATTTAATACACCATGAACAAAATATATGATTTACATTTGACCTAAATGTGTGCACCATGGCACCAACATTTAGAGGGGTATGATGAAAAACAATTCAGTTGACCTGTGAACAGATGCAACAAAATAACCTGAGCACCAAATTCAAATGGAAGCTTGTATTCATATATAACGCTTTTAGGGAGTGGTTAGAAAAAAATAACCAAAACCACTCTCAAAGGAGCAGGATTGGTGGAAATGCAGTATTGGTTAAAGGTAGCCGATGCTACTAAGGATCCACCACTGGTGAGTAAGGGAAGGAAGTTGCATAATAAAAAATGATTCAGAGAACTAAAGGGTGCGATGGAAAGTAATAGCAAAGAGGAACGGGACTGACCAGATTTCTCTGTAGAGAGCCAACATGGATTTGATTGGCCAAAAGGCCTCCTTCTGTGCTGTAATGTCTCTAAGATTTGGAGGATTTTGTACAGCTTAAGTGTAGCAAGATCACAAAGGAACTTGATAAGAATGAGTAGTTCAAATTTAATATGCTCCAGGATAAAGGCTAGTGCAGGTCACTGATGGGTGAATGGGATAGTGGTTGCAGTGTTTTGTACAAGTAGGGGCTTGTGGGGGATGGGAGAGCATTGGAGTAAATAAGTCTAGCAGTGACAAAGACTGTATAAAGATTTCAGTAGCAGAATTTAACATAGAGCTTTATAATCACAACACTTAAAAATGGGAAGCTGAACACAATGGTGCACTAAAATTTTGTACAGGTAGAAACAGGTGGTGTTGATGGTGGTTAGGATACAGGGTTTAAAATTCAGTTCACTATCAAATAAATACCAAGGTTTCACAGAGTTTGTTCCAGTTTGAGTGAGTGACTAGCAAGGAGAAGGATGTCATGGGTGTCCCCCAGGGGTTTGGTATTGGGATAATAGCTCTTCTTCTTATATATAAATGACCTGCATGTGGGTATGGCCTCCTTATGTGCTGCTGTACTTCATTGGCTGTAAAGCGCTTTGAGACATCCGGTGGTCATGAAAAGTGCTACATAAATGCACTTTTTTTGGTAAGATTCTATGATTGAGTGAAGTTTATTGCCGCCACTTTCACCTTTGACTATTCCCACATCATGCATATAGTGATAGCAGACAGTGGGAGTGATGGGAGTGTATTCCCATAGTCAGGCCATTGGCAACGATTTGACAAAACTGTGGCTGAAAGAAATTACATAGGAGACAGATGCAGAGGATTTACAGAAGCATTGTTAGCCCAAATGTGAGTGCACAAAAAATTGCTTTTATGCTTCAGCATCCAATTTATTCAGCAACTTACTGAGTAACTCGAACAGTACGCATCTATGCTTGAACAAACACCTTCCCATATCATATTCATAGCAAACATTAATATTCAAGTATTGTTTAAATTGTGCACATGTATTAGAATTTCTACATTTTAAAAGTTCTTGGACATTAAATGCATTAAAATATTAAACCTGTCTGCTGTGCTGATAGGAGTACGCAACCTGTTGATAGATCTCGTAGCGGGCATGCAATAAGCATATTCTGCTCTCATATGTGATAAAGCAGTAATTGTAGACTCAACAGGAAGATTAAACTTTGCAATAATTTTGGCAAATTTCGTTTATAATATGAGCTTTATTCCACCTTAGGGTCCGTGTGCATTGTCCACTGCTATATTATAAGCCTCAAACTATAGCAAATTAATTTGAATGATGCGTTAATAAATACTGAATCACCTAAATGAGACCATGTGATGCAAAAGTAGTAATACTAACTATATGCTGCAATATTGTACTGTATCTACCTTAAACTACCATTTTAATGCATGGGCACAAAATGGCTGGCAGAATACTGCAGTGATTACCCTTAGAATCGCAAATCATTGATTAAAATGAATTGCTGAAAGAAATGATCATGGAATTTAACACGGAGCTTTATATTCACAACACTTAAAAAAAAAAAGGGAAGCTGAACCCAATGATGCATTGAAATTTTTTCCATAGACGCTTGAAAAATGAAAAATACACCATCCAAGTCTTCAAAACAAAATTCATTAAAATTGTGGTCTGGAGCTCCCTCCTTAAGCAACACCAAAATTAGTCCCAAAATACAGAAAATATCAAAAAAACGGGCGCAACATTAAATTAGACCCAATTATCTTCCAGATCTTATTCGAATATGCCTGAACTTAAAATGGAGGGCTGAGACTGCAGAGAGAAATTTAAAGGAGGATGAGAATTTAAAATTTGAGGCATTGCTTATTTAGGACCCAATGTCAGTCCATGAGCCCACAGGTGACGGATAAACAGGAGTTGGTGCGAGTAAGGATACAGGCAAGAGAGTTTTGGATGACCTCAATGTTACGACGGGTAAAACGTAAGATGCCAGCTATGAATGCATTGGACTTGTCAAGTCTAGATACGACAAAGGCAAGGATGAGGGGTTCAGAACAGGATAAAAGAGCACGAGGAGAGCGACAGTGACACAGAATAAAAGAGTGCGAGGAGAGCAGAGACACAGGATAAAAGAGCACGAGGAGAGAGGGATGGAGACACAGGATAAAAGAGCACGAGGAGAGAGGGATGGAGACACAGAATAAAAGAGCATGAGGAGAGCGACAGTGACACAGAATAAAAGAGTGCGAGGAGAGCAGAGACACAGGATAAAAGAGCACGAGGAGAGAGGGGTGGAAACACAGGATAAAAGAGCACGAGGAGAGCGGCAGTGACACAGAATAAAAGAGTGCGAGGAGAGCAGAGACACAGGATAAAAGAGCACGAGGAGAGAGGGATGGAGACACAGGATAAAAGAGCACGAGGAGAGCGACAGTGACACAGAATAAAAGAGTGCGAGGAGAGCAGAGACACAGGATAAAAGAGCACGAGGAGAGAGGGGTGGAAACACAGGATAAAAGAGCACGAGGAGAGCGGCAGTGACACAGAATAAAAGAGTGCGAGGAGAGCAGAGACACAGGATAAAAGAGCACGAGGAGAGAGGGATGGAGACACAGGATAAAAGAGCACGAGGAGAGCGGCAGAGACACAGGATAAAAGAGCACGAGGAGACAGCGGCAGAGACACAGGATAAAAGAGCACGAGGGGAGAGCGGCAGAGACACAGGATAAAAGAGCACGAGGAGAGAGCGGCAGTGACACAGAATAAAAGAGCGCGAGGAGAGCAGAGACACAGGATAAAAGAGCACGAGGAGAGAGGGATGGAGACACAGGATAAAAGAGCACGAGGAGAGCGGCAGAGACACAGGATAAAAGAGCACGAGGAGAGCGGCAGAGACACAGGATAAAAGAGCACGAGGAGAGAGCGGCAGAGACACAGGATAAAAGAGCACGAGGAGAGCGGCAGAGACACAGGATAAAAGAGCACGAGGAGAGCGGCAGAGACACAGGATAAAAGAGCAAGAGGAGAGAGCGGCAGAGACACAGGATAAAAGAGCACGAGGGGAGAGCGGCAGAGACACAGGATAAAAGAGCACGAGGAGAGAGCGGCAGAGACACAGGATAAAAGAGCACGAGGAGAGAGCGGCAGAGACACAGGATAAAAGAGCACGAGGAGAGAGCGGCAGAGACACAGGATAAAAGAGCACGAGGAGAGCGGCAGAGACACAGGATAAAAGAGCACGAGAGGATAAAAGAGTACGAGGAGAGCAGAGACACAGGATAAAAGAGCACGAGGAGAGCAGAGACACAGGATAAAAGAGCACGAGGAGAGAGGGGTGGAGACACAGAATAAAAGAGCACGAGGAGAGAGGGGTGGAGACACAGAATAAAAGAGCACGAGGAGAGAGGGGTGGAGACACAGAATAAAAGAGCACGAGGAGAGCAGAGACACAGAATAAAAGAGCATGAGGAGAGCGGCAGAGACACAGAATAAAAGAGCACGAGGAGAGAGGGGTGGAGACACAGGATAAAAGAGCATGAGGAGAGCAGACCTGCGTGAGAAGGGCAGCGGCAGGGGAGATAAAAACCGGCGGCAGAGAGCTCCTTCAACCTCTTTCTACCTGTCGAGAGAAAGTGTGACGTCGCAGGAAAACTGGTAGCTGATTGGTGGGTATCTCTTCTGTCTCTCTTTTGATTGGCCGAGTGGTTTAAATCAGGAGACATTATTACAGCTGAAGAGTACAGTTAAGGAATTCATGCTTAAAATATTTAACACCCAAATTAAATTAACCAAATAGAATAGAGATGGCTGGGCAGGCGATGTGTTGCAGCTGTAGTATGTGGGAGCTGGTGGACACTGGTGCGATCCACGGTGACCTCATCTGCAGCAAATGTTGGCTGCTCGAGGAACTTCGGCTCAGAGTTGATGAGCTGCGGACACTGCGACGCATCAGGGAGGGGGAGAGTTACCTGGACACTGCTTCAAGAGACAGTCACACCCCTTAGATTAATTACATCAAATATAGACCGTGGTCAGGGACAGGAGGGTGTGACTGCGAGTGAGGCAGGTATGGGGATCCAGAACTTAGCTTTGGAGGAGCCTCAGCCAGTGCCCTTGCCCAACAGGTACGAGGTTCTTGCTCCCGGTGTGGACGAGGGCACAGACTGCAGGGAGGATGTGCGAACTGACCGCAGCATTGTGGTACAGAGCGCCATTCAAGTGGGGGAAGAAAAGAGAAATGTTGTAGTAATAGGGGATAGCATAGTTAGGGGAATAGATACTGTTCTCTGCAACAAAGACAGAGTACCAAAGGCTGTGTTGCCTATTTGGTGCCAAGGTTAAGGACATCTCTTCTGGGCTGGAGAGGAATTTGGAGTAGGAGGATCATCTAGTTGTCGTGGTCCACGTAGGTCCAACAACATAGGGAGGACTAGGAAAGAGGTTCTGCTGAGGGACTACGAGCAGCTCGGGGCTAAATTAAAAAGCAGACCACAAAGATAATAATCTCTGGATTACTACCTGAGCCACATGCAAATTGGCATAGGGTAAATAAGATTAGAGAGGTAAATGTGTGGCTCAAAGATTGGTGAGGAAGAAATGGGTTGATTCGTGGGACTCTGGCACCAGCATTGGGGAAGGAGAGAGCTGTTCCATTGGGACAGGCTATATTTGAACCATGCTGGGACCAGTGTCCTGGCGAATCGTACAACTAGGTTTGTAGATAGGACTTTAAACTAATTAATGGGGGGGGGGGGGGGGCGCCAGGGTCAATTGAAGGGAAGTTTAAAATAAATCAAAAAGAAACAAGAAAGCAGAGGTGCAGCATAGTGAAGAAGTGAATGATAATCAAAGTGTGACAGGAAGGTGCAGAAAATATAAACAGAAGAATGCAGCAGAAATGAAAACCAGACTGAGTAATAATGGTAAAAAGACAAAGCTTATGGCTCTTTATCTGAATGCGCACAGCATTTATAACAAGATGGATAAGTTGATGGCACAAGTAGAAATAAATGAATAAATGAGTATGACTTGATAGCTATTACAGAGACAGCGTTGCAGGGTGACTCAATATTCAAGGGTATTTGATGTTCCAGAAAAATAGAGAAAAAGGAAGAGGTGGGGTAGCTTTGTTAATAAAGGAAGGTATCAGCGCGGTGGTGAGTAGTGATATAGGCATAATAGATCAAGATGTGGAATCAGTTTGGGTGGAAATAAGGAATAGCAAGGGAAAGAAGTCATGGGTGGTAGTCATCTACAGGCTCCCAAAGAGTTGCCTCACTGTAGTACAAAGTATAAATCAGGAAATTATGGAAGTGTGTAAAAAGGGCATGACAATTGTCATGGGTGATTTTAATCTGCGTGTTGACTGGAAAAGTCAAGTTGGCAGGGGTAACATGGAAGAGTGCATCAGGGATTGTAGAGTGCATCAGGGATTGTTTCTTAGAGCAATACGTTGCAGAACCTACCTGGGAACAGGCTATTTTACATCTAGTAATGTGTAATGAGGTAGGATTAATAAGAGATCTCATGCGGTGGGGGGGTTAGCAATCACAACATGGTAGAATTTCAAATTCAGTTTGAGGGCAAGCAACTCGGGTCTCACACCAGCGTCCTTAACTTAAGTAAGGGCAACTACAGAGATATGAAGAAAGCATTGTCTAAAGCGGGCTGGGAAAATAGACTAAGGGGAAGGTCAGTGGATGAGCAGTGGTAGACACTTAAGCAGATATTTCACAAAGCTCAGCAAAAGTTTATCCCGGTCAAAAAGAAGGACTTGATGAGGAGGATGAACCACCCGTGGTTAACAAAGGCAGTCAAGGACACTATCCAATCAAAAACTAAGGCACACAAAGCAGCAAAAACTAGTGGTAGGCCAGAGGATTGGGAATTTTTTTTTTTAGGAACCAGCAGCAGATGGTTAAAAAGCTAATAAAGAGGGAGAAAATTGATTATGAAAGTAAATTGGCAAGAAATATAAAAACAAACAGCAAGGTATATAGAAAGAGTGGTTAAAGTGAGCCTGGGACTCTTGGAGAGTGTGACTGGAGAATTGATGACAGGGAAACGGCAGATAGGTTAAACCAATATTTTGCATCGGTCTTCACGGCTGAAGGCACTACAAACATCCCAAAGATATCAGATAAGCAAGGAGCTAATGGGAGGAAAGATCTTCTAACAGTCTCTATCATGAGGGACAAAGTATTTGACAAACTAATGGGACTAAAGGCAGACAAGTCACCAGGACCTGATGGCCTGCACCCAAGGGTTTTAAAGGGAGTAGCTGCAGATACAGTGGAGGCATTGGTCAAAATATTCCAGAACTCACTGAATTCCGGGAGGGTCTCAGCGGATTCGAAAACCATTAATGTGACGCCCCTGTTCAAGAAGGGAGACAGACAAAAAGCAAGAAACTATAGGCCAGTCAGCCTAACATCTGTCACTGGGAAAATGCTAAAGTCCATTATTAAGGAAGAAATAGCAGGACATTTAGAAAAGATTAACGCAATCAAACAGAGTCAGCATGGTTTTGTGAAAGGGAAATCATGTTTGACAAGTTTGCTAGAGTTCTTTGAGGATATAACAAGCAGAGTTGATAAAGGGGAACCAACAGATGTAGTGTAATTGGATTTCCAAAAGGCATTCGATAAGGTGCCACATAAAAAGTTATTGCACAAGATAGGAGCTCACAGTGTTGGGGGTAATGTATTAGCATGGATTGAGGATTGGTTAACGCACAGAAGACAGAGTCAAGATTAATGGGTCTTTTTCAGGTTGGAAAGACTAACTAGTGGAGTGCCACAAGGACCAGTCCTAGTGCCTCAATTATTTACTATCTATATTAACAACTTGGGAGGAGGCAGAGTGTAATGTATCCAAATTTGCTGACGATACAAAAATAGGCGGGAAGGCATGTTGTGATGAGGACTTAAGGAATCTGCAAAGGGATACAGATAGATTGAGTGAGTGGACAAAAACTTGGCAGATGGAGTTTAATGTAGGAAAGTGTGAGGTGACGCACTTTGGTCGGAAGAATCAAAAGGCAGACTATTATTTAAATGGAGAGAGACTCCAAAAAAGTGCAGCACAGAGGGGTCTGGGTGTTCTCGTGCATGAAACACGAAGTTAGCATGCAGGTGCAGCAAGTAATTAAGAAGGCAAATGGAATTTTGGCCTGTATTGCTCAGGGGTTGGAGTTTAAAAATAGGGAAGTCTTGTTACAACTGTACAGGGTGTTGGTGAGGCCGCACCTAGAGTACTGTGTACAGTTTTGGTCCCCGTATTTAAGAAAGGATATACTGGCATTGGAGGCAGTTCAAAAGAGATTCACTAGGCTGATTCCTGGGATGAAGGGGTTGACTTATCAAGAACGGCTAAACAGGTTAGGCCTTTATTCATTAGAGTTTAGAAGAATGAGGGGTGATCTTATTGAAATGTAAAAGATTCTGAGGGGGCTTGACAGGGTAGATGTTTCCTAGTGGGGGAATCTCGAACTAGGGAACATAGTTACGGAATAAGAGGACACATATTTAAAACTAGGATACGAAGGAATTTCTTCTCTGAGTATAGTGAATGTCTGGAATTCTCTACCCCAGAGAGTTGTGGAGGCTAGATCACTGAAAGTATTTAAAGAGGAGGTAGGTAGATTTTTGAAATATCAGGGATTTGAGGACTATGAGGGGCTGGCATGAAAGAGGAGTTGAGGCCTGGGGCAGATCAGCCATGACCTTAATGAACGGCAGGGCAGGCCTGAGGGGCTGAATGGCCTACTCCTGCTCATATTTATGACGTTCTTATGGAAGGTGAGGCAAAGCTGGGTGATGTTACACAGTGGAAATTGGTGTTGGTGTGCGTGGTTGATGCTCATCTAGGTGTCAGATATGACACCAAGGTTGTAAACATCTGGTCCAGCCTCAGACAGTTGCCAATAAAAGGGATAGAGTTGGTAGGTGGGGAAGAGAGTCTGTAGAGAAGACCAAAGCCAATGGTTCCATTGCTATCTATCTAAATATCTCCAGCAAGTTTCTCTTCCCTCCTGCACATTGTCAACCTCTGGAAACCCCAAAGATCTACCCTTGCTCACCACCCCAATCTACATATTGGCTCCCAATAACCAGGTTAGCTTCTATAAATATGCTGCTGAAACCAAATGTACCCCCACTACCTTATCGAATTCTTCTCTGCTGTCAGATTGATCAGCCATCAGCATACAGTTAAACAGTGGGAAGACAAGAGCATTTGCCTTTGTCCTCTACCACAAGCACAGCTCTCTTGCCACTGATTCCAACCTCCAACGCAAATTGAACATGAGTTAACACGCAAAAGATACTTGAAATAAAAAAGGTTAATTTTATTGTAATCGGCAACCACAAGCACCTGCATCACTCTCCACAAAAGTGTGGCACCACTTGCAGTCTCAGTCTTTCCAAGTCAATAGATTTGATCCTTGAGTTGCAATCACCGGCAGGCATGTTCCATCCGAGATTCCCGGATAGAGTTAGCACCAACATGGCGCACTTTTACCAACATTATCTCACTCGGCTCACATCAGTTTTGATGGTGTAACATTCCAAAGTTCCTTTGCAACTGACCAGCCAACAATACCCTTTCAATGACCTGGTCCTCCGATACTAGCTTTCAGCTCTTTTGCATGCCTGAGCTATTCACACCACTTCTTAGGATTCAGTTCCTTTTAGCTTGTTCATACATCACTTCTCCAAGAACTTCTGGAATTCTATATTTCTTCTTACTGCCAAACAGAAAAGAGCCTTTTTGTTGAGCTTTTCTGGCTTCTCCTCACACAAATCCTGTGTTCCTCTTTCTGTCTCTGTCTGCTTTCTCTTCGTGCCTGCATCTGTGTGCAGATTGCCTTCACCCTCCAGCTCTCTTTTGCATCTAGCCATGTGGTTCTGTCTTAGCTTCTTTTCTGTTGGTACTGCTTTCAGGTCAAGGGTCGTCAGGTCACATGGACCAGTATTTCTTATCCAAAAAAAATTACATTGGTCCCTTTAAAATTGATGTAAACTCAAAAGTCCTTTTCAAACATTCATAAAAACAATTAGATTACACAGACATTTCAAAGAAATTATAAATTTTCCTTACCATACTACTACCAGGTCAAAGCTCATCACACAATATGTTAAAAATTCTGCTACACATGTCCTGTCCTGCACTAAATTTTCTCACCTATTACCTCCTTCTTTGCTCCACTGATCATGCCCTTCAGTTTATTAAATTACAAACCCTTGACCTTACCTTTTAATCCCCAATAGCCTCACACCACCGTATCTCTGCAACGCCCTCCAGCATTGTTGAATCCTTTGTTTCCATGACTCTGGCATTTTGTGCATCTCTCTTTGTCCCACCTCTGGCAACAGGGTCATCAGTCACCTGTGTCCTATGCTCTGGAATTCCTTTATCTCCTTCAATCCTTTAATCATCTTTTGAAACTCCCATCTGCCATGTGATTTCATTCATCCTTCCTATTCTCTTCATTCTTGATTAAGCATTCGTTTTCCAACTAGAAGCACCTTGGGACTTTCTGTTAAAAGTACTATGCAGGTTTTTCTTCTAAATTAGGAAAACAGGCTCACAAAACTCACCTCCACCATCTCACACATAACCATTAGAGGTGACCTGTTTCATTCCACAGTATAGGACAGTGGGAACATGCATACAAAATTGGCTGAAGGGCAGGAGAGAGGGTAATGGTTAATGGATGTTTTTTGAGCTGGAGGAAGGTTTGTAGTGGAGTTTCCCCAGAGGTCAGTGTTGGGACCCTTGTTTTTCCTAATATATATTAATGGCCTAGACCTTGGTGTACAGGGCAAAATATCAAAGTTTGTGGATGATACAAAACTTGCAAGAGCTGTGAACTGTGAGGAGGAAAACATAGAACTGCAAAGGGACATGGACAAGTTGGTGGAATGGGCAGGCAGGTGACAGATGAATTTCAATGCAGAGAAGTGTGAGGTGATTCATTTTCATAGGAAGAACATGGAGAGAACATATAAAATAAAGGGTACAACTCTAAAGGGATTGGAGGAGCAGAGGGCCCTGGATGCATATGTACATAACTCATCGAAGGTGTCAGGACAGGTTGAGAGAACAGTTACGAAAGCATACAGTATCCTGCACTTTATTAACAGGGGCAAAGAGTACAAGGGCAGAGAAGTTATGTTGCATTTGTATAAATCACTAGTCCGGCCTCACCTGAAGTATTGTGTCTAGTTCTGGACGCTGCACTTTAGGAAGGATGCGAAGGCATTAGAGAGGTTGCAGAAGAGGTTCATGAGAATGATTCCAGGGATGAGGAACTTCAGTTATGAAGATACACTGGAGAAGTTAGGACTATTGTCCTTGGAGAAAAGGAGGCTGAGGGGGGATTGAATAGAGGAATTCAAGATTATGAGGGGTCTGGACTGAATATAAGAGGAGAAACTGTTCCCACTATTGAATGGATCGAGAAAGTAATTATCAAAAGAAGCAAAAAAGTGATGAGGAGAAACCTTTTCATGCAGCGAGCAGTTAGGGTTTGGAATGCACTGCCTGAGAGTGTGGTGGAAGCAGGTTCAATTGAAGCATTCAAAAGGGAATTAGACTTATCTTAAAAGGAAGAATGTGCAGGGTTATAGGGGGAAGGCTGGGAAATGGTACTAGGAGAGCTGATGCAGACACGATGGGCCAAGTGATCTCCTTCTGCACCGTAACAATTTTGTGATTCTGTGTAGTGTATATTGTTCTAACAATATATGATTTCACTGCAACTGAGGAATGACCACATTAAATGAAAGAACATAAGAAAGAGTAGTTGGCGATTCAGCCCTTCGAGCCCACTCTGCCATTCAATGAGACCATGACTGATCTTCTACTTGAACACCGTTTTCCTGTATTCTCTCTGCATCCCTCGATGTCTTTAATATGGAGAAATCTAATGAGCTCAGTCTTGAATATATTCAATGACTGAGCCTCCACAACCCTCTGGGGCAAATAATTCCAAAGATTCACCGTCCTCAGTGAAGAAATTCCTCATCTCAGTCCTAAATGGCCTGCCCCTTATTCTGAGACTGTGTCGCCTGGTTCTAGAACCCCCAGCCAAGGGAGACATCCTTCCTGCAACTACCCTGTCAAGCCCTGTAAGAATTTTGTATGTTTGAATGAGATCACCTCTCATTCTTCTAAGCTCCAGAGAATAAAGGCTCAGCCTATTTCATCTTTCCTCATAGGACAATTCCTCCATCCCAAGAATTAATTAATGAACCTTTGTTGCACTTCCTCTAAGAAAGTATATCTTTCCTTAGGTAAGGAGATCAAAACTGCACACACTGCTCCAGGTACAGTCTCACCAAGGCTCTATATAATTGCAGTAAGACATCTTTACTCCTATGCTCAAATCCTCTTGTAATGAAGGCCAACATATCATTTGCCTTCTTAAATGCTTGAAAGGCTTGCTTCCATTCACGCACATTTACATTCATGGACAGTAGTTCAAGAAGGAGCTCACCATCACTTCCTCCAGGGTAATCAGGGATGAGCAGTAAATGCTAGCCTAGCCTAGCCAGCAACACCCAAATCCCATGAACAAATACATTTTTAAAAAATCATAGAATAAAATGGCTGACTCATTCTTTGCTGTTTAAAAAAATCAATTCCCATTACAAATGAGCAAGTTTAATGCAAATGAAGCACTGTACAGTATGCTCACTGATACAAGTTTGAAACACTGAAACTAGTGGCCTCTACCACCTAGGGTAATAAGGGCAAGAATCACAAGATGCACTATCATCAAGTTTCCCTCCAAGCCACCACCTGAACTTAGACATGAATCACTGGATCAAAATCTTGGAATGCCCCAACTAACAGCATTGTGAGGGTAACGTCATCACATGGACTGCAGCAGCTCAAGAAGGTAGCGCACCACTACTTTCTCAAGGACAACATAGACAAACAATAATATTGGCCTTGCCGGTGATGCCTATTTCTTCAAGAATCAATAAAATACTAGTTTGATCATAGCAAGCTAATTTTTGAAAATATCTGAAAATCAAGTCTTTTGTCAAGTTTTTCATTTTCTGAAAATAATGTTCTTTTGAATATATTGATTTGTGCAATAGATTATGGTATTTATATTCCAAAGAAATCAATGGTTTAACAAAGGGTTTTATGAAAATTCAGTGAAGCATTTTTAGTTGATGTAGTGCTGCAATAATCAGAAACCAAGTTTCCCGCATACTAGGGTTGGACAGGTAGAAGTAGAAAGAGCATATGTCACTTAATCACTTAGTGAGTCACTCAGCCAGGTGGAAAAATAGTTAATGAATGGCAAAAGTTTGTGAAAGTAAATGGAAGCACAATTTAAAAAACTTCTCTAAACTTCTATGGGAGGAGGCATTCCTCTTGCATCAAAGTTGACGACAGAATAACATTCCACGCTACCATTTATGCTTAGCCTGGCTGGCAGCACATTAAAAGAATGGTTACAATTTCTTTCATTATGAAACATTTAATAAGACATCCATTATGAGCTGAGGCCCGCAAGGTTTCATGATGTGCAGCTCAAAGGATGGGATAGTTGATATAAATACTGATATTGAGAAGATATCCAGAATTACTTGAGAGAAAAGCTAAAGATCCAGTTTGTTGCTATCCTTTTTGATGACACATTGAAAGTCATTTTCTAGATTCTCCTGAATCACATCATGTTAGTAGCTAAAGGAGGAATGTTGTCAGAACTATACAGTGGAATCTGACCAGCTGACATCTGTGGCTTGTCTGAACTGTAGAGATTCAATACTTTCAGAAAGAAGTAGAACAAAACTGACATTCTCTAGAACCCCTTCTCTTACTTTTGAATCTCTATACATTCACAATAATTCATTCAAAAATAAACACGTTCAAATATCAAGAGTATTAAGAGCTCCTCTTTCTTAGGAAGAAAAATCGTAGCAGTGAAGAACAGCTTAATCTGGTTTCAGCTATTTACCTTTTTAGTTAATGAATCATCAGAGTCCGATGGCATTCTTGAGGAAACATGGAAAATGACTTCCACAGTAGAGGTAGCATAGTAAGGTGCAGTTTGTCCTGTACTGCCATTACGTTGCAGGCCACCCATAAAACCACAATGTGTAGACAGGCCAATCTGGAGAATGATGAATAAAACAATTTCAGAAATAAAAACAAAATTTTCTTTCACATTTTATTAATAAAATGGAGAAGATTTCAAAAAATATTTCCTTGATTTCGCACTATTTTCATTCCAGATGTTTCCTGACAGCGTTCCTATTCAGTGTGTTTAACAGTTTCAAGGGAGGTTTCCTTTCTAAATACCAAAGGAAAGGCATTATATTCAGCCTTTAAGAGATTTCCCACCACATAAATGAGAAAACTACATTTTCGTTTTATAGAAGTGAAACTAATGTGTTCAACTATAATTCTATTTCCAATTTGACTGTTATTTTTTTAGTTTCGATTTGTGCAGCCAACTAACTCACAAAGAGCTTTGAGAAAACTAAATTAGCAGAGGCCTCCACCTAAGTATGTGAATATAACAAATATACTATATGCAATTATTATAGATGCCCAGGCTGTTGCAGAAGATCCATAAAAATTCCAGAACATGGTAAACTTTTAGACCATTCCTTAATTTAAAAAAAAAACAGGATGTCTGTTTTTCAATTTTCCAAAACAGGTAACCACACATTGGGTCCTAAATTTGTTAGATGAGATTCCAGCAGCATGTAGCAAAAGCACGCCAGAGAAAATAGATCTCAGGGCTGAGCTAAACTCTTGCTTGCGTCTCATCAGCATAATTTAGGTGACCCTTGGGCACTGATCAGGCACTCTGATGTAGCAGAACTGTCTGGACCTATCTAATTTCATCTGGAGACTGGGAGGGGTTTGAAGGCAAACAGAGGGTCATGAACGCTCTGGCAGTAGCCTGCACTGGCTTTGTGGTGGCACGAGGAACAAACACAAAATTTCAGTTTGGGACCTTTTTTTTGAGCTGGCCTACAGGGGTTTCGTCAAGGACTCCTGGTTAGGCAGATAAAAACTTGAAAATAAAATCAGACTAGTCTTAACTAATTTATGAGTCTGGTCTGATTTGGAGGCAGGAGTCTCGTTTCAGTACTTGGGAGCCATCTGAAAAAAAAGACCTGACGCAATTGGCAGTTGGCCGAATGCTTGTAAAAATTGGTCACGAACTACTGCACTGCTAAATTGGTTATCGTTTTGCTATTTTAAGCTCCAATTTCAACTTCATTGTGTCTATATTGCCATTTTTCAAACAGTCTAACAGATTTTTTCAGTGAAAGTCCTTCAGTTCCAAAAGACCTTAATGAAAGTAATGCTAATGAATTGCACTGTAATGCCAAATGCTATGAAGACAGATATCTATACAAGGGTGTCTCAGTCACTTCTTGCTACCCAAGTAACCAGTTCAAAGCCCAATTAGTGCAAAATATGACACTCATTCACAGGACATGATGTTGTCAGCATTTATTGTCCGCCTCTAATTGTCCTTGAGAAGACCACATGAGCTGCCTTCTTTCACCACGTGTTGAAGATACTCCCACTGTACTGTTAGGGAGTGAGTGCCAGGAGTTTGACCCAGCGATAATGAAGGAATAGTGATATATTTCCAAAGTTAAGATGGTATTTGACTTGGAAGGGAATTTGGAGGTGGTGGTATTCCCATGCACCTGCTATCCTTGATCTTCTAGATGGTAGAGGGTGTAGGTTTGAAAGGGGCTGGCAAAGAAGCCTTGGCAAGTTGCAGCAATGCAGACACCATGTGCAGGTGGTGGAAGGAGTGAATGTTTAAGCTGGTGGATGGATTACAATAAATGGACTGCTTTACCCTGGATAGTGTCAATCTTCTTGAGTGTTGTTGGAGCTGCACTAATCAGGCAAGTGGAGAGTATTACATCACAATCCTGACTTATGCCTTGTAGAATGGGAAAGGCTTTGGAAATTCAAAAGGCGAGACATGAGTCTCAGAATACCCAGTCTCTGACCTGTTCTGGTAGTCACAGTATTTATGTGCCCAGGGTGGTGAGAGATTCGACGACGTTAACATGATTGGGGGAATTTCAAGGGAAAGTGGTTAGGTTCTGTCTTGTTGGAAATGGCCTTTGCCTAGCACTTATGTGGGGAAAACGTTCCTTGCCACTTATCAAATCAAACTTGCATGTTGTCCAGGTCTTGTTGCATGTTTCATTATTGTGGAATTGTGAATGATACTCAACACTGCTCAATTATCTGTACATGATCAAGGGACCTGGCCTCGTGAAGGGGGGGGCCTACTGAGAACCACAATCCTGCCTTGCTGCCGAACCCGCACCCCCCCACCCCCACCTCGCCACTGCCACCCCTGTCCTGCATCATTCACCTATGCCTGGCTCCCTTCTCAATCAGAGGTTTCAGGTGGCTGTCACCCTAGCAGCAGCCACCACCTCCCGGTGGCTCTGAGTATAGAAGAGCTGTCGACTTCTGATCAGCAGGCAGCTCTCAGCAGGTGGGACTTCCTCCTCCAGGGTCCTTGGTCCTGGGGGAGGCCCACCTCTGGCCCGTCAGGTGCCTGATTGGCACAAGATGCAGCAGACTTTCTAGAAGAGTCAAAGCAGGCCTCCAATAACCACAACCATCTTCCTTTGTGCTAGGCAAAATTAAAATAAGTGGAGAGCTTTCTCCCCATTTCCCATTGACTTCAATTTTACTAGGGCTCCTTGGTGTCACACCCAGTTAATCTTTGCCTTGATGTCATGGGCAGTCACTCTCACCCCACCTCTGGAATTCAGCTCTTTGGTTCATGCTTAGAAAAGGATTGTAATGAGGCCTGGACATTAAGTGATCCTGGCAGAATCCAAAATGAGCATTGGTGTACAAGTTTATGGTGAGTAAATGCCATTTGATAGCGCTGTCACCGCCCCTTCCATTTGGATTTTGAGTAGGTTGACCCTGGTGCTAAATTTCCATTTCACAATCAGGACAATTATACATGTTCATCACAACCTCTGCATGCATTCAGGCAGCATTTAGCCTGCACTTCTAAAGTACAAGAGAGGATTGAAACACAGTGGACATGTATCATTTTTACAACATTTAGGATTATTATGAGTCAGCTACAACTTCTTTTCAGTGTTAAAACTATTCTGATGTAACTATGAAACACGTTTTAGGAAAATGAAGTAATTACTATACAATCTAAACCATCTATTTTAATAGACTTCAATGAATCAAACAAAAAAATTGCTGAAAACATATTGTTAAAGTCATTTTGAGTATGAACCTACTTCATAAGCCAAAACTATTGCATTACCAATGTAGTTTCTTCACAAAATTCAGATGTTTCAAATTATTTTTAAAGTAAGAGGAGCTGATATAAAATAATAGAATTTCTTAAATAATCTTCAGAAAATGTATGTAGAGGGAAGAAACATTCTATACCTCCCAGCCAAGTCCAGAGACAAAGTTTTCATATGCTTGGCTTCCTCCAGTGTTTGAGAGAATTGAATATTTGTCTTCCTGTCCTTCCATAATATAAAACACTGCAATCTTATGAGCTTCCCGACTTGAAAATAAGAAACATAAATTCATATATCAGTATTATGGTTCTAAATATTACAGAAGCGAGGAAACAAAAAATCATTGACAACACATTGTTATAATTTTTGCATCTGATTGGAAACAAAACATTAAATTACAGTTGATGGTCAAATATTATGTTTGTACAGCATAAATCTGACAGCTCTGCATAGCATTCAGCTGACTTAATTGACTATATCATTCCACAAAATTTCTGCATAACTGTAATAGAATGGATATTGAAGCTAAGAGCAGAGAGGGAGGTTTGATGAGTTTGTTATATTTTCTAAATTGGATAGCAAAACAATCATTGAACTGAAAATGAAAGATGTTTATAGCAGCTTTCTAAGTTTATTGGTACTATTTAGAGTTTTTCTACTGTCCCAGAGTAGTTAGAATAATTTTTAGTATTTGCACATTTAACTAAAATGCTCTCTTTACATATGATCCAGAAAAACTGTACTTTAATCCAAACACATTAATAACTTAGTAACTGATGAGATAATTTGAAAATTACTGGCTTTGTGGTAGGTACAAATTCATGAATATTTCTTTGAAAAATATTCATGATTTGATTGCTGAGTTTCTGGTGGCTACTTTTGATTAATTGGTAGCCTACCTGTTTAGTGAATTGAACTGGTATTTGACTTGTTGAAATATTTCATTGGCCAAAGGCAACCCAATTGAAAAAGTCAAAATGATAAAATAAAATCAATCATAGGCTGGATTTTACGGTCAGTGGTGACGCAAGAGAGTGCTTGCTGCTCACCACTGAGCAAATCTAGCTGAGAGAACTTCACCGCTTAGTGCCATGCAGTGGTACTGCAGCTGATTGCAGCTTTCTTCACTGGGCACAGCGAGAAGCTGGAGTGACTGACACCAAGCACCAATCACAGATCGCCAAACAGCAAATGAAAAGCATCTAAATAAATCACTTTTTTTTTTAAACAGAGAAAATCGAAGATTGGAACATACAAGTGGGGTGAAGATAGAAGGTAAAATATTCTGGAAAAATTAGAAAAAAATTTACCTACAGGAAACTAATTTATCAGCAGCACTCCACAATTACAAAGTTATCCAATTGAACAAGGTGTAACTTTTTAAGGGATTTCAAATGGCAATGTGGGGTGGGAAAGTTGACATTCTCGTTGATTTCAATGGTTGCTGGCTCTATGCGGGCCACATAAGTGGAGCCCATGTCTGAGCACTGAGTGACAGACCACAACTTCAGGACTTCGCAATAATCTGCACGTGCCTGACATGTTGAAATTGCGCTCAATTTCTCAGGGGTAAAATGATGGTAAACACCTACAGTTCATTGTCAACTCCCCCACAACTCACCGTCCACTACCCCTACAAAATCCATTAAACAAAACTAGGCCTCCTTGGAGCTTCCAAGTTCCAAATAATGGATACATTTCAGTGCTTGGGGCCTTCATGCCTCCAATTTCAAAATAGTGCATTTTATTTGTTCTCTTCTCCAGTTTCTCCTCCCTCCTGAGTATGGGTGCTAGTCACCTTTGCCCCTCACTAAAGTGGCTTTTATTTTTCTTAGGAGACTCCACTGAACGGCAGCAAGTCTTTCAAAGACAAAGGGATCATTACAATGAAGCCCAATCCTAACCTCCACTGATTTCTAATCAAGATTCTTATAGCAGTAGTTGCTGGATAATGATCAGGAGCAAGAAGCACGTTCAATCTATTCCCCTCTCCCCAATGCAGGAGCGTTGAAATAAAAACATAAAATACTGGAAAAACTCAGCAGGTCTGGCAGCATCTGTGGGGAGGGAAACAATTAACATTCTGAGTTCATATGACTCTTCTTCAGAGCAAGAATGTTGCGGCTGATTATAATGATTAAAACCTGCTGGAGTGGAAGAAGCAGTGTCATAATCTTCCAAATGTCATCAGTAATAAATACTTACATATTTGAATAGTCTGTTAATGTCTAAAATGCAACAATGGCAATTTGTTGAACATAAACTTATAGATTGTTAATGCTTTGTCAAATAAGCAACTTGTTAGGCTAAGAGTTTTTTGTTTCATTGCTTTAAAATGTTTTAATTTTATCATATAGTATTTTCCAAAAAGATCACGACCATAAACTGTATACATGAACATCGCAGCATGCACGGTTTTCTGAGATGTTGTAGTTCTACTATCAGCCAACTGCTGCCATATTGCACTTGCTATGCAACTACCATATCAACGTGAACAGTAGCCTGAAAGAGTCAAGTTTACGGCAGATGCCATTGTTTGTTTAACACGAGACAAACAAGAGAACAGGAAATGTATTATATCTTGTACATTTGATGTACTGGGTTATAATGTTTCTTTTTCACCCCTGAAGTCTGAACGCAGGATGAAATTTGTAGGCAATTACAGATTAAGGTTTTAACAATAAAGGTATAATTGCAAGCAATTTTAATAATCTAAATGCAGACAGGGGTAGAGAAAATGTGTGGTGAGAAAAGCATGCTTTTCTTGAAGTGGATTCAAGTGTATTTGCATAGTTAACATGTTGCTTCTCCAGTAAGGAATGAAGCATTGCTTGACCTGGTTCTGCACAAATTGTAGCCATAATGTGGTTAGATCAAGTGTTAAGAATAGAACAAGAGTTGAGCACAAGGATGTGAAACTGGAAAAAAGCACATAAAAACAAGCTAAGGGGGAATCTTTCCCAAATTGAATGGAAGGAAAAGTTGGCAAAAAGAGTTGTAGAACATCAATGGGGAATACTGCTTTCTACTTAGCCTTCCAAATATCTTTGATAAGGTATCACACAAGGGATTGTTCTGCAAGACCAAAGCCTCTGGGTAATAGTGATACTGTATTGAGGTGGATTGAGAAATGGCTTGCAAGATGTGGGAAAAAGTGAGATGGATTTGGTCTTGTTTGGAGACTCGTCACCAGCAGTGATCAGTATTGGGACTGTTCTTTACTATTTTAGATTAATGATCTGATTGTGGATGATGGAGGCAGAATCTGCAAATTTCCAAACGATACAAAGATCTTGTGCAAGTGGATCTTACTATGTTGCAAGATTGGGCTCAGGACTAACAAATGGTGCTGAATTTGGATATGTGCACTGTCATACATGTGGGCAGGGTGAATGCCCAACATTCTTGCACCTTTCAGGGAAAAGCATTAAAGAAAGTTGAGAAAGTGCAAGGTCTGGGCATTCCAGGCCACCGATCTCTAAAGGTTTATGAAAAATGTTGTGAAGTAATAGCTGGAGCAAAGAGGATGTTGGGGTGCATTCATAAGACATTTGATTATAAGAAAAAACATACCATTTTGTCCTTGGTCAGGTCTCACTTGGAATACTGTGCCCAGTTTTGCTCTTCTCACTGAGAAGGTGATACTGAGACTTTGGACAGAATGCACAAGAGGGCTACTAATTCCCAGTCTAAAGCAACTTAGTTATCAAGTTAGGCTAAAAGAGTTAGGCCTCCACACTTCAGAGAAGCATAGACATAGAAGTTACCTGATTGACGTTTTAAGGTGATGAAGGGAATGGGTCGTGTTTGGGTTGACGGTTATTTCAATGAAATAGGTTAGGGAGGACTGGAGTCTCAATTTTAAACAGTGGATGGTCAGATCTAGGTTAGATGCCAGAAGGTGGATTTTTCCCCCAGAGAACAGTGGACCTCTGGAACAGGCTGCCACCTTGCGCAGTGGACACTGATTCACTGAATTTCTTCAAGCAAGAGCTGGACTTGTTTCTGGTTGGGGCAGATAGCATACCTTTCGCAAGGTAGATACTTCAGGGAGTTCAGGGACAGGCTAATCTCCTGGAGTAATTTTGATTGCCCAGGTGGGTCTGAGAGGAACATTCCCCTGCCAAATGGCCTAGGTTTTCAATCTGGTTTTGTGTTTCTCTCAGGAGACCACATGGTTTTGGGTGGGGTGGAGTATATATTTGGGACAAACTAGATGAACCAGAGTTGTTGCCTGTCTATCATTGTTCACATATATTCTTTTAAAGACGAGTTACATCTCAGCTTTAAAAATATTAATGGACACAAGAAACAAGCAGAAGAGTAGAGCCAGACTATGCATCTTATCTGGAAAACGACAGTTGCAAAGGCTTAGATAAAAGCAAAATACTGCGGATGCTGGAAATCTGAAACAAAAATAAAAATAGCTGGAAAACCTCAGCAGGTCTGACAGCATCTGCGGAGAGGAATACAGTTAACGTTTCGCGTCCATATGACTCTTCTGATGTCAGAATGCTGAGTTTTTCCAACTATTTTTATTTTAGTTGCAAAGGCTTGATCAGCTAAATGACCACTGCTGTACTATAGTATTCTGATTTCTATTCATTATCTAAATTCAACATAGACGGATAAATTGAATATCTCATTCTCTGTACACTGTAAAGATTCTACATGAGGAGTTCAGGGAATATCAGTCCTTTCTTAATGGGCTAGAGCTCACAGAACAAATATGATAAACGTTTGCATTACTTGGTAAGCAGCTGTGTCATGTCATCCTTAGAAGGCTCAGAATCTTGGTTGCTGGGGGTGAAATGAAGATAGGTTGTATCTAAACAAAATGCTTATTGCAAGACAGGTCTTGTGATTCAAAGGAGAGATTAGCAATGCGAATCTGGTCAGCAGCTCTAGTCAAAATATATGATGAAGGCCATGTGTTGGGTGGCTTGGTACACTTTGGTCCAGAAGGCAGAGAGATTGATTCAACTGCAAAAGTCATGAGGTCTGCAACATCATCCGGGAAGGTCATCTTGATGAAATCCCCTGGCCAGATTGTCACTGACCTTGAGGGATTCCTCTCTGGTCTCACAGTGCATGGGCTGGAAGCTGCATGGGGTTGAGATCCTTAAACATATTTGGTGAGTCACAAACTAGCATGGGGTGTCTGGCTGGTCAAATTGACCACATCATTGATTTCCATGAACGGAGTGCCTGCAAGCACCTCAACATCAAAGTTTTTCCTCGGCCAGGCCTTTGAAGGTAATGTTGCGTTGGTCTTTGAGCAGAGAGAAGTGTCCTTCACCAACGACATGTAAGGGTGATGAACCATCAGCCTGTTGAGCAGATTGGGATGAACTCTTGATTGGGACACCAAGTCTCAAAGCTATGCAAGCATGGATCATGTTGCCAGTGGCTCCACTATCAATGGTCACACGAATAGCATAGTGCTTGGAGAATGTGTTTAAGCAGGGTGACTGATGAATCTGTACATAGAGTGCAATTGATCCCAACAAAACATCAACAGGTTCCTCATCCCCTTTGTCTAAACAAGCAGCTGCAATGGCATCATCACCCAGCATAGCAGCTATCTTATAAGTTTTAGCCAAATACTGGCTGTCTTGATCAGGCAGAAAATTACATTCATTGACAAAATGTTTATCCGGTCAACCTAATTGCTCACATAATGGGCATGACACCTGTCATATGTGTGAAGAGAGTTACGGGGTCTGGTCTTGTTAGGCGAGGGCCAAAACATCTGGCCTTTCTGGAAGGAGGAAGCAGCAGCACAGAGAGCCTCGACTTCAGCAGATGCACGAATCTCATCCAACAGCAAAACCAAGGCTTGGGAAATTTCTGGCTTGACTGATGCCAGGGCATGTGACTGGAGCTTGGTTCTGTATCTCTGCTTCACTAGACATGGTAGGCTAGGATGAATGAGTTGTAGCCAGTGTAGAACCACTATGTTCTCCAGTGAGGATGACATTGGTTCATCCTTGTTGAGAGGCAGACCATGATGACTGAACCCATATTTTAGCAACAGGCTACCCTCAAAGAAGGCCATCAAACATTGATACAGATGCTCATGCCTTTCATCTGATTGCATTCTGATATCAGCCAGGTCAAAAAGGTGGAGACCCATGGAGACCATAACACAGGCATATGGTGTGAAGCAAGTGACATTGATGCTTCAAGTATAGAGTTGAGAGAAAATTGGGCAGTAATTCACTTCCTGCCTCAGCATCAGGTGCAATAAATTCATCTTTGGTTGAGCAGCAGGTACAGGAAGCATTCCATCACTTTCCGTATCTCTGAATTCACAATGAGGGTTAGTCCTGGTTCTCTTCTCCCAGGTGAAACAGTCAACGAGGAAGGGGGCAATGTTAGCGTCAGGTGTCAAAGCGTAGATTAGGTTCTGACACCAACGGTCAAATGAACTAATTGTCTCAATCTTCCCTCAGCATCACTGCTTCAGTGCCCGATGCATGACTGCCATAATTTCTGCTGTTACTACACTGTAATACTGTAGACTAAGTAGAGGTCAATATCTGTGTATACGCATATATTGTGCCACAAACTCACCAATTCCCTTTGGTGACAGGCATGAAAACATTCCGATGCTGGCACCATACTAGAAGGCTGTGTTTTACCTTCAGGTTGGCACATAAAGTGGATCACAATACCAACAGTGTTTAAGGTGGGAACATCGAGCTTTAATGCAACCACAAAATCGAACTCTACAATAAGCAATACAAAGTGGCCATGCCCTCATGGGAACGGGCTCCCAACTACAAGAGGGCGATAACATATAATGGCGCAGGATTATTACTGGAAGCAATCAATTGTTATTTGCAGAATTGTGTGACAGTTATACGAATAGGATTCAATCAAGAGCATGAAGACCTCTCGCGACACATCTACACTAACAAAAACGTTACAATACTTCAGAATACTTCAAATCAAACATTCCAAGATTCAATAAACTTAGCTGTATAACATTCAGCATAAAAGAGGGCCAAATAATAATTTTGAAATATGTCACTGATTGAACATAATTATGATAGGAAAGTTGCTAGCAATATATAAAGAGCAAATTCAGTTTAAACCCAAGTTGAAACAACCTGTCTGTTTTATAATCAGAGTTTGCACAGGATTGCAGAAGATTAATTTATGTTGTGTACAAATAACTTTAAAGAACTAATGAAAGTGTTCTATTTGACAACCAATTCCTTCAGGGGTCTACTTACTGAATGGATATTAATGGCGGCATGAGTAGCTAACTAAACTACAGAAAGTTCCAAGGTTTCCAAATTAGTAGGCAGCATTATCCATTTATTATACAAACAACTGTTGATCAATGTGGTTTAATATCACAACCCACTGAAAGCTGCCTGTTACTATTTACCGCTTCATATGCATATGTTATACAAAGTACTCACCACTGTCTTGAATCCAAATTTTTTAGCTCCCTTAACAGCTTCGAGTTTTTCTTCAGAAGATGGAAACTATTCCTTAAGACAAAAGGTAGAAATATCTTAGAACCAAGAGAAAAATGTAATAAGTACCAGCTTTTTCCTAACAAGCACTAATACATCATTTAGGAATTTACATTCAAAAGTAACTTATACATTTTTAAAAGAATGCTTCAGCATAAGTAAAACGTTTGGTTGGATTTGAAACCTATGTAACATTCCAACAGTTCAGAAGAGCTGGGCAACAAAACCTGTCCTTAAACTTTAGGTAAAAGCTAATGTTCATGGCATTTAACTAAGCTTTATCATAAATACACAACAGACAAACTTAACACAAATAGGGAAATGCTGTTTTAACAGAAGTTTTCCAGGATGGTGAAGCTTGGGAAAACAACATCAACAACCCAATAATAATTTGCAGTGAAATGCCTCAAGGCACTTTATCAAAGAACATTTGACACAAGCCATGTAAAACAGTATTAGGACAGCTGGCCAAAAGCTTGGTCAAAGCAGTAGGTTTTAAGGTGCATCTTCAAGAAGAGATAGGTGGGAAGGAGGAGATGTTTGTGACAGGATTTCAGAGCTTAGAGCCCAGGCCAGTGAAGGCTGCCAATGCGGGAGTGATTAAAAGCAGGGATGCACAGAAGGCTAGAATTGGAGGGGCACAGAGAATTTGAAGACTTGTAGGGCTGTAGGAGGCTGGAGAGAAAGGGAGGGGCAAGGCCATGGAGAAATTTGAAAAGAAAGATGAAGATTTTGAATTAAAGGCACAGCGAGGACTAATTGTTAAGCGGGACTTGGGCGCAGAATAGGATATGGGTGACAACATCAAGAACTTGTAATCATGCAGCACCTTTAGCACAGTTTTGCACCTGAACTTCTGAGGATTTGAAGCTCTCCTGGAATGACTAAGTCTGGAGGTGACATAGACATGAATGAAAATTTGAGCTCCAGCAGAAAATGGGCTGAAATTGAGGAGGTGTGGGGGAGGGTGTGGTGGTTGATGTTATGGAGTTGGAAATAAATACTCTTAATGACGACGAAGATATGGGATCAGAACTTCTGCTCCAGGTTGAATACGACACCAAGAATGCCTACCAACATTTTGAGACAGAACGCCAGAGCTTAGGGCCCAGGTAGCTGAAGGCATGGCTGTCAATTCTACAGTGATTAAAATTAGGGATGCGCATGAGCCAGAATGAAGGAGCACAGAGATCTTGAAGGCTTGTAGGGCTGGAGGCAGTTAAAGAGAGAGGGAGGACCAAGGTCCTAAAGAATTTGAAAATGAGGATGAGAATTTTAAAAACTGTGGTGCTGCTGGACGTGGAGCCAACGCAGATCAGCAAGTGCAAGGTGATGGGTGAACAGGGCTGAATGTGTTGGGGCACAGCAGAGTTTTGGATAAGTTCAAGTTCATGTAGGGTGGAAGATGGGAGGATGGCCAAGAAAGCATTGGAATAGTCAAGTCTAATGGATGGAGACATAGATGAGTGTTTCAGCAACAGACGAGCTGAGAGAGTAATGGAATTGAACAACATTATGGAGGTGAAAGTGGTGATGGAGTGAATGCGTCGGAAACACACCTCAGGTCACATATGACACCAAGGTTATGAATAACATGATTCGGACTCAGGCAATGGCCAGGAAAAGGGATGGAGCCAGTGGCCAGGGAACGGAGTTTGTAAGGGGGACCAAAGACAATGGCTTTGATCGCCCTAATATTTAATCAGGGGAAACATCTACTCATCCAGGATTGAATTTTGGACAAACAGCGTGGCAAATCAGTGACAGTGGAGGGGTAGGGGTGATATTTCAGAGAGATGATGGTGAATGTGAGCTGGGTGGCATATAAACTATGAGGAGTAGGCCACTCAGCCCCTCGAACCTGCTCCACCATTCAATAAAATCATGGCTGATCCGATTGTAACCTCAACTCCACATTCCCACCTAGCCCCGATAACATTTCACTCCCTTGTTTATCAAGGATCTAATTACCTCTACCTTAAAAATATTTAAAGGTTCTGCTTCCATCACCTTTTGAGGAAGAAAGTTCCAAAGACACTTAACCCTCAGAAAAAAAATTCTCTCTGCCTTAAATGCAGTTCAGAGAAGGCTTACTAGACTGATACCTGGAATGGGCAGGTTATCTTATGAGGAAAGGTTGTATAGGTTAGGCTTGTATCTGCTGGAGTTTAGAAGAGTAAGAGGCGACTTGATTGAAACATAAGATCGTGAGAGGTCTTGACAAGGTAAATGTGAAAAGGATATTTTGTCCTGTGAGAGAATCTAGAACTAGGGGGTCATTATTTAAAAATAAGGGGTGACCCATTTACATCTTCACATCTTACTTTCCTATCTTTGTCAACAGCAAATTTAACAACCATACCTTCGGTCCCTTCATCCAAGTCATTTATGTAAACTGTAAAAGGTTGAGGCCCCAGCACTGATCCCTGTGGCACACCACTTGTTACATCTTGCCGAAAAAGATCCATTTATCCCTACGCTCTGTTTCCTGTTGGCCAGCCAATCCTCTATCTAAGCCAATATGTTACCCCCTACACCATGAGATTTTATTTTTTGCAATAACCTTTGATTTGGCACCTTATCAAATGCCTTCTGGAAATCTAAGTACAGTACATCCACCGGTTCCCTTTTATCCATGGCAAATGTTATTCCTTCAAAGAACGTCAATAATTTGGTTAAACATAATTTCCCTCCCACAAAACCATGTTGACTCTGCCTGATTACCTTGAAATTTTCGAAGTGCCCTGCTATAACGTCTTTAATAATAGCTTCTAACATTTCTATGACAGATATTAAGCTAACTGGCCACAGTTTCTTGCATTCTATCTCCCTCCCTTTTTGACAAAAGGAGTTACCTTCACTATTTTCTAATCTAATGGAACCTCCCCCAAATCTACGGAATTTTGGAAAATTAAAACCAAGGCATCAACTATCTCACTAGCCACTTGTTTTAAGACCCTAGGATGAAGTCCATCTGGGGTTCCGGGACCTGTCAGCCTGCAGCTCCAACAATTTGCTCATTACCATGTCCTTAGTAATTGCATTTTTTTTTAGTTCCTCCCTTCCTTCCATTTTCTGATTTACAGCTAATACTGGATGTCATCAGCATACATGTCAAATCTGGGTTTTCGAATGATGTCATCAAGGGGTAGGATATAGGAGGGGCTAAGGATCAAGCCTTGGGAGACTCCAGAGGTAATAGTTCAGAAGCAGGAGAAAAGCCATCGTGAGTGATTCTCTGGCTATGATTGGATAGATAAGAATGTAATCAGGTGAGGGGTGTCCTACCCAGCTGGATGACAAAAAAGAGGGGGATGGTGTAGTCAACCATGCCGAAGGCTGCAGTTAAATCGAGAAGGATAAGGAGGGACAGCTTATCATGGTAATACACAGGATGACACCTGTGACTTTGATTAGGACATTTCAGTACTGTGGCATGGGCAGAAATCAGTTTGGAGAGATTCAAACATGGAGTCGAAGTAAAAATGGACATGGAGTTAGTAGGTGATGACACGTTTTAAGATTTGAGAGGAAAGGGATTTTGGAGATGGGCTGGTAGCTTACAAGGACAGAGGAGACTGGGATGGGTTTTTTGAGCACAATGGTTATGAAAGCAGGTTTGAAGAGGAATGGAATAGCATCCATGGTGAAGGAATCATTAAAAATATCAAAGGTTTAATAAATGCCTTGCAAAAAAGATGCTCTTTGGAAACACCAAAGTCCAAGAATTCCTCTAATGTTGAAAAACAAACAAATGAATTAACTCAACACATTTGATTTATTTTCTTACAGTAATTATTTGATTTCAAACCATCTGCACAAATGTAGGCCCAACCTCAAGTTTTTAAGGACAGGATTTTCACTGACTTTTGATTTAAAAAATTAGGATGTGTCTAAATACTTTGCAACTATATTTTTTGAACTTTCCTTAATTTTCCAACGGGAACAGGCTGATTACTTTGAGCCCTGATCCTCAGTGAATGCTTAAAAGTTGGCTGAGGGTGCAAGGAAACAGTTCATGATATTAATTTTAGATTTTAAGTGAGTTTCTGTTAAAAAGTGGAAAATGTTAGTGAACATTTTCCAATTTTTAACAGAAACTCACTTAAAATCTAAAATTAATATCATGAACTGTTTTGCCATATGGTTGCAGGCACAAACTTACAGCTGCTAAGCAGTCAGCTACAAGCTTGCTTTATCACAGTCTTATAGACATCTCAGCTGTCCTTCTATGGGTTAACTCTTCCAAGACGATCTCTGAACAGAGCAAGTGATAACTCATTGGTAGTTATCTAACTCATCAGTTACAGGTAACTGTTTCCAGTGACTGACTTGATTGAGAGTGCAGTCAACACGAAGGCTTGGGGAGTTATTCCTACTCAAACTGAGTCCAGCTAATTGGACGAGGTCATATTTTGGAACATGAGATTCCCAATTAGCTCATCAGGAAGAAATGTATAAAAACAGAGTAGATATTTCAGAATTCAACAAAGCTTGGCCTGCCATGAAGCCTTCCAGCCCGATATCTGCAACACACTAAATTCTCTGTCTCAAATGGTTAAGTGAGACCTCAAGTGTATATGTAATTATTAATACTATTCATTGGATGCTGAATTCCTATGAAAGCCAATAAATGACATAGATTCCCATTACCTAGTGAAATAACTTACAAGTGAGATCATCCATTCTCAGAGAGAGAAAGAGAGAGAGAGACAGAGAGAATGCACCAGCGGGGTCAAAGACATAATCTATCTGGGCTAGAGCTAAGGAACAAAATGTTGCAATTACATTGCTCAGTGTAGTCTACAGACCACCAACTAGTGGGAAAGATGCAGAGAAACAAATTTGCAAGGGGATCACAAAGAAGTGCAAGAATTGTAGAAGAGTTATAATGGGGACTTCAATTATCTGAATATAGACTGGGATAGTACCAGTGTGAAGGGCGGGAGGGGAATGGGAGGCGGCAAGAGTTCCTAGGTGCGCTCGGGAGTATTTTCCACAGGAGTATGTTTTGAGTCCAATGGGAAATAAGGTATTGCTAGACCTGCTCCTTGGGAATGAGGTGGGTCAAGTGGATTAAGTGTCAGTAGGGAAACATTTAAGGGGCAGTGATTAATGTATCAAAAGGTTTAGGTTAGCTATGGAAAAGGGCAAGGAACAATCCAGAGTAAGAATAATTCTCTGGGAGAAAGCCAACTTCAATGGCATAAGAATGGATCTGGCCCAGTTAAATTGGAATCAAAGGTGAGCAGGCAAAACTGTAACTAAACAATGGGCTGCCTTTAAAGAAGAAATAATTCAAGCACAGTCAAAGTATATTCCCACGAAGGAGAAACATAGGGTAAACAAATCTAGAACTCCCTGGATGACAAAAAAGATGTAGATTAAGATGAAGAAAAAATGTACATATGACAGATGTCAGGTGGGTAATACAAATGAGAATCAGGCTGGATATAAAAAGTTCAGAGGGGAATTGAAAAAGCAAATCAGAGAAGTAAAAAGAGAGTATAAGCAGAGACTAGCAGCTAACGTAAGAGGGAATCCAAAAGTCTTCTATTGGCAGATAAATAGTAAAAAGGTGATATAGAGGAATGGGGCTGATTAGGGACCAAAAAGGGGATTTACACATGGGGCAGGGGGCATGGCTGAAGTATTAAATGAATACTTAGCCTCTGTCTTTACCAAGGAAGATGATACTGTACAGGTCAAGGGGAAAAAGGAGGTAGTTCAGATATTTTAAGGGTTTAGATTGATTAGGAGTGGGTATTGAACAGGCTGTCTGTACTTAAAGTCAATAAGGCACTAGGATGAGGTGTGATGTATCCAAGGATACGGAGGGAAGTGAGAGTGGAAATAGGGAGGCACTGGCCATAATTTTCCGAGCTTCCTCAGAATCAGAGGTGATGCCAGAGAACTGGAGAATTAAGAGTGTTACACCCTTGTTCAAAAAAGGGTGTAAAGGTAAGCCCAGCAACTACAGGCCAGTCAGTTTTCCCTTGGTGGTGGGGAAGCTTCTAGAAACAATAATAAAGGGGCAAAAATTAATAGTCACATGGACGAACGCAAGTTAATTGAGGAAAGTTAGCTGGGAATTGTTAAGGATAAATCCTATTGAACTAACTTGCTTCAGTTTTTTGATCAGGTAACAGAGAGGGCTGATGAGTGTAATGCTGTTGATGTGATGTACAGGGACTTCCAAAAGGCATTTGATAAAGTGTCTCACAACATTTTTGTAAGCAAAGTTATGGCTCTTGGGATAAACAGGACAGTAGCAACATGGATGCGAAATTGCCTGAGTGACAGGAAACGGAAACCAGTCATTAATGGTTATTTGGACTGGAGCAAGATTTTCCCAGGAATTGCCGTTAGGGCCCCTGGTTTTCCTGATATATGTTAAGAATCTACACCTTGATGTGCAGGACACAATTTCAAAATTTACAGACAATATGAAACTTGGAAGTGTGAACTGTGAAGAGGATAGTATAGAACTTCAAAAGGACAGACTGGTTGGTGGAATGAGTGGGCCAGTGGCAGATGAATTCAATGCAGAGAAGTGTGAAATGATTTGTTCTGGTAGGAATAACATGGAGAGACAATATAAAATAAAGGGTTCAATTCTAATGGGGTGCAGGAGCAGAGGGACTTAGGTGTATATGAGCATTAGTCATTAAATGTGGCAGGACAGATCGAGAACATGGTTAATAAAGTATACGGCATCTAGGGCTTTTTCAGTTGAGGCACTAAGTATAAGGCAAGGAAGTGGTAAACTTGTGTAAAACCCTGGATCGGCCTCAACTGGAGTGCTATGCCCATTCTGGGCACCACACTTTAGGAAAGATGTGAGGACATTAGAGAGGGTGCAGAAAAACTTCATGAGAATGGTTCGTGGATGAGGAACTAGAGTTACGTAGATAGAATGGAAAAGTTGGGACAGTTTTCCTTGGAGAAGAGAAGATTTGATAGAGATAATCAAAATCATGAGGGTTCTGGACAGAGTAGATAGGGAGAAATTGTTCCCATTGATGGGAGGATCGAGAACCAGAGGGCAGAGATTTAAGGTATTTGGCAAAACAAGCAATGGAGACATGAGGATAAACTTTTTCATGCAGCGAGTGGTTTGGATGTGGAATGCACTGACTGAGAATGTGGTGGAGGCAGGTTCAATGGAAGCATTCAAAAGAGGTTTGGATTCTTATCTGAAGTGGAAGAATCTGTAGGGCTTCGGGGAGAAAGCAGAGGTGTGGCACTAGGTGATTTGCTCCTTCAGAGAGCCAGCACATACACGTTGGGCTGAATGGCATCTCTCTGTGCTGTAACCATTCTATGATTCTATTCTGTCTGAGGCTTCAGATGAAATGTCACATAATTGCAGTTTTATCTCAGGTAATAACACAGTCAGTTTTCCCACAAATCCATTAGCATTGGATATTTACATAAAAATGTTCACAAAGTCAATAGATGCAGGGAAAATGGATGGTAATATTTTGCTTTTCTTATCTATGCTTATTTAGTTGCTGAAAGGTTTACTGGTACAGATCAAGTATCCTTATTCAGAAACTCTCATGGCCGATTGCATTTCGGATTTCAGATAATTTCAGTTTTCGATACAGCACATAAACTCACATTACAATCGGCAAAGTCTAGGCTAGCTATAGTCTAAAGTAAATAAAATGACTAGAAATGTAAGATGCAGCACTGAATAATAAATACAGGATAACTGTAATAAGTTTCTTTTTGACATGTTCACCACAAAAATCGCAAGGTAAACGGTGCAAATTAACAACCAGACTTCCCGCGCTAAAGGTCGATGAAGTTAAAAAAAAAGGTGCTGTTTATGGATGTGTTCGGTTTTCAGATTTACGGATAAAGGATACTCGACCTGTAGTAAACATTTTAGGCCAGAGTTTTTTGCTTCTATGTCTGCAATTTTCCACCTGTTCCCTTTAATAGGTAGAAATGGACCACATGGACTAATGATCACAGGAACATAAAACTTCTAACATTGATGTCAATTAAATCACAAAATCTTAACTAAAGGCTTTACACCAATATGATTCAAGTTTCTTGATAATGTTGCCAAACTAATCTAGAATCTGCTGTAAAAATAATCCACATGATATCAATGATTCACGAAGAGGATAGATCTTTAACCTTTCCAACATGTTTTGTAAAATTGTTGTAAAATTTCCATCAGACAGGCAAAAGAAAACTTTTGTGCCTAAAATGTGCTCAAAATAAATTTAATAATGCATATTTTTTATGTACAGTATAAGCTTGCTCTGAATATTATGGCATACAACATACATTTCTGTAATCATACTTGGGTTTATTCATCTGCCACATGTCCTATGCAAACATTATGCATATTGTGAAATTTGAATACAATAGCAATGATGTAGTTTATTGCAGTTGAAGTTTCAGTCAAGCACATCAAACGCTCACTGGTCTACAAATGCTAGTGGTTTTCCCCAAAGAGAAAGATTGCAAGTCAAAATTAATGAAACACTTACTGTGTCTTTGGAATAATTTATATAACAGTGAGACACTACACTTATTCCACAAGTGAGAAGTAATACTAATAGTCATACTTGTAAAGATTGCATTTGTATCACAATTGATTCTGTTGATGCAACTTATCTTTGAGAGCAATAAGAAACTTAAGAGTTATGAAGACATTCATAACTGGAGATACTCCATGAGCCTAACACAGTATACAGGAGTTTATTGCGCATTAATGTGGTTTTAAAAATGTATTTGGGAAAATTACAGATTTCCCTCGTTATTGTTCAGCTTTTGCCAACCACTGCTATTATTAAGATAATGAATGACGGCAGGCGGGCATCACATCCAAGTTCAAACTGTTAACACTTCATGTCCACACACACGTCTACCACGTCACTGGACAGCAATCAGGAGCAGGAACCCTGGTTGATGTTCCTCCCTGAGCTAAGGCCACAGGAGTCAATTCAAACACTTTTACCTTGGGCTGTGTCAATTACCCATTCAGTTTAACCAAATGAACCATTATAGAACTTGCAAACATTTCTCGTGCAAGAGAGATTTATACCCATTGTAAAAATATCTGGAATAGTTTACAACAATCCATCTATTTTACACTACTTGCATGTTGATGTAATTTAGCTGAAAATAACATATTAATGAATTGTATTATAAAGCTACCCCTTTCCTCTGTTACCTCTTCCTAAATTAAGTGGCTTAAACTAATGGAATAGATTATTATTTTTTCAGTTTTAAAGGTGCTAACTGACTTGTCATTCCAATTCAGTTTGGAGTGCAACTGATGTCAGAAAACCAGTTGGTGAAGGGTAGGATTGGGAGCAAATCTTTACAGAAATAAGAACAGAAAACTTTGGAAATACTCAGGAGGTTAGGCAACATCTGTGGAGAGAAACAGAGTTAAGGTTTCAGGTCAACCTTGAAAGGTGATTGACCTGAACAGATTGTTTCTCTCTCCGCAGATGCTGTCTGATCTGCTGAGTATTTCCAGCATTTTCTGTTTATATTTCAAATTTCCAGAATCTGCAGTATTTCACTTTTGTATCAATCTTTACAGACTTTTATAAACATTTATTTAGTGTTACGCATAGGTACCTCCTAATCCAACAACCACAGTTTCAACCTGTGTCCATTTATAGAGGCATAAGTGAAACCCCTTATTTCCCAACATCTGAATACAATTAATATGCAATTAACATGCGAGTCCACTGACCAGTTCTGGCAGCATGGTCATATTTGTTGCTGTCCAAGAAACAAAACCAAATATTTAGGAAAAAAAAAATGATCAATTCCAATACTCGCATTTACAACATCTGGGCAAAGATGGATACTGGCATTTGCATATTGCTAACAGAGATCAAGGAGAATGTTCAGTAATACTGGAAACTAAGCTAATAGTTTGAAAAGAAAAAATGACAAAAGCACAAACACAGACACTTAGTAGGATTTTGGTTTGAATAAGTCGAGTAAATTACTGCAGTCTACAAAAGAGGATCCATCCTTCAAGTGTTGTGGTATTGCTTGGAGAGAAATTTGGCAAGTAGGCCATTGCCATTCATTATCAATCACACTATCTCTTGTGTAGCCACCTTACTCTGAGTAGTGCTGGCTACTTTTCATCAACTAACAGAAGCAAATGAAAAAAGGAACCTGAACATATTGTACACAAAACAACAGATGGTCAGGTATTGGATTACAGGTGCGTACAGAGTCCCTAAAAGGATTTTAGCTTGTATTTACCCTTGTAGCTGTGCCATTATTACATTTACTAACCCTTAGACACGGGGCCAGATATTTATCCACAATTCACCCTGGGCAGGACTTTTTATGCGTTGTGTGAAATTTGAAAGAAAAACAGAGAGAAGTGTTTGAAAAATTGTCTTTTTTAGGAAGAGAGAATAAACAGAAAAGGTACACAATTTCTGTACAAATACATTACTGTACAAATTGCATATTATATTGGGTTATTGTAAACAATTAAAAGAATGTTTGCAAAAAACATTTTGAAAGTATGTTCATTGAAATGTTAATTTACTTCAAGTTTTTTTTTAATCATTCTCAGTTAGGGCTGCGTACAAAATTGGAATCTTTAAATAAATTTGGCTGAAATTTCAATAATTTGAAAATTAATTCTTATTCTACCCACGTTCCCATTTTCTCCTTTTGGATCACTTCAAGCAGGTGCAGAATAGTATTTCCCAATCTAATTTCCCAGCTCCCCCCAGCTTAAGATCTAAAGCGTTTCTCACCAGTTTGTGGAACTGCATGCCAATTTTCAAATAACAGTGCCATCATGTATCAGCAAGGTGAGAGGCTAACATTTGACACAATGCAACTCATTTCCAATGATTACCTTCATATAGTTTAAAACATTACCTTCAAAAACTGTGCCTAATCTGCAATTGCATGGGAGACCCGCATATACAATCAAAACATGCACAAGGATCAGGACAAGTTTATGGACAGATCTAAGGAATGCACTGCATATATGCTTAAATGCGTAATTTGTTTACCACAGTGAGAAGGCTCACTGGAAATGGGTAGTGCAACAGGGACAGAATGAGAAGGAACATAATTTGTAGTAGGGTTAGTCAAGAGGGAATTATGGCAGGTATGTGACATAAATGAATTGGCAGCATGCTGAAAACTAAGAACAACAGATACTATTTAGACTAGACTCTTAATGACGTAACACATACAAAGATTTTGTTTGTTACATACACTGCTAAAGCAGCCATTTAAAAGCTATAGCTATGGTTGTTACATAACCCACCTCCCACTGACAGAAATGGCTTTGATTTTACATCAAGAGTTTAACGATTACATAGCAGTTTGTTCAGCGTGAACAATTTGAAGACAATATTTGTTAGAATTGTCACTACCAAGGAACGTCTGCAACATTTGCATGAAATCCACTGAAACTCTCATACAACACAACGATAATGGCAAGAAAAGTGCTGTGTACTCCAGCTTAGCAACTGCTCTAGGTAATAAGCTGTCAGTCAACAGATATGCTGTAATGGTCCCTGTGGATCAAAGTCAGACAATAGGTACAAGGATGTTGCTGGGGTGTTATCATATTCTTCACACACAGAGCTTGAAAAATTATGTGGGTAACCCTAATTTTAGACATTTGGACTTTGTTCTAGCTCTTTTCTTTAGATGAGAAACTAAAATGCACATCAGGATTATAGATCTGCTCCAGGAACAAGAATTAAGGAATGTACTTATTGTATATTCTATTGTCTTCACAGAAATCTTCCATTATGTCAGTCAAGCAGTTTGATTCCTATTATTTGTAACTGATGCAATTAGAACAAAATTGCTCTTGTCCCAATACCTTCTTCCCGATACAGAATCACAGGAACAATATAAATCCTGGTACATTTTTGAAACAAATTCTATGGAAAAGCACTAAATTTATCTATTTTTCTATTCATTTTGAATAAAAAATTGCCATCGTTAACCGGAGTATGCCTAAAGCATAACTTTGTAATGTCTGGTGTCCTTCTGTATCCTTTGTGTCTCTATATCATCGAACCGCTAATAAAATTAACCTGTATGCATCGCCCTGGATAGCATGATCCCACATATTCTCCAGTGATCAATGTATTGCAATTAGGGTTTAATGATTAAAAATATACATGCTATGCTAAACATGGAGGTAAATATAAAAAGAAATTCAGGTCATAAGGGTTACTTAAAGAAATCAATTAGCAATAACACAGAGACAAGTTGGTAAAAGGCTCAAATTATAACAGTACAATAGTGGTAACTCGGTAATTCCCGATCAAAGGTCACTCTCATGGACCCTTAGGAAGGAGGAGAAGCTGAAACAGTCCATCATTGGGGCAAATATTAGGTGTAAGAGTTTCAGCTGCAAGTCAGCAGCATTTTGGAGGCTTCACACTAATAACATGGTCAAAAGTGGCAAGCTGAGTGTATCACACGGGTTACAGAGAATGGTTTATGTCCTATTACCGCACAGTGCAAAGCAGGCTTGTTGATAAAATGAAGGCATGTGGTATAAAAGAGAACATGGCATCATGGACAAAAAGTTAGTTAGTGAAGAGAAAACAAAGAATAGCTAACATAGATTTTTGGACCTATGGAATATGTAGAAAAATTGAGACAGACCCTAATTGAAAAGGGAAACCGAAAAGGGAAACAGTAACAGAACTGGGGAATTAATAGCAAATGAAATTTAAGAGAAATGTGAGGGGATGAAGAAGACATATACATTTTAAATGATCAAACTTGAAAAGGAGTAGAGCAGCAGAGTGACTTGGGGAGTTCAGGCGCACGCATTTTTGCAAATGGAAGGAAATGCTGCAAAAAAAAACATAGCAGACTCCAGTTTTTTTTTTAACAAACAGGGGTATATAGAATGCAAACGCAAAGAGGCCATGCTAACCCTATACTAATCATTGGTTCGGTTGCACTTAGATTATGGTGTCTGGATAAACATTTGAAAAAGAAAAATGTAAAAGAAAAAGGGCCAAAGTAGGGGAATGGGATGAAGTGGAGAGCTCATCCAGAGAATCATCACAGGCACGATGAGCCGGATGACCTCCTTCTGTGTTGCAAAATTCTATGATTCAAGGTGAGAATAAGCTCAGCCTGAAATGATCAAAGTGGCAAAGAAGATGAGAAGAGTTACAGGTGTAAGAACAAAAGGCATTTGCTACTGTTCCATGTCTTCAAAGCATAACAAGCTGTGATGTCTATCTCAACAGGGGCCCTAATTACTTGCCTTACTGCTTTCTTGGTCATCAAAAGTTGAGTAATAACTTGAAACAGAGTTTTAGAAAACAGTCTTGATTTTTTTTTTAATAAACTGATGAATTTCCAAAATTCATTCTGGTTATTGCTGGCCTGTGCTTTTTTTTTTGCATGAGCTGCATTACAGAAAACTGTAACAAATGTTCTTCCTTTTGCTTGGTGTCATCTTCAAATTACAGTGCTTTCAAGCATTAATACTTCTTCCTGGCATGACTGTTGCAAAATCACAATGGTGCTCACCACGACTAAACAAAATAAATTTCCTGATTCGTTAAATGCACAGTTTCTCTAATGTTTAATACAGTATGAAAAAAGATGTAGAGATGTTAAAATTAATTTACATATCAACAAGACTACCAGGGCATTGCTCATGGCAAACTGAATGTAGCAATAGTTCTTTAGGGAAAGATTTGAAGTTTAGGCTTGAAAGGTCTATGTGCCACCTGGTAGTAGTGATGTCTGCAGATATCCTGATGGTGATAAAGTAGTATGAGGCACAAACACAGAAATCACAACTTATCTCAACAACTGTGTGGTTAATATGGGAAATTTGAACTTTCACACAGATTAGAAGGTGCAAAACAGCTCAAAGTCAACAAATTTCTTGAGTATATTTGAGTATGCTGCAGATTTTCTCAGCTGTTGTGGTGGAATTTGTCACAGCTATCAAAATGTAAGCTTTCACAACAGGTTGTTGGATGTGGTGTTCTAGAACTTATGTTCTTTTTGCAGTCGATGTTTGTGAACCAACAACAGAACAGGAATAATAGATTTAATTGCGAGTAATGAGACTGAATTAGCCAACAATCTAATGCTAAGTGAACAGTAACCATAGCATGGTTGAATTCAATATTAGGTTGGATCAGGAGAACTCAGGTTCTAGAATTAGGTAACACAGGCTTTGTAGGGGTGAGGCAGAAATAAACTGGAAAAATATTAACAGATAAAACTCCTGTGGGAGTTGCTAATTGCTTACACATGAGACAAAGATTCTATGAGATAGTGTGCATTTCTTTCCTCACTATCATTCGATTTCAGAAGTTTAACTCTCAAAGCAAACAAAGCCTCCCTGAGGCAAACAGATAGGAATAGAGTACAGGGAGAGAGGAGGAAAACCGATCGAGGATGAGGTGCCTCCAAGGCATGGTGAATGAGACAGTAGCTACAGGATTCAGTAAAAGTAAAGGGGAGAAGATAATACAGGTATTGAGCAGAAAGTCCAAAGAGAAGAACTGCTCATAGAGATAAGAACGAGGAGAAAAGGTTAGCTGGAAAATGATGGGGAAGGAGACACAATGGAAGTTGAAGTGGTTGGAACAGGGAGCCACGGAGGGCACATAATTCCCAAAAACCCACCATAAATGCAACCTGTTGCCACTGGTGGCACATTTCTCTATCACACCATGCCAAACTACCAACCAAACAAAAGGAAATGATGGAATCAGGACACCAATGGTGAGAATTAAGGGGAAAACAGGAGAGATAGACCAACAAAAATGTAAGTAGGAAGGCAGAGAAAAAGCTACATGTGGAAATTGGTAACAGAGTGACAATTTCAGAATTACTATGTGCAGTGTTACAGGAAACTAACTGGCAATGTATTAAAAATTATTCATCTGTTTATACTTCCTCACAACTTTTTCCATTATAAATTCCTATATTCACATTTATAATGCAAATTTCCTACCTAAGTATAGGAATATAGGAACATAGGAACGGGAGTAGGCTATTCAGCCCCTCTCAAGCCCCTTGCATTATTCAATCAAATCCAGGCTGATCTGTACCATAATTCCATTTACAGGCCTTTGATCCATACACCTAAACACCATTACCTACTAAAAATCCATCAATCTCAATCTTGAAAATTCCAATTGCCCCAGCATCCACAGGGCATCTACAGTACTTTGCAGGAGAGAATTCCAGGTTTTCACAAACCTGTGAAAATGTGTTTCCTGATTTCACCCGAATGGTCTAACTCTAATTACCTCCACCACTGAAGATGGGCTGAGGTAATCTTTTCACCCCCATTGTTGTTTTGTCAGTAAATAATATATCTCAAAAACTAATGGATGATTTGCAATGAAACTTGGTACATAGATAGAGTATGGTCAAAAAAAGAACTGATTAGTTTTTGGCAAAGATGCGGATTCCTGGAATTTTTAAAAAATGACCTGTTAACAGGGAGATGGGGCGAATTAATTTTTTTTTAAGATTGCTGTGGGTTGTTTTATTTAGAATGCTGTTGATTGTTTTAGAATATTATGTATTGTTTCAGCTGCTGTGGTGAAATTTGGCACAGCTGTCAAAATGTAAGCACAGTTTTCAGAGCAGGTAGTTGGATGTGTATTGGCCTGAAGCCTTCTCAGCAAGATGGAAGCTCTTAATAAAAGATTTTTTTTTAGCTTTGTAGTTACAGAGCATGAGCCAAATAAGGAAAAGCCTCAATGAAGAACCTCTTAATTGGAATCAAGAAACAGCAGTGGCTAAGTCCATTCTATTGTTTTGTTACCTCTGCCACCGAAAGTAGGAGAAGATGAAGTTTTATCTGTTTGTCTGTAAACAATATATCTCAAAAGCGAACGGACAGATTTCAACATTGTGGATAAAAGAGCTAGAAGTGCATAAACCTCATTATATAATTTATTTAAAAAGTTTAGAAAGTTGTTCCTGCTTTCAAAGCAGAAAATAAAACCCCCTTACAAAGAGAGAAACTTAGAATTTGCGCTTCAAACTATTATCTCACTAGCATTTTACAGAACGCCCTCATTTGCCCACCAAGTTGGTAACTGCTTCACCGCCCTAATTTTCTCTCTCAGGTAGGCCCCTTTAAACTTTGTTGCTCCCCTTAACTTTATTTTGCCATCATATTCTCTTCAAAATATTTTGAGCCATGCTCCCCAATTAATAATTCAGCTCTCGCATTTAAATGGGAGCAAAAAAATGAAAAGGTATTATCTAATAACATAACACAATCAGTGGAAGAAAGTGGTGTAGTAGTAATGTCACTGGACTCATAATCCAGAGGTCCTGGCTAATGGAGAACATGGGTTCAAATCCCACCACGGCAGCTGGTAGAATATAAATTCAGTCTCATCAATAGCAACCAAGAAACTATCACTGATTGTCATAAAAACCCATTTGGTTCACTAATGTCCTTTAGGATAGGGAATCTGCTTTTCTTACCTGGTCTGGTCTATGTGTGACTGCAGACCTACAGCAATGTGGTTGACTCTCAACTGCCCTCTGAAATGGCCTAGCAAGCCACACAGTTCAAGGGCATTAGGAATGGACAGCATTTGTTAGCCTTGCCAGCGACAACCATATTCCATGAAAGAATATTTTTAAAATTTCAGCTAAATCACTCATCCAACATCATCAATTTGTAATTGACAAACTGATGACTCAAAGCATCTTCAATGATGAAACATAAAATCCATAGAGCTGTTTCAAGCCTGCCTCAGGAAGAATAAAATACCTGTTTCCAAGCTATATAAATGTTACAATGAACCAATAGAAGTATATATTCATGGCTGACACTTGTTTTAATTGTCTTTCTTTTCATCTTATTGTCTCCTTTAACTTGTCAACTGACATAGTTTGATCAATTTTCACTGTAGGCTGAAATAGACTCAGGTGTGGAATAATTGTCCAGTACATTCCATTGAATACCTCCAAAGATTTTCATTGCCCTTGATAACATGCTAAATTTGCTGACTTTTAGATGGATTTATTGCTTACCTTCGTTCCCAAGAATTCATTCCCATGTCATTAAGAAATAGTCTGCAATAGTAAAATTGTGCCCGAGGTTCATGATGAATAGATTCTTTTTGACTGGCCACACTCATACAGTGATCTCTGCTCCACCTACGAATGTATTCCTCCTCTTGATTGTTTTGTCTGATTATAGCATCTATGATATTTTGTTCTTGATCATGATTCATTCCAACTGGTAGTGGTGCTGGCTCACTGAGTCCCAGCTGCGGGTGTAGTAGGCATTCTGGACTGCTATTACTTAAATCTTCAAGCAACTGATCAAGATCATCGTGTTCCTTTTGAAGAGAACTGCAGTCTGGATTCTGTATGTCAGATTGACCATCAACGATTAAACCAACATTGGAAAATGAAGATGCTTTACAGTTTTTAGAAGAGGTCATCTGATTGCTGGGTGGGCCATATAGAATCCGACCATCCCAAGAATACTTCCCAGATATATCGCGCACAATTACCCTCATATCTGAGGCAGGAATGTTTGGCTCATTGCTGGAAGTCCTTTCTCGGACAACTGCTTCTGTAGGAATCTGAAGGTAAGAAATTAGGGTGCTGTCGTTAAGCACAAAAAGTTGCAAATTTGGGCTTTTGAAGACCTCTGCAGACAGGTCTGATGATTCAACGTAGGGATTGTCATGGTTCTCACTGACAAGGCTTTGAAGTATGGCAGGCCCTCCATTGAGCGGATAATGACCTAAATGATTAATTAGGTGTGTCATTACCATGCGTGCTGTAAGAGGGATCCAATCCAAATTTCTTTTCTTCTTACCTGTAACAAATGTTGATAGAGAATATATGTAAGCTACACGTACTATTCAATGCCATTTGAAAAGTCATTTGCCCTGATATTCTCCCCCACTCTTTTCCCTGGACATTGGACAGGTACAGCACACCTGAAATGCATTGCCTCTATCCTGTCCTGACTACACCTGCATTTGGTTGATCAGGTCACCCTGAATGGTTCCGGTACATCCATAGTGTGGATATCTGGCTCCTGGACAGGAATGCAGACGTAGCTCCAAACCTCAGGAACCAGCAGGGTGCGAGTCAGACCGCCAGCCTCAGGCTCATCTGGCTGCTGCCATACAGTAGCAACCAGAAGGGATCCAGGCCCAAAAGATTCAAGGGGATTCTGAAGGAGAAAGGTAGCGCTTACACTTGCAGGCCTCCATTGCCTTGCTGTGTGTCTCACCATTTCCCTGATCCCAAAGCCAATGTTCTGATCCGAGAGGGGTCCAGACAGAAAGCACAACGAAAACTTTTTTCACTTGTGTTCCAGTTTATACACCTACACGCAACTGTGAAGCTTGTTGCTGGGAATGCCCCTTCAGTAGAAGTAGCCCACTACAGAAGTGGCAGTTGTATGATGCAGTAGTGAGAATAATAACTATTTCCTCCCCATTTAGCAAAATACTTTAATTTCATCATTTTCTATTTTCATGGTACATTTTCACAGACAATAGACATACAGGAGTTGAATAAGCAAAAGCCAACAAGGGAATGCACAAAAAATATGATCCTCAGACTGCGATCTGGGAGCAGGAATTGAGTTAGACATTTTGCAGTTAGGTAAGACCTAGTATGCTGCATTTTAAGTTTAGCAGTTATGATTTACACAACCTATTTCCTCTACTCATTCTTAGCTGTAAATAATAATCCTGTGCTAAACTGCTGCCCTTGTAGCTGCTAGCAACCAAAAGTCTGCTTAAACAAATGAACTTAGCTATGTAATATTACGTGGTCGCATCACTGAACAAATATATGGGTAACAATGGGACTTGCAATATTTAATCTGTCCAGAAAGATCACAAATCATTAGCTGGGACCTATGATTTTTGTCGTAAACTTATACTGTCCAAGGTCAAATCAAAATGTGTCCAGTACCAGTTTTAATACTCAGTGTCCTTCTCTGCTGTTTTATCACCAAAACATGAGGTAACAATAAAATACCTATTTTAACAATATGAACATGCTGCAAAGTGAATTTATATATTTACACTGAACTGTAAAAAGTCAGTGTCAGATTCCACATACAGTCTTCAAAAGTTCAGTTGATTTAAAAGAAATAAGAGTTTAAGTTCATACGTTTGTAAATGTATTCAATATATCAATAAGCAGTTAATTGTCATGGTTGGCTATACAATGCAGCAGTATTTAAACATAATTTCGAGGGCCTGGTAAACATAAAAAAGACACTCAAGCCTAAATTTTCTGATCAGTGTTACATTACCAGTATTAACCCATTTCTTTTAACTAGGTTAATGCTGGAATTAAAATGATGCTGAATGGAAAATCTAGGCCAGTCATGATCACTTGAGTTAAAAAAAAACAGGTTCTGTGGCTACGTTGGTGCCAAGCCATTGTTAATGCAGTAATGTATTAACACCTACAGACAGAGAGTTTGTGTGAATGTGAATAAAAGGGCTCTTCTAGTCCTCAAGAGCTGCTTGTAAGAAGCTGTACTAACAAGTGCAGTTCAGGAGAAAATGTTTTAAATGTGAAAGACTTACTTTCAGTGACAGTAAGAAGGCTGCCAAAATCCTTAGGGACATATGAATGAGCAGGTTCAGAATTCTTGACATTTCCCAATGTCAAAAATGGATCATATTCTGTAGAGGAGACATCAGCAAGAGTGAGCAGGTATTGACTTTGTTGGGTGAAGAGGTGAGAGCCATAAACACAGGAATGCAATACCTGTAAAACATAAGATAACAAATAAGTACAACAAATCTCAGTTACCGTATGATTTGATTCATCAAGGAAACTTTATGAGCTCCATGACACTGCGGCTCACTATTAATTTGTTTAGCAAACAGCACAATGAAAAAACAGCACAATTTCCCTTTTCTGTCAATCTCATATTATTCTGCTCCTTCAGGAGCTAATTAAAACCAAAGCTCAAGTATAGTGACTAATCATAGTTAAGACTGCATCTAGTAATTATGAGGCTCTGCCATTGTTTTTTTTACAAGCATTTGAATAATTTAAAGTTCATCCTTAATTAATAAAAAAATGAGAAGGGTTCTTAATGTGGCAGTAGGTGGAATACTATATAAAATGTACATGCTGCCATTTTGCCTTCTAATTACTAGGAAAAGGCAGGTCATGCTAGTGTTTCAGAACTGTGGATTAAGTTAAATTCAAAACATACATTTTAACATTATACTGGATTTTCCATTGGAATTTAAATATTAGAACATCTCAACTAAGTTAGAAAATAGAAAAATATGAAACATTTCTAAATAAAATAAAATTTAAAACGCTTGGGTCATGAGTGAGTTGTTACTAAAAGTTACATCCCAGCAACCAGTTTGTTTAAAAACATAAACATCTGTACTCATTGGGACCCTAGTGATGCTGTCCTTTAATCACTGGGATTCAGGTCTAACCAAGCTAATGGAACAAAAGTCCTCTCTCTTAGTTGTAGAATACAAAATGCCAAGAGGATACAAAACTGCTGCTAATTTAATTTAAATACACTAAAATTCTAGTTCTAAGTCTCTGTGAGAATAACGTAGGAAACATACAGAAAAGACATGCATTTATAAGCAAGATATTGTTTGATCGATCTTGGAAGGCACCCAGAAGATGACATGGGATTATTGTACATCAGGGAACCTTGCTCACCCCACATTGCAAATCAAAAATTCAGCTGTGGATTACATATCACTTTCCAATCAAAATACTCAGGAAATCACAGACACTGCATGCCTGAATTTCCAATTTGCACTGCCATTAGGTGAGGCTCCCTGCTACAACGTGGGATAATAAAATTACCTACACAATGAGAACAAACTTGTAGAAAGAGGCAGTGAGGAAGAGTGAGAAGGAGAATCAGAGAAATAAATAAACCAATGAAAATATGTAAAACGCATGCAAAGTAGTCAAAGTTAAGAAGGAAAACAGATGGAGACAAATAATTAATGTGCATGAAAAAGCAGTCGGTTACAGGAATGAGAATTTAAAAAGACTGCAATGAACAACACATGATTTTACTTAGGAACTGTTTGTTTTGGTCAAACATCACTTTTGCTTCCTTTTCTTAAAAAAATGAAATGCGATAACTAAATCTTTCCAGTAAGTAAATCTTCAAAATTAATTTCCATCAAAGTGCAGCTGCTAGTTCTCAGTAATTACACAATTGAGGTTCACATTCAAACATGAAATGTTGCTTGTCCCCTTCAGTGAAGAGGATTGCTGGGCATAAATAAAAGCAATAATACACAACACACACAAAATAACATAGGAGATAATTTCATAAGAATATTGATAAAGCAATTGGTTTTCTATTTGATCTAGAAGTATCAGATGCTCATTTTGATGTAACCAGCAAGAGAGAGATATACTGCCACAATCATGAGGTGCCGCAAAAGTTCGCAGAAAACGAATTCTATACAAGATGAGGCCTCAATTTAAAGTCTCAATCGTAAGGCAGCACTTCCAACAGTGCAGCACTCCCTCAGTAATGCACGCATGGACTTTCCAGAAATAGAACAGGCTCTTCACACATATTGTTCCATCTCACACTTATGAAGATCACAATTTCAAACTGAATATTTGGTGTAGGGATTGCTTTCCTCACAGGATTTTTTTTTGTGAGTAGGAAGTTGGAATGCTAGCTAGAGATGTTAACATACTGACAGTCAATTGCAGCATCAAGCACCATTAATTATGACATGACAAAATACAGAGTATGCTCCCCCCACCCCCCCACACACAAGAAAGGTATAGTTAAAGAAAAGTAGGATGCTTTTACAAATTGTAAACCAAAAGAATGGGTCATAGTTCACATGTTGGGTTCACAGAACAGTCGCTGCGAGCCCAAAAAAGGATTCTTTTTCCACTCTTGATTTGTATAATTCAAATGGGTTCAAATAGCTGGAGTCAGATATCCAGACGGTTACAGGATTGCCTCAAAGAGATGAATGTTCAGCAGGTCACAAAGCTAGGTATTTGTCGTATTGGAGGTAAAATTGAAGTTTTGGAATCAGATTGGGAGGCTGTTTTAAGATATATGGCCTCCAGGTCCTTAAAGGCAAAGATGACAGAGCCTTTTGAATGCAGTTACTGTCGCTTTCGGCAATTTCTGCAGACTGGCAGTCTGAATGAAAAGGGGCAGTCCAAAAAACATAGCTGACTCACTATGAGGCTGCTTACAACTGCCTTCCAAATATGGTGTTGGCCTTACTTTGATTAGCTACATTGCTTCCAGCCATCTCCCCTGGAGGCTTGAGACCATTACTGTACCGTTTCTGAAAAACCCATTCAAGCCAGGAATGGAGTTCTAGATGGTTTCTGGATATGGATGTTGACACTTCTCAGTCTGAAATGGGCCCCACTGTCTTTCTGAGATAGTGAGATTTTCACAGAGGTGTGCTGTCTGGGCATGTCCGGTGAAGGGTGGAGGCCCCCACTCACAATGATTTAATTAGGAACTTTCTGGAAGCTTGAGATGGTCTGTAAAGTTGCAATGGTCAACTGACCCTTGGCAGCCATCTTAACAATTCATCAGTGTCCATTTTAAATAAAAGACAATTCCAGAGACTTCTATACGAACACAGAGTTCATATTTAAAGTTATGAATATGACATGCTTTACTGGCCATAACACATGGCAGACATTTCAACTTTCTTATGAAATGCTTGAAAAGTAACCTTTAAAAGCTCAATTTAGAGAACAAGGAATTCCATTAGGAACTGGTTCTCATATAGACAATTGCCTTGATTTCACATTCAGCATGAGCTGCTGACCTCAAAGATCTGACGATCTCTGTGGCTTCCCATTGCTTGGCATTAGCTTGAATATGGTACCAGTTCCAGGGGATCTTCAGATATCCAGAGTAAGTAGTCAATCAAACTGAAATATTCTCACAGATAGCAAACCAGGATGTTAAAAGCATTAATTATCCTTCCCCAATTTAATATCATTTTACAGAGTGAAATAGAGATTGGGACATATACATTAGATTAATGTAGGAGCTGAAATATCAAACAAACTTCATGAAAAAAGTTATAAAATCGCGAAATTTAATTATAATGAAGAAATTTGACATTCCACAAATGTAAAATTAGTTTTTCAGGACCAATGAGAACAGTTCTTCTGAACTAAGTGTGCTATTAAAACCCCACTTACATCTCATTCAACGTGTAACTTTTTCAAGCAGTTTTACATTGACACTAACAACGTGAAATGGCAAATTCTTGTCAGCTGAGTGATTTCTAATTGATTGCAGTCTGCAAGGACTGTGGAGAAGCAAAGCAACACTGACTGTAACGTCTGGATTTCCATGTTTAGCTATGTATGTGCGGATTCCAGAAGTTGCTGTCAAAGTTTCAGAGGGGTTAACAATGGTGATTGCTGACAGTTTTTTTGCACTAAATAAAAAAGTAAGTAGCTGTACTATGTTCTAAATGTTACTAACCAGGAGTAAAGTTAGATTTTACTCACTGACAGAAATTATGTTTTAAAAAATTAGATCGATTTAGAGATAAAATGCCACCACCTGCCAATTTATCACACTTCAGAGTAATTCAAACTTTTGCTTGTATAACAAAAAATAATTTTTCCCAGCAAAAAAAGGAACACGCTGGCTCAAAAGTCATTTAATAGAAAAAAACAGAATGTCAGCTAATACAATTTAACAGCAAATAACATGCAAGCTTAAATATATATACACATGTAAAGCATATTAGCGTAAATAATGAAATTGAAAAAGTGAACATACAAGTTCACCATGAGAACCGAAGAGTGCATCTGATGTAGCCTTCAATGTCATTGAATTATAGAATGTTACCAGCATAAGGCCCATCGTACCCATGAAAGAGCTTTGAAAGAGATATCAATTAGTTGCACTCACTCACTTCTCCCCAATAGCACAGCAAATTTTCCTTTTCAGGTATTTATCCTATTTCCTTTTAAAAGGAACTAATGAATTTGCTTCCACCACCCTTTTGGGCAGTGCACTACCAATCTTAACAACTTGGGTTTATTTTTGTGATTTTATTTAATGTTTTCACAGTAGGGAGCAATGCTTTAACCAAAATTGCCCTGTTTCTCTAAATATGCTAATATACGTGAGACTTGCTTACTAAGGGTCAAAACAACTGAAACTGGTGATTAATTAGTTGAGCTATATACCTAATGGTGTAAAACAAAAATAAAAATACCTGGAAAAACTCAGCAGGTCTGGCAGCATCTGCGGAGAGGAACACAGTTCACGTTTCGAGTCCGTATAACTCTTCAAAAGAATGAAGAGTCATACGGACTCAAAACGTTAAATGTGTTCCTTTCCGCAGATGCTGCCAGACCTGCTGAGATTTTCCCAGGTATTTTTATTTTTGTTTTGGATTTCCAGCATCCGTAGTTTTTTGCTTTTATCACCTAATGGTGTAACTTGTTTACACCATTAAAGTGCTTTTTGTGACTGTGTCATCTTGTAGGTTCATATCAAATATCACCACCAACTATGGGTTCTGGGTTCTCCCAGGGAGAAGCACGCATCAGTGGATCATCATTTTTTAAGCTTTATAAATGGAACTGTAAATTCTGCATTACTTCAAGCGTCAACACAACCTTATCCCTTGAAAGGGTACTTAAAGACAAATTTGAAGAAAATACAGAAGACGTTTAACATATCTCTCTCCAAATCAACTAGTGAGTTATGAGAAGCTAAGTGGCAATGAATAGTTGCAGCCCGACATATTAAAAATAGTATTGCCAGCAGGAGCATATTAATCTGCTTCATTTTTTTTTAAACTAAGAGGTATTTTAACTGTCTTGAGTTTTGGTGGTGATATTTCCATGCTTGTGATTCTATCAATACTGACAGGAATTAAAAATGTTCCTTTAAGTACCATTTTTTTTTAGTACTTTTGAAGGATGCTTGTTCAATGCCGCCACACATTTATTATGGTTTTCCATGTTGTTTGTGCTTTATTTAAATTGATCATTGTTTGGGCATAAGGACGTTTCCACACCAAGTGGAGAAAATGTGTGTTACAGAGCTGGTTATACAGTCTTGTTGTGCTAATGGGACTGCAATGTATGTATTTCATACACTAAGTTGGTGAACTGATCTCATTCAAGACTCGAAATTCCAATAATTTAAATAAACTGATGGTGCTCACTGCATACTCCGGCCTTTAATGAACTGTTGAGACAATCTCAATAGTAAGTGCCCACATCAAGGGGCAAAAGTTCTTGATTTGAAAAGTTCAAGTTAGTGTTTAAATATTTTTCCAATGCTGGATTGGAAGAAAGAAGCGGCAAACTAAAAATAAGTGAAGGAAAACCTAATACAGAGGCACAGAAGAGTTTTGCGGGTGAGAGGCAAATTGCACCGGATGACATATTGGCAACAGTGTGCACACGTTGAATGTCCACTGAAGTTAGCAGACTAGGCAGGTCATGATAGCAGTGTGGAGCTCTAATTTGACGCCAGCTGTACCATTTTTGAGCTCAACACTACAGCTACCGTCTTCTCACTGTCGAATGACTGAACACATGTTCAACAGCTGCTTTAGGTCAATTGCTAGTTGCTTAATTTGGCAGTTGCTTCAAGCCTACAAGCGTTTGGTGCTTTCTATTGTTGTTTCAAATTGCAAAAATGTACAAGTGACTTGGCAGATGCTGAAGAAGTTTATGCTGAATTCAAAGCTTCTGCACAAATCAGCTATGCCCAGAAATGGGTGCACTAGTAGGAACTAACGTTGTACTGCAACATAACTTGAAGAATGAACAGAGGACATGCAGAGCACAACAAGCTGCTGAAAGGCAAGGGGTGGGGAGGGGGAGGGGGAGGTGGGGCTGGAGGAGGCCATATCCACTCAGGGTATTTGGGGAGCAATTCTTCTTCAACCCCAGTGAGGAACTATATGCAACCTCACAGCATGGCAAGGACCACATTACCAGTGCTTTGAAGGTGACCATGGCCATGAACTTGTATGCACGTGGCTCCATCCAGGCTTGAGCTGGAGGTATTTGCACTTTGTTGCGTAAGGGACAGAGTGTTAACTACATTTCATTCTCTCTTGCCAGAGACAAGCAAGCAGAGCAAGCTCATCGCTTAGCCAGAATTGCAGGCTCTACCATGGTGCAGAGTGCAATGACTACACGAAAGTCACTTTGCAAGTGTCGTGTGCTAACTCTGCCGTATACCAGGACTGAAAGGGATTCGACTCCCTCATCATCCAGCTGATGTGCGACTACAGGCAGTGTGCTATGCAGATCAGTGTCCTGCATTCATGACACCTGCATTCAAAAGTTTTCTGTGCCAGCTGCCTTTGAGCCACCATGGCAAACTGAAGGACAGCTACTGAGTGACAATGACTATCTGCTGACAACATGGCTGATGACTCCAGTGCAAAACATCTGCACACATACACAGCACTCATCCAATGGAAATCATGCTCCCATATGAAAAGTGATAGAGTATATCATTGGCGTGTTGAAACATTGGTTCCATTGCCTGGACAGCTCTGGAGGAGCCCTGCAGCACTCAGCAAGGGTGGGTGCAATGATTCATGGTGATCTACTGCACGCTGTACAACTGCACCATCATGAGACAACAGCCCTGGTCACTAGTTATACAGTGAATAGCTGAGGAGCAGGATCATGAAGAGCAGGAAAAGCAGGGAGAGGAGGGGTGAAGGAGGGAGATGGCAACCTATATTGTCCCTTTCTGCCCAGGCTATCCATGAAGAACTCATCCTAGCATACCTCAGCAATATTAGCAATTCCAATTTGTTGGAAAAGATTGCTGTACTGATGTGACACCCTGTAACCCATTTATACATTAGTCTGCAGCCATAATGGTAGCAGTCTTAGTTTGCATGACAGCAAGCAATTTTTGAGCCTCCACCAATAATAATATACTAATATTGAGATATCCTTTTAATGTGCTGTTCCACAGGCCAACATTCTCATCTTGTTAATATATGCACTTTTGAAACCTACAAATGTATAAAAACAGGCCCTATTTGAAAGCAGGAGTTTTGTGTTACATGATTGAACACACATATGGGTTCACAAGGCAAAGCCAACTTTCAGCAAATCAAATAGCAACCTTTTACTAAGGCTATTTTCTTACTTACAAAAAAGTCACACACAAGGGTTTAAAGTATCCAATTAGTTTACATTGTGTATGGATATCTGTGCACATTTCATGTTAGAAATGAAAATGGTAGTAAAAGGAGCACAATTAAGCAGTTTTGAAAACAAAGATGCAAATATTGCTTACACTGAAAATGTCACACACCCACTGCAAGGCATCCAAAGCAGCACAAATGCTGCATGTTAAATGCAAGACATCCTAATGTTGTGCAAAACTTCTACTTCCTACATTTCTTATCTCTGTGCACTCTGAGTAGCATTATTAATTATGTGAAGTTCCAAATCAAGGGGAGTTTCTCTGTACCCCTCCATTGCTAACAAGGTTGTCTATGCTCACTTCAGTTTCAAGGCTAATCTTCCCTGGCTGGGCTACATTCTAACCTTAAATCTAATAGGCAGAAAAATTACAATTGGCATTAAGTTCTTGAACATGGTAAATTTTTAAAATAGTTTTGTTACACAGCTAGTTTAACAGTCATTAGACTAACTCTTAAATAGGGATGATTGCAACTTTTATGGAACTCAATATTCAAGGGTATTCAATGTTCTGGAACAAGAGGCAAAAAGGAAAAGGAGGCGGGGTAGCTATGTTAATAAAGGGAAGTATCAGTGCGGTGGTGAATATGTTATAGGTGCAACAGATCGAGATGTGAAATCAGTTTGGGTGAAAATAAGGAATGGCAAGGGGAGGAAGTCACAGGTGGGAGTTGTCTATAGGCCCTTAAAGAGTTGCCTCACTGTAGAACAAAGTATAAATTGGGAAATAATGGAGGAGTGTAAGAAGGTTGCTACAATTGTCATGAATGATTTTAATCTGCACATTGACTGGAAAAATCAAGTTGGCAGGGGTGACATGGAAGATAAATTTGTAGAGTGCATCAGGGATTGTTTCTTCAAGCAAGACGTTGCAGAACCTACCTGGGAACAAGCTATTTTACATGTAGTAATGTGTAATGAGGTGGGATTAATAAGACATATCGTAGTTAAGGATCATCTAGGAGGTAGTGATCACAACATGGTAGAATTTCAAATTCAGTTTGAGGGCGAGGACCTTGGGTCTCAAACCATTGTCCTCAACTAAAATAAGGGCAATTACAGAGGTATGAAGAAAGAGTTGTCTAAAGCGGGCTGGGAAAATAGACTAAGGGGAAGGTCAGTGGATGAGCAGTGGTAGACACTTAAGCAGATATTTCATTATGCTCAGCAAAAATTTATCCTGGTCAAAAAGAAGGACTTGATGAGGAGGATGAACCACCCGTGGTTAACAAAGGCAGTCAAGGACACTATCCAATCAAAAACTAAGGCACACAAAGCAGCAAAAACTAGTGGTAGGCCAGAGGATTGGGAATTTTTTTTTTTAGGAACCAGCAGCAGATGGTTAAAAAGCTAATAAAGAGGGAGAAAATTGATTATGAAAGTAAATTGGCAAGAAATATAAAAACAAACAGCAAGAGCTTCTACGGGTATATAAAAAGAGAGTGGCTAAAGTGAGTGTGGGGCCCTTGGAGGATGCGACTGGAGAATTGATAACGGGGAACAGGGAAACGGCAGATAAGTTAAACCAATATTTTGCATCGGTCTTCACGGCTGAAGGCACTATAAACATCCCAAAGATATCAGATAAGCAAGGAGCTAATGGGAGGAAAGATCTTCTAACAGTCTCTATCATGAAGGACAAAGTATTTGACAAACTAATGGGACTAAAGGCAGACAAGTCACCAGGACCTGATGGCCTGCATCCAACGGTTTTAAAGGAAGTGGCTGCAGAGATAGTGGAGGCATTGGTTGAAATATTCCAGGACTCACGGGATTCCGGGAGGGTCCCAGCGGATTGGAAAACCACTAATGTGAGGCCCTTGTTCAAGAAGGGAGGGAGACAAAAAGCAAGAAACTATAGGCCAGTTAGTCTAACATCTGTCGTTGGGAAAATGCTAGAGTCCATTGTTAGGGAACAAATAGTAGGACATTCAGAAAAGATTAACGCAATCAAACAGAATCAACATGGTTTTGTGAAAGGGAAATCACGTTTGACAAATTTGCTAGAGTTCTTTGAGGCTATAACAAGCAGAGTTGATCAAGGGGAACCAGTGGATGTAATGTAGTTGGATTTCCAGAAGGCGTTCGATAAGGTGCCACATAAAGGTTATTGCACAGATAAGAGGTCACAGTATTGGGAGTAATGTGTTAGCATAGATTGAGGATTGGTTAACGCACAGAAGAGTGTCAGGATTAATGGGTCTCTTTCAGGTTGGAAGGACATAACTAGCGGAGTGCCACATGGATCAGTCCTAGGGCCTGAATTATGTACTATCCATATTCATGACTTGGAGGAGGGGGCTGTGCTGTTGGTCTGCAATTAGTAAATACAGAATAATGTTGCAACTGGCAACATGCAAATTTTTCTCCTCACCTGGAATGCTCGATTGCATGTGCTGAGCTCTGCACCCCAACAATAAATCTTCAATGTATGGTACATCACTATTTCAACATGCTAAAAAAGGGCCATGCTTAAGTTTATGAAATGTCAAAGTGATCCATTGAACAACTTGAGAATTTTTAACATCTGGCTGGGCACGGTAGATATTATCAAATCCAATAGATTTAAGACAAGTTCTGTAAGAAGGTCCAAAATTGCTCCTATTCAGACAGATCAGCTTTAATTACATTTTCACTTTTTTCCATTTTGCAAAGCATCAGTATTATATCTTAAATAAAGAAGGTGCATGTGATCAAGTCATGACTGTAATTTGTTGGGGTGATTTATTATTTCAAGATTTCATTAGCAACATATATAATGTGATTTTGCCATTGTTCAATAATCTCTCACTTTTGCTAGTTATTTCAATTAGACAATAAATATATACATACCCTGTAGATATAGTCTAGTAAAGGTGCTTTGCGTGCCATTTGGTCTTCCATCAAAGTTGCACTAATAGGTTCCAATAGGGCTTCCACAGACATTGCCATGCACCAATCCAAAAGGCAGAGCAATAGAGATACTATTAACTAAAAAGGAAGAAAATATAATGCGGTGCTATGCGTTAGTTTCACTCTAAAGCATTGCCATGCAACTGAGAAGTAGAAATGCACAATCTCATGCTCACCCGTTTATCTGCATCCACAGATGAATGTTCTGCACTTGGGAGGAGAAATGCAATAGTGGCAACAAGGATCTGAATTTAAAAAGTAATGTTTAGTTTTATTAAAGCACACACAATATATACATGTTTAATTCATATTTCCATCAATTTATTTGACACAGAAAGATGTCATGCTTTCTAAACCCTCAAACAACCATGAAAGGAAGTGATTTACCTCAGCTATTTTCTTTGGGAGCTGGGATTCATACTTCTTAAGCCTTTCCATATGAGTAACCAACAGCTTTAGCATGTCACAAGCCACTTCAGCAACCACTTTGTTTGAAAACTGGAGACAAACCACAAGCAAGTGAAAATATATATCAGAACTATATTTTATACAAATAGTCTATGATCACCACAATCTAACCTTGAGATGTCCACTAGGAAAAAAAATAGTTTAGAGTTAAATGAGGTTGAGTTTGCTTAAGAAGTTCATCAGTAATTAAAGGACACTAAAAATATAAGGCTAATTGCACAGTAGAATAATAAAAGCATATTAAAAGAACACTTTATATGCAGGCTAACTCAAAGCGCATTGGAAAACTTATCAGATCTGTAACTTCATATAAGCTTGCTCGAGAAAGAGCAAACATACATCAATGAGATGAATAATCTTAGAAAGTTAATGGTTTTACAAATCAACCAGATGAATAATCTCAGAAATTAAATGGCTTTACAAATAATCCCTATTTAACATTTGTCATTACTGATGCTCAGGTCACCAGATATGGCCATTATATATATAGGTAATACTCAAGCATCAAGGGCTGGTATGCTTCTGTGCCTGTCTTCAAGTATTGATTCCTACATACTGTCAGCTTCTCAGAACATCCGAGTGGAAAGCAAAGAGTGCACACTTCACAATGAAAGAAATCTTCCTCTGCACGTCAGTAGGTTAAGTAATGACCCCATCTATGAAGAGGATCCAATTTTCAGCTATAATAATTTGAGATCTGCTGACTTGCAAATGGCTGTTTTCTGTCCAAATAGCCACTAGCTCAAGGAGGCTAATTAGAAGTTGCACCTTCATAACAATGAAATTCAGCATTACCATTATATAATGATAACAAACATAGTGAAGCTTAATGGTTATAAAGCCAACATTCCCTTTCTGAAAGGCAACACAAAGAATTAAAAACACATAAAAGCAAATTTTGTTTAATAAACTCAGCTTTCATATTTTTCAAGTGCATAAAAAGTTATATAATCAGTTACTTCATTTCTTGATGTACCACACTCTAGAAGGGTTGAAGAACATAAAGACTAAGAATGTTAATCTTGTATAACATTTCAGGAGCCTCAAGGAATATCTACTAATTGATCTTAGTTATGGATATATGGGCTGAACAGGAGATTGGGCTCGAGGTAGATTATCAGCCTGATCCTAATGAATGGTTGAGCAGGCTCGAGGGATTGCATGCTCTACACCTGCTCCGATTTCTTACATTCTTACAGCAATTTTTAAAAAAACATTCATTACATTTTATTACAAGCTAAAAAAAACTTCTATTTCTGATAAAAGCAAAAAACTGCGGATGCTGGAAATCCAAAACAAAAACAAAAATACCTGGAAAAACTCAGCAGGTCTGGCAGCATCTGCGGAGAGGAGCACAGTTAACGTTTCGAGTCCGAATGACCCTTCAACAGAACTAAGGAAAAATAGAAGAGAGGTGAAATATAAACTGATTTAAGGGGGGGCGGGGGGGTACAAGAAGAGCTGGATAGAGGGCCAGTGATAGGTGGAGATTAATCTCAAATGTAAACTGGAGGAACAGCACCTCATCTTCCGACTAGGCACTTTACAGCCTTCCGGACTGAATATTGAGTTCAACAATTTTAGATCATGAACTCTCTCCTCCATCCCCACCCCTTTTCCGATTTTCCCCCTCCTTTTTGTTATTTCCAATAATTTATATAGATTTTTCTTTTCCCACCTACTTCCATTATTTTTAAATGTATTTCCATCCATTGTTTTATCTCTACCTTTTAGCCTATTTCGATCCCTTCCCCCCATCCCACCCCCACTAGGGCTATCTGTACCTTGCTCGTCCTGCTTTCTACCCTTAATTAGCACATTCCTTTAGATAATATCACCACCTTCAACACCTCTTTGTCCTTTTGTCTGTGACATCTTTTGGTTATCTCCACCTATCACTGGCCCTCTATCCAGCTCATCTTGTCTCTCTCTCTGTCTCTCTCTCCCCCCCACCCCCCCAAACCAGTTTATATTTCACTTCTCTTCTATTTTTACTTAGTTCTGTTGAAGGGTCATTCGGACTCGAAACATTAACTGTGTTCCTCTCCACAGATGCTGCCAGACCTGCTGAGTTTTTCCAGGTATTTTTGTTTTTGTTTCTATTTTTGATATGTCACTGTTGCTAAAATGTGACATGAGGTACACATTGTAGCATGAGAACCCGAAACTGTTTCCAATTGCATTTACCATATTCAAGCACACAAACACATATAAACCAAAAATATATTAAAATCAACTCTTTACCTTTCTATTCTTAATCATCTGGAACCAAATTTGGCTCATTATCAGTTTTTCTTTACTCAAAAAGAACATAAAACTTTATGTATATGAAAATGATTCACATTTGTAATGATAAGAAAGTTCGAAATGTATTGTAGAAATGCAGATTCAGCTTTAAGCTTAAAGCGTTGTCCCAGCTAAGTAGAAAAAATGCCTACAGTTTATAAAAATCAAGCACTCTTTCATGAGTGTCAACATTTATCAATATGCACATCTGAAGTAGTTGTGTTAGGGGTAGACATGGGCTATGTTACGAAGATGGATGTAGGCAGACTTAAGACAGGTCAAATGGAGTTTTAGTTTCACTTTAAAAGGCTGCTTGCATTTCTAATGAGGAGTTTACAACTGCTATAAGGTAAAGGTAAACACACAAGAGTAGAAAAACAGTGCTATTGCCGAGCAACAGGGGGCCAGATAAGCTAGTTCCTCCCACAGACATACACACAGAACTAAAGAAACAGCAGTTTTAAGTTCAACTGAAGCCAGGGCCCGAGAGAGGGAACACTGGGAGAGGGAACTGCAGATTTCCCAAAAGAGAAAAAGGTCTCAAGCAAAGAAAAACCCCAAAAATCCAGGACAATGGAAGAAGGGAAAGTCCAAAGGAGACCTTATAGTCAAAGGAAGGACACAACCTAAGAAAAGGTCCTGTTAAGTGAAGTTAAGAGTGAAAGGCAGAGAGAAAGGCTCCAAGCTTCAACTTTAAAGTGAGAACAGCTTGCAAGAGGCAAGAGGTTCAAAGAGGCAACTGAAGGTCTATAATTCTTGGCCATGGGCATGTGAAGCAGTGGCATAGTGTCAAGGCCGAGGTGGTGAGAGTGTGCGCTTGGAAGACAGCTTGTGGTTACCCAAGGAAGAACATCAAAAGGAGATTTCAAAACCCTGGAGGTGAACCCTTGTGGAAGGTGTCTGAGAGAACGCATCGGTTTGGGAGAAAATTCCAAGGTGAGGTCTTGGAAACTGGAGATTGTAAACCCTCATGTGAAGGGCGGAATTCAGAGAGATTGATTAGCTCACGGTGCGATAAGCGCCTGGGGGGAGTTGAGGAGAGATCCATAGAATCTGTTTGAGGTAGCATCTGTCACTTGAGGTCAGAGTGTGATGTTGTCTGACCACAGGGTACCATAGGTTTACACGGACTGGGTACTTACTGTGTACATTAAAGTGTAAGATAGCTTTTGTGACTTGTGTTATCTTTACAAATCTCTATATATCCGTAAAGGTATAGTTGTGGGTGAAGGGGTATTGTAATATAGTTCATCTTTTCTTGTTAAATAAATGCTTTATTCTTTCGTAAAAAGTTCATCAGCTAACTCCTGTGACTGTTTGGTAGCTATTCTCCTCATGCTTAAACAAACAAATAAGAGTTAGGATCCATCAGGCTGGGTTCCACCCTGGGATCAGACTTGTTCAGGGGTAATCTTAGCTGGGGATCATAACACCATCCTTTAGGTTTATTCAACTGTTCTTCAGTGTTTGGTTTTTGATTGCTCATCTTATTTTGCATTTTGTTTTTTTTATTTGTTAATGGGATGTGGGTGTCGCCAGCATTTATTTCCCATCCCTAATTGCCCTTAAGGGGGTGGTGAGCCACCTTCTTGATCACAAATGTCACTTGACACTTATCAGCCCAAGCCTGAATGTTATCCTTCTGTTGTCTGCTGAACAGCGGGAAAAGGAACATGCTTAGTTTTCTATTTGCTCAATTAGACTTTTGCTCAAAATAAGTGAGAATAAAAAATAAGCACAAGTGTTTTGCAGCAAGAATCAGGGTTAGTTGCCCAAATTTCTGATCCCTTTTACCTGAATTCCATCAGAGATAGGTTCAGTTGGGTACCTAAAGTATTTATTTCTTTTTATTTTTGAAACAATTTCCTAATGTATCGAAAAAAATGATCAAATATGCTTACACTGCTATAAAATATAATGACATTTGTTTCACAGGAACAGAAAAATAACTGGGAACAGATATCACAGATATTGATTCATAATATTAATAAAAAATAACATTATTTCCCCCGCGTTGACTTGTTTTTCTATGGTAAAATCGTATTTTAACCTAGTTTACAAAACATCATACATTGGCAACAGAAAAGAGAAATTTAGTTTGATTTGGTTCCATCTGCTCATTCCTGTAAACAAACTTTTAAATGGGTAAGTCACACCAGACAGAATTTGTAATTACCTTAAGCGTCACACCTAACACATTCAGTGCGTCCTGGACTTGTGCATGGTTTGTACACTGCACCAGCTCTTCACTAATCCAGATTCCAAGGCTACACATCGCTATACATCTAAATAAAAAGTGATAAAGTTTTGATCAGATTAGAGTGAATGTTTTCTTTTGAGATATATTGACTTTTCCCCCTCTACTTCTGGTCTTCTTAGCCCACTCACCTCATGCAGCCAAAACCATGACCGGGCAGACTCAGCAGCTAGGTAGAGACATCTTGTGACAATTTTTCCTCTTACATAGTGAAGTTCCAGACCTTTAATCAGAGCCTTCTCCATACCATCACTACTAAAATTAGCAACTCAATGGAATGAGGCAATCGAGCCTACCCCCCCACCAATTTGATCCTAATGAATGCTTCGACACTGTTCCAAATGAAAGCAATGCTAACCCAATGCTGTTCAATATGTTAGGCACAAGTCCCATGTGGCTAATAGAGAATACAAGTGTGGTTCATTTAACTTTTTTATTTATTGATAAGAAATACGATAGGCTGTTCTTGGACATGTGATCTCAATTCTCATATCTGCATAGTGTAAATATGTGCATTTAATCTTATTGTGAGTTTGTTGGTGAAATAGTGAGACGAAAAGCAGAATGTGAGCGTTCTTTTATCATTGTGAGTGTTTTACTTCCTTCATTCTTAAACAGTGGTAGGTTTTTGTTCAGCAACATACAAGATAAGTGCATTAACCTGTTTCTGCTTCAATTTGAGCATTGCATCTAGTTCTAGGCACTACACTTTGAGAAGAATGTAAATACATTAGAAAAGGTGCAGAAAAGATTCACGAGAATGATTCCAGGGATGAAGAACTTCAGTTACACAAACTGATTGGAGAAGTTAGGACTGTTTTACTTGGAAAAGAGAAGGTTGAGAGGAACTGTGATAGAGGTTTTCTAAATCATGAGGAGGCTGGACAGAGTGGAAAGGGAGAAGCTGTTTCCATTGTGGAAGGATTGAGAGCCAGAGGATACAGGTTTAAGGTAACTGGCAAAAGAAACAATGGCGACATGAGGGAAAACCTTTTCCCCTCGAGTGGTTAGGATCTGGAATGCACTACCTGAGACTGTGGTGGATGCAGGTTCAATCAAGGCATTGAAGAGGGAATTGGATTATCTGAAAAGGAAGAGTGTGCAGGCTACAGGGAGAAGGCATGAGAGTGGCTCTAGGTGAATTGCTCCTTCAGAGAGCCAGCACAAACACAATGAGCCAAATGGCCTCCCTTCTGTGCTATAACCATTCTGTGATTCTGCATTATGTGAATGTATTAAGGTGTTTTCTATGAAAATTTGTACATGTAGTTAAAGCAATATCATAATAACCAACTCTGTGACTTCATAGTACTTCCTATTAGATAAACCATGCTAATGCACATCTTAATTTACCAATACAAAAGACTGCAATTGGAACAACCAGTCAGTGTTATTTTGCAAATTCTGAGAGTAATAAAGATATCTTTACAATAAGTCCTGTAGATTTCTGATCTAGATGAGTCATTATAAGTCTGTAAGGTAATAAACTTTAACAAGAAATCACCTGAGGCCTCGGTGAAACAAATACTCCATGATACTTTTTACTTCAAAATAATATATTTTTAAAAATTCTAAATTAAAATAAATAATTGTACTTGCCGTGCAGTCTCACAGGTCTCGTTCCTTGCATTTTTCATCAGAATGTTTATCAAATAATCCTAAAATAGTTCAGAAGATGGCAATATCTTAGTATAACACTCAGCTTATTTTCAGTATAATGATATACAGGTACAACAATATTGTAATTAAAACTCAATTTGAAGATTAGTCAGTACATTTTACAATATCAAAGAACACATAAAGCCTCTTTGTAAAAATTTACAAAAGCCAAAAATGGGGAATAAAGTAAAAAAAATCTTTAAAATTAGAACAAATGTTTCAGAAACAGAAATTTAGCATATTGAGGATCTTATCCTTTTGTAGATATTGGCAGTTGGTATTCCTGCCAAAAGGTAGATACATAAGAGTATTGGACTCAAAAATGTCAATTTAAAGAAAAGTGCTTTGAAGGAAGCAATTGACATTAAGCAGCCAAATGTCCACAAGAACAGATGCCTTCCTGAAAGCACACGACTGGAGGCAATTATTTGACAGATCAAATCACTTAAAACTGTAAAGTGCATTAATGACCACTAACTTGATTAAAATCCTATGATGAAAATCATATTTCTACATTATAAATTCCATTTCCAACAGTTATTTCCCTCATTTTCTCATAAACCTTTGTAGCGTGAAGTTAATAGGAATACTCTGAGGATCAATGTAACATTTTAAACCAAAATAAAAACATTGAGAGAATTTGGAAAATTATGAAACCATGGCAGTTTTCCTCTTCTACGTAATGTCCAGGACAGATGAACGTTGATGGTTAAATAGTTTTTCAAATTAAAATGTCAGTATTTAAACACTTTCTACAGCCTTACCACCTGAGCACATCGATATAAAATGCTCATAAAAAATTACACAAAATAAATACACAATAGCTTCAGCAGACTAGAACCATAGTATACAAATGAGAGTTCGATCTGCTTTCCCATGTTCAAGGTTCGACAGTATCCCAAGATGTACATTGCAGAATTATGTACCTACGAGTTACTGCAACTGGCAGTTCATTCCAGAATCTACCTTAAGCAATACCAATCAATAACATCAAGCTATATCGCTCCCTTGCAATAATATCCAGTCTGGTAAAGCAGAGTTGGAGCCTGTGCAGATAAATGCTTTAATACATTTTAGAAATATACCGGAGGTAGGAGAGCAACCTGAAAAATAGCTTTGATCAATAGGATTTCACCGAAGCTTAACACGAAAAATCTCCTTCCAGTTGTAAACATTCAACATTTGTAGAACAGCTCTTATTTAAGCTTCATTGATAATCTTTGCATTTAAGATTCGCTCTTTCATTAACCAGAATGTCAACTCCAGTCAAGGTAAAAGCCAAAAACTTTCCCCCTTTCTGGAAATCTTTGACATAGTTGACTAAATACTCTTCCAACATCTCTCCTCCACTGTCACATTTATTGGGACTTATCTATTGTTTCCTCTCTTACCTGTCTGACTGTAATCGAGAGCATCTCTAGCAGCGTCTTTCCCACCCTGAAACCTTCACCTCAAAATCGCCCAAGGATCTCTCCTTAACCCACTCAGCTTTATCACCAATATGCTGCTCCTTGGTGACATTCTTGCCCCTTTAATAGTTGTGTTGAAATCAGCTTTATACCTATGAAGCTAGCCAAATTTTTGGGCATCCTAAATGCACACTATTAAGATATATTCAATTTCTTCTTTTTGAAGAGCTGCATTTCTCACATCTGGAATGGGTCTAAATCCTAACCCTGGGTCAAATAATCCATGTCATTTGCCTCCTGCCAGGTCTACCTCATCTGAAATGGTTAGCCTATTCACAAAAGCAGGCACTAGCTAGTGACAGTGCTAAAAAAACTGCTTCATTTGTCACTTTTAGGTTCCAGGCATTAAAGCTGTCACATCTAGATAGAAATGTTTCTAATAAAATAAATCAATGTCAAATATTGTTTGATAACTCTCCTGTGAAAGACCATGGAACATTTTACTACATTAAAGGAGCTATATAAATAAAAGTTGTTGATGAATGTGATGTTGACAAGATGCACCAAAGCAGCTTGCCAAGACTTCTTCTAAGGCATCTCCCACATCTGTGACCTCTACCACCTAGGAGGGCAAGGGCCACAGAGTTTCGAAATACCATCACCTCTCTTCCAAGTCACACACCACCCTGACCTAAAACTGTATTGCCATTTCTTCATCGTCACAGGGGCAAAGTCCTGGAACTCCAATAACACTGTGGAGGCACCTTCACCACATGAACTGCAGCAGTTCAAGAAGGTGCCGCATCACCACTTTCTCAAAGGCAATAGATGCTGGCCCTGCCACATCCCATAAATGAACAAACAATGCTGAGCCATCTAGCTTATGCAAACTATTTTTTAAAAGGCAGAAATGAGCAAATATTCACTTCTAATAGTTACCAAATATTGTCCATTCATGTGTTTGCCTTTATTTTTTCCCTGCAAAGTTGAGATTATTGAATCAAACTAAATTGCTGTTTACAAACTTAATACAGTATGCAATTCACTTCTAAAACACAAAAGACAAAATAATTTATTTTTGAAATTGAAAATAAATTTCTAACAAATGTGATAAAATCAACACATTGTAATGGAAAAATCTTAATACGATCTCATTCTATCTCTACCAATGGGTAAATGGAAAATGTTATTATAGGCAATCATAGATGACAGTGGAAAAAAAGCTCATCGCTGCAGAGAGATAATTGAAGCGGTCCTTACTCACAACTAATCCTTCTTCAATTTGTACTGATTGCCAAATTGGGTCAACTTTCCTCACAAACCAGCCTAAAGCATGCAAGCAAAGCACTAGATACATCCAAGCTAAAAACAAACAATCGGAAGGAGAAGCAGTCCAAGGCGAGGTCACACCTTGATGAGAGGAAGGTGGCAGTGAGAGGGAAGGACCTTGGCTGGGAGGAAGTGGAGGTAGGAGGTATCTAACAGGAGCAGTTAGTCTGAGACAGGGACCAAGGCTAGTGAAAGACTTGGAGGGTTGGGTTAAATTAACTTTCCACATAATGCCATTTCATCCAGTATCTGACACAGACTTGAGGGTATTTTACTTCCAAAGTTAGCTATGCTAAGAGAGGAGTCTTGAGGAGTGATAAAGGCAAATAAGGTATAAAGTTTAGTTTTAGTGGAAGTTCAGCCTCAAGGTGCAGGTGACCTAAAATTATTTAATTTTTCTTCAAGGGAAGATAGCTTTATTTGGTATGGGGGAGGGCCAGCAGTATGTATGGTATTTTTATAATGAAGGGAATTCCTGGGGAATGCTACTTGTGTGGGATGATCATATATATGTGAAACATCTCCAACCATTTTATCTCAAACTCAATGCTTTTAAGCTTCAGACACAACTTGCATACTAAATTCCTGGGACACACATTTTAGGTGGTGACTCCCCAGGAGTGTGTTAGAATCCATGATATCTTTCAAAGGGAAGTAGATCCCTGAAAACATACATTTCAAAGGATATGGGGAAATAGCAGGGGAATAGGGGTAAAGTGGAAAGCTTTATGAAAGAGTCAGCCCAGGCACACTAGGCTTCCTTCTTTGCTGTAACATTCATCGAACCTACATCACAGATAACACACAAACATTTAATTTATTCTGAGAATAGCAAATATTCTCAATCTGAAAGAACTAAACCATATCTATAATTTTCTAAGTGCATTAGGGAAATTAAGAATTGAAACAAATAAGGTATAAAAAGACAGATTTTAAGATTCACAAAGTGAAACTGGAAACCAAAATGGCAAAGGCAATACTTAAAAATTAAAACAAAACTATTTCAGGCCTTATAAATTCAAAGGGCCAGATTTTAGATTGACAATGATGGCGAGGCTAACAGTAATCACCAGTTACCCACGAAACATGGCATAAAAACATTGGACTTGTGTATTCAGGCACATGTGATTTTATAACAGCATGATTAGTCATAATTACTGCCAAACAAGCTCTCTGGCCCAGGAAATTTAATTTTACAAGTGTAGAGTCTCAGAATTTAACTAACATTAGAGATTTAAAAATTTTTTTTTTCACATTTTCGATCTCTCTTTCTGAATCACACCTGTATTTTCCAATCTTTAATTTGCTTTCTGTACATGATTTGAATCTAATTTATAACTCCTGGTTGATGCTTCCTGGTTTAAACTCTATGGATAGAATTTTCTCTAAACAGACCTACACATAATAGGGAGGTTAGTAGGAGTCAGGAATCAGTTTGAAGCAGGCTTTACCATGGCTCAGTTAAAAAGAGAAGACTTTCCTCGGCATTAGTATCCCGCTTCTGAATTTCCAGGTGAAAGAGGTCGGGCAGAATCTTTCAGGAAGGATTTCTAGTTAAAGGGACCTCAGTATGGGTCAGGGTGGCTGAACTATACAATGATTTGAGGTTTCAGCAGCCACAAGGATAAAAAAAGAGGCCTGGAAAGGGTGCACCCCACAGCTCTGACTCTTACCTGGATGTTCTGTTGTTGGATCTGAGGGAATGGACAGCAGGGAGAGACAAGCCTCTCAAACACAACAGGGGTGGATGGAAGTGGCCAAGAAAGTGAGCAGCCAAAGTCACTGGCATAACAACTTGAGGTGCCATGCTCCAATCTGATTTTCCAGTATTTTCCTGCGCAACAGTCAGACCAACATACTTTTAACTCCATTCATATCTCTCTCTCTCCAGACACCTCCTCACATCCCCAACTGAACAGCCAACACTTGGCACATAACTCATCTTTGAGTCATTTCACACCTATACCTCGCTGTCACCCTCCACACAGGTTGTTCTTCTCTCCTGTCCATGTAATGCATTTCTCACATTCAAAACTCTGTTTTCCCTCCTTACAGGAGGGGACAGCACAGGACTCCAGGGAGAAACTAAGAATCAGGCTGGGAGAGGCCTCCAGTGCTAAGCACATTCACAGCCACTGGGCTGGTCGATTGGGAAGATTTTGCTGTTCCAGGAGGTTGCAAATATCAGAAACAACTTGCTGTAAAAGCCCAAGTCTCTTGAGGCACTGAGGCTCACATTTTGATAGAACAGATCCTCTGCCTGAAAACCTTGAAAGCTAAACTTGCAGTTAACAGCTGAAAGAATGACACAAGAAGATTTCACATTTTAAGATGCTTATTGGAACAAAAGACTAAAAGCACTATCTCTGTTCTCTGTAGGGCAACTCATAATTTAAACCACAGAAAGGAATACCACCCCCCAACCTTAACTTTAGTCCAACCGAAAAAACATATATCACAAGTATATATTACACTGTCCTTTAAGTAGACATATAATTCTCCAAGAATCAGTCCAAAAGGATTCTTAGCTCCCAAGGATTTACTTCTTTTCCTTTCTTAATCTGGTAACCTCTAACTCCTTCACAGTGAGTGTATTACTGGACATCCTCCTAGCACTAACTCGACAAATCTCCCAGCTTTGTTTTAACTCATGATTTTTCTCTTTTCAATCTAAGCGCCAGCTTCTAATTGCATTCTGGAGCTGTGAACCATGGAAATTTTCAGCCTCTACCTGCTCTCTCTCCCCTAGACCCTGGAAGACTAACCTCTCTGTGATATTCAGTAATATTTTAGGAAAGCCTGTAGCCCGATATCACAATGGCTTCCTCTGTACCTTTCCCATCTCGAAGCCCGTCACCATGGCAATGTGAATTACATGGGCCTTGCATCCGGGTAGAGAAGCTGATAAACTTTTATTTTGGAAGTAAATGGACGGTTTAAAGCACAACTTTACAATCCAAAATTCTCAACCCTTTTCGGGGATTTTGAAGACTCTCAGTCTATCCACCATTAGTGCACAAGCTGCTGCCATTTATCCAAGTGTAAACACCTTGCACCTTCTTCCCAGTAAAACAATCTGGGCTCCCTTTAATCTCTAACAATCAAACCACCCAGGCTTGCTGTCAGACAGACTCCAAAACAAGTCAAATGACCCCCTTCATTTTACCCCAAATTAAAGGCAAATACCAAAACATATTAATCTTATAAACCTCATCATTGTAACAGTATACAATCGCTCTGTCCTGAGGAGAGGCTTGGGGCTGGTGCTGCTGCTGGCATTGCTCTTCTGGTCCCTCGTGAGAGGTTCAAGGTAAAGCTGCATAGGCTACTTCCATGAAACAGTGAAGGTTGACAGCAGGGAAGTGCAGGTCGAGGTGACTGAAGTCTAAGACAGGGGAACTGACTGAAATCAGCTATCAAGCAGAGGAGAGCACACTCAGTCAAACTGCTGCGAGCACAAGCCTCACACCGAGGCAAGTCTGCAGCGGCTCAGTTCACTGTTTGAAGAACTTCTAGCTTGTCACTTATATTGAACAAGCATTCTCCTGCTGTGCTCTTGTCTGGTTGGTCCCGGTGACCCACACAGCTTGGGAAACTAGTGCACTGGCTGTTAAAGGCAGATATTTGGGTTAAGTGCTGAGTTAATTAGGGCTTTTTACTTACTTAACCGCGGGGGTTTCCAGCTCGCCTGCGAACCCATGTAAATTAAACTCAAAAGTGGGTGGATCACCAAAAGTGGGATGCCACGTTTTGGAGCTTTAACACCCTTCCCACCGCTGCACTGTGTTAGCAACTGGGCCCCCTTAGTTAAAGTTCTGCTGTGTGTCTCTTAGTGAGGATTATTCAATCATATTAGTTGAAAGCCTCGTCATTTTTTGTCCTGCTTACTCATATCACAGATCCCCTATAGAAGGCCCGCTCACCCCCACTCCCAAACAATACGCTCAATGACATCAAGTCTCCGCTCAAAAGCCTGCGAAAACTCTGTGGTCAGTTGTCAGTGTAGTGAGCAATGAGTCCCGTTCCTTTGTCACTGACTGCAAAATTCAGGTCAATAACTTTAATGAATGCATGAGTGAATTTCCCATTGCCATGTGTCAGGGTGAGTCCAAGCAAACATTTGTTTTTACCTTTATTTTTGTCAGTGCTTTTCTCTTTTTCTTTTCTTTGGCCTTTATTAACTTCTCTCTCTCTCTATATCTCTCTGTTTGTTACTCTTTCTCTTCTCTCGTAGGTCTCTGTTGTATTTCAGTTCTCAAACTGTTCATTTTCAGGGTTGTATGTTTTCAAAGTTATTAGTCAGGTGGATCCATTTGTGGTTCAGTTCAGATGGGAGGTTAGAATGCTAAGTGTGAAACAGGAACCAAATCAGCTTTGAACCCACCCACTTCTGCTTTTAATGGAAGGAGGATGATGGGCAGATGACCAATGTGCTCTCAGGAGGCAGGTCAGATATCAAGACCTTTAAAAGAAGCAACAAACCTTAACTTGAACAAGGTTTAATTTTTAAGCATTGTGGGTCAGGTGGTCAGGTTTCCCAAGCCTCAGGAAACACGGCAACTAAAAAGCAGAAAGAGCTGGATCCATGAGGTAAGTGGCCTTTCAGCATTGCTTATGGGCCAGGAGTAAGTGTGTTCCTGCAGGAATTAAAAACAAAGTGCTCGAAGAACATAGCAAGCCTGGTAGCATCTGTGGAGAGAGAAGAGAGTTAACATTTCGAGTCCAACATGACTCTTCTTCAGAACTCAACTTGAAACGTTAATTCTGCTTCTCTCCCCACAGATGCTGCTGGACCTGCTGAGTTTTTCCAGCACTTTGTTTTTATTTTAGATCTCCAGCATCCACAATATTTTGCTTTTGTTTCAGTGTTCCTCCAGGCTCTGGCTTACCTGTAAACTCCCCTATGATCATTCCAACCCACTCTACTTCCACACTACCCCCCCAAACCCATCCTGCCCAGGATTTTGAACTCTCCAACAAAGCCCCCATCTCTCTTCCATCGGATCCCCAGCCACTCCCAGATCGCCCCAACTGTGATCTTCCCTGACCACCTTTTGTACCAGTGGTCACCCCCATCCCCAATCAGATGTCCTCTTTAAACTCATGTCTCAAAGGAGGAGGAAAGGGGGCAGCATTTTACTTATAATCCTACAGCAAAACACTAGAGAGAGTGAATCAGAAACTCAGGCTTCCCGCTAGCTAGAGAGCCAAAAAGGGGTAATGAAAATATGAACCTGCCCAGCAATGTAACTTTTCAAATTGTTAGTTTGAAAGAAAGGAAATGCCAAAGAAAGTCAGCCCACAAAATGAACACAGCATGTGGCTTACTAATTTTACCTAGTCTTCAAGGAGAGAAATGAGCTGAAGCTGAGCTAGTAGAATTGCTTTTAATGTTACTCCATATATTCACTTGCTACTACGTAATAAAACAGCTTAACAATTAATATCTTATCAAGTGTTTTAAAGCCCTCATGCAAAAAAATTGGAGAAGTGCAATTGCACTTGAGGCACACCTAATATCCAGTTCAGGTCAGAGGGCAGTCCTACCATTATGCTCAAGATTTGTTACTGTATAGATTGATACTTGGAAGTACAGGCACACCAATGAACACAAAATACTTTGTAAGACTGAATGTACCAGAGGGAAAGCTCAATGCAAATCCTAAACTTCTAACATCCCATTTGTGCAAAGGAGTTCAATCCTGCTACCCAGTTACTGAGTAATGTTGTTTCAAAAGAGGGAAGAGCAAGGGGGCATCATTCCCTCTAAGTTGCGCTGCACAACAATTGGAAATGTGCTGTGCAGAGGACAGACAAGCAGCAGTCCCTTTAATATATATCCACGCGTGATTGCGCAGCAATCTTAAAAGGGACAGTGCAGCGCAGCAAACAGGCCATGCACAACACAAGGGCATTCGAGGGAACATTGGAAGAGGGTCACCGAATTTTACAAATCTTGATGTTAAATCTAGAGTGGAGTTTCGATATTATGGAACTCCCACAGGGTCCAACAAAACTTTGATATTTCTATATATGGAGATTTTGTTCCTTGCACAGCCCTGCTCTTCTGGTCTCTTATTCTCACTTATCTGCCTTTTTCGAGCCTGTTCCAACATCCATACTGTGGTAGCCCTTCAACTTCTAACACCAATCTGCTGATCTCCTGCTCTATTATTTGTCCCCTAGTTAGAACACAATTCCTACTTCAACATATACATTTATATAGCACCTTTAATGTAGTAAAGCATCACACGACGCTTCACAGGAGCATCAACAAACAAAATTTGGCACCAAGCCACATAAGGAAATCTTTGGACAGGTGGGCAAAAGTTTGGTCAAAGAGATAGGTTTTAAGCAGCTCCAAAAGGGAATTCAGAGCTTAGAGGCTTGGCAGCTGAATGTACAGTTGCTAAAGGAGCAGTGACGAAAACTGAAGTTGTGCAAGAAGCTAGAACTGGAAGAAGGTTTTAGGGCTCAGATGGGTTATAGTAAAAGCCATTGAAAGATTCAATCACTGGATGAGAATTTAAATTGGAGCACTGCTGGACTAAGAGCCATTGTGGGTCAGTGAACAGAGTGGGTGGTGGGTGAACAGTGCTTAGTGCAAGTTAAGGTACAGGCAGGTGGGCTTGGGTCAGCTCAATCATACGGAGGGTGAAAGGTGAGAGGCCAGACAGGAGAATAATAGAATATTCAAGTCTGGAGGTAACATGAATGAGGGTTTCAGCAGCATATGAGCTTAGGCAGGGACAGATATGGGCAAGAAACAAATGCTAATAACAGAGAGGATAGGGGCCAAAAGCTCAGCTCAGGATCCAATCAGACAGTGAGATTGCAAACAGCCTGGTTCAGTCTGGGACAGAGGTGGAGGATGGAATCAGTAGCAGGAATCAGTGCCTAAGAATGGAGTTTATGACCAAAGAATGTCTTCCCAATATTTAACTAGCAGAAATTTCTGCTCATCTACTGAATGTTGGACAAGCAATGAGACAAATCAAAGTCAGTGGACGTAGTGTGGTAGAGCTAGGTGTCGTCAGCAAATATGTTGGATGAGTGTTTCTGGAGGGCAGCATGTAGATAAGAAACAGGAGGGTGCCAAAAATAGATTCTTGGGGGATTCTGGAGGTAACAGAACAAGAGCAGATACAGAGCCATTACAGAAGATTCTCTGGCTACAACCGATGGAGGAGAGGCATTGGAGGAGGATTGTGTGGTCAGCCTTATCAAATGCTGCAGATATACCAATGAAATATTTGACGTATAAATATTTTGAAGTTTGTCAACTAAAATGGGGAGGCTGTTCCTCCATTGAAGTAAATTATTTCCAATACTGTAAAAAAAAAGTTAATAAAATGGAATTCTAAAAATTGCGAGAATCATGCGAGATATGCATGTACTCTTCGGCTTGTAGCCTATTTAGTCACAGTAACATAAATTAATTTGTCTGTAACACTAATTAAGATTGTAGTCAAAATTTTTGGCTCAGCAATTTTCTCTCTGTTCCAGTCAGTTAACCTGCATTACCTTGATATCTTCATTCCCTGTTATGATGTCAGTAGCACCAGTTACAGGCTGTAGCAGTGACATCTGTTGGTACAGATTAGGAAAACAGACCAGAGATCCAAGGAGAATTTGTGCTTCATAACGTGGGGCCTATACAATGTACAAGAAGACATTTTTAAACAAACAGCAGAATACTTTGGTGGAACAGAACATAGATCCCTGTGCACATCTCATTCCCCAATCAGTATTTCAGTCTGAACACTGGTGACAAAGATGGTTCCACTGGGGAGTGCAGCCAGAGCAAGTCCACATCATGGTGGCTGGCTTAGTGGCTTAGCTGTACAGGGGAGTGGCGGGGGGGGAGGAAGAGGAAGGTTGGGAAAGCAATAGTAGTAGGGAACCTATAATTAGGGGAGCAAACAGGCATTTCTACAGCCACAGAGGGGAAACTGGTGCCAACAACATAGGTAGAAAGAGGGATGAGGTCCTGTCGGCAGAGTTTTGGGAGCTAGGAAAGAAGCTAACAAGCAAGATCTCAAAAGGTAGTAATCTCCAGATTACGGCTGGTGCCACAGGTCAGATAGCATACAAATGGGAAGATACAGCAGGCGAATGTGTGGCTGGACAGATGGCGCAGGAGGAAGGGCTTTAGATTCTTATGACATTGGGGCAAGTTCTGCAGGAGATAGGACCCCCACAGGCTGCAGGGATTGCACCTGAACGGAGGCAGGTTCAATACCCTTGCAGGTTTGTTACTGTTGTTGGGGAGGGTTTAAATTAACTTGGCAGGGGATGGGAATCAAGAGATAACATTAGAAAGGGAAAACAAGGTGCACAAATAATTGCAAAAGACTTATAGTAACTTATAGCAAAGAATGAGATAGCAAGCATTAAGTAGGGTCAGTGCAAGAGGAAACACAATCAGGTCTAAATTAGGTTCACTGTGCATCATGTGAATGCACAGAGTAAACTGCACGCGCACACATATAGTGAAGTGGGAATATGATGTTGTGCTCTAACAGAGACCTGGCTCAAAAAAAGCAGAGGACTGGGTACTAAATCTTGTTGGATACAAGGTATTCAGGAAAGAAAGGGGAGAAAAGAAAGGAGGGGTGATGGTATTGATAAAGGACAGTATTACAATGCTGGAGACAGAAAGAGAGAGAATGTTCTAGAGGGATCAAGGGCAGAATATATTTGGTTAGAGCTAAGGAAAAATAGGGGTGCCATTACACTACTGGTTGTATTCTATAGGCCACTAACTAGTGGGAAAGATATAAAGATATAAATTCGCAAGGAAATTACAAAGAGGTGCAAAAAGCATATCATAGTTATAATGGGTGGGTGACTTTAATTATCCTATATAGACTGGGGTAGTTATAGTGTAAAGGGCAGGGAGAAAGAGGAGTTTCAGAAGTGTGTTCAGGAGAATCTTCTGGATCAGTATGTTTCCGGTGCAATGGGGAAAGAGGCATTGTTGGATCTGGTTCTAGGAAATAAAGTGGGTCAAGTAGTTCAAGTGTCAGTCAGGATACATTTAGGAGATGGTGATCATAGTACCATAAGGTTTTAAGTTACCTATGGAAAAGGACAAGGAGCAGCCAAGTGTAAATGCTACAAAACTATCATATTTTTCATAATAGTATTGTGGGATATTATAAGGTAGGTTTATGGTTGAGAGTGTGGATGGTTCTGTCTGTGTGACTGATTTAATTGAATTAGAGTCAGATAGACCGCAAGTTGAAATTGTCAGAAAAGTCAGGTGTAAAAAAGGGTATTTGAAATGGTAATGAGTGAGCTAGAGCCTGAGTCAGTAGATTACGTATGAAGGAAAGTTGCATTTTAAGATAAGTGTAAAAGTGGTTGGGTTTCAAAGGGATGGTAGGATGTTTAAAACTAACAAGGTAAGCAATGCCAAGCAGTGTGTTTATTTTTCCCCAAAGGTACTGACCATATTGGCAACATGAAAGATTTTTATATTATGGGAAAAGTAAATTTTCGAAGGCATATAGAACAATGGGGTTTTACATATTGAAGAGAAAGAAACATATATAAAGAAGGATGGAAGGTTATGTAGGGATGTGGCCATATAACATCTTGAAAGGTACACCGTGTAAAGCAGCCTTGGGGAACAGGCACCAGCCACTTTTGCAGTTCTGCTGTGTCTAGTAACTAAAGTTGTATTAAAAGCCTTTGGAATTCCACTGTTGAGTGGGTGCTGTGGTAACCTTGCTGGATTATTTAAATTTAAAATCTATTTTGGGCTGTTGCCTTAAAGTGGGTGTGTAGTTGGGAGTCACATTAATTAGGAATTTTGGGATTTGTTATAGTATGAAGTAACTGTAATCTTATGTGTTTGAATTCTTTTCTTTTGTTAATAAATATTTTAATTTAATTTTTAAAATCACTAAAGGTGGACTCATTACTTCTGAATTCAGTGCACAAATCTTTTTGAAATAAATATAAATTGCAAAACCTTTGTGATAGCATGGCCAAGTTTCCCTTGTGGATTTGGTCCACCTGGCACATATCATCTGCCACATCATAACATAAAAAGAATTAATTGGAGGGTCGTTATTTTCAATGGGGTGAGAACAGGTCTGGTCCAGGTAAATTGGAACAAAGGCTGGCAGGCAAAACTGTAATGGAACAATGACTGCCTTTAAAGAAGAGATGGTTCGGGTACAGTCGAGGTGCATTTGAACGAGGAAGAAAGGTAGGACAAACAAAGCCAGAGTCCCCTGGATGATGAAAGGGGTTAAGCGTAAGATGAAGCAGAAAAATGGCACATGTAACAGAAGTCAGGTTGATAAAACAAATACTGGGCTGAATATAGAAGGTTCAGAGGGGAACTGCAAAAGCAAATAAGAGAAGCAAAGGCAGAGTATGAGAAGAGACTGGCACCTAATATAAAAGGGAGTCCAAAAGTCTTTTACAGACATATAACTAGTAAAAGGGTGATAAAAGGAGGAGAGGAGCCGATTACAGACCAAAAGGAGATTTATATATGGAAGCAGGAAGCATGGCTGAGGTACAAAACGAATATTTTGCACCTGTTTTTGACAAAGAAGATGATGCTACCGAAGTCATAGTGAAAGAGTAGGTTGTTTAGACACTGTGTGGGCTAAAAATTGATAAAGAGGAGGTATTGAAAAGTAAGAGTGGAGATTACAGAGAAACTAATATTATAGTCCAATCCTCTTTAGTTGCAGGGATGGTACCAGAGGAGTGGAGAACTGCAAGTGTTATTCCCTTGTTTAAAAAATGGTGCAAGGATAAGTCCAGCAACTGCTGGCCAACCAGTTTGACCTCTGGTGAGAAAGCTTTTAGAAACAATAACCCAAGGCAGACACTTGGACAAATGTGAATTAATTAAGGAAAACCAGCATGAGTTTGTTTCGGGCACATTGTGTTTGACTAACTTGATTGAGTTTTTTGTTGAGGCAACAGAGACGGTTGATGAGGCTTATGCGGCTGATATGGTGTACATGGACTTCCAAAAGGCATCTGATAAAGTGCTACATAGAATCGTAGAACGGTTACTGCACATTCGGTCTGCCATGTCTGTGTTGGTTCTCTGAAAGAGCAATTCACCTGCAGCCCCTCCCCCACCTTCCTCCCCATAGCCTTACACATTCTTCCTTTTCAGGTGATAATCAGATAACTGGATTATTATCTTGAATGCCTCTGTTAAACCTGCCTCCACCGCAATCTCAGGCAGTGCATCCCAGATCCTAACCGCTTGCTGCGTGAAAAAGGTTTTTCCTCATGTTGCCATTGCTTCTTTTGCCAAATACCTTAATTCTGTGCCCTCTGGTTCTAGATTCTGCCACCAGTGGAAACTGTTTCTCCCTATTTACTCTGTCCAGGCCCCTCACTATTTTGAATATCTTTATCAAATTTTCTTCGAACCTTCCCTTCTCCAAGGAAAACAGTCCCAACTTCCCAATCTAAGTCACTGAAGTTCCTCATCCCTGGAATGGGCAGATGAAATTTAATGCTGAAAAACGTGAAGCGATACATTTTGGTGGGAAGAGTAAGAGGCGGCAATATAAAATAAAGGATACAATTCTGAAGTGGGTGCAGGAGCTGAGGTGCCTGGGGTCTATGTACACACTGTTGAAGGTGGTGATGGTGCAGGTTGTGAACGTGATTAATAAGGTATATGGGATGCTCGGCTTTATAAGTGGAAGCATAGAGTACAAAAACAATACATTAGAAGCATGTGAAAGCTTCAGAGAAGATTCAGAAAAGATTTACAAGAATGGTTCAAGGGATGAGGGACTTCAGTTACTAGGATATATTGGAGAAGTTGGGGCTGTTCTCCCAGAAGAGAAGGTTGAGAGGAAACTTGATAGAGAGGTTCAAACTCATGAGGGATCTGGACAGAGTAGATAGGGAGAAACTATTCTCATCGGTAGAAAGATCAACAACCAGAGGACACCAATTAAAGGTGAATGTCAGAAGAGCCAAATGCGACACGAGGATCTGTTAGGATCTGGAATGTACTGCCTGAGAGTTTGGAGGAGGAAGATTCAATCTTGGCTTTCAAATTGATATTGAATAATTAGCCGAGAAAAAATTTGCAGGGCTATGAGGAAAAGGTGGGTAAGTGTGGCCAGCAGAGGCATTCTTGCAGACAGCCAGCGTGGACATAACAGGCTGAATGGCCTCAATCAGTGCTGTAACTATACTAGGATTCTACAAATTCTAAATATTTGGGCTTCAGCATAATTATATTTAGAAATCTACAGCTGCTAAGATTTATAAATCACTTGCTTTCCCTGTAAGTGTAGCAGTATTACTGAATATATATATAGTCTTATTCTAGCCTTTTGATGAAACACCTTTACGCTTGTGCACTGTCACCCTCCAATTCACACATTTGCTGCCATGGTATCTGCTCTGAGCAATCTGTTTCACATTGCACTAATGAGCAAACACCTGTTAGAATGGAGAAATCCAAACCTTATTAACTGTTATTCAGTTCCAGTAGGCAGCATGGTCATACTCACATCCACCATGTCTGAGCTGAGGACTTGAGTTGCAACTGTGATGAAATCGCCCATCATCATGGTGAAACCAGGTAAACCAAGTAAGAAGAAGCGAGGTGAACAATGCTTAGTAAGCATGTTCAGCACATCCTAGTTTAGTCAAAGAAGAAAATAGGATTATTAGAAAAATAGAGTGATGAACAATTACGTCATGTGTATTTTGTTTAAAAAAAATCTAAGGAACTAATATTGAAAATGCATCCTGAAGCAAAGCAATACATTAAAGTATCATTAATTAGCTGAATCAAAAATAATAACTAAATAGTAGGAACGAATATTCTTCCGTTCAACAGTTAACAAGTATTTGCAATTACACAAGAAAGATTTTGACTTAGATCTCCCACATTAACAGAGAACATTGAGGCTTAGTTTGGCAAATTTGTATAAATTCACTAAAACTACATCCAAAAATGCAACACTTAAAATTAATTTCAAACGCCTCTATTCTTGATTTCAGTTAAGAGTCACAAAGATAATTAGCTTTTTTGCATTCCTTTTGACAGTTGGCATTTGAATACCTTCTGACAGTTAATATTTAAACCAGGTTGAATTATAGATTTCAAAACTAAACATTCTCAGATAGCAGATGGATTCTACTAATAAAACAAGTGCAAAACAAATGCTGACTGTAGGACAGAACAAAAGATCTACCTGTATGATAAAGAAGCTGATTAATTTGTCATTTTTACATCACACCTGTAATTACAAACACAGCTATGTATTGACCTGAACCATTGTTGTTGGATTTCTGGCATTAAGCAACATAGGAACAGATGGGAATCCATTTCTGTTGGCATATGCTGCTTTTTAAAAATGGATATCAGAAACCCAAGTTCTATAAAGGTGACAATAAGTCAATTTCCCAATGTAGATTATAAACAGGTTAGTTTAAGAAAAATCTTTTATTTCTAAATTAATTTGCGCCTCTCTTATGTATGTATATTGTACACACACAAAGATCAGCATCGCCAATGAGACTAGACACAACATAATATACAAACTACTGGTTTTAAAACTAAGATTTTTGTAATATGCCCAATATACAAAAATAAAGATAAACAAGAATGTCCTATAGTAAATTGTTAATTCCACAGAACTAGGAGCTTGGTATGAAACATGAAACAATTTGAAAGCTGTGGTTTTGCACTGTTCATGTTCCACTACACTATGACAACAGCAATTCACCGTATGATTTTGTTTAAACAAGTGTATTTTTGCAGTACTGCACTGGATTCAATTTTTAATTTTTTAAAAAGAGCTGCCTTTTCCATCAGTGCCAGTTTAAGCCCAACAAATACTCAGTGGACATGTATGAGAACCTATGCATGGAACACTGCCTTCTCCCATTTAATAGTCATGCAAGAAAACAATAAAATCAATAATCGTCACTCGCTCCATTTTTCCACCAAAAAGAAACTTGCACTGATTCATGAAGTACAATTGATGTATTGCTAAGAACTATGTACAATAGCTTGGATTGCAAGCCTATCTTATAAAATATATAAAATGCTTTCTTTAGATATATAGTTGGTGATCATTATATAACTAGATGAGAAAAGTTCTCCACCACATAAATTTAGAAAGTCAAACAGATTCCTGTGTATAAGCTCCATTCAGTTGTTAAAAAAGTCTTAAGAGATAGTCTTCTGTGAAGTCGAACCATCTGTTTATTGTGAGCTAGTGAACATAGTGTTTAGTTAGGTTTGGTTTAATCTCCCAAACGTCTTCTGCTTCTGTTATTCAAAATGAGCTTTCCTGATGCATAATGCCAATCATCTATGTAACGGACTCGGTCAGTGCTTGCTGACAAAACAGCAGTACTGTCTAGGCCTCTTTCCCCTCAGTACCATACTAATTAAAGATCTGCTGTGAATGGAAGGGATCCCAGCTGTTGCAAACTGTTGGTTGAAATTCTCAAAAGACAATTTCTTATTTTACACTAAATAAGAATTTTTACAACCTTGTGCCCTGGCTTTGAACCCCATCTCCTCTCCATCGCAAAGACCACCTACTTTCACCTCCACAATGTCGCTCATCCATTTCTCTGCCTCAGCCCATCTACTGATGAAAACTCCATCCATATTGTTACCACCCCCAGGCTCAACTATTCCAATGCTCTCTGAGTCAACACCCATCTTCCACCCTCCATAAACACGAGATTATTCAAAACTCTGCTGCCTGTATCCAAACTCACACAAAATCTCGTTCACTCATCACCCAATGCTCACCAGCCTACACTGGTTTCCAGTCCACCAAGCCTCAATCTTAAAATTTTTAACTGTATGTTCAAATCCCCTCACAGCCTTGCCTCTCTCCATCTCTCTAAGCTCCACCAGATTTACTACCCACCAAGATCTGTGTGCTCCTCCAACTCGTCTATTCCCCAATTTCTTTGCCTCACCACTGGCAACCATACGCTCTGCTATCTAGGCCCTAAGTTGTCATTTCTTCCTCAAACCTCTTTGCCTCTCTCCTCTTTTATGAGGCTATTTAAAACATTTCTTTGGCCAAGCTAATGTCTCCTCCTTTAGCTCATTGTCAACTTTTGTCCGATTACACTCCTATGAAGTGTCTTACGTTATTTTACTATGTTAAAGATGCTAGAACGAAGTTGTTGTCGAATGAACTGCAGACATTTGTCGGGATAGCACTGATTACCTCCACGATTCAGTGTTCAAAGGCTTCCAAAATACAGAACTTGCTTCTGAACAGAAAGTCTCCCTGACACGGTTGCGTCTGACAACACTGACAGACTTCGAAGCTTGGACCTTGATTAGTATGATTTAAATGTGTGGGTGACCAAGGAAATTAAAAGGAACTTTAAAAAAACAATTGTGCATAATTCATTTTAACCAAATTTTCACAAAGTAGTGCATTTTAAAAATAATTCATCAATTATAAATAATGATCTGAGACATCAATTTATACAGACATTGTTTTGTAACAGGACTAAATGGTATAAATACTTCCAGATGTTTATCAGTTTCAAACGAACATAGCTTTTACTCCCTTCATATATTTTGCACAAAGGAAGATGGTTGTGGTTGTTGGGGGTCAATCATCTCAGCTCCAGGACATCACTGCAGGAGTTCCTCAGGGTAGTGTCCTAAGCCCAACCATCTTCAATTGCTTCATCAATGACCTTCCTTCTGTCATAAAAGGTCAGAAGTGAGGATGTTTGTGGATGATTGCACAATGTTCACCACTCAGATACTGAAGCAGTCCATATCCAAATGCAGCAAGACCTGGGCAACATCCAGGCTTGGTCTGACAAGTGGCAGGTAACATTCATGCCACACAAGTGCCAGGCAAAGACCATCTCTAACAAGAGAGAATATAACCATCGTCCCTTGCCATTTAATGGCATTACCATTGTTGAACCCCCCACTAATATCCTGAGGGTTACCACCGGCCAAAAACTGAACTGGACAGCCATATAAATACTGTGGCTACAAGAGCAAGTCAAAGGCTAGGAATCCTGTGGCAAATAGCTCACCTCCTGACTCCCCAAAGCCTGTCCGCCATCTACAAGACACAAGGCAGGAGTGGGATGGAATGCTCTCCACTTGCCTGGATGAGTGCAGCTCCAATGACACCATCCAGGACAAAGCAGCCCACTTAATTGGCACCACATCCACAAACATTCACTTCCTCCACCACCAATGCACAGTGGCAGCAGTGTGTAGCATCCACAAGATGCACTACCGGAACTCAAGACTGCTTAGACAGCACCTTCCAAACCCACAACCACCACCATCTGGAAGGACAAGGGCAGCAGACACATGGGAACACCAACAGCTGGAAGTTCCCCTGCAAGCCACTCTTGGAAATATATCGCCGTTCCTTCATTGTCACTGGGTCAGAATCCTGGCACTCCATCCCTAACAGCACTGTGGGTGTATGTACACCACATGAACTGCAGCGGTTCAAGAGGGCAGCTCGCCACCACTTCCTCAAGGGCAATTAGGGGTGGGCAGTAAATGCCGGCCTTGCCAGCGACACACTCATTCCATGAACACATACAAAACAATTACAAGTTTTAACACAGGATAGCAAAGCATACCCAGTTGTTGGTAACCTAAATGTCAAATTCCAAAAGTTTCCTATGAATTTCTTATGAATTAATGTAAAATTCTACCAACAAATTACAGAAAGTAGTTACCAAAAATCAGTCAGAAAAAAAGAGCAAAAATCTTGTGTTGTTACTTTTTCAGTACCAGTGTTGCTCCTTCTTCAGCTTAGTGATGTTCTTTTTTTTAAAGGAGAAAGTGTAACTAATACTTAATACGCTAAAAATATCAAGGCAGGAAGAGCATTCAAAAAAGGGATATATATTGTAGCCTTAGCAAACAGATATTCCACAATTACTCTGGGTAGTATAACCTGTTAAACTTCAAACTCATCTGAAAGCCACAATCTGTATGGGAAAACTGCAAGATGAGAACATCTGCCCTTTATCAGCAGGATCATAAAAATCATCTAATTCAAATACAGGCATGTTTTTCTTCCCTTTTAAAGCACAGTTCAGTAAATATGAACTGCAGCAGGCTGCTTGCTACCTGGTAAATGAATCACTTTAATTGAATGCTTTGTACACAGTGCTAGCAGAAATGCAAGCAGTAGTGAAAACATATGGTGGTAGCAAAAAGCAGTTGGTGAGTGCACTTTGTTACTGCGACAATCCCTTCATTGCTGGATGACTGACTGTTGATGAACAAAATCTGCAAAATGATTTTGTTCACACTGTTAATTTTAAGTATTTTATTAGTGCGCCGTTTATTTCATTTAGGTGAAAAGAGTCAATGAAGTAGAAAAAAAGCACAGCTGTTTGTGTAATTAACAACCATGAAAACATGTATATGTATTTCTGGAAAAAATAGGCCTGCTCAAAGTTATTAAATGGTGTTAGAACTTGAGGGGAATAACAGTGAGTGGGTAGATGGGAGTTGAGGCTCTTCCTCACCAGGGGGAAAGTGAAGTGCGAAACAAGAGGAACAAGTAATTAAGGCAAAGTCTGGAAGGTTCTAGAGAAAGTAAGGGGCAAAGTTCTGTTGTGTTCTGACTCATCACCAATTTATTATTAAACACACAGTTCCATGTACAGTTGCGCCTGTAGTTTCTATAGAAGTTGATAAGTATTTCATCTAGAGTTGTCTGTGGGTTTTCATAATAGTACTGAAAAAAATACACACAATGTCTGAACTCTTCAGTTCTGCTTGTAACAAAATGATGAACCATTTTGCAGTAAATCATCTTACCTATAAAAAAAAACAAGTTTTTTTTAAAATACAAGGCACTTAGGAGCAGTGCTATTCTGTACAGAACACAGTTCGAATTGTGCTTCATTCTACCAACACAAGATATCTGCCATAACCTTGGATTTAGCAAATAAAAAAATCAGTTGATGAAATGGGCAACACCAATGCTAAAACTAGCAAAACATACTTTAATTCAAGCAATTATTACTTAAATTTCCAATAAAAAAGCAAAGTCCAAAATATATAGCTATATTTATTTCAGCATCAAGGCAGAATAAGCTTAATATCTCAATTTCAAGAAGGCAGCTCACCACCACTTCTCAAGGGCAACTAGGGATGGGCAATAAATGCTGGTCCAGCCAGCGAAGCCCACATCCCGAGAACAAATAGAAAAAAAAAATTAATTAATTGGTCATTTTGCTGCTCATATACTACCATTGTCCATTAAATGTAGCATTTTATATATACTGTACGATCAAAATATAGAAACAAGCAAACTAAATTTGTTGGCATACTCTTCTCATCCTTGAGGCCTACCTTCTTGCTCCCTTGATCCCATTCTCACGACACTCTTAACCACCTAACCCCTTCTCCTTGCCCCCACAGCAGCAAACATTCCAAACATTTCTTTCTGTTCAGGCATGGTCATTTACCCTTTTGAAATCCTTACATCTTCATCGAAAAACCCACCCTCAAAACCTTTGATCTTGTTAACCATTAGCTCAACCCCAACCTCCTAATCATTTGAAATTCCAGATTTGATTCCCTCTAATGAGTTTTGGTACATCAACAGCACGGAAACAGCCCTAACTAACATTACAAAAGAAACGTACAGTGGCCATTAGGCATAGTCCTCCTCATTCTCACGAATCTTGATACAGCCAATCGCATTATCTTCTGCCAATATTTCTCCTCTTTTATCCAGCTTGGTGGGACTGCCCTCACTTAGTTCCACTCTTGCACATCAGTTAATAGCCACAGCAATTCTAGTAATGGCTTCTTCTCTCACTCATGCAGTGTCACCTTAGGAGGCCTTCCAAAAATCTATCCTTAGCTCTTCCCTCTTCCTTATCTGCGTGCTGCCTGTCAGTGACATTATCCACAGATTTGGCAGCCAGCTATGCCTCGCCATCATGTTTCTTAACCTCCTCCACTACCTCTGTGCTTCCAGACGCTGTCTGACATCCAGTCTTGAATGAGCAGTAATGTTTTTCCAGTTACATATTAGTAAGATGGGAGCTAATATCGTCAGATCCCACCACCAACTCCAATCCTCCTTGTCCAACATCTCAGGCTGAATCAGATACTGTGCAATCTCAGTGTCCTGTTAAATCTTGAGCTGAATTTCCAACTCTATATCCTCTCCATCATAAAGAGCATATTTCCAAATCCATAATATCAACTACCGTGCTTCCCCCCCACCAACCCATTTGCTGCTGACAATTTCATCCATGCCTTTGTCACCTCCAGACTCAATTAATCCAACCGTCAGCCTCCTATCCTCTAAAAGGTTCAGGTGTAAAACTCTGTTTACAGCACTATATAACTAACAGTTGTTGTTGTCCCTCTACTTCAATGGTTTTCTGTCTCTTCATGCCTTGAATTTATAAGTCTCATCCTTGTTTTTAAATCCATTCATGGCCTTGGCCTGGTAATTTCTGTAATCTCCTCCGGCCTTCAAGCCTTTTGAGCATTACTCCTTTTTGCTCAACCATGGAAAGTTCTAAGCTTCAGTAGCATCATCTGCACCAAGTCAGTTAATATTCTCAGTATCTTTTTAGACTTTAAAAGCATAGATCTAGAAATTGGACTTAGTTTCATTCTGTCTTTGGTGTAAAACGGGCGTAACAAAGACTAATTTCAAGGACCAACATCTATGCCCTGTGGGTATCTGAAAGAGATCCAAATATTGGGCTAGCCTGTTTTTCAGGCATTCAGGGCAGCTGCCTTAAACAGGCGTTAGGCTCCTTTTATATGTTAATGAGGGACTTTACACCTGTTTTAGAAAACCTATTGAAAATTGAGCCTCCCTAAATGAAGCAGGGACTGGACTTGCTCCACTCAGGTTTCGCCACTGTGAATATGGACTTGCAAACAGTTTACCAAAAGGGCTAGTCAAAATATTTCTTCAATTTTCACATGAAGTCTGAAGAGCAGTCTTATTCCTTCCAGTTCCACACCAATCCTGAGGGCTGCAGCCAGCTGCAATCAGCACTCCCTCCATGATTTTCCTGCAGCTGAAAAAATACCTTTTTTTTTAAAACTCGCTTTCAACCGCTTGGATTTGAATGGCAGTGGATAATATCCACACTCAACTAAAGGGTCATATCCATACAAACAGATGGATTGCAAAACTTCATGTGTCACAGGACTGAATCACTATGATGCTATCTCTGCTGCCTCAGGCTAAGAAGGAGGTCAACAGTACAAAACTGAATTTGCTTTGCAGCATACAAACCAGCAGCTGCTTTAAATGGTAAGACAGCTTGCCTAGTTTTTAAAAAGCAAAGAGATGACACCACATTCTGTGGGACTTAACAGACAGAATTGTAAAAGCATCCCATCCATTATTGCACTTAATTACTGCACAGGTTTACATGTCTAGAATGAC